>NC_060196.1:25382676-26115176 GCF_021184085.1 Oncorhynchus gorbuscha
CTATCCTCTAGGTTCTAAAGTTTAATTTGTGTTATGATAATGATTTACAACCGGGATCCACTTGGTTTTGGGTTGATAGGTATGCTCAGTCCTAAATACAGACAACATCCAGACACGTGATTGTAAAGCTCTGTGTTGTAAAGGAAAGAGTGTTTGTGTTCCTGGCGATATGAGCTTTCAGGATTGGGGTCACAATAGTAATTCAGACAAATGACATGTCACACAAGCATGGATATTTAACCCTTTCTCCTAGGTTGAGTCTCCACCTCCACAAATGAACAGCCAATGCATCTCTGTTGCTAGACAGAGCCTTAGTGATATCTGTTCTTCCTCACTTCATCTAACCTGACCTCTACCCCATAGTGCTTACTCCTCCCCAACTCAAGGCTGTGCCCCTCTCAAAAAATGTAGAACTAGGAATAGATATAGTCCTTGGTTCACTCCAGACCTGTCTGCCCTTGACCAGCACAAAAACAACATCCTGTGGCGTTCTGCATTCGCATCGAATATCCCCCATGATATGCAACTTTTCAGGGAAGTTAGGAACAAATATACACAGGCAGTTAGGAAAGCTAAGGCAAGCTTTTTCAAACAGAAATTTGCATCCTGTAGTACTAACTCAAAAAAGTTCTGGGACACTGTAAAGTCCATGGAGAATAAGAACACCTCCTCCCAGCTGCCCATTTCTCTGAGGCTAGGAAACACTGTCACCACCGATAAATTTCAACAAGCATTTCTCTACGGCTGGCCATGCTTTCCACATGGCTATCCCTACCCTGGTCAACTGCCCTCCACCCTCCACAGCAACCCGCCAAAGCCCCCACCATTTCTCCTTTACCCAAATCCAGATAGCTGATTTTCTGAAAGAGCTGCAAAATCTGGACCCCTACAAATCAACCGGGCTAGACAATCTGGACCCTCTCTTTCTAAAATTATCTGCCAAAATTGTTGAAACCCTATTACTAGCCTGTTCAATCTCTCTTTCGTATCGTCTGAGATTCCCAAAGATTGGAAAGCTGCCGCGGTCATCCCTCTCTTCAAAGGTGGTGACACTCTAGACCCACACTGCTACAGACCTATATCTATCCTACCCTGTCTTTCTAAGGTCTTCGAAAGCCAAGTTAACAAACAGATTACTGACCATGTCGAATCCCAACATACCTTCTCCGCTATGCAATCTGGTTTTAGAGCTGGTCATGGGTGCACCTCAGCCACTCTCAAGGTTCTAAACGACATCGTAATCGCCATCGATAAGAGACATTACTGTGCAGCCGTATTCATCGACCTGGCCAAGGCTTTCGACTCTGTCAATCACAACATTCTTATTGGCAGACTCGACAGCCTTGGTTTCTCAAATGATTGCCTCGCCTGGTTTACCAACTACTTCTCTGATAGAGTTCAGTGTGTCAAATTGGAGGGCCTGTTGTCCGGACCTCTGACAGTCTCTATGGGTGTGCCACAGGGTTCAATTCTCGGGCCGACTCTCTTTTCTGTATACATCAATGATGTTGCTCTTGCTGCTGGTGATTCTCTGATCCACCTCTACGCAGATGACACCATTCTGTATACTTCTGGCCCCTCCTTGGACACTGTTAACTAACCTCCAGATGAGCTTCAATGCCATACAACTCTCCTTCCGTGGCCTCCGACTTGCTCTTAAACGCAAGTAAACTTAGAATACGTGGACAACTTCAAATACCTGGGTGTCTGGTTAGACTATAAACTCTCCTTCCAGACTCACATTAAGCATCTCCAATCCAAAATTAAATCTAGAATCGGCTTCCTATATCACAACACAGCATCCTTCACTCATGCTGCCAAACATGCCCTCGTAAAACTGACCATCCTACCGATCCTCGACTTTGGTGATGTCATCTATAAAATAGCCTCCAACACTCTACTCAACAAACTGGATGCAGTCTATCACAGTGCCATCCGTTTTGTCACCAAAGCCCCATACACTACCCACCATTGCGACCTGTACGCTCTCATTGGTTGGCCCGCTCTTAATACTCGTCGCCAAACCCTCTGGCTACAGGTTATCTACAAGTCTCTGCTATGTAAAGCCCGCCTTATCTCAGCTCACTGGTCACCATAGCAACACCCACTCGTAGCACGTGCTCCAGTAGGTATATCTCACTGGTCACGCCCAAAGCCAATTCCTCCTTTGGTCGTCTTTCCTTCCAGTTCTCTGCTGCCCATGACTGGAACGAATTACAAAAATCTCTGAAGCTGGAGACTCACATCTCCCTCACTAGCTTTAAGCACCAGCTGTCAGAGCAGCTTACAGATCACTGCACTTTTACATAGCCCATCTGTAAACAGCCCATCTATCTACCTACCTCATCCCCATACTGGTATTTATTTATTTTGCTTCTTTGCACCCCAGTATCTCTACCTGCACATTCATCTTCTGCCGATCTACCATTCCAGTGTTTAATTGCTATATTGTAATTGGCCTATTTATTTCCTTAACTTACCTCATTTGCACTCACTGTATATAGACTTTGTTTTCTTTTGTTCTACTGTATTATTGACTGTATGTTTTGTTTATTCCATGTGTAACTCTGTGTTGTTGTACGTGTCGAATTGCTACACTTTATCTTGGCCAGGTCGCAGTTGTAAATGAGAACTTGTTCTCAACTAGCCTACCTGGTTAAATAAAGGTGAAATAAATCAATTAAAGGCTTTCATGGTTATTGATACCAGACTGTGTGTCTTCTCCTCCCAGAGGATCCCTCCCATAAGATCCCTGAGGGTTAACAGTAACGTATCCAGACATAATGTAAATGTTATACATTACCCTCTCTCATTCAGTGACATTGTTAGATTATAAGATCTCCACCAGTCTCCCCTACACACTCTAAAGCCATCTGACTCCTACAGATAACCCGTAACTTCTGATGTAAAAACCAGTCTCGTTCACTGTTAGAACATGGTTACTCAGAAGGATAGTGTCTAAGTTCAACCCAGAATCTAACACCGCCAATCGCAACACTGGTGGATAAGTAATACACTGATCACGCCGGTATCTGTTGTCAAAATGGGAAAGCTGTTTGGATTTCGTGGCTGTGGAAATCGGGTCAATCGGCCAGTGTAGAAAACGCTTTGTAATTTCCTGGTTGCTAAAATTATACACTCAATTTCAGTTTATGTGAGAAAGCACTGAATAGTGTAGGGAATCATTGTACCATCTAAATCGCTCTGAAATACATTTTCAATTACAGCTGTTCTAAGCTGGTGGACCATAACCGAAAGTAAAAGGTTCAAGAGCAAGTCTCCAGCATGTTATGGGGAAATGGGATGCCAGGAGGGGGAGACTATGAATGCAATCTTGTGCTGTTACAATTCACATAACTTCCACATAAGAGAGGAATTCAGAAAAAAATTATATGTAGCACCTTTTTAAAATGTCATATCTTTGTTGTAAGCGTTTTGGCACCGAACTGTTGGCAGTTGCAAAACAAAGTCAATAGTTGGATGAGTTGTTGACTCGATTATTTAGACTTTTCTCTTGAACCATATGGTATATCCACAAGAAACTCGTAGATCATATAGACACAGCTAGAAAGATTAAGAAACAAATGTTTTATTTGAATACAAGTTATTCAAGTAAAATGTACTTTTCTAAAGAGCAACTGTAAAAATACTGGTATATGTCGGACGTCACTACTTCACAGGAGCGCCATTTGAATGCAAACTTTTTCAATTTTTTAAAACAAATTGTGTTTTTTGGCAGAAATGCCTTCTGGTACATGTGCCTTAAACAAACTTGTATGCCATCTGTAAATACGAATACGATGGTTAAATTATGAACATAGTTGGTTTAGCATGGAAAAAGACAGCAACCTTCCCGCTAGCCATGATTGGCTAAGATAATGAGTGGGCTGGACATAAGAGATGAGCTCGGATTGGTCTGCCATGTAGCGCTCTTCTGTCTATAACCATGAAATGGTCAGTATGTGTAGGTAATCCTTTTTAATGCAGCTTTTTTGAAAGATATCATGTAGTAGAACTGAATAAGTGTTGCTCTCCACTTTCTGGAGGACCGCGTTTTGAAATCAGTGGAATTAGAGTAGGGTAGTAACGTTATGAGTTGGGATAATGGTTAATTGTTTGGCTAGCTAGCTAATGTTATGTGTATGATCTGTGTAGTTATATTATTTGTATCTCAGAGCCATTTACATTGCTAGTTATAGCCTAATGTTAGCTAGCTAACATTGAACCTGATTGGTTAGCTACCTGCAGATTCATGTAGGATGGTAACGTTATGAGTTGGCATTATTGAAGTGTTGAAGTGTTTACGAACGCTCAACAGCCGTTGAATATGGCCGGTGTCAGTGAACGTTGGCAAATAAAGCGTGATTATATTGTTTCCAGCAGCACAGTTGCAGTCACCAACGCTCTGGCTAACATAAAAATAGCCTAACCAGCTCTGCTAGTGTGAGTAAAATGGTCAGAGTGAGGTGTTCTCTCATTTGTGTCTGGAAGTAGCTAGCCAACGTTAGCCAGCTAGGGTGCTTGACTGCTGTTAAGTCAGAACACTCGGATTAACCCTCCTTTTCGGCCAGAGTGTCCATTGTGCCTTCTGAGAGCGAAATGCTTTGAATTTACGAATGGCCAATCTGACAAAGCTCTGAGTTTACGAACAGCCAGAGCACACCAGTAGTATAATCCAGCCTTTAGTATTGAAAGCTTTGGTTGTTTAGGACATAGCCTCAAATGTGTATCCTTAGAGATGGATGAGGCTAAAGCTTAAAAGGGTGTGAATGATGCTGAATGGGTGTAGACAGAAGAGTAGGTACAGGCCTCTCATCTTTTTAAATGGGAGAACTTGCACAATTGTTGGCTGACTAAATACTTTTTTGCCCCACTGTATATTGCTTCTCCTTGCCCCAACCGAGGCTTGAACCAGGGACCATCTGCAAACAGACAGCATTCACCCACAAAGCATCATTACCCATCGCTCCACAAAAGCCACGGGAAACAATGTTAAGGTCTCAAAGTGAGTGATCAACAATTGAAATGCCTCACAAATTGCCTTGCCAGCAGTTCACACCAAGTAGTAGGCTACTCGGAGGCAGGCAGCACTTAAAGTAGATGGCCCTAGCTAGCAAAAAGACAGTAATAGACAACGTATAGAAAAATTATACTTTTCACTCTCTAGCTATAGAAAGATTCACCATTGTGCTATGACACCATCGTAAGTGAATTCGTTTTGCAGCCTTCACCATCTGTGAATATGTCTCTCCTGATAAATATTCTGCTTCAATTATGTGATGGTGTGTGAAGGCCTGTATATTCCTGCTTGTTGTCTACATTTGTTGGCCAGGAAAGAGGATGGCCCGGAAGGGTAAGAGCCTAATTACACACACCTTAATCTAATTATTGGTCTAGAGCAGCAAGAGCTGACATGCAGGGTCCTCCAGTCCTGGGATGAACATCGAACCCAACTGGACAGGAACCTACCGGACGTTACTTTTGTTGGATATGCAGGTAAACAGCTTAGCTGTCCGGTTGCAGAGAGGGACCGGAAGACCCGTGTAGAAAAGCTCAAAGACGAGCTAGATTTTGTTTTGGTTTAATTGTTACTCAGTGCTGTTGCGCATTCTGTTTCTTTCCCTGAATAAAAGTCCTGGGTCGTTTCCCAGGAGAAAGGTACATTATTGTCAACGCTTGTGTTACTTCACACTCGTCAGTTAATGCAAAGTTAAAACAGGCTGATACAAGTCTCTCAAAAATAGAAAAAAACAAAGCAATTAAGACTTTCTATTGATAAAATTGCAATATCTAAAATATAAATGTAGGTTCTTTGAGGGGTGAGGTGGTCACAAAAAGGACAGTGAATACATGCATAAACGTGCTTGTTTGGTGTCATGATGAGTGTGGTTTAACTTTTACTGTCAGGGCAACATGGGATCTAAGCCATGGGAGTCAAAGCCTGGGTTGTTTATGGGATTGGTTTTGTCAGGTAAACCGAGTCAGTATTGACCATGGATTTGGACTGCGAGGTCACATGTCCAATCATTCTTATTTGGTGTTGGTCTCATGATTATCTCTCTGTGTTACGATGAAGTTGCATACAGTACTGTCCCTATTCCTTTGAAAAACCTAACCTACAACTAAACACCGTAAGAAATGGTGTATATAGCAGGAAGGAGTGGGTGATTAGGTGCAGCGATGCCAGGGCGTTGGAGGTTGCTAGTGTTAGGGTTCGTTCCTGTTCCTTGTCAATCATTGACTCATTGGTGAAATTAGCATTATGACTCTTTAAATCATTCAAAAACCTTTTAATGCAATTGCAGACAGAAGTTGACAATCAGGAACATGGCACGCATGTTTCTGAGTAAGTTCTGCATCAAAGAAAAGGTCCCAAGTTATTTTATCAAACCCCAAGTCCAGCCCTCGTGATGTCACTGCCTACGTCATTATCTTTTACTCATGAGACCAAAACCATGCCCACACAGCTATAAAAACAAGGCTTTTAGTGTGTTATCTAAAAGCTTAGCAGTAAATGTCCAAGTTGATTTATAGTGGAATGTCTGACTACTCTTATCTCCTACACTCCCCTGCAGAGTTATGTCTCAGTCACACCTCTGCATTATAAAGAGGGGTCTCTTTATAAGAGGCAGAGAGAGAGAACTAGAAAACAACTGTGGAACAATATTAAAACCCCATGTATATATATTGTTAATCTACTCTAGGACCCTATAAATGTAAAGAGGGAGGGGTCTTATAAACCTTTCCCCTTCTATTAATACAACAAGCATAATCAATTATTCTAATACATCAATCATTTGGTACAGCCTCAATCATGACCCCTAGATGAACTTCTAACTCTAGGTGTCCAGGGCAGTCTCAGCTGATCCCTCTGAGAAGGGACCACGGCGCTGCTGTCCACCTCGGTTTCAGCCAATGGCGGAATCTGCTGCATTGGTGGCATGGGGTCCATCTCTGCATTGAAGGCTGGGTTCAGGATTCCATCTAAACCAGGAAAGAGATTTCAATGAATTGAAAGATCTCTAAGACGTGAGCTTATTGTTGTTTAGTGACTGAAGTGTTTGGGTCTGACTGACATGTTTAACTTGGTTTACTTCAGTAGTTTTGAATTGATGTTAAGACTTACCACCTCTACAGGCTCTCATGGGGAATGAACCGTCAGCAGCCTCGCAACTAGAGGTACTGTCTCCCTCAGAAAACTCCAAATCTGAAGGCAGAGAGAAACAGCCAACCAGAAAACACTTAAGTTATGTGTATTTATGCAGAGGTATCTAAACCTGAATGGCAGAAAGCAAATGTAATCAGCCTCGTTTTTCCCCCCCTGGTAGGTCTTGGATTGTGGTGGCATTTGTGTCCCTCGCCCTTGCAACCATAGAAGTTTAAAATTATGAATATATAAGTTACATCATACACTTGTTTATATTTAACTGTTCATCAATAATAAAACACTATTTTATATGTTAGAAGTACTTAGGGTAAGCAAATTGGCTGCAGTTGTAGTGACATGTTTTGGGGATTTAGAGATCTATCTTGAATGCTAAGTAAACAAAATTATTGAATACATTGTATAGGTCAATAAAAACAAAGGCTATTAAAATAGATTTTTTTACAAATATGATACTGTATGTGTCAGTAAGTTGTCGGTGTTACTGCCTTGGAAATGACTCCAAAGACATAGACGGACCATGAGCATTCCCTCCAGTTAAACTTAGGAGGGGTTTATATTGAAAAGAAAAGTACTAGCTAATCATACCCATTTAGTATGTTAGAAAATTGAGAATTGCATTGATAATTTGGTGTCTAAATTTAACCGGTGTAAAATGGTTAGCTAGGTAACAGTACACGCTAGAGGCATTTCAATTGTTGACCACTCGCTTTGAGACCTTCAAATAGCTGTTTCCCTTTTTTCTGCAAGGGCCGTGGCTTTTGTGGAGCGATAGGTAACGATGCTTTGTGGGGGACTTCTGTCTATGTTTGCAGATGATCCCTGGTTCAAGCCCAGGTTGGGGCAAATAAGAGGGACGGTAGCAATACTATTATATTGGTGCCGTGACCCGGGTGAGTTTAACTGGTGTGTGCTAGTAGCATTTAAATCTGTGACTGTTGTCGATGTGTGCGAAGAGTGCCTGGTTCGAGGCAAGGAGAGGGAAGGAATAAATATATAAAAGTGTCAAAGCGTCTGCTAAATGGCATATATTATTATTATTGGTGTTACTCAATTTAAAATAAGGGAAATTACATTATGAGCAAAATTAATAATTGTGCTTTAGTAAATCATGGCCTCCATTAAAGAAAACCCTCAATTAACAAAAATGTGTCGTTGGTGTTACAACTCTCTGGTGGCACAATGTTATCATAATGGTAGTAAATAAAGTCATTAAGCTGCCATATTACAGTGTCTTCAGAAAGTATTCACACCCCTGGACTTTTTCCACATTTTGTTAAACACAATAACTCATGTCAAAGTGGAATTATGATTTTCAAATTTTTTACAAATTAAATGAAAAGCTTAAATGTCTTGAGTCAATAAGTATTCAACCCCGTTGTTATGGCAAGCCTAAATAAGTTCAGGAGTAAAACATTTGCTTAACAAGTCACATATGTTGCATGTACTCACTCTGTGAGCAATAATAGTGTTTAACCTGATTGTTGAATGACTACCTCATTTCTGTACCCTACACATACAATTATCTTTAAGGTCCCTCAGTTGAACACTGAATTTCAAATAGGTACAACCACAAAGAGCAGGGAGGTTTTCCAATGCCTCACGAAGAAGGACACCGATTGGTAGATGGGTAAAAATGAAGCCTGAATGTCACTGAGCATGGTGAAGTTATTAATTACACTTTGGATTGTGCATCAATACACCCAGTCACTACAAAGATACAGGCGTCCTTCCTAACTCAGTTGGTATAGAGGAAGGAAACCACTCAGGGAATTCACCATGAGGCCAATTGTGACTTTAAAACAGTTAGAGTCTAATGGCTGTGATAGATCAACAAAGGAGGAAGACTGTACGGAATAAAATGAATCCAAAACATGTATAATGTTTGCAACAAGGCACTAAAGTAATACTGCAAAAAATATGGCAAAGCAATTAACTTCTTGTCCTGAATAGAAAGTGTTTGTTTTTAAAAAATTATATTAGCAAAAAAATATTGAATTTGATTTGAAAAGGCAAGCCAGACAAAATTAGAGGCCTATTTATATAATGAATATGAATTTGGACGGGAAGACATTATTAAATATTAAAGCATTACACAGTTAAAAAAAACAAGGTTCTATACATGGTGAATCGTACCAAGTCAACGTGCGGGGGGGGGGGGGGGGGGGGGGGGGTACAGGTTAGTTGAGGTAATCTCTACATGTAGGTAGGGGTAAAGTGACCATGCATAGATAATAAACAGCGAGTAACAGTAGTGTAAAAATAAGATCGGGTGGGGGGGTGTCAATGTAAATAGTCCGGGTGGCCATTTGATTAATTATTCAGTAGTCTTATGGCTTGGGGGTAGAAGCTGTTAAGGAGCCTTTTGGACCTACAGTCATGGCCAAACGTTGAGAATGACACAAATCTTAATTTTCACAAGGTCTGCTGCCTCAGTTTGTATGATGGCAATTTGCATATACTCCAGAATGTTATGAAGAGTGATCAGATGAATTGCAATTAATTGCAAAGTCTCTCTTTGCCATGAAAATGAACTGAATTCCCAAAAATATTTCCACCGCATTTCAGGCCTTCCACAAAAGGACCAGCTAACATGTCAGTGATTCTCTCGTTAACACCGGTGTGAGTGTTGACGAGGACAAGGCTGGAGATCACTCTGGCATGCTGATAGAGTTCGAATAACAGACTGAAAGCTTCAAAGGGAGGGTGGTGCTCGGAATCATTGTTCTTCCTCTGTCAACCGTGGCTCGGAGAACAAAATATCAATATTTTGGGTCCATGGCCAGGAAACTCCCCAGACCTTAATCCCATTGAAACCCTACAAATTCTGACAAACTCCAAGCATTGATTATGGAAGAATGGGCTGCCATCAGTCAGGATGTGGCCCAGAAGTTAATTGACAGCATGCCAGGGCAGATTGCAGAAGTCTTGAAAAAGACGGGTCAACACTACAAATATTGACTCTACATCAACTTCATGTAACTGTCAATAAAAGCCTTTGACACTTTTGAAATGCTTGTAATTAAACAGTATTCCATAGTAACATCTGGCAAAAATATCTAAAGATACTGAAGCAGCAGACTGTGAAAATTAATATTTGTGTCATTCTCAAAACTTTTTGCCATGACTGTAGACTTGGCGCTTGGGTACCGCTTGCCGTGTGGTAGTAGAGAGAACAGTCTATAACCTGGGTGACTGGAGTCTTTGACAATTTTTTGGGCTTTCCTCTGACACCGCCTAATACATACAGTTGAATTCGAAAGTTTACATACACTAGTTTGGATGTAATTTAAAACTAGTTTTTCAACCACTCCACAAATGTCTTGTTAACAAACTATCGTTTTGGCAAGTCGGTAAGAACATCTACTTTGTGCATGACACAAGGAATTTTTCCAACAATTATTTACAGACAGATTATTTCATTTATATTGTACTGTGTCACAATTCCAGTGGGTCAATATTACATTGACTATGCATTTAAACAGCTTGGAAAATTCCAGAAAATGATGTCATGGCTGTAGAAGCTTCTGATAGGCTAATTGACATCATTTGAGTCAATTGGAGGTGTACCTGTGGATATTTTTCAAGACCTACCTTCAAACTCAGTGCCTCTTTGCTTGACATCATGGGAAAATCTTAAGAAATCCGCCAAGACCTCAGAAAAGGAATTGGAGACCTCCACAAGTCTAATTCATCCTTGGGAGCTATTTCCAAATCCCTGAAGGTATCATGTTTGTCTGTACAAACAAAATTATTCAAGTATTAACACCATGGGACCACACAGCCGTCATTCCACTCAGGATGGAGACACATTCTCCTAGAATTCTCCTATCTCCTAGAAATGAACACACTTTGGTGCGACAACTGCAAATCAAACCTTGTGAATCAACCTTGTGAAGATGCTGGAGGAAACAGGTACAAAAGTATCTATATCCACAGTAAAATATCGACATAACCTGAAAGGCCGCTCAGCAAGGAAGAAGCCACTGCTCCAAACCGCCATAAAAACGGTTTGCAACTGCACAAAAGTCATCATTTTGAAGAAATGTCCTCTGGTCTGATGAAACAAAAATAGAACTGTTTGGCCATAATGACCATCGTTATGTTTGGAGTCTGGCAGCACCATGTTGTGGGGGTGCTTTGGTGCACTTCACAAAATAGATGACATTATGAGGTAGGACAATTATGTAGATATATTGAAGCAACATCTCAAGACATCAGTCAGGAAGTTAAAGTCAAGGTATTGGTGTGGCCATCACAAAGCGCTGACCTCCATTCTAAAAAATTTGTGGCCAGAACTGAAAAGGCGTGCGCAAATAAGGAGGCCTACAAACCTGACTCAGTTACACCATCTCTGTCAAGAGGAATGGGCCGAAAATTCACCCAACTTATTGTGGGAAGCGTGTGGAAGGCTATCCAAAACGTTTGACCCAAGTTAAGCCATTTAAAGGCAATTCTACCAAATACTAATTGAGTGTATGTAAACTTCTGACCCACTGGGAATGTGATGAAAGATATAAAACCTGAAATAAATAATTCTCTATTATTCTGACTATTTCACATTCTTAAAATAAAGTGGTGATCCTAACTGACCTAAGACAGGGAATGTTTACTAGGATTAAATGTCAGGAATTGTTTAAAACTGAGTTTAAATGTACTTGACAAAGGTGTATGTAAACATCCGACTTCAACTGTAGGTCCTGTATGGCAGGAAGCTTGGCCCCAGTGATTTACTGGGCCTCACGCACTACCCTCTCTTGATGTACTGGGCCTCACGCACAACCCTCTCTAGCGCCTTACGGTCGGATACCAAGCAGTTGCCATTCCAGGCGGTGATGCAACCGTTCATGTTTCTCTCTATCGGTGCAGCTGTATAACTTGTTGAGGAGCTGAGGACCCATGCCAACGCATTTCAGTCTCTTGAGGGGGAAAAGGTGTTGTTGTGCCCTCTTCACGACTGTCTTGGTGTGTTTGGACCATGATAGTTTGTTGGTGATTTGGACACCAAGGAACTTGAAGCTCTCAACCTGATCCACTACATCCCTGTTGATGTGAATGGGAGCATGTTCAGCCCTCCTTTTCCTCTAGTCCACGATCAGCTTCTTTGTCTTGCTAACGTTGATGGAGAAATTGTTGTCCAGGGACTGCTTGGCCACCCAGTTGTGGGTGAACTGGGAGTACAGGAGGGGACTAAGCATGCACCCTGACAGGCCACAGTGTTGAGGATCAGTGAGTCAGATGTGTTATCAGGAAGTCCAGGATCCAGTTACAGAGATTGTTTTGTCCCAGGGTCCTTAGCTTAGTGAGTACTATGGTGTAGAATGCTGAGCTATGAACATAGGTGATCCTTTTGTCCAGGTGGGAAAGGGCAGTGTGGAGTGCGATTGAAATTGCATCATCTGTGGATCTTTTGGGGCAGTATGTGAATTGGAGTGGGTCTAGTGTTTCCGGGATGATGATGGTGTGAGCCATGACCAGCCTTTCAAAGCACTTCATGGCTACCGATGTGAGTGCCATGGACGTTTGTCATTTAGGCCGGTCACCTTCACTTTCTTGGGCACAGGGACTATGGTGGTCTGCTTGAAACATGTAGATATTACAGACTCGGTCAGGGAGAGGTTGAAAATGTCAGTGAAGACACTTGGCAGTAATAAAACAAAAATGTGGTACAAGTTAAGGGCTATGAATACTTTCTGAGGGCACTGTAGTTGATTTTGAATAGGTACCCCAAGAAAATCTAGGAAAACACACCACCATAATTCAAGAAAACCCCTTCCCCCAAGCTTCTTATATAATGCAAAAGAGAAGTGAAAAGGAAAAAAGCAGAGTAGTACCTTCATCCCCATAAGCATGGCTTTTACTGTTATCCGTGGATTTTCCATGTGGCATCTAAAAATGAAAGACACAACATACTGTACATATTATCACATTGCCTCCAAGAGGTTATGAAGACAAGGGGGAGGGAGAATAAGTGTGTTCATCCCTGACCTTTTGTGGCTGGTCTTTCTTCAGATGATTGGTTATCTTCTTGGGTGGAGTGACACCTATTTTGGCTGCCTTGAAGGACTCTAGACGGCTCCTCATGGTTCTCTGGAAGATCTCTTGCACCTCATTCTTGTCCTTGTTGACTTCGAGGTGCTTCCGACTGCACCTGTGTCTGTGCTGTTAGGTAAAGGAATGAGAGGAAGAGGGTAAAAAACAGATTGCTTTTTAGCGCCCCTGAGAAAAAAATGTTTTTGGGGGGTCTAATTGTCTTCGACTAAGCAATACCTGTTTCTTGCCTCTGTACAAGTGCTGCTGCAGTAGATGGTGTGCATTAAAGTCCTCTGACTCCCTCATCTTCAGGTCCTGCTCATGCATGTCCAGGCAGACAGAGGGCATACTGTCCCATCTAGAAGGGAAGAAACATAAAAGTTCACTGTTGGCAATTTGCTGGCCACTGGAGGGCAGTCTCTGAAAACCTATTTGAGCACGGTTTCCCAAAAGCATCTTAAGGCTAAGTTCATTGTTAGAACCCTCGTAGGAGCACCATTAAATCTCTGAGCTGTTTTCCTAAACCATCGTTACTAATGTTGCACTTGGCAGGTAGCCTAGTGGTTAAGAGTATTGGGCCAGTAACCAAAAGGTCGCTGTTTCGAAACCCCAAGCCAACTGGGTGAAAAATCGGTCCCGATGTGCCCTTGAGCAAGGCACTTAACCCTAATTGCTCCTGTACGTCGCTCTGGATAAGAGCATCTGCTAAATGACCAAAACATTTAAATGCTTGTTATTTACTGACTGCCTCAGACCACTCGTGGAACAATTTAGTGCGCTGTTAAATGTGCTGTTTCCATACCACGCCACTTTATACACAGAAGATCTCCGCTATTGAATCAATACGTTTATCTGTCTCTCTGTGACGGCAATAACTTCACAACGAAGTTGACTACAAATACAAAGTTACCAATGTTGTTGCAATTGTTACAAACAAGTGAAGGATGAAAATACTCTTCAAATGAAAACCGAGATTAATTCATTAAAAGATAAATAGCCTACAGTATAGGCTACATAGGCCTCTAATTCAATATTGAAATAAATTGTTCATTCAACTGAGTTCTATTTTTTTTGCTAAAATAAGTTTATAATTTTAGCCTCAATATATTCCATGCACAATGTGCCAAGTCTTAATTTAGTGCATTATATTAGTGTAAGCATTAGAATAAGCCACCTCAATAATTGCAACCATAGATTATATCTTTCTAGGAGCTGATGGATCTTTCTATGATTTGACTGGATAAAGCTGATCCGAGCGCAGCACTGCCTTCCTTTCGATCCTTTCAGTATTGACACATGCCTCAACGACACAATTTAACGAAGGTTTTCTCTGTGTGGTGTTTTGGTTCATGTATGTTATATCATCGGCCGTTGTAGGAAAGACGCTTCTTTAAAACACTTTAAAAACACTCATAAGCCTAAATTCCATTGCTAATGGGAAACCGAGCCCTGACCTGCATATTGTACAAAGTCAAAAACTTTGTAGTGTCAGGCCCAATTCCAAATCAACACCTAAACCCTAAGCATTTGTGGAAATCTGAATTGATTCGACAGGTGTAAACACAGGTAGGTAAGCAATGTTGTAATTCCTCCACCTTGTCCTCTGATAGGCTAGGTGTAAATTGTAGACAGTGGCAGGCACCTAGTGGCTGGTGTAAAACGAAGTGAGATTTGAGAATAAATTAGAGAGACAGAACTCTTGACTAGCGAGCTTGTGGTTCTGCCACGGCTGACAAGGGAGGGGGCACAATCCTTGTCCATACCCGTGGGCAGTGATGATAAACAATCTAACTAAATTGGTAAATGTGTCCAGTAGAGGTCAGGGTTTGAAAGCAACTTGGCATCGAAGAAAGCACTGACAACATCGGTGGGATCTCGCATTTTGCAAAATCCGGTTTAAAAAAGCATGTGATCAAACAAAACTTCAGACGTCATTGATCACCTGGTAACGTTACTTTGAAACTATCTGCGACTATACCATCGATGCTGTTAAATGAGCAACAAAGTAAAAAATGTATATGTAAATTTACAAAATACGGTGTCTCCATTGCATGATTTAGGATGTTATTAAACTTGTCAATTAAAAGTTTGAAATTCAATGTAGCCAGTGTTTCAAAGAATATATATAAAAAATATATATATAAATACACAGATTTTATCCTGTGTCTCCACAAGATGCCTGCCCTACAGGCTGACCCACCTGTCAGGTAAGACGTAGGGGAGAATATCTAGACTGTCTATAACAACCCATGACGTGTCCAGCAGAGGTACATTTTTGGGAAGTCACAGCGGGATCCACTGAGGGATCAAGTAAAGCTTTGTACGTTGAAAAGGTCACATGACCTTATCAACTTTGCTTTGGGTTTGAATTAAACGTTTAAGTCACTTTTAAATATAAAAAAAATGTTGGATCAATCATTTGATAATTACCAATAACAACTACTGGAGCTGTTTAATTTACAATCAATGTTTGAGAAATTAAAAAAAAACTTAAGATTCGATACTAGTGTGCTATGATTTCAAGATAGATTCCTCTGCCGTGTGGTTCTACACCCTGAGTTCTTTCCACCTACTAAGCAGGTAAAATAATATCTAGATTAAAACAAAGAGGTTCCAGCAGAGGTCAGTGCGCTCAGTTACTCGTTCAACACCTGTCAGATGGTAATGTGACATCTGAGGTGTCAAACGTCTTCACGTGGTATTGTTACTTTGATACAAGCATTGGCACGTTGTGTCAAATCAGTAGTGATTTGAAAATTGCATTGGAGTGCCAGAGCTCAATCATCCCATCACTACCCGTGGGCTTTTGTTGTGGCAGTTCACCTTACATTTGGTAAGCTACATTTTTGTTTCTTGTTCTGTAAAATGTTTTACTGCTTGCTAAAGTAAAACACAGCCATGTAAAACAATGGTTTGTGTTGCAGTGCTGTCTTCTATGCTGTTTTTGGGAGAAGTCGTTTGGAAGCCGGGTTGTTAGTGTAGAGGAGATTCGAATTAACACATCCACTCCAGACATAAACCACAATGAGAATACACAAGGACCTCTATTCAGTGGCCAGAGAACAAAGGAAGAGGGGGACCACCCACAGCAATCTCCCAGCAGGAGTCGTCCTTTCCCTCTTTTGTTCATCTCACACCTGTAGTCTACATCAAAGCTTCTCCTATCAGCCTATCAGCCTTCTCCCCCGATTGTCCAGTTTGGCCAGGTAGCCTGCTCTAGGAAGAGTGTTTGTGGGTCTTTTCATTTAAGAATGATGGAGGCCAATATGTTCTTGGGGACCTTCAATGCTGCAGACATTTTTTGGTACCGTTCCCCAGATCTGTGCCTCGAACTCTACGGAAAATGCTTTTGAGCTTGGTTTGGGACCTTATATAGACAGGTGTCTGCCTTTCCAAATCATGTCCAATCAAGGACTCCAAGTTCTAGAAACATCTCAAGGATGATCCATGGCAACGGGAAATACCTGAGCTCAAATATTATTGGTCACATACACATATTTAGCAGATGTTATTGCAGGTGTAGCGAAATGCTTGTGTTCCTAGCTCCAACAGTGCAGTAATATCTAACAAGTCACAAACATACACACATCTAAAAGTAAAATAATGGAATTAAGAAATATAAATATTAAAGCTGATGCCCTGAAGAAAAGAAGTGTGTATGTGTGTGTGTATACATACACTGCTCAAAAAAATTAAGGGAACACTAAAATAACATCCTAGATCTGAATGAATGAAATATTCTTATTAAATACTTTTTTCTTTACATAGTTGAATGTGCTGACAACAAAATCACACAAAAATGATCAATGGAAATCAAATGTATCAACCCATGGAGGTCTGGATTTGGAGTCACACTCAAAATTAAAGTGGAAACCACACTACAGGCTGATCCAACTTTGATGTAATGTCCTAAAAACAAGTCAAAATGAGGCTCAGTAGTGTGTGTGGCCTCCACGTGCCTGTATGACCTCCCTACAACGCCTGGGCATGCTCCTGATGAGGTGGTGGATGGTCTCCTGAGGGATCTCCTCCCAGACCTGGACTAAAGCATCCGCCAACTCCTGGACAGTCTGTGGTGCAACGTGGCGTTGGTGGATGGAGTGAGACATGATGTCCCAGATGTGCTCAATTGGATTCAGGTCTAGGGAACGGGCGGATCAATGCCTTCCTCTTGCAGGAACTGCTGACACACTCCAGCCACATGAGGTCTAGCATTGTCTTGCATTAGGAGGAACCCAGGGCCAACCACACCAGCATATGGTCCCACAAGGGGTCTGAGGATCTCATCTCGGTACCTAATGGCAGTCAGGCTACCTCTGGCGAGCACATGGAGGGCTGTGCGGCCCCCCAAAGAAATGCCACCCCACACCATGACTGACACACCGCCAAACCGGTCATGCTGGATGATGTTGCAGGCAGCAGAACATTCTGCACGGCGTCTCCAGACTGTCACATCTGTCACATGTGCTCAGTGTGAATCTGCTTTCATCTGTGAAGAGCACAGGGCGCCAGTGGCGAATTTGCCAATCTTGGTGTTCTCTGGCAAATGCCAAAAGTCCTGCACAGTGTTGGGCTGTAAGCACAACACACACCTGTGGACGTCGGGCCCTCATACCACCCTCATGGAGTCGGTTTCTGACCGTTTGAGCAGACACATGCACATTTGTGGCCTGCTGGAGGTCATTTTGCAGGGCTTGCTTCCTAAGTGGACAGTTTGATTTCACAGAAGTGTGATTGATTTGGAGTTACATTGTGTGTTGTTTAAGTGTTCCCTTTATTTGTTTGAGCAGTGTATATATGTATATATATGTATGTATATATATATATATATATATATATATATATATATATATATATATATATATATATATATATATGTATATATATGTATATATATGTATATATATGTATATATATATATATATATATGTATATATATATATATATATATATATATATATATAATATATATATAATATATATATTATATTATTTATTTATTGGATGAGCAATGTCGGAGTTGCATTGACTAAAATACTGTATATACCCATATGAAATGAGTAAAGCCGTATGTAAACATTATTAATGTGACCAGTGATTCCATGTCTATGTATATAGGGCAGCAGCTTCTAAGGTGAAAGGTTGAGTAACCGGGTGGTAGATGGCTAGGGATGTCTATGTAACACTCTGATGACCTTGAGATAGAAGCTGTTTTTCAGTCTCTCGGTCCCAGCTTTGATGCACCTGTAGTGACCTTGTCCTTAATTATCTTTTTGGCCTTCCTGTGTCATCGGGTGCTGTAGGTGTCCTGGAGGGACCTACCACTCTCTGCAGAGCCCTACTGTTGCGGGCTGGGCAGTTGCTGTACCAGGTGGGGACACAGCCTGAAAGGATAATCTCAATTGTGCATCTGTAAAACTTTGTGATGGTCTTAGGGGCAAAATTTTCGCTATTCAAGCTTTCTTCACCACACTGTGTGGGTGGACCATTTCAGATAATCAGTGACGCGTACACCGAGGAACTTGAAGATTTCGACCTACACTGCGGTCCCGTCAATGTGGATAGGGGCATCCGCCCTCTGCTTTTTCCTGAAGTCCACGATCAGCTCCTTTGTTTTGTTGACGTTGAGGGTGATGTTATTTTCGTGGCACCACTCCGCCAAGGCCCTCATCCTCACCCCTGTAGGCTGTCTCGCCATTGTTGGTAATCCAGCCTACTATGGTTGTGTCGTCGCAAACTTGTTGATTGAGTTGGAGACGTGTGTGTGGCCACGCAGTCATGGGTGAACAGGGAGTACAGGAGGGGGATGAGCACGCACCCTTGTGGGGCCCCTGTGTTAAGGATCAGTGAAGTGGAGGTGTTGTTTCCTACTTTCACCACCAGGGGGCGGCCCATCAGGAAGTCCAGGACCCAGTTGCACAGGGCGGGGTTCAGACCCAGGGCCCCCAAGCTTAATGATGAGATTGGAGGGTACTATGGTGTTGAAGGCTGAGCTATAGTCAATGAACAGCATTCTCATATAGGTATTCCTCTTGTCCAGATGGAATGGGGCAGTGTGCCGTGCAATGGTGATTGCATCGTCTGTGGATCTATTGGGGCGGTCTAGGGTGGCAGGTAAGGTGGAGGTGATATGATCCTTTTAACTAACCTCTCAAATTACTTCATGGTGACAGGAGTGCTACGGGGCAATGGTCATTTAGTTCAGTTACCTGCTTTCTTGGGTACAGGAACAAAGGTGGACATCTTGAAGCAAGTGGAGACAGCAGACTGGGCTAGGGAGAGATTGAATATGGCCGTAAACACTCCAGCCAGCTGGTCTACGCATGCTCTGAGGACGCGGCTAGGGTTGCTATCTGGGCAAAGACGTCGGTGTCCGCAACGTAGCTAGTTTACCCTTTGTAATCCATGATTGTCTGCAGACACTGCCACGTATGTCTTGTGTCTGAGCCGTTGAATTGCGACTCCACTTTGTCTCCGTACTAACGTTTTGACTGTTTGATTGCCTTACGGACGGAATAACTACACTGTTTGTATTCGGCCATATTCCCAGACACCTTGCCATGGTTCGCGCTTTTAGTTTTGCGGGAATTCTGCCATCTATCCACAGTTTCTGGTTTAGGTAGATTTTAATAGTCACATTGGGAACAACATCGCCTATACACTTCCTGATGAGCTCAGTCACCGTGTCCGTGTATACATAAATGTCAATCTCCGAGGCTACCCGGAACATATCCTAGTTCGCGTGATCAAAACAATCTTGAAGCATGGATTCCGATTGGTTTCTAAAAACCTGTTTTTGCGTTGTCATAATTGGGTATTGTGTGTAGATTGAGAGGGGGGGGGTTATTTGATCAATTTTAGTGTAAGGCTGTAATGCAACAAAATGTGGAAAAAGTTGAGGGGTCTTAATATTTTCCTTATGCACTGTAAATTCTACAGTAATGTTTGCAAAAATACTATAGTCTGCAAAACACTGCAGTAATAGTATATGCTACAGTATTTATTTGCATTTACCTTGCCCATTTCCCTCTCCATATCCCAATTTGTGCCACTCCTCAGTGAGAAACGAACATGCCAAGTATAGACCATATATTGTGTTCCCTACAGGTTATGGAAAGAACAGTTCAATCCAGTAGTTTTCCTCAAGGAGAAAGCCCCCACTGCTATGTAAAATATATATATTTTTAAAAACACTATAGTAAATACTACATTAATGTCCACAAAAACAACAGTAAATTATGTAGTATACTACAGTCTGCTCTGGATAAGAGCGTCTGCTAAATGACTTAAATGTAATGTAATGTCTGCAAAAACATTACTCATTGCTATAGTATTTAAAAAACTTTTTTTTTACTAGAGTATTTATACTATAGTAAACTTTAAATACTACATTCATGTACGCAACACTACAGGAAAAACTACAGTAAAGTCAGCAAAAACACTACAGTGAATACTTAGGTCTTTTTCATGAGGGTGTTGAGCACATCCTAAAAGGTTCAATCAAGGATCCACTAGGCTCATATAGAATCTCCTCGGGTTGGTAACTAGTTTTCCATAAAACTGTCCTGCAACATCATTTCCATCCTAATATAGGGATTTTACTACACTGACGACTCGCAACTGCAAGGGTGCGTTTGCTCTCGTCACCAAGCAGACTGGCTCCCAGACTGTTAGACACATCAGGCACTTTTCACCTATTCGGCTAGCTATAACTATAGACATCATTGGGCGCCTTGCGTAGGGTGTTTCCCACCCCAGCTATCCGGCTTGGCCTCCCTGTCCCGCGGTTTGCTACATTGGTGCCAAATATGGGATGTTGACTATGGGACCATTGGAACATACCATGCTTGTGTTTTCCTAAGGTGATGCCGCTGTGACAGGTCATACGCTCAGTTCTGTATTGCACTCTTGCTAGACTAATACAGACGTCTACCTTCCGTATTGAAACAATACGACAAGGGAAATCACGCTCCAGCAGGTTGCTCTGAGGAGGGATTGACTTAAATGTGGAAAATGGGTAAGTAAGCTGCACGCAATGTCAAATTCACCGTTCGTGCCTGTACTTTGCCCCAGGGCTGTCCAAGGTTACTTCAACCTAAACCTGTTTTTGTTTACCATGTCAGATTTCCTTCCCCCTCAATGAAGTTTCTAAGTGAGAACTGCCAGAACAATCTGAGATACCAAAAACATTTCCGCCTTCCCATGTTAGTGATGCATGCAGAAGTCTGCGTCCCAAATGGCACCCTATTCCCTATAGTGCATTACTTTTGAGCTGAGCCCTATGGAATAGTTTGCCACTGAGATGCGGACTGTCAGGCAATGTTGCTTACAAGATGGAGGAGACTGGAACATGATCCGATCCCGTATTTTCTGTCATGATGTAAGGCATCATCTCTGAGAAGTTGGTACCAAACTTCTTATAGAAATCCACATCAACCTTGGTTTCTTTCCGAATGAACGCCAATGAGCCTCTGCGTTCACCCTATGATGATGGGATAAAAATACTTCATCAAATCAAAGTTTATTGGTCGCGTACACAGATTAGCAGATGGTAGCAGTGAAATGCTTGTGCTATTAGCTCTTAACAGTTTTAGTAACTCAAGCATTTTTTCTGCACCTGCTGTAACATCTGCCATAAAAAAATAAACAAAAAGAGTATCTTTTTTGTAATGTTAATGTAAATCAGTGATCCTGCTGGTTAATCTATTGTGTAACGTCGTAATTACAGTAGTATTAAGTTGTCAGGGCTTTCTCCAACCTTGTAAGTCACTCTTACCTCTTTCACATAACTCATGGCATCCTTGAGGTTGAGTCTGTGGAAGATATTGAATATGTGGTCACAAGACTTCTTGGCAGAGGGCGTCATCAAGAGCCAGTACAACCACCTCTCCTCAAAGTTATTCCACCTTAGAAGGATACGAGAAGAGAGTAAAAACAAAACAATTTAGTGTTAAATTTAATCTTTGAAGGTATGGTATGTAATAAATACATTTAAATAATAGTCATAATATGATAATAACGTATTGAAATTGATAATATGATGTTAAGTGTCCACATACTTGTCCCTCATGTAGTTGTGTCCTATTTGTCCAGAAATATCCTCTATGGCTACAAGAATGTGGTCAAAGGTCTGAAAAAATCAAAAGGAATGGTGATCCATGGATTTATTTTGTCAAGGTTATATTTAGGTTGACCATTTTCAACACTGTTAGATGAGCTGGTTGATGTTTTACAAGAGGGGTTTAGCAACACTCAGCCCTTGATAAACACCCTTAATCTTCCATACCCCACTGTACTTAAGTAGTTTTTGTTGGGTATCTATACTTTACTTTACTATTTATATATTACTCCGCTACATTCCTAAAGAAAATAATGTACTTTTTACTCTTGACATTTTCCCTGTCACACAAAAGTACTCGTTGCATTTAGAATGCTCAAGCAGGACAGAATTATGGCACCTATCAATATAACATGTTGTCATCCCTACTGCCTCTAATCTGGTGGACTCACAAAACACAACTACTGTGTTGGTAAATGATCTAAGATCAGGTGTTACCCATTTTTGGAGCCTTGAAACAGACCCATAGTATCCACTTCTGAAGCAGTGTGTGCAAAAAGTTAAATTTTTTGTCAGCACTTTTTCATATATAACAACATTTTCAACAATGAACCAATGCACACCTAGATTGCCTCACAAGGATAGCAACAGACTATACATTTTGAATACATTTAGTCAAAAGGGGACATTTTCGCTCGTCCAACTACTGAGTTAACCCTTAATATGGGTCTTATACATGTGATGAAGCCTATTTGATGTGTGTATGTATAAACAGTGGTTCTTCCTTTAAAAGTTGTGCCATACCTGCGTGCTGCCGCAAAATTTGCATTTACAGTTGAAGTCGGATGTTTACAAACACTACATTTAAACTCAGTTTTTCACAATTCTTGACATTTAATCCAAGTAACCTGTCTTAGGTCAGTTAGGATCACCACTTTATTTTAAGAATGTGAAATGTCAGAATAATAGTAGAGAGAATGATTTATTTCAGCTTTTATTCCTTTCATCACATTCCCAGTGGGTCAGAAGTTTATATACACTCAATTAGTATTTGGTAGCATTGCCTTTAAATTATTTAACTTGGCTCAAACGTTTCGGGTAGCCTTCCACAAGATTCCCACAATAAGTTTGGTGAATTTTGGCCCATTCCTCCTGACAGAGCTGGTGTAACTGAGTCATGCTCGCACATGCTTTTTCGGTTCTGCCCACACATTTTCGGTGGGATTGAGGTCAGAACTTTGTGATGGCCACTCCAATACCTTGACTTGGTTGTCCTTAAGCCATTTTGCCACAACTTTGGAGGTATGCTTGGGGTCATTATCCATTTGGAAGACCCATTTGTGACCAAGCTTTAACTTCCTGACTGATGTCTTGAGATGTTGCTTCAATATATCCACATAATTTTTCTACCTCATGATGCCATCTATTTTGTGAAGTGCACCAGTCCCTCCTACAGCAAAGCACCCCCACAACATGATGCTGCCACCCCCATGCTTCACTGTTGGGATGGTGTTCTTCGGCTTGTAAGCCTCCCCCATTTTCCTCCAAACATAATTATGACCAAACAGTTCTTTTTTTGTTTCATCAGACCAGAGTACATTTCTCCAAAAAGTAGGATCTTTGTCCCCATGTGCAGTTGCAAACTGTAGTCTGGCTTTTTTATGGCGGTTTTGGAACAGTGGCTTCTTCCTTGCTGAGCGGCCTTTCAGGTTATGTCGATATAGGACTCGTTTTACTGTGGATATAGATACTTTTACACCTGTTTCCTCCAGCATCTTTATTTATTTGCACTTTTCGCACAAAAGTATGTTCATCTCTTGGAGACAGAACTCATCTCCTTCCTGAACGGTATGACGGCTGCGTGGTTCCATGGTGTTTATACTTGCGTACTATTGTTTGTACAGATGAATGTGGTACCATCAGGCATTTGGAAATTGCTCCCATGGATGAACCAGACTTTGGGAGGTCTAAACCAAATTTCTGAGGGACTAAGCACACACACCTGAGGGGTCCCCGTGTTGACGGTCAGTGTGGCAGACGTGTTGTTGCCTACTCTTGATTTTCCCATGATGTCAAGCAAAGAGGCACTGAGTTTGAAGGTAGGCCTTGAAATACATCCACATGTACACCTCCAGCTGACTCAAATTATGTCAATTAGCCTATCAGAATTTCTCTAAAGCCATGACATAATTTTCTGGAATTTTCCAAGCTGTTAACCTCTTCAGTCTACCCTCTACTTTTTCGAACATTCTGTTAAAAGTCGCGCAACATTTCAGCGCCCTGCTACTCATGCCAGGAATATAGTATTTGCATATGATTAGTATGTGTGGATAGAAAACACTCAGACGTTTATAAAACTGGTTAAATCACGGCTGTGGCTTTAACATAACGTGCGTTTCATTGAAAAGTGCAGGAAAATCTGATCACTGAAAGTGGAAAAATATATCCATCCGCCGATTCAACCCATTGTTATGGGTGAAAGACATTAAATATGGCTGAGGTTGCAGTATCTACAGCTTCCACAGGATGTCAACAGTCTTGTCATTTGCCTAGGATTTGTTTCTTGGTCAAACGAACAAGAGACAGCCCATTTCTTCCGGTCTCCGACCGGATATTTTGGTTGAGAAATAGACGGACAGTATTTCAAGATGGATCCCTATAGAAAACACTTCGTCTCGTGATTAATTTGCTTGCTTATTAACGTTTACTAATACCTAAAGTTGCATTACAAAAGTATTTCGAAGTGTTTTGTGAAAGTTTATCGTCGACTTTTTGAATTTTAAAAAATGACGTTACGTTATGAAACACTCTTTTTTTAAATTTATCACACAGTCTACATAGAACGATATCTAGGCTATATATGGACCGATTTAATCGGAAAAAAAGACCCAATAGTGATTATGGGACATCTAGGAGTGCCAACAAAGAAGATGATCAAAGGTAATGAATGTTTTATATTTTATTGTGCGGTTTGTGTAGCGCCGAATATGCTAATTATTTTGTTTACGTCCCCTGCGGGTCTTTTGTGGTGTTACATGCTATCAGATAATAGCTTCTCATGCTTTCGCCGAAAAGCATTTTAAAAATCTGACTTGCTGCCTGGATTCACAACGAGTGTAGCTTTAATTCAATACCCTGCATGTGTATTTTAATGAACATTTGAGTTTTAACTAATACTATTAGCATTTAGCGTAGCGCATTTGCATTTCCAGAGCTCTAGATGGGACGCCTGCGTGCCAGGTAGAAGCAAGAGTTAAAAGGCACAGTCAACACAAGTGTATGTAAACTTCTGACCCACTGGAACTGTGATACAGTGAAATAATCTGTCTGTAAACAGATTATAAACAAAAAAATGACTTGTGTCATGCAAAGTTGATGTCCTAACTGACTTGCCAAAACTATAGTTTGTTTACAATAATTTGTGGAGTGGTTGAAAAAATAGTTTTAATGACTAAGTGTATGTAAACTTCCGACTTCAGGTGTAAGAGTCAGCTATTGTTGCCATTAATAGTAGTTAGTGCTAGTTTGCCCACAAGAGGGCATCTTTGAGAAGCTAATTATTGAAGTGACATGGAGCTGTAGGCCTAAGAGTCAAAGGGAGCTTTGCCTCCCGAGTGGCGCAGTGGTCTAAGGCACTGCATAGCAGTTGCTAGCTGTGCCATTAGAGATCCTGGTTCGAGTCCAGGCTCTGTCGCAGCCGGCCACAACCGGGAGACCCATGGGGCATCGAACAATTGGCCCAGCATCGTCTGGGTTAGGGGAGGGCTTGGCCGGCAGGGATGTCCTTGTCCCATCGTGCTCTAGCGACTCCTGTGGCGGGCCGGGAGCATGCACGTTAACATGGTCACCGGTTGTTTCTTCTCCAATGTGTTTCTTCCTACACATTGGTGTGGCTGGCTTCCGGGTTAAGCGGTCATTGTGTCAAGAAGCAGTGCGGCTTGGTTGGGTCTTGTTTCGGAGGACACATTGCTCTCGACCTTCACCTCTCCCGAGTCCATACAGGAGTTGCAGCGATGAGATAAGACTAACTACCAATTGGGGAGAAAAATGGGGTAAATAGTTTAAAAAATACATAAATAAAAAGGAGCCTTGAATAGAACAGACTATACGGGATAGATTTTCAGAAATTAAGCTTAATTCATTTGATGAATATTATGTTTTTTATATTCCAAGAATAGGCCTAAGGGTTTCAGGAAAATATGGCCCTGTACAACATATTTCTATTCCAATAAAAAAAATGAATTTCTTAATGTAACCGATGTACTGTAGGCCTAAAGGTTTCTGTTAGGAACATATGGCACTGTACAACATGTTTCTATTCCAAGAGAATTACAATGCGATTTGTTAGTGTAGCTGTTTTAGCGCAACTTACTTATTGGCATAAAGGCCTACTTAAATATACAGTACATCAATCAATCGCTCATGAATTTGTGCATGTCACACAGCATACACGTCTTCCATGTCATTAAATACAGTCAAGCATTTTAGTTATAAAACTAAATAATAAAGTGAGCCTTGATTCATTTTACCATCACGGCTAAAGCGATTTAATTGAGGGTTTCAGTTTGGAAAATATGATGCTGTACAACGTGACCGGTCGGGAGTAGGCCCAAGCTACTAAGTGACTGCAAGTGAAGAGCAAAATAATCCTAACAGTTCCGAATAAAAATCTGATTGTTTTATCAAGACCAGTCCCCATGCTCTGTCATTCAGTGCTATTTATTCCCTATTGTCCTGCTGATAGTTGAAATAAACATCTACATTTTGAAAGAGTATTTTTATCATTATTTTATTAACAAAAGCATAAATACTGTACAGTATATATGCTTGATCCGACATTTTGCGGTTGCATGAGGTTTGGGGTTAGGGATGTTAAACAGAGTACTTAATACATTGTAAATTCCAGTTCAGTTGCTTCCAGTTGAAGCTCGCATCCGCTACAAGACCATGGTGCTTGCCTACGGAGCTGTGAGGGGAACGGCACCTCAGTACCTCCAGGCTCTGATCAGGCCCTACACCCAAATAAGGGCACTGCGTTCATCCACCTCTGGCCTGCTCGCCTCCCTACCACTGAGGAAGTACAGTTCCCGCTCAGCTCAGTCAAAACTGTTCGCTGCTCTGGCTCCCCAATGGTGGAACAAACTCCCTCACGACGCCAGGACAGCGGAGTCAATCACCACCTTCCGGAGACACCTGAAACCCCACCTCTTTAAGGAATACCTAGGATAGGATAAAGTAATCCTTCTCACCCCCCTCCCCCCCAATTTGTAAGTCGCTCTGGATAAGAGCCCCTTAAATGTAAATGTAAATTTTTAGATGCACTATTGTAAAGTGGTTGTTCCACTGGATGTCATAAGGTGAATGCACCAATTTGTAAGTCGCTCTGGATAAGAGCGTCTGCTAAATGACTTAAATGTAAATGTTAATGTAAATTGGGGGGGGGGGGGTTTCTCTCGCCTACAGTAGACGAGCTATTAGACTTTTTTATAAAGGTTGAAGAGTCTATTGTTCTGCTAATAGCCCATCCTGGAAACGTTGTTTGCAGAATTCACAGCCTGCTACGCTTGTGAAAAACAAAATGCCTCCAGGTGTCCATCACTACTGTAAATAAAAAAAACAGAATATCTAAGGGGCTTTATATAATTTGGGTTAATAATAATAACAATAATTGTTGGATAACAGAACTCTCGGAACTCATTAAAAAAACTTGAAATGTTTTCAATTTTGAGTTTACATCCCAATATTAAACTTGATAATCACAAAAGACTGCAATATTACAAAAATGTTTATTAATGAAATTATGAAAAATATTAATCACATTCCACCCATGAGCGATTAGGTCATTTGACTGCAGGAAAGGGCTACTAAAATATAAAAATGTTTGACACTGCTATTGTGTAAATGAGCCAGGGTTATAATTATGTTTTTATTTTTCAGAGTTTTTGGATCGCGCGCTATTCTTACTGTTGAGTTAGTTTGTGTCCCGGTAGATTGGAGGTTTTTCTGTGTAGTCTGCCATGGCAAATGATCTGGTATCCATGCAAATGATTTGGGGTTGCCTTAGTGGGCAAATTAGTACAATTTTCTTTGTCATATAAATGTTTGTTTGTATGTTGTGTCACCACTTCCCTAGAGACCTTCTAGGCTGGCTGTTCTTAAGAGGGAGCTATTTAATTCAAAAGCAGTGTGCATTCACATGCCAATTACCACAAGTGTGTTATTATACCATGTGTGCTCTCTCACAAAGAGTTTTTTCATCACGACTGTACTAGCTCACAAAGAGTATTTCAACACGAATGTGCTTTAAAGTCTGCATGAATCATGCTCTGCTACTAATTTATTTGTGTGTTCTCTTCTTAATATACCTTGTCGTTCATTTGACAGACCTGTGATTGACTTGACCCGAGGACCTCCCCTTGTGTATAAAAAGGTGGTGTAGTACAGTTTACAAAAAGTAAACACTTTACTTTGGGTATTTATTAGAGAGATGTAAGGTTTGTTGTCTGATTCTTTTGGGTTGATGAACAACAAAGACTTCTGACTAAATAGTTACCCTATTGTGAATTTTTTCAGCTAGTGTGCATTCTGTCACTGCTGCTCTCTTCACTTTTAGCCAGTTGACCAGTGGTTTCATGGTTATTCCCTGCAACAAATACGAAAATATAGTAAACCGGCGACAAATTAGAATATACCAGTCTGTTCAAGTGAAGACATATTACACTGAAAGAAAACAACAAATAGTGAAATATTTATGGACTGAAGTTTGACATTTAAATGAGCTATTTTACCTGCAGCATGACAGTGAAGTACACCACTAGGAGAGTGGTGCTGATCATCATGTTCTTCTCCTTGTACTTTTTCTCATCCAGTGAGACCACAAGGCCATAGGCTACTGCCCCTCGTAGGCCACCATAGCCCATCACTACCTGATCAATAAACTCCAAGGGAACCAGTCGGTATTGGTTGAGAATCCAGGTTAGAAAAAAGACCCCTGTGATATAAACACACAGAGAAAAGCAGTGTTTCTGTTACATGTGTGATAGGTGAGGATTGTCTGTTAATTGAATGATTAAAATATTCCGCCCTGAAACATATAATTATATGAAATTGATTAGAATGTATAAAATCATAATCAATAAATGTGTAGTCCTAGTCAGAATTAGGTTAAAACAATATGCCTTTATGGTATTTTAAACACAGACTGTCTAAGCTTGATGCCGACCTGACTAGAGATTTGGGAGAGAACGGGGAGTAAGTCTCAAGGACAAAGTCACTATCTCTGTCGGCTGGGAAGAGACACAGTGTGTGCGTAGCAGGACGTGTGTGCGTATGTGTGTGTATGTTTGTGTGTATGTGTGGGTGTGAGAAGTCAGTATAAAATTAATTGATTTGTATTCTTGACTTCAGAACGTTCCGTGAATAAACCTTTTTGACCATTTAGCTGGGCCTCCGTCTGTTTCATTCGACCAGGGTCCTACAAATTCTGGTTTGCAGACTGAGAGTAATATAATTAAATTGGGTGATGTACCTGGAGAACATAATTCTCCTATCAATGTGCCTTGTAGTCTTCACATTTTGCTGCATTAAAAAAGGATACTATTAGATTTTTTCCCCTACAGATACACAGCCTACTTCACATTTTCAAAGTGAAATAAAATTATAGAAGATGTTCTTAATTAAATAAATAAAT
This sequence comes from Oncorhynchus gorbuscha, assembly GCF_021184085.1. NCBI lineage: Eukaryota > Metazoa > Chordata > Actinopteri > Salmoniformes > Salmonidae > Oncorhynchus > Oncorhynchus gorbuscha. The sequence continues at coordinate 25,412,623 of NC_060196.1, forward strand.
GTCTTGATGGTGCATGTCTTCACACCTCAGAGTTATGCCGCGTTCACATGCTATCGGAGTTAGCGGAAACTCCTAGTTCTCAGTGTGAAATGAATGACCATCCAAGTTGGAATTCCAAGTGGGAAACTCAGAAAATGTTACCCGAGTTGTGACGTTTCTCCACTGACCATTTACCTTTTCAACCAAAAGATGACAACAAATCCATTTTTGACAATGACAACCTTATCAATATGGATAATGTAGCTACTCTGACCATATTGTCAATGTTAAAGAGATTATCTGGTAGTTTTGTATATTTTTTTTGCCAGAAATTCTGAAAGTGGTGCATACGAGCAAAAGTGGTCCTCAAAAATTGTGTATGTGACCGACCGCCGTTTTTTTACATTGGATAAAAGCAGACACACAGAGCTACAAAATTGTATATTATACACTACATTTGAGTAATTCTGCTTTGAAAGTTGATAAACTTGTTACTTCACTTTTGAGAAAATGGACGTTGAATGTTTTGGTTACCTACTGGAGACCTCTTTGTCTACACCCATTCAGTATCGTTCACACCCTCTTAAAGCTTTAGCACCACCCATCTCTTTAAGGGTTGATCCGAGTTCAACAGTCAAGCACTCAAGCTAACTGGCTAACATGAGAGAACCGTTCACTGACCATTTTACTCACACTAGCAGAGCTGGTTAGGCTGTTTTTATGTTATCCAGAGTGTTGGTGACTGCAACTGTGCTGCTGTCAACAATTTGCGCTTTTTTGCCAATGTTTATTAACACCGGCCATATTCAACAGGTTGAGTGTTCGTAAACTCGTCAGTTATTCTGCGCTCAGGCACACTCTGACGAGAGTGCTCTGAAATCAGAAGTAGATAGCTAGAGCGAATTTACCAACTACGCCTATCAAGAGTTGTCACAGTGACAATCTATTGAAATAATTACTTACATAGTGGAGTCGTTTTGTTAAGACATAGCTAGCTAGCTAAACAAGGAACCATAATCCCAACTCATGATGTTATTACCCTGCATGAATCTGCAATGTCGTCCCTGCCACCCGGCTGGCCTTAGGGGATCTAGGGAGCAGTCCTTACGGCAGTGGAAGATAATGCGCAAAGCAGACTGCTCCCTGCCCTATCCTATCTCTTCGGGTTTTAACGTCCCTCCCCACTACACGTTTTGCAACACTGGGGAGGCACGGGGACATTAGGTTATGACTATTCTCTGTGCTGCATCCCACTTCACATCCTTGCTGACTCGAGAAAAGGAGGAGACACATTTTTCCCCAGTGTCTCTCCTCCCTCAGGCTCTCCCCCCAGTGCATTTTTGGGTTCCCAGCCAGGGGCAACTGTCATCATGTCTGCACATGGTTTAGGAAGTCGAACTGCCATTAGCCATCTTCTTGTGAACCCTTTTTCTCCTCTTGCCATAGGGATGTTTTTTTTTGCCTTTGTTCGCACAGAAACAATCTCAGTCATGCAGAATGATAATCCAGAACCGCGGCACCCCTGCTTCACTGCTAGGGGCACCGTCTCTCCATATGTTCTAGCACAGGAACCTTAAACCCTGACCCCCTCTAATCGGGAATAGGGTTCAAATCAAATCTACAACAGGTGTAGACTTTACAAGCCCTTTCCCAACAATGCAGAGTTAAAAAGTAAGAACAAAACAAATTTCTCAATAGAAAGAAAGTTACAATAATGAGGCTATACACTGGTACCAAGGCAATGTGCAAGGGTACAAGGTAGTTGAGGTAACATGTGCATGCAAGTAGTGGTAAATGTTACTAGGCAATCAGGATACATAGTAGCAGCAGCACATGTAAAGAGTGTCAGTGTAGTATGTGTGGTTAGAGTTTGCACAGAACCAGTGCAAGAGAGTCAGTGCAAAAAAACTAAAGAAAGGGTGGGTCAAAGTAAATAGTCAGGGTAGCCATTTGATGAACTGTTCAGCAGTCCTATGGCTTGGAGGTAGAAGCTGTTGAGGAGCCTTTTATTCCAAGACTTGGCGCTCCGGTAACGCATGGTTTGCGATAGTAGAGAGAACAGTCTGACTTGGATGGCAGGAGTTCTTGACAATTTTGAGGGCCTTCCTCTGACACCGCCTGGTATCAAGGTCCTGGATGGCAGGGAGCTTGGCCCCAGGGATGTACTAGGACGTACGCACTACCATCTGTAGCGCCTTGCGGTCAGATGCCGAGCAGTTGCTATACCAAGCGGTGATGCAGCTAGTTAAGATGCTCTTAATGGTGCAGCTGTAGAACTTTGAGGATTTGAAGCCCCATGCCAAATCTTTTCAGCCTCCTAAATGGGGAAGAGGCGATATAGTACCCTCTTCATGACTGTGTTGGTGTGTTTGAACCATGATAGGTCCTTAGTGATATGGACACTGAGGAACTTCTCAGAAGTTCTCGACCTGCTCCACTACAGCCACATCGATGTGAATGGGGGGTGCTCAGCCCTCCGTTTCCTGTAGTCCACGATTAGCTCCTTTGTCTTGCTTACGTTGAGGGAGAGGTTGTTGTTCTGGCACCACACTGCTAGGTCTCTCACCTCCTCCCCATAGGCTGTTTCATCGTAGTCAGTGATCAAGCCTACCACTGTTGTGTCATAGGCAAACTTAATGATGGTGTTGGAGTCGTGCTTGGCCACGCAGTGATGGGTTAAGAGGGAGTACAGGAGGGGACTAAGCACACACACCTGAGGGGTCCCCGTGTTGACGGTCAGCGTGGCAGATGTGTTGTTGCCTACTCTTGATTTTCCCATGATGTCAAGCAAAGAGGCACTGAGTTTGAAGGTAGGCCTTGAAATACATCCACATGTACACCTCCAACTGACTCAAATTATGTCAATTAGAATCTTCTAAAGCCATGACCTCATTTTCTGGAATTCTCCAAGCTTGGGCTCATATATAGGCCAATGCTTATACATAATCTCTAATATGCATATGGTGTTTTGAATTAATCATCACCTTTTAAAGTGCTGTCCATTTTGTTGTGTTAGGCTTTGAAACAAAATCCACAATGACCCTGTTTTCCACTTTAAAAAAAAATGTTTATCCCTTTTTCTCCACATTTTTGTGGTTTCCAATTGGTAGTTAGTCTTGTCTCATCGCTGCAACTCCCGTACGGACTCGGGAGAGGTGAAGGTCGAGAGCCGTGCGTCCTGCGAAACACAACCCAACCAAGCCGCTCTGCTTCTTGACACAATGCCCACTTAACCCGGAAGCCAGCCGCACCAATGTGTCGGAGGAAACACTGTACACCTGGCTACCGTGTCAGTGTGCACTGCGCCCGGTCCACCACAGGAGTCACTAGTGCGTGATGGGACAAGGACATCTCTGCCAACCATGCCTTCCCCTAACCCGGACGATGCTGGGCCAATTGTGCGCCGCCCTATGGATCTCCAAGTCGCGGCCGGCTGTGACAGAGCCTGGACTCAAACTCAGAACCTCTAGTTGCACAGCCAGCAACTGCTTTGCAATGCCTTAGACAACTGTGCCTTCCACTCAGTTTCAACCGGTTGTTGAATTTCTTTCTTCAAATTGATCAATCACAGTGATGTGAGTTAAGTATTTCATGTAATTGTTGATTGCATTTGGTTAGAGGGACAATGGAGCCATGAGTATCAAGCCATTAGCGACCTGATGATCATTAGCGAGTTGGGTACTACCAACGCATTTCCAGAGTACATAAGAGGAGATTACTGTGACTCAATGGTCACATAGAATATTACTGAGGTCATGACTCATGACTGCCGGTGTGGCGGTAATATGGTCACCGCAACTGGCCTAGCCAGGCACATCGGTTTGTGTGTGTCAAGAACTGCAACACTACTGGGCTTTTCATGCTCAACAGTTTCCCGTGTGAATCAAGAATGGTCCACCACCCAAAGGACATCCAGCCAACTTGACATGACTGTGGGAAGCATTGGAGTCAACATTGCCAGCATCCCTATGGAACGCTTTCGACACCTAGAATCCGTGCCTCCACGAATTTAAGCTGTTCTAAGGGAAAAGAATCTCCATTGATTTCTCCGCTCACAAAATAATACTAAAGATTATGACCCAAACTCACCTATGAACCTGAACACAAAGATGAAGAGGAGTGTGAGGAAGATAAAGGCTGTGTTCCACACCCATATAGACGGATCTATGGCCGTGATGCCGAGGAAGACGAAGATGATGGTCTCTGAGCCATTTGCGAACACCTTCATTGCGTATCGTACCGTGCTGACTGACCTCTCATCCATGTTTGCATTGATATACTTCTGACAGCAGATGCCATAGAACGTACACCTATGTCACAGCAAGAAAGGAGTCACGTCACTTAGAATAGACTAAAACGCAGTAGGTACTGTATATAATGGTATGTAGAGAGCTCTGCCATAGTTGACCAGAGTCAACCTCAAGGGGCCATACATGGCTCAAACATACATTCTGAGAAAAAGGTTTATTCGGCTGTCTCCATAGTAGAACCCTTCTCGGTTCCAGGGAGAACCCTTCTTGCTTCCACGTAGAATATTTTTGGGGTCTATGTAGAACCTTCTGTGAAAGGGTGGAACCCAAAAAGGGTTATACTATGGGGACAGCTGAAGAACTCTTAGGTTCTAGGTAGTACACACTTAGAAAAAAAAGCTATGTAACTGAAATACATTTTGTATCTAAAAACTAAGCCAAGGTAAGTGGAAATATCATGTTAGGTTTTCAATGGAAACCCCCTTAATAGAAAGGTTGTAAAAGGCTAATAAATCAACAGAACACTCAGAAGGACTTACGACAGGATAGGAGATAGCGAGAGCATCTCGGCTGTGAGGTAAGAGAGGTAGCCCAGGATGAAGATGAAGCCTGGCTCGATGATCTGGATGTTCTTGGTGCATCTGGTTAGGAGCGAGATCAGCAGAGCAAAGACGACACCAACCAGGGCGCCTCCAACCGCCACCACGAAGAACGAGACTACACAGGGCAGAGGAGGAAGAGAGAGGAGGGTGATGAGAGACAGAGAAAAGGGAAACAGGGTGAAAGAAGAGGAAGAAGTGAGACAGAATGACATATGGAGAGGCAAACAGGGAACAAAGATACTTGTTTCATGAATAAATACAAAACATACAACCTGTTCCTAGAGAGCCGCAGGTGCTGCAGGATTTTGTCCCAACTAGCCACCCTACCTGACCAACTGAGCTAATTGATCAGTTCAGTGACTGCCTAAATTCAACATACCTGGTCTTTCAGGTCGGTTAAATCAAAAACAGCTCTCCAGGACCAGGGTTGCCTACCACCGGTTTAGATAGGTTACATACTCGATTACTTGTTGCATTATCCTAGCAGTTTGCTTCAAGTTGGCACAAGAAGCTGCCGCTGTTGACTACGTGACAGGGCTCTATTTGTTGGCCTGAAAATCTAACAATGCGTCCCAAATGGCACCCTATTCCCCACATAGGGCTCTCGTAAAAAGTACTACCATGGTCAAAAGAAGTGAACTACATAAGGAATAGGGTGCCATTTGGGGCGTAGCCAAGGTGTGACGCTCTTACGTACTTATGCCTTTGATGATCTCTACAGCGTCGATTTTTGCCCCTCCAAGTGACACAAATGCATTAAACACATTGAACAGCACCTGAGGGAACATGGAAATAAAGATGACCGGTCTGTGGTGGGGAGGTTAAGCAACCAAATTCATTAAACATTACAATTCATTTAATAAATTGTGTAATGTAATCCATTAGATTACAATTGTTTTATTGGTCTATTTGTACGTGATTGATGTTGTTATGGCGACCTACAGACAGACAGCATTCCCAGAAGTCAGTCATGTGACTGACTGGTGCAGTTCAGTAAAGGTGCCGTGTCTCGTGTATTGCCTTTGCACTTCATTTTTGAGGTTTAGGTTTCCCATGATGAATAGCATTACATTTGGAACCCATCAAAATTATTATTTAACACATTTTTTGCCAAAAAACTGTAGTGTAAACATTAAGCCTGTACACACCCACTGGGTGGCCTACCAATTTGATCAGTGAGTATTTAAAGTAATCCCTTTAAATACGGAATGTGATCTGAACAACATTAGAATGTAGCCTATGAAGAAGGCGTTCAGAATGGACATCAATGAAAGATAGCCATCAAAACATATTTATCTTAAGTTTCAGAATCCATGCATAGAAAAGTGATCCATGCATAAAATAAGTGATATTTAACTATATGCTTAGGGAAGTTTTCATGAACCCTAAGCTGCACATGGAAAAATATGGTTTTGCACAAAAAAAAAGTTTTTTAAATGAAATAAATGGCCACATTCAGGTCTTCAACCCATGGTAATGTTGGAAAATTAGCATATAATTATAAAATGGAGAATAGTGTACAATAGTATACCCTGGCCTATTGGTTGCCCTGACCATGGAACTGTGTGATCCCACTAGGCACAAACTAGTTGAATCAACATTGTTTCAATATAATTTGTCACATGTATTTTGTCGTGGAATCTACGTGTAAAAAAAATCTACGTGTAAAACACTTGGATCTGCAGAAAGTCAACCAGTACCGTTTCATCACTCAACATAGACAAACATAGATCTTTGATGTTATATCCACTATCAGAAAAAATACACTGGGCAACACCTCCTACTGGAAAGTTGATCTACAGCTATCCCTATGTTCTACCACCCAGGGTTTTAACCTAGCGCTGCCCTGCTTAGCTTTGACGTCTGTCACTGACTACTACCAATGTGCTATTGAGAGAATGATTGAGAGATCTCCACTAAATAGATTCACTGTTGCTATCAAAGTCATTCTAAAAGGTTGGTTTAACAGAGCAAATAATAATAATAATACATTTAACTTATATAGCGCTTTTCATAATAGAAATCTCAAAACGCTTCATAAGCAAAGAACAAAACAAATCATGACAGGTCAGGTCAACCAACTGAGGCCAAGACTTTGAATGCTGCATCCTCTGTTGATGGAGAGGGTCAGTTCATGGGTTGAGCGGAGGGAGCTGGACAGAGGATGGTAGATGATGGTGAGGTCTGCTGGTGGTCTTGTAGAGGGCAAGTCTGGGAACCAAGCCTGAGTCATATAGCCACTGGACTTCGCCTCTTCCACTCTGGGTAGCACCCACTTGGGCGATGCCTCGGCAGCTCTGGGCACCAGAAACCACACACAGTTCAGAGTAGTAGCCAGTCATCCTCTCTATAAACCCTTTGCCTCAGCACTGTATTCGTCCATCTCCCATTCCTCTCACGATGTTCTCAAAATATCAGAAACTGGCAAACAGGTGAAATATATAAGTTGGTACTGTGTCCAGATGCATAAACAAAAACATTAGCCAGCTAGCTAGCAAGCCAAAACAAAAAGGGTTGACCTGTCAGTCAATCTGCAATATACAGAATGTGCAATAAAAACTCGTAAAAATGGTAAATGTTGGTTCCAAAAACAATGGATAAAAACATTTGAAAATAACTAAAAATGTACACATTTACAAGAGCTCTGTCTCGGCTACTACCAAAGCGGCAAGACAACTCCTTTAAATTAAATGTAACCATACTTTATACACTGAGTGTACAAAACATTAGAAACACCAGTTCTTTCCATGACACAGACTGACCAGGTGAAAAATATGATCCCATTTTGATGTCACCTGTTAAATCCACTTCAATCAGTGTAGATGAAGGGGAGGAGACAGGTTAAAGAAGGATGTTTAAGCCTTGAGATATGGATTGTGTATGTGTGCCATTCAGAGGGTGAATGGATAACACACCATATTTAAGTTAAAGAATAGGACTAACTTAATTTAAAGTTTTATTTGATTTAGTGCAATTCTTTAACTTCAATTTTTGGTTGAGATGGAGACATGAATCCTATATATAATGTATTCATTTGTAGACAAACTGGATTATTGAATTGTTTTTGATTATCAACACAACCAAATATCAACATTTGAAGGAGATGGCTTAATCCTATTCTTTAACTTTTGTTTTTGGTTTAGTTGGAGACGTAAATCTGACATATTATTTATTAACTTGTCGACAACTTAGGCTATTTACTCGATTGCAAAAGTGAAATTGAATTTGGTTTGTTGTCAGCACAACCAAACACCAACATTTGAAGGAGATGCATGTTCTGCGCCACTGACTTAGCCTGCCTTTACTCCAGTTTTTCTACAAATTAATAATTGATCTGCTGGATTCACATCTTCATCTCAAATTATCCAAGTATTAGAGACATCTCCTTTAGATTTTAATACTTGTTTGCGTTGTCAACAAAACACATTTCAATATTACTTTTGTAATACAGTAAATAGCGTAAAGTTACGGCTCTCTAATGTAACAGCATTTATTCAACCTTAATGTGGCCATGGATGTTAACGAATTTGAGGTTACTGTAACTAAACGTCCTTATGTTATCATTTACATTTAAGTCATTTAGCAGACGCTCTTATCCAGAGCGACTTACAAATTGGTGCATTCACCTTATGACATCCAGTGGAACAGCCACTTTACAATAGTGCATCTAAATCTTTTAAGGGGGGGTGTAGAAGGATTACTTTATCCTATCCTAGGTATTCCTTAAAGAGGTGGGGTTTCAGGTGTCTCCGGAAGGTGTTGATTGACTCCGCTGTCCTGGCGTCGTGAGGGAGTTTGTTCCACCATTGGGGAGCCAGAGCAGCGAACAGTTTTGACTGGGCTGAGCGGGAACTGTACTTCCTCAGTGGTAGGGAGGCGAGCAGGCCAGAGGTGGATGAACGCAGTGCCCTTGTTTGGGTGTAGGGCCTGATCAGAGCCTGGAGGTACTGAGGTGCCGTTCCCCTCACAGCTCCGTAGGCAAGCACCATGGTCTTGTAGCGGATGCGAGCTTCAACTGGAAGCCAGTGGAGAGAGCGGAGGAGCGGGGTGACGTGAGAGAACTTGGGAAGGTTGAACACCAGACGGGCTGCGGCGTTCTGGATGAGTTGTAGGGGTTTAATGGCACAGGCAGGGAGCCCAGCCAACAGCGAGTTGCAGTAATCCAGACGGGAGATGACAAGTGCCTGGATTAGGACCTGCGCCGCTTCCTGTGTAAGGCAGGGTCGTACTCTGCGGATGTTGTAGAGCATGAACCTACAGGAACGGGACACCGCCTTGATGTTAGTTGAGAACGACAGGGTGTTGTCCAGGTTCACGCCAAGGTTCTTAGCGCTCTAGGCGGAGGACACAATGGAGTTGTCAACCGTGATGGCGAGATCATGGAACGGGCAGTCCTTCCCCGGGAGGAAGAGCAGCTCCGTCTTGCCGAGGTTCAGCTTGAGGTGGTGATCCGTCATCCACACTGATATGTCTGCCAGACATGCAGAGATGCGATTCGCCACCTGGTCATCAGAAGGGGGAAAGGAGAAGATTAATTGTGTGTCGTCTGCATAGCAATGATAGGAGAGACCATGTGAGGTTATGACAGAGCCAAGTGACTTGGTGTATAGCGAGAATAGGAGAGGGCCTAGAACAGAGCCCTGGGGGACACCAGTGGTGAGAGCGCGTGGTGAGGAGACAGATTCTCGCCACGCCACCTGGTTGGAGCGACCTGTCAGGTAGGATGCAATCCAAGCGTGGGCCGCGCCGGAGATGCCCAACTCGGAGAGGGTGGAGAGGAGGATCTGATGGTTCACAGTATCGAAAGCAGCCGATAGGTCTAGAAGGATGAGAGCAGAGGAGAGAGAGTTAGCTTTAGCAGTGTGGAGCGCCTCCGTGATACAGAGAAGAGCAGTCTCAGTTGAATGACTAGTCTTGAAACCTGACTGATTTGGATCAAGAAGGTCATTCTGAGAGAGATAGCGGGAGAGCTGGCCAAGGACGGCACGTTCAAGAGTTTCATAGAAAGCATTCGTGTTCAAGATAGCTTGAAAAGGTCGCAGGTCTGTATTGATCTTCACAATTGCTATAATAATCAGAGCAGAATCTCGAGCAGCATTGATGACTTGCACTATGTACTTTTAATGTACAGTGCATTCGGAAAGTACTCAGGCCCCTTGACTTTTTCTTCATTTTTGTTCAAAAATGGATTAGAAAAATTATAATTCTCAATCTACACACAATGCCCCATAATGACAAAGCAAAAACAGGTTTATATAGACAGGTGTGTGCCTTTCCTAATCATGTCCAATCAATTGAATTTACCACAGGTGGACTCCAAGTTGTAGAAACATCAAGGATTTTTAATGGAAACCGGATGCACCTGAACTCAATTTTGAGTCTCATAGCAAAGGGTCTTAATAATTATGTAAATATGATATCATTTTCTTTATTGGTAATACATTTGCATACATTTCTAAAAACCTGTTTTTACTTTGTCATTATGGGTGTAATGTGTAGATTGCTGAGGATTTAAATGTTTTATTTAATCCATTTTAGACTAAGGCTGTAACGTAACAAAATGTGGAAAAGTCAAGGGGTCTGAATACTTTCTGAATGCACTACTCTCAACTGCAATCCAGGTCATTTGATTGTTTCTAGATGAAGCACACTGATAACGCATTAAGCTGTTGTATAAATACAAACTATTCAAACATTGTATTCCCATTTGAACGTTGTTGTGCTTTTACAACAGTGATGACACATTTAGATGATACCTAAACCCAAAATAGGACCGTTTTTCCATTGGAATTAAGTTGTACACATTAGGAATTCTTATTTTGGAGTTGGGTGGATAAAGGTTTAAATCTCATTGATAAACGTCTCAACCAAATGTCCACCTTGAAATTAAGTGATTTTCCCAGTGGCCAAGTATTGCGCCATGCCTCAGGTTCAAACTGTTACGGCTTGGTCTGCGCTCCATAATGATTTAATTAGCAGACATGTCTTTTTTTTACATGAAATATTATGAACTACTACTAGTGATCCTCAGCAACAACAACACGGAAGTGACAGCGTTTACAGATGTAGCAAATGGAATGATACAAACTGTAGGCTACCAACTGAAGGGAACCTGATCAAAAGTAGTGCACTATATACAGTAGGACAGGGATATTCAAATAGTATTTGAGAAAGTCCAATCACACAAATTTCCTAGGCTGGTAAAGGTCCAAATGGATATTGTCATTATCAGCGTAGTAAAAGACCCCCACTTCTCATTTTGCCATGTCTTGTGTGTGTTCATGTGATATCTGTTTTGTATGTTTTAAAGCAAATTCCTTCCAATTCTTATACATTTTTCCATGGGGTGGAGAGAACATTTTTCAGTTAAACAGCTCATTGTCTGCAATTGTACACATTTTGCCATGTCTTATGTGTGTTCATGTGATATCTGAGTGACTCAAACATTACAACAAAACCAATGGGGTGAAAAACGTTAGCTAACATGGGCTAGTTGATCAACTGTCATAAATAGCTCTTTCAGGTCAGCAATGACTGACATAAGAGTACAACTGTTGAAGCACTGCCAAATCACAAAATTGCAGCTTGTGTATTCCACTATTACACCTTTCAAGAAGAGTAAGTTGAAAGCGCTACTGAGTTCCAAAAAAAAAAATGTAGGCCTCATTCCGCATTGACACCGTTCTTGGTCAGCATGGCTGACATAGGGAAAAGGGTACAATTTGTGACGCAGCCTAATAATGATAAATGAAGATGAAGATTGTGAGACTGACCACTGTGACGCCGTCGTTGAGAAGGGACTCCCCAAACACCAGGATGTACAGGACCTCGTTGACATGGACCTCCTCAAACACGGCAATCACAGCCACGGGGTCCACAGCAGCAATCAGACTGCCAAACAACAGCAACTGCAGAAGACCAGTGTCGATATCACCTACAGAGGCCCGGGGTAAAAGGTCTTATGATCTCTGACCTTTCATCTACCTTACATATTAACTCTGATTGAGGACCGCACAAATGCCCTTTTCAAATCATCGGGAAACTATAGAAGAACCCATATTTTATGTCGATCTGCTCTATGATCCCCCTGGTCAAAAGTAGTGCACTATAATAGGAATTTGGGACACACATTGGCTGCCTTACCCATGGCCCCGCCCAACCAGCAACCCCAAAGGGCAAGTCCCAAAGTGGCAGCGTTCCAGCAGGTGCCAATAACGGCGTAAACAAGGATGGAGCCCAAGTTGCTGAAAAACAGCTTGTTGGGCATGGAGTAGCCTGAGTCCAGGACGATCTGGGGCAGCAGGTAGAAGAAGAAGATGAAGGGCTGCAGCCTGAAGGTCTGCACCTTGTCTGCCCCGTAGATGATGCCGCCCAGGCCCCAACCGATGCAAATGAGGAGGCCGCTCTCCGGGATCACACTGGTCAGGCTGGGGATCAGCTGGAACACTGTTGGTGAAGAGAGTGAGAGAGTGAGAGAAACAAGGACAAGAGAGACACATTCAGAGATACGTAGAGTGAATGAAAGATATAGAGGGTCAGAAAGTTGAATGATAACAGAGCACTTTCAGACTCATATGTACACTACTTTACCATCTTTTTATATAGACTACTTTACCATGATTTCTGTGTTCCGTCTTACCTATGTAAATGTTATTGTGTCTATCCATTGATCATTTATACTCTGTGTGTTTCTCGTATCATTAAACTATATTTGTAAGGTTACGCGTGCATGCTATATTTAGTCATCCACTGTAGGCAACCTACTTTTGTGCTATAACTGCTGGTACATTGGTTATTGCATGGAAAAAGCTATTGTTACGGTGTTACCCACTGTTTAGACAAATATGGTGATGCATTTGCTCTGGATAGTAAGTGACTTTGAAAATCGTCAAACAAAGGAAATATATTAGCTACAAAACAACGCAGCATGTCACAAGGCTCCGCAACATCAGGTAGAGAACGGTCTGGGATTGACCAATGGGAACACTTAATGGCATAGACAACACCTTTCAATCAAGAGCGTCTAACCTATAGCAGAGCGCTTTGGACACACCCACTCTGAGACCGGCAGGGTAGCCTAGTGGTTAGAGCATTGGACTAGTAACCGGAAGGTTGCAAATCCCCGAGCTGACAAGGTACAAATCTGTCGTTCTGCCCCTGAACAGGCAGTTAACCCACTGTCCCTAGGCAGTCATTGACAATAAGAATTTGTTCTTAACTGACATGCCTAGTTAAATAAAGGTAAAAAAACTTAATAAAAACCAGTCCGGGACGCAGCTACTTGTACTTGTTGATAACACTGATGAGGGCTATAGTTGCCAGACAGTAGTAGAATTATGTTGAGCCTATTTATGGCCCAAATGCTATACAAAACACAGCTTTCATTCTCACTGGATGATATTGCCTGCTCCCTTCGATCTGATATTTACAATAGACTTCAAATCCTATTATTCCCCTCTTTGTCCTGCACTCAGTTAGGCCTACATGTTCCCTCCCATGAACATTGTATTGAATTATGAAAGTTAACTTTCTCGTTTGAAATGAGACACGAAGTATACATAAAATAAGAATTTGTTCTTAACTGACTTGCCTGGATAAATAAAGGTTAAAAAAAGAGAATTTAACCCCAAAAAATACATGAAGATCAGAATCTAAGAACAAATTCTTGATTATGTTTTAGGATCATGAGTCCAGGCCACAGAGAAAGTCATTACAACTTTCATAGCCTTATCTGTCTGCCAGCATCGTTGTGAATACTACCAACTCTGCGATATATTCATTGACATAGTTTGTGTCTGTAACATTACTTTAAACTGTGGCAGAAGTGAACCCTGGATTTAGTCTGAGTAGTATTGTTTCATCTTTAAAGCTTTAATTTGATCACAACTGCTCTCCCCAAAAGTTCAAAACACTCAATTCAAACAATGCATCAATGATCATTGTCTAACAGTGAATCTGCAGCTGATCCTCAAGACCCCTAAAGTTGACCGCATACCCATTTTGGGTACCCCAGCCACCAGTATTCGTAGGATAATGAGGTAGGGGGCTTCCAAATGGTACCACATAAGTCACAATTTGTATCCCTGACAGGCTGGACCCATGGTCCATTCCAGCCTGGCTGTGGTTCGATCCCGCCACCCCTGACTCTGGATGCGACACATGGGGTGCTCCCACCTCCATACCCTCAACCACTAGGCCCATGGTGCAAGTCAGCAACGCTGCCCCCAGCAGCAAGTTCTGCTTGGCATTTCACTAAATAAATAATGCTGCAAAAAATCTCTACTGTACTCAACCAAGGGCAGAGACTGTGTTTCTCAGTCTCTACTGTACTCAAAGGCAGAGTCTCTCTCTTTCTCAGTCTACTGTACTCAATCAAGGGCAGAGACTCTCTCTCTCTGTGTGTTTCTCAGTCTCTACTGTACTCAAAGGCAGAGTCTCTCTCTGTTTCTCAGTCTACTGTACTCAGCCAAGGGCAGAGACTGTTTCTCTCTCTCTACTGTACTCAATCAGGGGCAGAGACTGTGTTTCTCAGTCTCTACTGTACTCAATCAAAGGCAGTCTCTCTCTGTTTCTCAGTCTACTGTACTCAATCAAGGGCAGAGACTCTCTCTGTGTTTCTCAGTCTCTACTGTACTCAAAGGCAGAGACTCTCTGTGTTTCTCAGTCTCTACTGTACTCAATCAAGGGCAGAGATTACTATGCCACTCTCAAGGAGGAAACTTCATACTAATCTGTGCTTTCAAGCCAAATGAGAAGTTTTTACATTTGGTGTGTAATTTCAGTTCATTGTTTGCCTGGCCTCAGAGAGGTGTTTCATGCCCACATTCTCACGCAGGTGTGTGTACATGGGACAAGAAATCTGTGGATACGTATTTGTATGTTAACGTAATTGATATAGTGCACAACAGAAACATATCAAGTAGTATACAATGGCATGTATTTGTGATGAGAACACTATTCTGGTGAACTCCATAGTGACGATGTTGTTTGGGTCCGGAGGCATCATGACATTATTTAGGATGTGTTTTAATTCCTTAAAACTACACTGTCACTGGACATGTACTGTACTCAATCAGCATAACCAATAATATTCCTTACACAGGTGACACAGGTAATCCAACTGAAACTTGATTTTTTTATTTTTATTTTACCTTTATTTAACTAGGCAAGTCAGTTAATTAAGAACAAATTCTTATTTTCAATGACTGCCTAGGAACAGTGGGTTAACTGCCTGTTCAGGAGCAGAACGACAGATTTGTACCTTGTCTGCTTGGGGTTTTGAACTTGCAACTTTCCGGTTACTAGTCCAGCACTCTAACCACTAGGCTACCCTTAACTTGGAACACTTTGCTATCATAGCTTGTAATATGTGTACAAGTGAATAAGTCATAAGTCAGTACGTCAGTATGTGTCAGTATATGTGTACATATAGTGACTTGTTCAGCAGTCAATGTAACACAGTGCTCACATAAGCCTGTTGGACTTAACAAGGCGTAACAGCTGGAAGTGTTGTGAAACTGAAGCCATTCACTCGAGGATGCATCTGCATAACAGACCCGGTGAGTAATCTAACTTGCACACATTGTAAATAAGTCAAATGTTATTTTAACATACATTAGAGGCGGGTTTATTATTATCTACTTGATTTACAGGCAAATGTTTAACTCCATGGCTAAATAGGGTGGGAAAATATGGCATGCATCAATTCACACTATTAGCCATGTAAATGAACTAATGTCCCAATGTATCATTTTAACCAGAGCACAGCCTGCTGTTTAGCCTTTAAAATGTTAAACATGATTATGGCCTTTGAGTCCCATGTTAACAGTGAGAATCGCAGAATGGTGAACTTAACGACGGAGAGTTTTGACTGTGTGTGATATTAGATTGCTTCTTGTGTAA
This sequence comes from Oncorhynchus gorbuscha, assembly GCF_021184085.1. NCBI lineage: Eukaryota > Metazoa > Chordata > Actinopteri > Salmoniformes > Salmonidae > Oncorhynchus > Oncorhynchus gorbuscha. The sequence continues at coordinate 25,428,356 of NC_060196.1, forward strand.
ATATTTTCTGTCTGGATTTTAATGATTTGTATCAAGCATGTAAAAGTATGCCATTTTAACACCTGATTAGAAAGGTTCAGTCTTGGAAAGGTTAAACAAATGGCATTTTTGTGCCTGAAGTTGTAGACACACTACATATTCTTGTGGAATTGTATCTTTGCAGTGTATATTTAACATTTGCGAAGTTCATACCAGTTGCAATTGAGTTACTACGAGCTATAGCATTCAGGTGTTCTTTTAACCCTTCTGCGTTTCTGCTAATGCCCTAAAAGGTGACCTACAGGTTGCTGAAGGCGACCTACAGCAACCTCAGAATACTCATGTGCTTTGTAATGTCCTTTACATTTTCATCATTGTGTAAAATGACGTTACGCCTGCAATAAAATACTTCTATAGCACATTTCCATAAGTAACCACTGCCAAATATGTTTTTGATGTTCTACCCATGGGAAACCCCTCTTTCTAAGGTCTCTTTACAGATTACTAATCAGGACTGCCAGCCTTCCAGTTTGGACTGGAGTTACCTCCTGTCAAATAGTGAAGACGGCCCAGGAGATTTTTGTGACGATTGAATTAGATGAATACAAGAAATCAGTCCATGACAAGTTGTCAACCCTAGGTTGTGTCAGGCCCTGATCTGTTTCACCTGCCATTGTGCTTTTCTCCACCCCCCTCCAGGTGTTGCCCATCTTCACCATTATCCCCTGTGTACTTATACCTGTGTTTTCTGTCTGTCTGTTGTCAGTTTGTCAAGCTTACCAGCGTTTGTCCTGTCTTTTCCCAGCCTCTCTTTATCTCGTCCTCCTGGTTTTTGACCCTTGCTTGTCCTGACCACTCTGCCCGTCCCTGAGCCTGCCTTCCATCATGTACCTTTGCTCCAACTCTGGATTATCGACCCCTGCCTGCCTTGACCTGTCGTTTGCCTGCCCCTGTTGTTACAATAAACACAGACTGCACTTGGGTCTTCCTGTCACGTTCGCCATAACGAGGAGACCAAGGCACAGTGTGAGATGAATACATTCTTCTTTATTTAAATGAAGAACACTAAACAAACACCGCGAGCGTGAAGCTATAACCACAAGTGCTGACGTGCAACTGCACATAGACAACCCACAAAAAGGCAACTTAAATAGGATCCTCAATCCGAGACAACGATAAACAGCTGCCTCTGATTGGGAACCAATTCAAGCCACCATAGACCTACATATATCTAGGCATACTAAAACCCCATAGATATACAAAAACCCTAGACAGGACAAAAACACACATACCAACCCTGTCACACCCTGACCAAAATAATACATAAAACATAGATAACTAAGGTCAGGGCATGACACTTTACCTTCCTCATAGGTTAGGCTAATCAGTCATTCCTCTTCTATCCATTCCTACCAAAACTAGGACAATAGGCTGGGAATTCATTTCAGAAGCCCTGTTTATACCTGCCACTAGCCAGCGTCCTTCGTCCTGATCTTGCCCTAATCTTATATGTTTACACTTAGAAGATCTGATCACAATGTGTCTTTTAATCGTATACACCACTCCTGTCTAGAAATGTAGGCACAGTCAGAGTGTGATCAATACAAAGGTTGCACATTAGAACCAGGTATAAACGTGGCTATAGCCTGGTTGTGTTTTGTGACAGAGGATGAAAAAACAATACAGTCAACAATTTATTAGTTGATCATGTTCTTGCAAGTAGATCTTAAGGGAAGTGATCACTACTACCTCACTCTCCAACCAAGGTGCATGAGTTGTAAAGAGGAGATTCAGCAACTTTTGCATGACAATGAAAGTAAATAAAATATTTATTGTTAAAGGTAAAATCATGTTTTTTACGCACTTCCATTGTCCTCCAAGAGTTGCTGAATCTCCTCTCTACTTCATGTAGATGTTCACAGGAGGTGAAGTATGCAACAGTTCAAATGTTCTACAGTCCAAACAGGTCATTTTACAGTGCATATGTAACGGCATTCTTCCTCCTCTTCTGAGGAGGAGTAGCGAGAAGGATCGGAGGACCAATGCGCAGCGTGGTAAGTGTCCATAACGTTTATTAAAAGACAAACTGAACACATTACATTACATTTACATTTAAGTCATTTAGCAGACGCTCTTATCCAGAGCGACTTACAAATTGGTGCATTCACCTTATGACATCCAGTGGAACAGCCACTTTACAATAGTGCATCTAAATCTTTTAAGGGGGGAGGGGTGGGTGAGAAGGATTACTTTATCCTATCCTAGGTATTCCTTAAAGAGGTGGGGTTTCAGGTGTCTCCGGAAGGTGGTGATTGACTCCGCTGTCCTGGCGTCGTGAGGGAGTTTGTTCCACCATTGGGGAGCCAGAGCAGCGAACAGTTTTGACTGGGCTGAGCGGGAACTGTACTTCCTCAGTGGTAGGGAGGCGAGCAGGCCAGAGGTGGATGAACGCAGTGCCCTTATTTGGGTGTAGGGCCTGATCAGAGCCTGGAGGTACTGAGGTGCCGTTCCCCTCACAGCTCCGTAGGCAAGCACCATGGTCTTGTAGCGGATGCGAGCTTCAACTGGAAGCCAGTGGAGAGAGCGGAGGAGCGGGGTGACGTGAGAGAACTTGGGAAGGTTGAACACTAGACGGGCTGCGGCGTTCTGGATGAGTTGTAGGGGTTTAATGGCACAGGCAGGGAGCCCAGCCAACAGCGAGTTGCAGTAATCCAGACGGGAGATGACAAGTGCCTGGATTAGGACCTGCGGCGCTTCCTGTGTGAGGCAGGGTCGTACTCTGCGGATGTTATAGAGCATGAACCTACAGGAACGGGCCACCGCCTTGATGTTAGTTGAGAACGACAGGGTGTTGTCCAGGATCACGCCAAGGTTCTTAGCGCTCTGGGAGGAGGACACAATGGAGTTGTCAACCGTGATGGCGAGATCATGGAACGGGCAGTCCTTCCCGGGAGGAAGAGCAGCTCCGTCTTGCCGAAGTTCAGCTTGAGGTGGTGATCCGTCATCCACACTGATATGTCTGCCAGACATGCAGAGATGCGATTCGCCACCTGGTCATCAGAAGGGGGAAAGGAGAAGATTAATTGTGTGTCGTCTGCATAGCAATGATAGGAGAGACCATGTGAGGTTATGACAGAGCCAAGTGACTTGGTGTATAGTGAGAATAGGAGAGGGCCTAGAACAGAGCCCTGGGGGACACCAGTGGTGAGAGCGCGTGGTGAGGAGACAGATTCTCGCCACGCCACCTGGTAGGAGCGACCTGTCAGGTAGGACGCAATCCAAGCGTGGGCCGCGCCGGAGATGCCCAACTCGAAGAGGGTGGAGAGGAGGATCTGATGGTTCACAGTATCGAAGGCAGCCGATAGATCTAGAAGGATGAGAGCAGAGGAGAGAGAGTTAGCTTTAGCAGTGCGGAGCGCCTCCGTGATACAGAGAAGAGCAGTCTCAGTTGAATGACTAGTCTTGAAACCTGACTGATTTGGATCAAGAAGGTCATTCTGAGAGAGATAGCAGGAGAGCTGACCAAGGACGACACGTTCAAGAGTTTTGGAGAGAAAAGAAAGAAGGGATACTGGTCTGTAGTTGTTGACATCGGAGGGATCGAGTGTAGGTTTTTTCAGAAGGGGTGCAACTCTCGCTCTCTTGAAGATGGAAGGGACGTAGCCAGCGGTCAGGGATAAGTTGATGAGCGAGGTGAGGTAAGGGAGAAGGTCTCCGGAAATGGTCTGGAGAAGAGAGGAGGGGATAGGGTCGAGCGGGCAGGTTGTTGGGCGGCCGGCCGTCACAAGACACGAGATTTCATCTGGAGAGAGAGGGGAGAAAGAGGTCAGAGCACAGGGTAGGGCAGTGTGAGCAGAACCAGCGGTGTCGTTTGACTTAGCAAACGAGGATCGGATGTCGTCGACCTTCTTTTCAAAATGGTTGACGAAGTCATCTGCAGAGAGGGAGGAGGGGGAGGGGAGGAGGATTAAGGAGGGAGGAGAAGGTGGCAAAGAGCTTCCTAGGGTTAGAGGCAGATGCTTGGAATTTAGAGTGGTAGAAAGTGGCTTTAGCAGCAGAGACAGAGGAGGAAAATGTAGAGAGGAGGGAGTGAAAGGATGCCAGGTCCGCAGGGAGGCGAGTTTTCCTCCATTTCCGCTCGGCTGCCCGGAGCCCTGTTCTGTGAGCTCGCAATGAGTCGTCAAGCCACGGAGCGGGAGGGGAGGACCGAGCCGGCCTGGAAGATAGGGGACATAGAGAGTCAAAGGATGCAGAAAGGGAGGAGAGGAGGGTTGAGGAGGCAGAATCAGGAGATAGGTTGGAGAAGGTTTGAGCAGAGGGAAGAGATGATAGGATGGAAGAGGAGAGAGTAGCGGGGAGAGAGAGCGAAGGTTGGGACGGCGCGATACCATCCGAGTAGGGGCAGTGTGGGAAGTGTTGGATGAGAGCGAGAGGGAAAAGGATACAAGGTAGTGGTCGGAGACTTGGAGGGGAGTTGCAATGAGGTTAGTGGAAGAACAGCATCTAGTAAAGATGAGGTCGAGCTTATTGCCTGCCTTGTGAGTAGGGGGGGGGAAGGTGAGAGGGTGAGGTCAAAAGAGGAGAGGAGTGGAAAGAAGGAGGCAGAGAGGAATGAGTCAAAGGTAGACGTGGGGAGGTTAAAGTCGCCCAGAACTGTGAGAGGTGAGCCGTCCTCAGGAAAGGAGCTTATCAAGGCATCAAGCTCATTGATGAACTCTCCGAGGGGACCTGGAAGGCGATAAATGATAAGGATGTTAAGCTTGAAAGGGCTGGTAACTGTGACAGCATGAAATTCAAAGGAGGCGATAGACAGATGGGTAAGGGGAGAAAGAGAGAATGACCACTTGGGAGAGATGAGGATCCCGGTGCCACCACCCCGCTGACCAGAAGCTCTCGGGGTGTGCGAGAACACGTGGGCGGACGAAGAGAGAGCAGTAGGAGTAGCAGTGTTATCTGTGGTGATCCATGTTTCTGTCAGTGCCAAGAAGTCGAGGGACTGGAGGGAGGCATAGGCTGAGATGAACTCTGCCTTGTTGGCCGCAGATCGGCAGTTCCAGAGGCTACCGGAGACCTGGAACTCCACGTGGGTCGTGCGCGCTGGGACCACCAGATTAGGGTGGCCGCGGCCACGCGGTGTGGAGCATTTGTATGGTCTGTGCAGAGAGGAGAGAACAGGGATAGACAGACACATAGTTGACAGGCTACAGAAGAGGCTACGCTAATGCAAGGAGATTGGAATGACAAGTGGACTACACGTCTCGAATGTTCAGAAAGTTAAGCTTACGTAGCAAGAATCTTATTGACTAAAATGATTAAAATGATACAGTACTGCTGAAGTAGGCTAGCTGGCAGTGGCTGTGTTGTTGACTTTGTAGGCTAGCTGGCAGTGGCTGCGTTGTTGACACTACACTAATCAAGTCGTTCCGTTGAGTGTAATAGTTTCTACAGTGCTGCTATTCGGGGGCTAGCTGGCTAGCTAGCAGTGTTGATTACGTTACGTTGCGTTAAAAGAACGACAATAGCTGGCTAGCTAACCTAGAAAATCGCTCTAGACTACACAATTAGCTATGTAGCTAGCTACGATCAAACAAATCAAACCGTTGTGCTGTAATGAAATGAAATTAAAAATGTGATACTACCTGTGGAGCGAAGCGGAATGCGACCGGGTTGTTGAGTGCGGAAGTTCTATTCAGTAGACGTTGGCTAGCTGTTGGCTAGCTAGCAGTGTCTCCTACGTTAAGGATGACAAATAGCTGGCTAGCTAACCTCGGTAAATTAAGATAATCACTCTAAGACTACACGCTCTAAACTACACAATTATCTTGGATACGAAGACAGCAAAGACAACTATGTAGCTAGCTAACACTACACTAATCAAGTCGTTCAGTTGAGTGTAATAGTTTCTACAGTGCTGATATTCGGTAGACGGTGGACGTTTGCTAGCTGGCTAGCTGCTGCGCAGATAGCAGTGTAGACTACGTTAGGACGACGAAATACGCAGTTGCAATAGAAGTGCTGACTGTTTCACTTTGTTGTCCTCTTTCTTTTCCTTTTCCTCTGTCCTTCTTTTGTCCTTATTTTGTCTTCCTTTCTTCTGTTAACTAGATATTTTTTGTTGTTATTCTTTGTAAGCTAGCTAGCTTCTTCCAGGAGAGTCCCTAGCAACTGCTTAGCAACAAGTAAACAATTCTGCTAGCAATTCAGCTAGCTAAGATAACTGTACAATTTTATGAAAAATAGTTAATTTTTCAAAAGCCTGTCTTTTTTGGTTTGTTCCTTGTTTGGTCTTCTATTGAGTCTTGCAGTTTTCTCTTGATTTTGTCGATGTACTTAACACTACAAAACAATAAACGTGAAACGAACGAAACCGAACCGTGTGGCAACAAACACTCACACGGAAACAGAAAATAAACACCCAAAACCAAAATGGGAAAAACAGGCTACCGAAGTATGATTCTCAATCAGAGACAACGAACGACACCTGCCTCTGATTGAGAACCATACTAGGCCCAACACATAGAAATATAACAAAATAGAAAAACAAACAGACTGCCCACCCCAACTCATGCCCTGACCATACTAAAACAAAGACAAAACAAAGGAACTAAGGTCAGAACGTGACAGCATATTTATACTGACTGGAGGAGGTATGACACCATCCTGGCCCCCTGTACTAAGCACACCAACTAGACATGGTCCATTGTCCCCAATTATCATCAAGCAGAATAAATTGACAGAGAGCTGGTGGAGAAGAGGATGGAAGAAAGCAAGCTTCATACATCTGTGGAGGAAGAAAAATGCCAGTGCTTTTCCCATTATGGGGAAAACACACTGTTGTCTACAGTAGACCACAACTCTTGTGCAATATAAAATGCTTAGGTACCAGGGTTAAAAGCCATTCATTCTTTACAGAAACATTCTGCAAAACGGTGAAGGATTACTATTATAATTGAATTGAAGCATGTTTGTAGAGTTCTGCATTGACTCATTAACAGACAACCCATTATTCGTGTAGACAAATTAAATGGAAAGGGACCAGACACAACCCATCCTGGGGTCTATCCGAGACTTTTACATTATCACGGTTTGATAAGCACTCCTCAGAGTCACCAGTGTAAATGCTGCGGTTACGTTTTGAGGAGCTGTTTCACAGATGTCGGCATAGGGTCATTTGAAGGGAATAATGACCAGCTACATTTCAGTGTATCTGCAAGCAGAGCCATACCTGAATCTATATGGAAGTCTTTATCTGCCAGTAACACATCAAGGCTGTATACTTGGAAAACACACTCCCACATGTGTATGTACCTATACACAGAGTGTAACCAACGTCTCGCGTGTCAACACAACTGTGAATGCTCCATTACCTTTAACCATTCACCTTCAAAAGCTGAAACTCCATAACTCACATCTCTACCTACATACACATTAGCACAAATTACATCATCACCTGCCATACTCTACCAAACTTTTCCTCAGCTTTCCTGTCGAAACACATAAATCCTGTAAAATTTTACACTAACACACAGTTAATTGGCTGTGTCATGACAGTGTAAAGTCAGCGGTCTTAAACTGACATTGGCTTGGTTTATAACATCTGTTATAACTCTGAGAGTGAATAGGGGACGTGATCTATGGTACGATGAAGTGCTATAACGATAAGTAGCCTGGGGACGGGGATGTACATGCATGGTACTCACCGAGTTTGCAGAGCCAGCTGACCAGGATCCAGACTACTATCAGGTACAGGAATTGAATTTCATGCCAGTTCCAGGTGACAATGGGTAGGGTGGTGATAAGGTTCGTTGTTCCATTTTCTGTGCTCTTGTCAGTCCTGTGCTCTGTGCCCATCTGACGGTCATCATTACCTGCCTGAGATGCCAGGCTGGGCCTACTGATGGCAAGCAGCACAATCCCCAGGAAGAACGTGGAGTGCCATAGAGCTGGCATCTTGGAGCTGGATGCTTTTCAAATCTTTTGCTCTTTGATCAATCTTGGTGTCTGTCTCTCATTCCCTCCCTCTCTGTCCTCTCTCACCGTCTCTGGATTTTCAGTGCTGGCCCTAAGTATGTTTGCTCCTCTCTGTCCTCACTCAGGCTAGAGTACACCTTTTCACTACAGATGAAAGCTCCTCCCACTCTTTAGCCGGACCAGCTAGTTGGGCCACTTCTTCAACGGCAGGGACGGAGGTTTTGCCCCACCTTGCCACCCTCTTGGTAATCACTAGCTCAGGACACCAGAGGCTTTTCCAATGTCTGCCACCCTTGCCAGCAGGCACGCCAGCTAAGCTAAGCTAGTTAGACAAGCTAGCTACTCTAACTTGATTGATAGCCTGAAATGGCTTCTTGGTAGCTTGTTATGAGGTTGGGAAGCTATCTGGGCTAGCTAAAGCCAACTTCATAAAATTGCTAGTGGGCTAGAAGGTGTTAGAGATTCAACAAAAATCTGAGGGGGCCCAATATTTATTTTGGGGTTGGCACAGGGACATGTGGCTCCTCAGATTTGTGTTTCTCTAGCACTTCTTGCCACCTAGCAATTTTATGAAGTTGGGGTGGCAGCGTAGCCTAGTGGTTAGAGTGTTGGACTAGTAACCGAAAGGTTGAGAGTTCAAACCCCCGAGCTGATAAGGTACAAATCTGTCGTTCTGCCCCTGAACAGGCAGTTAACCCACTGTTCCCAGGCCGTCATTGAAAATAAGAATATGTTCTTAACTGACTTGCCTGGTTAAATAAAGGTAAAATTAAATTAAAATTTAGCTAGCCCAGGTAAGTTCCCAATCTCCCAATCTCATAACTAGCTACCAAGAAGCAGCTTGTCTAACTATCTTAACCGGCATGCCTGCTGGCAAGGTTGGTAGACTTTAGAAAAGCAAGAAATTACTAAATAAAACTCACATTCCTTCAAATCTTTTTCCCAGATAAAATGTAGTATCTTTATAAAAAAGCAGTCAGGAGGATACAGACAGCCCCTAGCCCCCCCCTGGACCCCCGCCATTCCAGGGTGCATGACACCCCTGCAGGAAGAACACTTACAGCTCTGGCCTAGTTTTTCAAAAGTTAATGATAGAATTCTATGGAAGCGTGTTCCCATCACCCAAAACTAATCTGACTACGAGTTAAGAGATGGTAAGTCATGAGATATGTACGTCATAAATATAAGACAAAAAACATTATGAGATCCGTTTAGGTGATCAGTATCACATGAATCCAATGTGCACCTTGCATCAGGCCGTCCTCTACTTCTAACCTTATGTATATTCTATTGTCAATCGCACAGTGTGTGTGAGAGCGAGAGAGAGAGTTTGTCGTTCCGAATTAATGGATTGGAGAGTTGTTGATGTGAGCTTGTGGCTGTCTGATGTATTCATTATTTAAATTAAATCCACTAAAGGGGAAATATGGGATTGGTACATCAATTTGTGCAGTTTTAAATTATAAAAGTCAGAAGTGAGAAGTTTACATACACTAGGTTGGAGTCATTAAATCTCGTTTTTCAACCACTCCACAAATTTCTTGTTAACAAACTATAGTTTTGGAAAGTCAGTTAAGTGTGCCTTGAATTCTAAATAAATTACAGACAGTGTCACCAGCAAAGCACCATCACACCACCTCCTTCATGCTTCACGGTGGGAACCACACACGCAGAGATCAACTGTTCACCTACTCTGAGTCTCAAAGACACAGAGGTTGGAACCAAAAATCTCAAATAATATCCATTGCTCGTATTTCTTGGCTCAAGCAAGTCTCTTCTTATTGGTGTCCTTAGTAGAGGTTTCTTTGCAGCAATTCGACCATGAAGGCCTGAGTCACGCAGTCTCCTCTGAACAGTTGATGTTGAGATGTTTCTGTTACTTGAACTCTGTGAAGCATTTATTTGGGCTGCAGTTTCTGAGGCTGGTAACTCTAAAGAATGTATTCTCTGCAGCAGAGCTAACTCTGGGTCTTCCTTTCCTGTGGCAGTCCTCATGAGAGCCAGTTTCATCATAGTGCTTGATGGTTTTTGCGACTGCAATTTAATTTCTTGAAATGTTCCATATTGACTGATCTTCATAAAGTAATGATGGACTGTTGTTTCTCGTTGCTTATTTGAGCTGTTCTTGCCATAATATGGACTTGGTCTATTTCCAAATAGGGCTATCTTCTGTATACTAACTGTACCTTGTCACAACTGATTGGCTCAAATGCGTTAAGAGGAAAGCAATTGTGTATTTTAACAAGGCACACCTGTTAATTTAAATGCATTCCAGGTGACAACCTCATGAAGCTGGTTGAGAGAATGCAAAGTGTGTGAAAAGTTGTCAAAGCAAAGGGTGGTTATTTGAAATATATTTTTTATATCAAATATATTTTGATTTGTTCATAGTTTTGATATGTTCACTTTTATTCTACAATGTAGAAAATTGTCAAAATAAAGGAAAAAACCCTGGAATGAGTAGTTGTGTCCAAACTGGTCCTGTGTATTTGTTTATTCTTCAATGTGTCTTAGAATTCAAAATCAAATGGCTAAAAGTTCCTTGGTATGACCTTCTTAAAACATTTCCATATACAGTGCCTTGCGAAAGTATTCGACCTTTTGCCACATTTGAGGCTTCAAACATAAAGATATAAAACTGTATTTTTTTGTGAAGAATCAACAACAAGTGGGACACAATCATGAAGTGGAACGACATTTATTGGATATTTCAAACTTTTTGAACAAATCAAAAACTGAAAAATTGGGCGTGCAAAATTATTCAGCTCCCTTAAGTTAATACTTTGAAGCACCACCTTTTGCTGCGATTACAGCTGTAAGTCGCTTGGAGTATGTCTATCAGTTTTGCACATCGAGAGACTGACATTTTTTCCCATTCCTCCTTGCAAAACAGCTCGAGCTCAGTGAGGTTGGATGGAGAGCATTTGTGAACCGCAGTTTTCAGTTCTTTCCACAGATTCTCGATTGGATTCAGGTCTGGACTTTGACTTGGCCATTCTAACACCTGGATATGTTTATTTTTGAACTTTTCCATTGTAGATTTTGCTTTATGTTTTGGATCATTGTCTTGTTGGAAGACAAATCTCCGTCCCAGTCTCAGGTCTTTTGCAGACTCCATCAGGTTTTTTTCCAGAATGGTCCTGTATTTGGCTCCATCCATCTTCCCATCAATTTTAACCATCTTCCCTGTCCTTGCGAAGAAAAGCAGGCCCAAACCATGATGCTGCCACCACCATGTTTGACAGTGGGGATGGTGTATTCAGGGTGATGAGCTGTGTTGCTTTTACACCAAACATAACGTTTTGCATTGTTGCCAAAAAGTTCAATTTTGGTTTCATCTGACCAAAGCACCTTCTTCCACATGTTTGGTGTGTCTCCCAGGTGGCTTGTGGCAAACTTTAAACAACACTTTTTATGGATATCTTTAAGAAATGGCTTTCTTCTTGCCACTCTTCCATAAAGGCCATATTTGTGCAATATATGACTGATTGTTGTCCTATGGATAGAGTCTCCCACCTCAGCTGTAGATCTCTGCAGTTCATCCAGAGTGATCATGGGCCTCTTGGCTGCATCTCTGATCAGTCTTCTCCTTGTATGAGCTGAAAGTTTAGAGGGACGGCCAGGTCTTGGTAGATTTGCAGTGGTCTGATACTCCTTCCATTTCAATATTATCGCTTGCACAGTGCTCCTTGGGATGTTCAAAGCTTGGGAAAACTTTGTGTCCAAATCCAGCTTTAAATTTCTTCACAACAGTATCTCGGACCTGCCTGGTGTGTTCCATGTTCTTCATGATGCTCTCTGCGCTTTTAACGGACCTCTGAGACTATCACAGTGCAGGTGCATTTATACGGAGACTTGATTACACACAGGTGGATTGTATTTATCATCATTAGGTCAACATTGGATCATTCAGAGATCCTCACTGAACTTCTGGAGAGAGTTTGCTGCACTGAAAGTAAAGGGGCTGAATAATTTTGCACACCCAATTTTTCAGTTTTTGATTTGTTAAAACAGTTTGAAATATCCAATAAATGTCGTTCCACTTCATGATTGTGTCCCAATTGTTGATTCTTCACAAAAAAATACAGTTTTATATCTTTATGTTTGAAGCCTGAAATGTGGCAAAAGGTCGCAAAGTTCAAGGGGGCCGAATACTTTCGCAAGGCACTGTAACTTTGTCGCACCCCCCCCCCCTAACAATATTAAGGCGTACTCCCCACCACCTTATTTGGTAGAGCTGAGGAATAGGGCAAGAGAAATATAACCACTCAAATACACATAGATGCAAGGACTGACCATCCATGAGATCAGAATGATAATTTTAGGATAATTTTGGGATAATTTTTGGGTGAATTTTGGCCCATTCCTCCTGACAGAACTGGTCTAACTGAGTCATGGTTGTAGGCCTCCTTGCTCGCATAAGCTTTTCAGTTCTGCCCACAAATTTTCTGTACGATTGTAGTCAGGGCTTTGTGATGGCCACTCCAATACCTTGACTTTGTTGTCCTTAAGCCATTTTGCCACAACTTTGGATATATGCTTGGGGTCATTGTCCATTTGGAAAACCCATTTGCGACCAAGCTTTAACTTCCTGACTTATGTCTTGAGATGTTGCTTCAATATATCCACATAATCTTCCTGCCTCGTGATGCCATCTATTTTGTGAAGTGCACCAGTCCCTCCTGCAGCAAAGCACCCCCAAAACATGATGCTGCCATCCCCATGCTTCAAGGTTGGGATGGTGTTCGTCAGCTTGCAAGCCTCCCCCTTTTTCCTCCAAACATAACGACGGTCATTATGGCCAAACAGTTCTATTTTTGTTTCATCAGACCAGAAGATAGTTCGCCCAAAAAGTACGATCTTTGTCCCCATGTGCAGTTACAAACCGTAGTCTGGCTTTTTTTTTAATGGCGGTTTTGGAGCAGTCGTTTCTTCCTTGCTGAGCGGCATTTCAGGTTATGTCGATATAGGGCTCGTTTTACTGTGGATACAGATACTTTTGTACCAGTTTCCTCCAGAATCTTCACAAGGTCCTTTGCTGTTGTTCTGGGATTGATTTGCACTTTTTGTACCAAAGTACGTTCATCTCTAGGAGACAGAACGCGTCTCCTTCCTGAGCGGTGTGACGTCTGTGTGGTCCCATGGTGTTTATACTTGCGTACTATTGATTGTACAGATGAACGTGGTACCTTCAGGCATTTGGAAATTGCGCCCAAGGATGAACCAGACTTGTGGAGGTCTACAATTTTTTTCTGAGGTCTTGGCTGATTTCTTTTGATTTTCCCATGATGTCAAGCAAAGAGGCACTGAGATTGAAGGTAGGCCAAATCAAATCAAATGTATTTGTCACATACACATGGTTAGCAGATGTTAATGCGAGTGTAGCGAAATGCTTGTGCTTCTAGTTCCGACAATGCAGTAATAACCAACAAGTAATCTAACTAACAATTCCTAAACTACTGTCTTATACACAGTGTAAGGGGATAAAGAATATGTACATAAGGATATATGAATGAGTGATGGTACAGAGGCAAGATACAGTAGATGGTATCAAGTACAGTATATACATATAAGATGAGTATGTAAACAAAGTGGCATAGTTAAAGTGGCTAGTGATACATGTATTTCATAAGGATGCAGTCGATGATATAGAGTACAGTATATACGTATGCATATGAGATGAATAATGTAGGGTACGTAACATTATATAAGGTAGCACTGTTTAAAGTGGCTAGTGATATATTTTACATAATTTCCCATCAATTCCTATTATTGAAGTGGCTGGAGTTGAGTCAGTGTGTTGGCAGCAGCCGCTCAATGTTAGTGGTGGCTGTTTAACAGTCTGATGGCCTTGAGATAGAAGCTGTTTTTCAGTCTCTCGGTCCCAGCTTGGATGCACCTGTACTGACCTCGCCTTCTGGATGATAGCGGGGTGAACAGGCAGTGGCTCGGCTGGTTGATGTCCTTGATGATCTTTATGGCCTTCCTGTAACATCGGGTGGTGTAGGTGTCCTGGAGGGCAGGTAGTTTGCCCCCGGTGATGCGTTGTGCAGACCTCACTACCCTCTGGAGAGCCTTACGGTTGAGGGCGGAGCAGTTGCCGTACCAGGCGGTGATACAGCCCGCCAGGATGCTCTCAATTGTGCATCTGTAGAAGTTTGTGAGTGCTTTTGGTGACAAGCCAAATTTCTTCAGCCTCCTGAGGTTGAAGAGGCGCTGCTGCGCCTTCTTCACGATGCTGTCTGTGTGAGTGGACCAATTCAGTTTGTCTGTGATATGTATGCCGAGGAACTTAAAACTTACTACCCTCTCCACTACTGTTCCATCGATGTGGATAGGGGGTGTTCCCTCTGCTGTTTCCTTAAGTCCACAATCATCTCCTTAGATTTGTTGACGTTGAGTGTGAGGTTATTTTCCTGACACCACACTCAGAGGGCCCTCACCTCCTCCCTGTAGGCTGTCTCGTCGTTGTTGGTAATCAAGCCTACCACTGTTGTGTCGTCCGCAAACTTGATGATTGAGTTGGAGGCGTGCGTGGCCACGCAGTCGTGGGTGAACAGGGAGTACAGGAGAAGGCTCAGAACGCACCCTTGTGGGGCCCCAGTGTTGAGGATCAGAGGGGAGGAGATGTTACCTACCCTCACCACCTGGGGGCGGCCCGTCAGGAAATCCAGTACCCAGTTGCACAGGGCGGGGTCGAGACCCAGGGTCTCGAGCTTGATGACGAGCTTGGAGGGTACTATGGTGTTGAATGCCGAGCTGTAGTCGATGAACAGCATTCTCACATAGGTATTCCTCTTGTCCAGATGGGTTAGGGCAGTGTGCAGTGTGGTTGAGATTGCATCGTCTGTGGACCTATTTGGGCGGTAAGCAAATTGGAGTGGGTCTAGGGTGTCAGGTAGGGTGGAGGTGATATGGTCCTTGACTAGTCTCCCAAAGCACTTCATGATGACGGAAGTGAGTGCTACGGGGCGGTAGTCGTTTAGCTCAGTTACCTTAGCTTTCTTGGGAACAGGAACAATGGTGGCCCTCTTGAAGCATGTGGGAACAGCAGACTGGTATAGAGATTGATTGAATATGTCCGTAAACACACCGGCCAGCTGGTCTGCGCATGCTCTGAGGGCGCGGCTGGGGATGCCGTCTGGGCCTGCAGCCTTGCGAGGGTTAACACGTTTAAATGTCTTACTCACCTCGGCTGCAGTGAAGGAGAGACCGCATGTTTTCGTTGCAGGCCGTGTCAGTGGCACTGTATTGTCCTCAAAGCGGGCAAAAAAGTTATTTAGTCTGTCTGGGAGCAAGACATCCTGGTCCGTGACGGGGCTGGATTTCTTCCTGTAGTCCGTGATTGACTGTAGACCCTGCCACATGCCTCGTGTCTGAGCCGTTGAATTGAGATTCTACTTTGTCTCTGTACTGACGCTTAGCTTGTTTGATAGCCTTGCGGAGGGAATAGCTGCACTGTTTGTATTAGGTCCTGTTACCAGACACCTTGCCCTGATTAAAAGCAGTGTTTCGCGCTTTCAGTTTCACGCGAATGCTGCCATCAATCCACGGTTTCTGGTTAGGGAATGTTTTAATCGTTGCTATGGGAACGACATCTTCAACGCACGTTCTAATGAACTCGCACACCGAATCAGCGTATTCGTCAATGTTGTTATCTGACGCAATACGAAACATATTCCAGTGCACGTGCTGGAAGCAGTCTTGGAGTGTGGAGTCAGCTTGGTCGGACCAGCGTTGGACAGACCTCAGCGTGGGAGCCTCTAGTTTTAGTTTCTGTCTGTAGGCAGGGATCAGCAAAATGGAGTCGTGGTCAGCTTTTCCGAAAGGGGGGCGGGGCAGGGCCTTATATGCGTCGCTGAAGTTAGAGTAACAATGATCCAAGGTTTTTCCACCCCTGGTTGCGCAATCGATATGCTGATAAAATTTAGGGAGTCTAGTTTTCAGATTAGCCTTGTTAAAATCCCCAGCTACAATGGATGCAGCCTCCGGATAAATGGTTTCCAGTTTGCAAAGAGTTAAATAAAGTTCGTTCAGAGCCATCGATGTGTCTGCTTGTGGGGGTATATACGGCTGTGATTATAATCGAAGAGAATTCTCTTGGTAGGTAATGCGGTCTACATTTGATTGTGAGGAATTCTAAATCAGGCGAACAGAAGGATTTGAGTTCCTGTATGTTTCTTTCATCACACCATGTCTCGTTAGTCATAAGGCATACGCCACCGCCCCTCTTCTTACCAGAAAGGTGTTTGTTTCTGTCGGCGCAATGCGTGGAGAAACCAGCTGGCTGCACCGCTTCGGATACATCCAGATGTACAACTCCAATTAACTCAAATGATGTCAATTAGCCTATCAGAAGCTTCTAAAGCCATGACATCATTTTCTGGAATTTTCCAAGCTGTTTAAAGGCACAGTCAACTTAGTGTATGTAAACTTCTGACCCACTGGAATTGTGATAGTGAATTATAAGTGAAATAATCTGTAAACAATTGTTGGAAAAATTCCTTGTGTCTTGCACAAATTAGATGTCTTAACCAGCATGACTACCACAGCATTCTGCAGCGAGACGCCATCCCATCTGGTTTGCGCTTAGTGGGACTATCATTTGTTTTTTAACAGGACAATGATCCAACACACACCTCCAGACTGTGTAAGGGCTATTTGAACAAGAAGGAGAGTGATGGAGTGCTGCATCAGATGACCTGTCCTCCAGAATCTCTTGACCTCAACCCAATTTAGATAGTTTAAGATGAGTTGGACCAAAGATTAAAGGAAAGGCAGCCAACAAGTGCTCAGCATATGTGGGAACGCCTTCAAGACTGTTGGAAAAGCATTCCAGGTGTCTACCTCAAAAAGTTGTTTGAGAGAATACTAACGGGCATGATACACTAGCAAAGGATGTCGCGTGGTGAAAAACCGCTTCCCATTCATTTTAATGGAAGGAAAGCAGTGAGAAGCGGAGAGGGCGGGGGACCTTTGGGCGGTGCCAAGGTGGCATGGGATGCGGTGAAAAAGATACACTTTTCCCAACTTTATGCAAATCACCAGCGGCGACAGCTCAATATCACTCATATTGAGTGATTCCCATGACGAATTTGATGCTATGTGACCCAAAGCTGGAGACTTTCTTCAGCAAAGATAGCTGACAAAAATACTAGGATGGAAGCAAATGTAAGTGACTTTAACGAATCATGCAAAAAAATGTACAGTTGGCAGGAATATGTTAGTTATTGTAGAGACAAACGATTAAGCATATTTTTTCCATAAAGTTAAATTACGAAAATCGCAATTTAGCAAGCTAGCTGTCTCGCTAACATTAGCCAGCTAGCTGGCTACCTTTATGGTGTTGTGACATGAATATCAAATTGTAATTCTGGTTGTTTAATGTTTTAGGGACTCCTGAAACAACCAGCAAACCAGGCTGTCATCTGGTGAAACAGTGGATGTAAAGAATCTAGCTAGCTAAAGCATTTACTGCAAATTGAATGTACAATTTTGTAAGCTTGACTTGCTGATATTTGCAATGCAATACAGATAGATGAAATAACGTAGTTCTTGCTTACTGTGCAATGGAGGATAAAAAATACCTGTATGCCTATGAATGTGTAGCTAGCTATCTAGCCGATCTGTGTATGGACAAAAATGTTTTGTATACACATTAGTTCAAAACCTAGCTATGAACCTCAGCTATCATAGCCAGTTGTATCAAATTCATAACAGTCTGAATTACATTAATGCAGCATATGGATTGAGTAGAATATAATATAACTTTGAGCAAAGGATGCAAGTCGTATATACATGTAGTTATTACCATGCATGAGATCCCCACATTGTAGCCTGTACATTTAATATATTCACTGATCATGTACTCTTCCTTGGCAAATAAAGGTGCAGTTCAGGTATGAATGAGATTATTCTTCAGTCATATCCAAAACCAGGAGTATCAAATTCCAGTCTTTGAATGATGCTGTGCCTGGATGTAAACTCAGCAAAAAAAGAAACATCCTCTCACTGTCAACTGCGTTTATTTTCAGCAAACTTAACATGTGTAAATATTTGTATGAACATAAGATTCAACAACTGAGACATAAACTGAACAGGTTCCACAGACATGTGACGAACAGAAATGGAATAATGTGTCCCTGAACAAAGGGAGGGTCAAAATAAAAAGTAACAGTCAGGATCTGGTGTGGCCACCAGCTGCATTAAGTACTGCAGTGCATCTCCTCATGGACTGCACCAGATTTGTTAGTTCTTGCAGTGAGATGTTCCCCCACTCTTCCACCAAGGCACTTTCAAGTTCCCGCACATTTCTGTGGGGAATGGCCTTAGCCTTCACATCCAACAGGTCCCAGACGTGCTCAATGGGATTGAGATCCGGGCTCTTCGATGGCCATGGCAAAACACTGACATTCCTGTCTTGTAGGAAATCACTCACAGAATGAGCAGTATGGCTGATGGCATTGTCATGCTGGAGGGTCATGCCAGGATGAGCCTGCGGTAAGGGTACCACATGAGGGAGGATGTCTTCCCTTTAACGCACAGCGTTGAGTTTGCCTGCAATGACAAGCTCAGTCCGATGATGCTGTAACACACCGCCCCAGACCATGACGGACCCTCCACCTCGATCCCGCTCTAGAGTACAGGCCTCGGTGTACCGCTCATTCCTTCAACGATAAACGTGAATCCGACCATCACCCCTGGTGAGACAAAACCGCGACTCGTCAGTGAAGAGCACTTTTTGCCAGTCCTGTCTGGTCCAGCAACGGTAAGTTTGTTCCCATAGGCGACGTTGTTGCCGATAATGTCTGATGAGAACCTGCCTTACAACAAGCCAACAAGCCCTCAGTCCAGCCTCTCTCAGGGACAGTGTTCAACAGGAATCTGTGCGTGTGGCCTCACCTGTTGTCCACACTACACTAAGTGGCTGCAGAGTACTTTATGCTGAAAAACATGAATGGACACAAAGACAAATAATATAGCGTAGTTATAGAAATAATGAAGTGTCTTACTATTCTCCGTGGTTGGCCCTCTTGCCTATTCTTTGAAGGTGAAAGGAGCCAGTTATACACCTGAGCCTGCTTACTGCACAACAAAATCCATCAATCTGATTGATAGGTGTGTAGGTGTGGGTTATAGGTTGTCTAATTGTTTAACATTTTTTCAATATGGTGTTACGCACGTCTCTAGGAAGAGTGAATGCAACACCCCGCTACAACTCAACTCCCCGTGGAGTGAAAGAGGTATGGGACTGTAGGTGCGAGTAAGGATCACAAAAGGCAGAGAATATACAGTTTATTAGGAATTTATTCCTTCACACAGTAATATGGGGAAAATGGGCTGGATGGAACCAAAGCAAAGAAAGTAAATATCAAAGCCCCCTCTCCTACCTTACCTCCCTACCCACTACTTATCTAACTTAGCACCACCTGGTGCGATAACCAAAATACAGTTGGTGGTCCGCCCAAGTCTTACCTAGTGTGCATAGACAGAGTATATACTACGGGTCTATGTATGCCTGCGGGCGTCTTGCCTAAGCACTCCCTAGGTGCCTTCCCCTTAACCCTTCGGAACAAATGAAACAGAATATTACAAACAATTTCTCCAAAAAACCTGAGAAACACAGGACATCAAATAAGCTTTATCTGACTGAGCAACAACTAACATATGACGTTTTGGTATGTACTGTCTCACTCAGCAACAACCAACATATGATATAACCCTCAGCCATCAGCCTCTCTCAGCAATCATCATCATTCTACACCTGCATTGCTTGATGTTTGGGGTTTTAGGCTGGGTTTCTGTACAGCACTTTGTGAATCAGGTGATGTAAGAAGGGCTGCATAAATACATTTGATTGAAATGTGATTGATTGAAACATCCTGCAGAGCAGCAGACTTCTCCTCTGGCACATGGCTGCAGATCCCCTCCTGGTCCTCGTGTCCATTCTCGTGAAGTTATGCAGGACACTGGTAGTCTTCACACACCTGAATTCCTCCAGGAGGCAGTCCCAGATGACCCTGGTCACCCAACCTTGCAGTGCCCTACACGTTAACTGTAGGCAATTGTTTTGAAGGAATCTCCAGTCACAAGGTATCGGTAGGAATATGGAAGATAATGTAATCATTAGACTTTTACATCACCAGGTCATTGTGGATTACTAAAGTATAATATCCTTGATAACAAATCATGATAACATTGGATTGATAGATGCATGGGCACACACATGTGCTCATCTTTATCAAGGGTGCCAAGAGTGCTTGTTTTGAGTGTGGCAAATCTTTTCTGACTGCACTGTTATGACCAAACAGAGAAGGTAGACTATGTCCAGTCTTGGAACAGCCAACACAAATAGTATTTCTCACTCCTGCTGGTAGCAACTTATCAGGGTGATGGAAAATGTATCCTTTATCCTCCATTGATCCACCATTGTTTGTGGTATCACAGTAGGGAGAAAATATATTGCTTGTGTAACAGCAGCAGATGCTTCTCATGTTCAACCTGATTACCAAGTTGCATCAACATAAGAGCCTCTTGATTGTGTTTGTTTTAACATCTTGTAGTAGGTTACAGGAACGTGTTTTTAGTTAGCAGACAGTCTTATCCAGTGTCAGCAAATGTGGCTACATAATCAACTACTGGTGATGTACTGCACTTAGGTTGCGTTTACACAGGCAGCCCAATTCAGATATTTTGGGCAAAATATCAGTATTGGGCTGCCTGTGTAAATGCAGCCATTGTGACTAAACCAGACCGGATGAGAGAGAGACCTGTCAATCAGCGTGGCCAATTGGCACACCACAGATCCACAGACAGAAAGGTTGTCATTCAATTAATGGAAATTAGGAATACATGCACTAAGGTAATAATTGGATGATAAGAAACTAAGACAACCCTGCTTTTTTGCAGCTACAGTGCCTTCAGAAAGTATTCAGACCCTTTGACTTCTTCCACATTTTGTTATTACAGCCTGCATTCAAAATGGATTAAATTAAGATTTTTTTTGTCACTGGCCTACACACAATACCCCATAATGTCAAAGTGGAATTTTTTCAACATTTTTAGAAAATGTAACAAATTCATTAAAAAGGAAACACTGAAATGTCTTAGATAATAAGTATTCAACACCTTTGTTTTGGCAAACCTTGTCACGATCGTCGTCAAGGAAATAACCAGACCAAGGTGCAGCGTGGTAAGCGTACATTCTTTTATTTTAACCTGTTCAGGATACCACGGTTTAATGCCCCTTCTGGAGGATTTGGGTACCCATATAAAACAGGATAAAAAAAATTCAAAAGCTGCTAATATTTGCATATAAAAAATATTATCGAATAGAAAACACTCTAACACTTCTAAAACCGTTTTAATTTTGTCTCTATGTAAAGCAGAAGTGTCAGGGCATGCATTCTCCCAAAATCTCTCTTGTAATGGAAAAAGTTGCCCCTACTTTGACGTCATCTTTAACGCACTTCCCAAAAGGCTACCGCTCTGGGAACAGTTTCTATGTGTTCAGCGTGAAGGCTGCCTTCTATGGGGCTTGTCAGTGTGTGAATCGCGCGCTCACGAGACGTTGAGCGTGCCGAAAGGTCTCGGTCACGCCAAAAAAATAGTGCCCTGTATGCGCGCTATGCTCCCGCTCTCTCTTTTCTTCATGATCAATGACAAGACGTGTGTGTTTAGCTTCGTCCTCAAAATTGCTGTACACCTTTATAACATGTTAAAGCTTAATTATGAACATAGTTTGACAAGTTTACTGACATATGATATATATGACGTTTTGGTGCGCACCCACTTCAATTTTGCCTACATTTTTACCAAAATCAGGCTATTTTGAGAAACTTGAAAACTGAACGCTAATTTGGTGAGTATAATCCCTTACAGGTCTTCTGATGGAAGAACAGCAAAGGTAAGGGAATATTTATGTATTAATTTTGGGTTTCTGTCGACTCCAAGATAGAGGAGTCATTATGCTAATGTGGGAGCGCCGACTCCCTATTATAGCCTAGTAAACGCAAAATGTAATGTTATAAATAAAAGTAACACAGCGTTTGCATTTAGAAGTGTATCTTCCTATACATATGTAAAACATGCATATTTAGTCAAAGTTTATGATGTGTATTCCTTGTTAGCTGACGTTATCTGCCGGAGCTATTTAATTTCTCCGGACATTTTAGTAGCATTTTTTGAACGATGCATTTACATTTACATTTAAGTCATTTAGCAGACGCTCTTATCCAGAGCGACTTACAGAGATTTATGGATATATATAGCATATTATTGAAAAAAAATGAATGTACTGTGTAACATGTTATATTACTGTCATCTGATGAAGATTTCAAAAGGTTAGTGAAATGATTTTTCTTTTAATCCTGCGTTTGTTGATTGCATATTTTTTCCTACTTGGATATGCTAATGAGCTATGTCTGCGGTGGTGGTTTGACATAAATATGTGCTATGTTTTCGCCGTAAAACATTTTAGAAATCTGACTTGCTGGCTAGATAAACAACTTGTTTATCTTTCATTTGAGCTATTTTACTTGTTAATGTCTGGAGGTTAAATATTTTTAGGAATATTTTTGCGCAATGTGTGTTATGGTAATGAGCTTGAGCTGTAGTCACGCTACCCGCACAGGAATATAACTCCCTAACCAGTTTTAAATGTCGCCAACAAAACAATAAACAAAACGAACGTGAAGATCTCTAAGGCTATACATGCCACTAACATAGACAACAACCCACAAATGAGAAAAGTAAAAAAAGGCTGCCCAAAGTATAATTCCCAAACAGAGACAATGATAGACAGCTGTCCCTAATTGAGAATCATACCCGACCAAAAACAAAGAACCAGAAAGCATAGACTTTCCCACCCGAGTCACAGGCTGACCAAACAAACAGAATAAAAGGATCTCTACGGTCAGGGCGCGACAACCCTAAATAAGTTCAGGAGTAAACATTTGCTAAACAAGTCACATAATAAGTTGCATGGACTCACTCTGTGTGCAATAGTGTTTAACATGATTTTTGAATGACTACCTCATCCCTGTACCACATAAATACAGTTCTGTAGGGTCCCTCAGTTGAGTGAATTTCAAACACAGATTCAAACAGACCAGGGAGGTTTTCCAATGCCTCGCAAAGGAGGACATGTACAGTATTAGCAGATGGGTAAAAAAAAGCAGATATTGAATATCCCTTTGAGCATGGTGAAGTTATTAATTACACGTTGGATGGTGTATGAATACACCCAGTCACTACAAAGATACAGGCAAATATTGTACAATCTAGGTGTGCAAAGCTCTTAGAGACTAACCCAGAAGACTCACAGCTGTAATTACTGCCAAAGGTGATTCTAAAATGAATTGACTCGGGTGTTAATACATGTGTAAAGTAGATTTGTATTTCATCAATAAGTCTGCAAAAAAATTCTAAAAACATGTTTTAACTTTGTTATTATGGGGTATTGTCGTGACACCTCTCCTTGTTCGGGCGGTGTTCGGTGGTCGACGTCACCGGGCTTCTAGCCACCGTCGATCCAGTTTTCATTTTTCAATTTGTTCTGTCGTTGTCTTATCACACCTGGCTTCACTCACCAATTACTTGTTTATTATGTAACCCTCTGTTCCCCATGTTGTGTTCGTGAGTGATTATTTATTGTAATTCGGTCCATGTTTGTGGGCTATCATTGTTGCCTTGTTTATTTGTATTTTTTGAGTAAAGTACTTTTATTATTCATATCTGCTGTCCTGTGCCTGACTTCGTACACCAGCTACACGTAGGGTGAGAAAGAACATGATTTTAATACAGGATGTAACACAACAAAATGTAGAATAAGTCAAGGGGTATGAATACTTTCTGAAGGCACTGTAATTAATCTTTTGACTAGTCAGAACAGACCTTTCACATATCTTATTCAGAGCTCATCTAATTGGTCTAAAGATCAATTAGTAAACTGGGCTGCCTGTGAAAATGCAGCCAATGACAGACTAAACACCAAACTAACTCCATGGTTTTACAAAAGTTATTTCTTTCTCTCTCTCAGAGGACCTGAGCCCTAGGACCATGCCTCAGGACTACCTGGCATGATGACTCCTTGCTGTCCCCAGTCCACCTGGCCGTGCTGCTTCTCCAGTTTCAACTGTTCTGCCTGTGATTATTATTATTTGACCATGCTGGTAATTTATGAACATTTGAACATCTTGGCCATGTTCTGTTATAATCTCCACCCGGCACAGCCAGAAGAGGACTGGCCACCCCTCTTCTGCTTCTATATCTGCATTGCTTGCTGTTTGGGGTTCTAGGCTGGGTTTCTGTACAGCACTTTGAGATATCAGCTGATGTACGAAGGGCTATATAAATACATTTGATTTGATTTACTTAGGTCTAACAAAGGGAGTGTGGAGAGGTTTGCATCAGCGAAAGCATGGGGTTGTCAAAAGTTGTTTGGCCAGGCCCTGGAGTTGTTTTAGATAATGGAAAGCTAGCTCTTGAACGTGAAGCGATCTGCATCATAGAAATGTAATCCTTTCTGAAAGTGCACAGGATTTTACATTCTAAAATCCCAAACTGGATGACATAAGGGAGCTATTAAACCAAAATTACCAGGCAGTAGCGGTGCAGTTAGTTCATATGCCTTGCCACCATGATATGTACAGTTGATGTCAGAAGTTTACATACACGTAGGTTGGAGTCATTAAATCTAATTTATCAAAGTCGGTTAGGACATCTACTTTGTGCATGACACAAGGACTTTTTCCAACAATCGTTTACAGATTATTTCACTGTATCACAATTCCAGTGGGTCAGAAGTTTACATACACTAAGTTGACTGTGCCTTTAAACAGCTTGGAATATTCCATAAAATTATGTCATGGCTTTAGAAGCTTCTGATAGGCTAATTGACATCATTTGAGTCAATTGGAGGTGTACCTGTGTTGGAGGTGTACCTGTGGATGCATTTCAAGGCCTACCTTCAAACTCAATGCCTCTTTGCTTGACATCATGGGAAAAACAAGAAATCAGCCAAGACCTCGGAAAAAATAGTTGGAGACCTCCACAAGTCTGGTTCATCCTTGGGAGCAATTTAACGCCTGAAGGTACCACGTTCATCTGTACAAACAATAGTACGCAAGTGTAAAACACCATGGGACCACGCAGCCATCATACCGCTCAGGAAGGAGATGCGTTCTGTCTCCTAGAGATGAACGTACTTTTGTGCGAAAAGTCCCAGTCCCAGTCCCAGAACAACAGCAAAGGACCTTGTGAAGATGCTGGAGGAAACAGGTACAAAAGTATCTATTTCCACGGTAGAACAAGTCCTATATCGACATAACCTGAAAGGCCGCTCAGCGAGGAAGAAGCCACTGCTCCAAAACCACCATTAAAAAAGCCAGGCTACGGGTTGCAACTGCACATGGGGACAAATGAGAAATGTCCTCTGGTCTGATGAAACAAAAATAGAACTGTTTGGCCATAATGACCATCGTTATGTTTGGAGGAAAAAGGAGAATGCTTGCAAGCCGAAGAACACCATCTCCAGACCTCATTCAGGAAGTTAAAGCTTGGTCGCAAATTGGTCTTCCAAATGAACAATACATTTACATTTAAGTCATTTAGCAGACGCTCTTATCCAGAGCGACTTACAAATTGGTGCATTCACCTTATGACATCCAGTGGAGCAGTCACTTTACAATAGTGCATCTAAAACTTAAGGGGGGGGGGGGTGAGAGGGATTACTTATCCTATCCTAGGTATTCCTTAAAGAGGTGGGGTTTCAGGTGTCTCCGGAAGGTGATGATTGACTCCGCTGTCCTGGCGTCGTGAGGGAGTTTGTTCCACCATTGGGGAGCCAGAGCAGCGAACAGTTTTGACTGGGCTGAGCGGGAGCTGTACTTCCTCAGTGGTAGGGAGGCGAGCAGGCCAGAGGTGGATGAACGCAGTGCCCTTGTTTGGGTGTAGGGCCTGATCAGAGCCTGGAGGTACTGAGGTGCCGTTCCCCTCACAGCTCCGTAGGCAAGCACCATGGTCTTGTAGCGGATGCGAGCTTCAACTGGAAGCCAGTGGAGAGAGCGGAGGAGCGGGGTGACGTGAGAGAACTTGGGAAGGTTGAACACCAGACGGGCTGCGGCCTTCTGGATGAGTTGTAGGGGTTTAATGGCACAGGCAGGGAGCCCAGCCAACAGCGAGTTGCAGTAATCCAGACGGGAGATGACAAGTGCCTGGATTAGGACCTGCGCCGCTTCCTGTGTGAGGCAGGGTCGTACTCTGCGGATGTTGTAGAGCATGAACCTACAGGAACGGGCCACCGCCTTGATGTTGGTTGAGAACGACAGGGTGTTGTCCAGGATCACGCCAAGGTTCTTGGCGCTCTGGGAGGAGGACACAATGGAGTTGTCAACCGTGATGGCGAGATCATGGAACGGGCAGTCCTTCCCCGGGAGGAAGAGCAGCTCCGTCTTGCCGAGGTTCAGCTTGAGGTGGTGATCCGTCATCCACACGGATATGTCTGCCAGACATGCAGAGATGCGATTCGCCACCTGGTCATCAGAAGGGGGAAAGGAGAAGATTAATTGTGTCGTCTGCATAGCAATGATAAGAGAGACCATGTGAGGTTATGACAGAGCCAAGTGACTTGGTGTATAGCGAGAATAGGAGAGGGCCAAGAACAGAGCCCTGGGGGACACCAGTGGTGAGAGCGCGTGGTGAGGAGACAGATTCTCGCCACGCCACCTGGTAGGAGCGACCTGTCAGGTAGGACGCAATCCAAGCGTGGGCCGCGCCGGAGATGCCCAACTCGGAACAATGACCCCAAGCATACTTCCAAAGTTGTGGCAAAATGCTTTAAGGACAACAAAGTCAAGGTTTGAGTGGCCATCACAAAGCCCTGACCTCAATCCAATAGAAGATTTGTTGGCAGAACTGAAAAATCTTGTGCAGGCAAGGAGGCCTACAAACCTGACTCAGTTACACCAGCTCTGTCTGGAGGAATGGGCCAAAATTCACCCAACTTATTGTGGGGAGCTTGTGGAAGGCTACCTGAAGCGTTTTACCCAAGTTAAACAATTTAAAGGCAATGCTAACAAGTACCTATTGAGTGTATGTAAACGTCTGACCCACTGGGAATGTGATGAAAGAATTAAAAGCTGAAATAAATCATTCTTCTATTATTCTGACATTTCACATTCTTAAAATAAAGTGTTCCTAACTGACCTAAGACAGGGAGTTTTTACTAGGATTAAATGTCAGGAATTGTGAAAAACTGAGTTTAATGTATTTGATTAAGGTGTATGTAAACTTTCGACTTCAACTGTAGGCCTAAGGCCGAGACAAAGATGACAGAGGCAGAATAAATTCAACCACACCTGCGTTTCATCACAACACCGGAGAGTAACATCTGTCCTGTGAAGTCCACAAAGCATATTGCATGTAATAACAGTTATATGACCAACTATAGATTTAGAACCATGGAGTGTTAGGCATGTTGCAAAGAAAACAGGTGCTGCCTCCAATATTCCAACGGCATTTCAACTTTAACATTTCATCATTATCAACTCACCTATGCTTAGTATAATACAGTGACAACGAAAAGATACCAAAAAAACAATTTAGTCCAGTCAGTGTAAGCTACATACTTAAGCTGCATCTAGCTACATATTGAACTTCCATCTTCTCAGGCAAGAATAGCCATCAGAATTATCATTATAATCATTGGCCAGTACAGAAAATTAAGTATAACCACAAGTCTAAATCCATATCTCCATCCATGGCTAATTTAGGAAAGGGCCTATTTTGGCTAGCTACCGAGCCACCGGAGGATAACCTCACAATGAAACGCAACAATTCAAGTTCTCTGTCAATGACGTTTGTTTTTTGATGTGATTAGAGAGAAGCCAAATCCAAACTGGCTTCTCATGAAACTTTTTCTTTTGTGCGCCAGGACAATTCACAGTTGAGCTCTCCGAATTAGGCTCAATGCTGATTGGTATTATTATTATTATATATATTTTTTAAACAAGGGAGGCCAAATGCTCGCTGGCTTCCATTATATTCAATGCTACGGGCAGCAACAATATCATACTCTTTTTGACAAGACAGCATCAGATAGATGGGCTACACATACAGAGACAGAAGGGTGTTTCACTCAATCAAATGCTTTCTCCAGTGAGATACATTCAGCCTCTTATGAATTGAAGGAAAATTATGAAACACAGAGAGGAAAAATAAGTATTTTTTTTCCCTTTTTCCTTGGTAGATTTTCTGGGCAAGCCTGGATTCTCTTGGCATCCATGAATACATGCCACTGTAACCAGGTGTCTATGATAGTAAAAAATAAACTGTCCTTTTGCACTTTGCGAAATCTCAGAATAGTATAATTTTATATGATATGTCTTTTTCATTCTTTAAGTTCCATAGGGTTGTCTCACCAGGGAAACATGTTACTAGTTTAGATTAAATGTAGCTGTGGATATTATTGGAATTTTACAAAAATAAATCCAATCATGCAAAACCATAAAAACAGTTTAGAATTGGCAATGAATGGGAAAAATGTAGATGAAAATTACTAGCACTGTGGTCCTTTTTTATGTACTGGGGCATTGTGCAATGTGTTCATTTAACAGAATATGGTTGACTGATAAAACGTTGCCCATACCTGTGTGCCATGTATTGACAGAGTAAATATAACCATCCACTGGAGGTTTCTTATTACTGTAACGATCTGGGTGTAGTGGGTGCGAAGTCAGGCGCAGGAAGCAGAGAGTTCAGGGTAGTGCTATTTAATGCACAAACATAAGCCACCCCACGAAAACACAGGGCGCACACAAAACAAATGCCCCAAACACGGGGACTAAAACAGTCCAGCAAAAACCCACAAACAGGAAACACGTTAACCTCAACCGTGCACACTAGTCACACAAACAATCCAGCACAAAGAGCAGGCGGGCCGGCTGGCTAATATAGCCCAACTAATCACCAAATAAACAACAGGTGTAACCAATAAACAGACAAGGAGGGGGAGGAAAGAATCAATGGCAGCTAGTAGGCTGGTGACGACGACCGCAGAGCGCCACCCGAACTGAAAGTGGAGCCACCTTCAGTAGGAGTCGTGACAATAACTCACCAATTAACATAAAAGCATGTGTGTGAGAATAGATTCAGCTCACCTCTCCTTGTCAATCATTTCTGTTGAAGGAAGTGGATACAGTGATTCATAACTAGGAACGTTAAATAACTTCTGAGACAGGACATCTTGTGCCTGATGCTGTCAAATATGAGGGTCATGGCTGAGAGATATAATAAGGAAAACTTGTGATCGAAAAATATTTACCTGCTTTGTTATGAATAATGAATGAGTATATACTTAACAGTGATACATTTCTCTCCTTCATTCTGAGTGGCCTGAGAGGAGTCTTTTGAAGCTTGGACTGGCAACTGATTAAGTGATGGCTCGGTAAAAACCTACAGCTGGCATTCCCTAGATAAGATGAGGTGGGTGTAATCAAGATAAAGAGAGCCTGAGGGAGTAGAACATAATACTTATTGTGTCTAATTATACTGGTATCTGGAAGACAACACCAGAGGCAGATGACCACAGGATGAACCCAAAGTGGGTTATGGTGCCACCCAATCTATATTGGTGGGGTGGAACCAAGCATTCTTGGTATCAGCTAAATAAAAACTGTGCATTGTCTGTAAAGGCTGCTCAACCGTCAAGTCTGTTGAGTTGACCGGTTTCATTATTGCAATAATTAATCAATATTAAATAAAGTCTGTTGAGTTGACCGGTTTCATTATTGAAATAATTGATAGATATTAAATAAAGATGATTGTTTGAAGAAATGACCAAGTCTCTCTCAGTACAGAATTTCCACTACATTTTTGGCGACGAGGAGTATCTCTGCAACTTCAGCAGAAATTGGGATCTCAGGGTAAACCAGGCTTATTATTGAGCAGTTGGACCCACCTATAACCTGAGAATTAGTGGGTACGGTGGAGACCAGATCTTGGACATAGTACTGAGAGAGGTAGGCTTGGACAATCTACCAATAAGTGATGGAATTATAAAATATAAAAACATAAAAGATCCTATTGAGGGTATGCTCAGAGCGAGGTCTTCCTTAATAGGGCCACAGCTGAGGTAACTAGCAGGACAGAGTTGATTTAGAGTGTTCTTAAGTGAGGTATCCTTGGGCTTAATTGTTAATTAGACAGTTGCGGGCAGATCTGTGGTAATGAGTTGATCACAGTAGGACAGGTGAGGTTAATGTGGAGTGTAGGACAAGAACACGGGTAATCTTGCAAAAGAACTCAGCTTGGTGAAGCTCATTGAAAGAGGAACTAGAGTGCAGGTAACGCCTTGCGAGGGCATCTGGCTTGGTGAAGTTCAAATTATAACATGTATGTAATTGATCAAATGTTTTGTTAAATGAGATAAACAGGTATGCCCTGGGTTACTGTTGTTAGGTGTGTTTTGATATTCCTGACACTCAGAAATACCTGGTAAGAGAGGATGTTTTGGTACTGTGTTACATAGATAGATCGGAGACATGGGTACTCTGTAGGTAGTTTTGTACATTTGGATAGACATAAGAGAATCTATACCATAGTAATCGCAGTAGGCGATTTGTCACACCCTGACCTTAGGGAGCCTTTTTATTTCTCTATTTGGTTAGGTCTGGGTGTGATTTGGGTGGGCATTCTAGTTTTCTATTTCTTTGTTGGCCGGGTATGTGTTATGAATTTTATGAATAATGACTAAACAATGTACACATAATTAGAACTATAACTAATTGAATTATACCCTGTTTTATTATATCTGGTTAATAATGTTAGTTCATAAGAAAGAGGTTATGTAGCATGGACAAGGGGTAATTGGAAATGATAACCAATGTGGAAGAAGGAATGTATGTGTGTGTCTAGAGGTTACGGATTCTCTTACTATGTTTGAACCTACCCGGCTATAACTCTGTGGAGATAGAATAAGACAGCGAGAGCCCCTCCAGGTTTTCCCGTATCTGGGGGGGGGACTGGAACTGTCAGCTAAGTGGTAATAAACTGGTGAGACTTCAGGAGATAAACCAGATATAGTGTGTAATGTATGTTCGCTAGTGGGTTGGAATGGACTTTAGAAGCAGCTTTGTCCTTGTCGGAGAGGAGGGGCTATGACGAAATGTGTGGTATATAAACCAATGTACGTGGTATTATGATCAGCACTCTCGAGAATAAACACTATTGGATCATTTCAATTGACTGGTCTATGTCTATTTTATGCAAATAAGGATCTTACAAATTCTTAGAAACGGACAGTGTTTTAATTTGAATTGGTTAATGAACACATAAGAACTAAATTCATCTAACAGTATGTTTCCCAATCAGAGGCAGCTGTCAATCGTTGACTCTGATTGGGAATCATACTTGGGCAGCCTGTTTTCCACCCTAGTTTGTTGGGATCTTGTTTTCTGTTTAGTTACTGTTGCCTGACAGAACTGTACGTTTTAATTATTTTTAGTGTTTTTTTTGTTAAAATCATGAACACTTTCCAAGCTGCGCCTTGGTCTACTCTTTCTACCACCAACGAGAGCCATTACAGCGATATCCCTGTGTGGATACAACACCCCGTTGTGGGACCACTTAATAGGCAATATTTTGAGAATGGTATTGGTTTCCCTGTTCATATAGACAGGGTTTTGAAATCTAAGAACAGCGCTAACTGGTTTTCCGTGTCTGTTTCATTCCCCTCTGTGTTTTTTGTATGTGTTTTCTGTGACTGTGATACGAGAGTGTGTGAGTATGGAAAAAAGATATGGAAATTTGCATAATAAGATGATTGAAATTTGGATAATGTGTCTTGATATAACGTTATCTTGGTGTTCTGTCCATCACTGCCCATCATAGAACATCTCGGGGTGGTATTGAGTGGGATTTTAGCAGCAAGTCTATAGTTTCTGAAAGGCTAGACTTTGCCGTAGTTTCTGGGAGGATGGAGAACCATGTAGGATCCCATGACTGGGCTAGGCAGTTTCCTGGAAACTTCTGTTTTCTTCTGCTGGGAGAATGTTTGCTGAGCCAATGGATTGGTTGATAGTCTAACAGGCACACCGTGACAGAGAAAACAACTATATTACAGGAACACTACAGACAAGACAGAACTGTCCAATCTGAACAGCCATTCAGTAGTCTGGGTAGAATAAGAACAGAAGAGAACATGAGCAAAATTGAAACAGACAATAGTATATGTGAAATACTTAACATAATAAAGAAATAAGACGATGATGAGATTGGTAACAACATAATATACTTATACCAACCTATTCTGTATATTTCTCAGAAGAATGTATCTTCTTCAGGATTGCTCTGTCTTTGGTCAGCTTCCCCATGAACTCCTGGCAGGGGAGGTTGAAGTTTGTCTTCACAATAAGCATGGCCTTGATGGTAGGAACAGTGAACCTATTTCTTGCTGCTGTCCATATATCATTCATTTGGGAGAACTCTCAACTGGCGCATTACTTCCAGGTAAGCACATATGACAACAGAGGCTAATCTAGACAGGTTAGTGTATGGGATGTCATTCTCTTTGAAGTGGGTAACTGCCGTGCTCCATCTCTGACTAAGCGGTGTCTCAGATGTTTTCCATTCTTCAAGCGATGCCCCCCCTTTAGGAACTCTTGCAGGCCAGAAACATCATCAAACAATGCATCCTCATTGATGGTCACATTGGGGCATATTTCCTGCAGTGTGGCTGCTGCCTTCTGCATCTCTTCACGCTGAGGTTTCCTTTTTAAAAGGAGACAATGTAAATATTTTTGAGAAAGCCCTCTTTAGACATTGCTCCATTTTCCTCTAGCTCTCACAGAAGTCCTCTGACTAAAACTGGAATGAATTTGTCATCACATCTTGCAGTCAATTTTGCCTCAATGTTTCTCAGAATTGCAGCTGACTCCACAGCACAGTGGTCCTGGCCTTCAAGCATCTTGATCGTGTCACTGAATACGGTCAAGTTTCCATGGACAAAGGCCAGTCAAAGTTAAGTCAGTGGATCTTCAAACATTGTTCGCAGGACAACAGGGCATTTGTCTTTAGAAAGAAAAAAGGATTTCAATGGCACATACATTTCGTTGGACAGCCAGCAAACATTGCTATGTCCTAAAATGTAATTGTACTCCTGGACAACAAACTTTCAAAAGCTCTTCGGTCTTTGTACTCTGACAGTGAAAATATCCAAATATATTTGTGAGCAGGTACTCAACATCAAGGGGAATCATAGGACAACCTAAGCCAATTGGCAGGACAACCTAAGCCAATCACCTCCCGATGCAGAGCATTTTAAACTTTGGTATGGATATTGACCCTCCCCCGCCTATTCAGTCTTCCAAAGTTGGTATTTGTTGTCGGTAGAGAAAGCTACGACTTTGTTTTCCAGGTTACATTTTTGGATGACCACCAGGACCTCAGCTGCAATTTCCTCTTCTGTAGCCTGTCAACTATGTGTCTGTCTATCCCTGTTCTCTCCTCTCTGCACAGACCATACAAACGCTCCACACCGCGTGGCCGCTGCCACCCTAATCTGGTGGTCCCAGCGCGCACGACCCACGTGGAGTTCCAGGTCTCCGGTAGCCTCTGGAACTGCCGATCTGCAGCCAACAAGGCAGAGTTCATCTCAGCCTATGCCTCCCTCCAGTCCCTCGACTTCTTGGCACTGACAGAAACATGGATCACCACAGATAACACTGCTACTGCTCTCTCTTCGTCCGCCCACGTGTTCTCGCACACCCCGAGAGCTTCTGGTCAGCGGGGTGGTGGCATCGGGATCCTTATCTCTCCCAAGTGGTCATTCTCTCTTTCTCCCCTTACCCATCTGTCTATCGCCTCCTTTGAATTTCATGCTGTCACAGTTACCAGCCCTTTCAAGCTTATTAACATCCTTATCATTTATCGCCCTCCAGGTCCCCTCGGAGAGTTCATCAATGAGCTTGATGCCTTGATAAGCTCCTTTCCTGAGGACGGCTCACCTCTCACAGTTCTGGGCGACTTTAACCTCCCCACGTCTACCTTTGACTCATTCCTCTCTGCCTCCTTCTTTCCACTCCTCTCCTCTTTTGACCTCACCCTCTCACCCCCCCTACTCACAAGGCAGGCAATACGCTCGACCTCATCTTTACTAGATGCTGTTCTTCCACTAACCTCATTGCAACTCCCCTCCAAGTCTCCGACCACTACCTTGTATCCTTTTCCCTCTCGCTCTCATCCAACACTTCCCACACTGCCCCTACTCGGATGGTATCGCGCCGTCCCAACCTTCACTCTCTCTCCCCCGCTACTCTCTCCTCTTCCATCCTATCATCTCTTCCCTCTGCTCAAACCTTCTCCAACCTATCTCCTGATTCTGCCTCCTCAACCCTCCTCTCCTCCCTTTCTGCATCCTTTGACTCTCTATGTCCCCTATCTTCCAGGCCGGCTCGGTCCTCCCCTCCCGCTCCGTGGCTTGACGACTCATTGCGAGCTCACAGAACAGGGCTCCGGGCAGCCGAGCGGAAATGGAGGAAAACTCTCCTCCCTGCGGACCTGGCATCCTTTCACTCCCTCCTCTCTACATTTTCCTCCTCTGTCTCTGCTGCTAAAGCCACTTTCTACCACTCTAAATTCCAAGCATCTGCCTCTAACCCTAGGAAGCTCTTTGCCACTTTCTCCTCCCTCCTGAATCCTCCCCCCCCCTCCTCCCTCTCTGCAGATGACTTCGTCAACCATTTTGAAAAGGTTGACGACATCCGATCCTTGTTTGCTAAGTCAAACGACACCGCTGGTTCTGCTCACACTGCCCTACCCTGTGCTCTGACCTCTTTCTCCCCTCTCTCTCCAGATGAAATCTCGCGTCTTGTGACGGCCGGCCGCCCAACAACCTGCCCGCTCGACCCTATCCCCTCTCTTCTCCAGACCATTTCCGGAGACCTTCTCCCTTACCTCACCTTGCTCATCAACTTATCCCTGACCGCTGGCTACGTCCCTTCCGTCTTCAAGAGAGCGAGAGTTGCACCCCTTCTGAAAAAACCTACACTCGATCCCTCCGATGTCAACAACTACAGACCAGTATCCCTTCTTTCTTTTCTCTCAAACTCTTGAACGTGCCGTCCTTGGTCAGCTCTCCCGCTATCTCTCTCAGAATGACCTTCTTGATCCAAATCAGTCAGGTTTCAAGACTAGTCATTCAACTGAGACTGCTCTTCTCTGTATCACGGAGGCGCTCCGCACCGCTAAAGCTAACTCTCTCTCCTCTGCTCTCATCCTTCTAGACCTATCGGCTGCCTTCGATACTGTGAACCATCAGATCCTCCTCTCCACCCTCTCCGAGTTGGGCATCTCCGGCGCGGCCCACGCTTGGATTGCGTCCTACCTGACAGGTCGCTCCTACAAGGTGGTGTGGCGAGAATCTGTCTCCTCACCACGCGCTCTCACCACTGGTGTCCCCCAGGGCTCTGTTCTAGGCCCTCTCCTATTCTCGCTATACACCAAGTCACTTGGCTCTGTCATAACCTCACATGGTCTCTCCTATCATTGCTATGCAGACGACACACAATTAATCTTCTCCTTTCCCCCTTCTGATGACCAGGTGGCGAATCGCATCTCTGCATGTCTGGCAGACATATCAGTGTGGATGACGGATCACCACCTCAAGCTGAACTTCGGCAAGACGGAGCTGCTCTTCCTCCCGGGGAAGGACTGCCCGTTCCATGATCTCGCCATCACGGTTGACAACTCCATTGTGTCCTCCTCCCAGAGTGCTAAGAACCTTGGCGTGATCCTGGACAACACCCTGTCGTTCTCAACTAACATCAAGGCGGTGGCCCGTTCCTGTAGGTTCATGCTCTACAACATCCGCAGAGTACGACCCTGCCTCACACAGGAAGCGGCGCAGGTCCTAATCCAGGCACTTGTCATCTCCCGTCTGGATTACTGCAACTCGCTGTTGGCTGGGCTCCCTGCCTGTGCCATTAAACCCCTACAACTCATCCAGAACGCCGCAGCCCGTCTAGTGTTCAACCTTCCCAAGTTCTCTCAGGTCACCCCGCTCCTCCGCTCTCTCCACTGGCTTCCAGTTGAAGCTCGCATCCGCTACAAGACCATGGTGCTTGCCTACGGAGCTGTGAGGGGAACGGCACCTCAGTACCTCCAGGCTCTGATCAGGCCCTACACCCAAATAAGGGCACTGCGTTCATCCACCTCTGGCTTGCTCGCCTCCCTACCACTGAGGAAGTACAGTTCCCGCTCAGCCCAGTCAAAACTGTTCGCTGCTCTGGCTCCCCAATGGTGGAACAAACTCCCTCACGACGCCAGGACAGCGGAGTCAATCACCACCTTCCGGAGACACCTGAAACCCCACCTCTTTAAAGAATACTTAGGATAGGATAAAGTAATCCTTCTCACCCCCCTTCCCCCCCCTTAAAATATTTAGATGCACTATTGTAAAGTGGTTGTTCCACTGGATGTCATAAGGTGAATGCACCAATTTGTAAGTCGCTCTGGATAAGAGCGTCTGCTAAATGACTTAAATGTAAATATCTGTTTCTCCTTTCAATTCAACAAAATCAAGCAGTTTTGTTTCCACAGATGTGTTGCCACCATATATCTTACAATATCTGACTACTATTGGCAGCAGCTTTACATGTCCATGATTGGACACATCAATGGACAGGGACACAAAATCAACCTGGTCTAGGTCCTGCGTTAACAAAGTAGTTGCCCATGATACTAACACGTTACTCACTATGGCTTCACATTTGTCCTAGCACATGTAAACTTCGGCTCATAAAGCTTTCATGTCAGTTGTGCTGTGCAGCCCATAGATCTGTAACTATGATTGTGTCACATAGTGTGGTATCTTGGGAAGGCTCTACCTTCTTGAAGAATGTGGTGACAGAGGGCATACCAACACGGGCAATCAAAGAGGCTTTATGCTTTTTTGTCTGTTGATGTTCTAACACTGCCGTTCTTCCCCCGCTGCCAATTGAAAAAGAGGATTTACAAAGGGTGCAGTGAACCATTCTATCGTCTTGACCTGAGCGTATAAATGGAAATTCTCTCATGTTGTCATTAAAATGGCATTTCTGTTTCTTGGAAAGAGCCATTGTACCTCCTCTGTCTGCTCTTCTTCACATTCCTTGTGTCACTCTTCTAACTCTCTTAACTTTTTCTTCTCCTCCAATCTTTCTCCTCTTTTCTTCAATCGTCTGGCTCTTTTGAGGTTTTTGGATTGAAGTTTACACACCTTGAGTGATATGTAGGGATGTATTGAGTGATATATGAAGTAGTGTATTGTTGCGTTGTTTGTTCTGTTTTGCTTTGACACAAATTTCTACAGGATGACCGGGATAATTTCCTGATTTTATGACTCTGCGATTAGGTTGACAGTGTGATGAGGGGAGTTTGGAAAAATTGTTTCAATGGTATGTGTTGTTGTTCTTTCTTTACTTTTATTTTAGAAATTTGTATTAATAACATTGCTCAATATTAGTAATAATTTGTCATATAGTCAATGCTTGTCTGTATTTCCTGATTCAGAAGTGAACTAAACTGTTGTTCTTATCTGTCCTTTCTCGAGATTATGGAGAGATGGCTACAGTTCGTATCTAAATGCATCCAAGGGTTATTTGACCAAACGGTGTGGACCTCAAAACACCTGAAGAAATGGCGTTCACTACAGCCTTGTCCTGCACCACTTCTATCGAGAGACCTGAGTCCGAGCCAGCAACCAGTGTACAGCATCCAGTTGAAGCTATCGACATCCTTTTCTCTCATGCCTTTTCAATCAGGTGTACAACAGAAGTCCACGTGGAGTGAGAATGGAGAGGGATGCGTTCCAAAACATCTCATGCTGCTGGTGTACTGGTTGGCAAATGGACATAGTAGGAGTTGAGTTGGGGCTCAGGTGAGACATTGAAAATGGGACATTGTCATGGGCCATACACTTTGAACTGTGAAGCTATCTGAAGAAAAATTAAGAAATGCCAGAAGATTACCGGGAAAGGGAGGGGGTTGGTCAACAGTGCCCATAATTGATTTAGACTGAAATTGTTAGTTGGGGTATCAGTTTGATTGAGGTTTACACACTGCTACATTTATAGTAATTGTAGGCTAAGAATGCATTGAGATACTGATCTGTATTTATAACCCTGATGAGATAGTTAATTGGGTTAATTACAAGGTGAATATATTGTATGTTAATATAAATGTACATTCGCCCAGTGCTGATGTGTGTTAAGTTGAGGGTATTAATTTTGAGGGATAGAACCAATGTGAATCACTGAGCAATGTCATTCTAAATTTTGGTAGGATAATTAGTTTGGTTTTAATTATGATTTGGAAGCTGAATGATTTTTAAGACTGACTGATTCATTTGAGTAAGTTTTAGTATGTTAATCGGATTGTTTTGATTGTTGTTATGCTAATGATGACATGGGTAAAGAAGCTGTGTACTATCAATCAATCAAATTTATTCATAAAGCCCTTTACATCAGCTGATGTCACAAAGTGCTGAACAGAAACCCAGCCTAAAACAGCAAGCAATACAGATGTAGATGCACGGTGGCTTGGAAAAACTCCCTAGAAAGGCCAAAACCTAGGAAGAAACCTAGAGAGGAACCAGGCTCTGAGGGGTGGCCAGTCCTCTTCTGGCTGTGCCGGGTGGAGATTATAACAGAACATGGCCAAGATGTTCAAATGTTCATAGATGACCAGCAGGGTCAGATAATAATAACCAAGGTGGATGTAGAGGGTGCAACAAGTCAGCACCTCAGTAGTAAATGTAAGTTGGCTTTTCATAGCCAATTATTCAGAGTTAGAGACAGCAGGTGCGGAAGAGAGAGAGTCCAAAACAGCAGGTCCGGGACAAGGTAGCACGTCCAGTGAACAGGTCAGTGTTCCATAGCCGCAGACAGAACAGTTGAGACTGGAGCAGCAGCACGGGCCAGGTAGTCCTGAGGCATGGTCCTAGGGCTCAGGTTCCACCGAGAGAAGAGAAAGAGAGCGAAAAAGAGAAAGAGAGAGACTTAGAGGGAGCATACTTAAATTCACACAGGACACCGGATTTAAACATGAGAAATACTCAAAATAACAGACTGACCCTAGCCCCCCGACACAAACTATTGCAGCATAAATACTGGAGGCTGAGACAGGAGGGGTCGTTGAGACTATTCTCAGCATGCCTTGGTGAATAGAGAGGGAGAACTCCGGTCCTGAGAGTGAAACTGATCCTAATCTATTTGATTTATATCCATTGCCAAATTGCAATTTTTGATGGTAATAATAATACTCAGGAACTATGACAGTCCATAGGCGTTGCCTTATACATAGTGGGATCATGATGC
Organism: Oncorhynchus gorbuscha; assembly: GCF_021184085.1. Taxonomy (NCBI): domain Eukaryota; kingdom Metazoa; phylum Chordata; class Actinopteri; order Salmoniformes; family Salmonidae; genus Oncorhynchus; species Oncorhynchus gorbuscha. Next base: position 25,467,658 of record NC_060196.1, read on the forward strand.
TTGTCCTGGTTCATGTTCATTAGGCACTAAACAGAAGAAGTGTTACTTAAACAGGGAGTCTACCTGTATTTGTCCAACAAGATGTGCTCATTTTAGTATTTACAGATGGTGCTATGGGGATGGAAATGGTTATTTCTACCATGCTGACCAATGGGGGTATGCTCAGTGTCGACATGATTTTTTTTTTGTACTGATGTAAAATGTACTCTGATTTAGATGGCTGAGAATTTCTTAAATTATAGTTTAATGTTCATACCAACACTGTTGCGTTGTCCGGTTTCATTATTGCAATAATGAATCGATATTAAATAAAGATCATGGTTTGAAGAAATGACCAAGTCTCTCTCAGTACTGAATTTCCACGACAAACTCCACTGAGTAGTAAATATAGGCATGATGTCCTCTAGTTGATGCTATCATAAAGGTCATTCATTATATTCTAACTATGATATGATTATTGCACTATTCTAGTGTAATGGCTTCAATATCTTAGCAAGAACAGAAAAGCTATTATTGACCAACTATCCTGAAAATTACATTCATCAACCCCGATGCTACGGATTAGGACACCAACGTGTACAAGAAATCCTGCTACAACCTCCACAGAGCAATCAAACAGGAAAAATTACAATATAGGACAAGGTGGAATCCTATTACACTGGCTCCAACGCTCAACACATGTGGCAGGGGCAACAATACATTACAGTAGACCTAGCCGTTCTCATCACTGTGCCTCTACTAGATGAAGTCAATGCAATTGATGTACGCTTCGACAAAAACACCGAGCAGTGCACGAGGGGCCCCGCTATTATTTTGGAATATTTTTTATTCTGAACAGGCTTCCTTCATTTCACTCTGTCATTTAGCTTAGTATTGTGGAGTAAATACCATGTTGTTGATCCATCCTCAGTTTTCTCTTATCACAGCCATTAAACTCTGTAACTGTTTTAAAGTCCCCATTGACATCTTTGCGAAATCTCAAATGAGTTAGAAAAGACATCTGTTGCTTTGTAGTGACTGGGTGTATTGCTACACCATTCAAAGTGTAATTAATAACTTTACCATGCTCAAAGTTGTATTCAATGTCTGCTGTTTTTTTTATACCCATCTACCAATAGGTGCCCTTGTTTGCGAGGTATTGGAAAACCTCCCTGGTCTTTGTGGTTGAATCTTTGTTTGAAATTCACTGCTCGACTGAGAGACCTTACAGATAATTGTATGGGTGGGGTACAGAGATGAGGTAGTCATTCAAAAAATCATTTTAAACACTATTATTGTCCACAGAGTAAGTTCATGCAACTGATTATGTGACCTCTTATTAAGAATCTATAGGATCGGTGTCCCTATACCGGAACGGTTGTTGCTAACGTGTGTAATGTGACTAGGATAGTGTTGTAAGTAACAGCAAACTTTCCAGGACATAGTGTCACGACTTCTGCCGAAGTTGGTCCCTCTTTTTGTTCTGCAGGTGTTCGGAGGTCGACGTTACCGGTTTTCTAGCCGCCACCGATCCATGTTTCATTTTCCATTTGTTTTGTCTTCATTGTACACACCTGGTTTCCATTCCCATAATTAATTGTTCATTATTTAACCTTCTGTTTCCACCATGGTTTTGTGCGTGTTTATTGACTGTAAGTTGGTCTCATTTGTGAGCTTGAGTATTTTCCTTCGTGGAATATTTGTTGTTATGAGTAAAGTTACGTTTATTACTCATCTCTGTGTCCTGCGCCTGACTCCACTTTACCTGCTACACCTAGATGCCTTACAGATAGACATGTCTTATATGGGCAGAACGCTTACGTTCTTGTTAATCTAACTTCACTGTCCAATTTACAGTAGCTATTACAGTAAACAAGTACCATGCTATTGTTTGAGGGGAGTGCACAACAACAAAACACTTATCACGGCAACTGGTTTGATACATTCATCTCTGAAGGTAAATAATGTACTTACATTCAGTAATCTTGCTCTGATTTGCCATCCTGAGGGCCCAATAGCTAAAATTGAATATACACTGCTCAAAAAAATAAAGGGAACACTAAAATAACACATCCTAGATCTGAATGAATGAATGTGCTGACAACAAAATCACACAAAAATTATCAAATGTATCAACCCATGGAGGTCTGGATTTGGAGTCACACTCAAAATTAAAGTGGAAAACCACACTACAGGCTGATCCAACTTTGATGTAATGTCCTTAAAACAAGTCAAAATGAGGCTCAGTAGTGTGTGTGGCCTCCACGTGCCTGTATGACCTCCCTACAATGCCTGGGCATGATCCTGATGAGGTGGCGGATGGTCTCCTGAGAGATCCCTCCCAGATCTGGACTAAAGCATCCGCCAACTTCTGGACAGTCTGTGGTGCAACGTGGCATTGGTGGATGGAGCGAGACATGATGTCCCAGATGTGCTCAATTTGATTCACGTCTGGGGAACGGGCGGGCCAGTCCATAGCATCAATGCCTTCCTCTTGCAGGAACTGCTGACACACTCCAGCCACATGAGGTCTAGCATTGTCTTGCATTAGGAGGAACCCAGGACCAACCGCACCAGCATATGGTCTGACAAGGGGTCTGAGGATCTCATCTTGGTACCTAATGGCAGTCAGGCTACCTCTGGCGAGCACATGGAGGGCTGTGCGGCCCCCCGAAGAAATGCCACCCCACACCATGACTGACCCGCCGCCAAACCGGTCATGCTGGAGGATGTTGCAGGCAGCAGAACATTCTCCACTGCATCTCCAGACTCTGTCACATCTGTAACGTGCTCAGTGTGAACCTGCTTTCATCTATGAAGAGCACAGGGCACCAGTGGCGAATTTGCCAATCTTGGTGTTCTCTGGCAAATGCCTAACGTCCTGTACGGTGTTGGGCTGTAAGCACAACCCCCACCTGTGGACGTCGTGCCCTCATACCACCCTCATGGAGTCTGTTTCTGACCGTTTGAGCAGACACATGCACATTTGTGGCCTGCTGGAGGTCATTTTGCAGGGCTCTGGCAGTGCTCCTCCTTGCACAAAGGCGGAGGTAGCGGGCCTGCTGATTGGTTGTTGCCCTCCTATGGCCTCCTCCACATCTCCTGATGTACTGACCTGTCTCCCGGTAGCGCCTCCATGCTCTGGACACTATGCTGACAGACATAGCAAACCTTCTTGCCACAGCTCGCATTGATGTTCCATCCTGGATGAGCTGCACTACCTGTGCCACTTGTGTGGGTTGTAGACTCCGTCTCATGCTACCACTAGAGTGAAAGCACCACCAGCATTCAAAAGTGACCAAACATCAGCCAGGAAGCATAGGAACTGAGAAGTGGTCTGTGGTCCCCACCTGCAGAACCACTCCTTTATTGGGGATGTCTTGCTAATTGCCTATAATTTCCACCTGTTGTCTATTCCATTTGCACAACAGCATGTGAAATTTATTGTCAATCAGTGTTGCTTCCTAAGTGGACAGTTTGATTTCACAGAAGTGTGATTGACTTGGAGTTACATTGCGTTGTTTAAGTGTTCCCTTTATTTTTTTGAGCAGTGTAGTTTTGTTTGATAAAATCTATTTTTATATTCAAATATAGAAACATGACATACTTATGACATGCCTGCTGCATGTGTGCAGAAGGGCATGAGACAAAGGAATGTGTAGCATTGGGGAAAGTAGTGATTTGTGTTAATTGTCGGGGTATCCATGGGGCTGGGGATCTGGGGCTGGGGGCTGGGGAAATGTCCGGTGAGGGGGCCTCCCGGGTGGCGCAGTGGCCATCAGAGACTCTGGGTTCGCGCCCAGGCTCTGTCGTAACCTGCCGCGACCGGGAGGTCCGTGGGGCGACGCCCAATTGGCCTAGCGTCGTCCGGGTTAGGGAGGGCTTGGCCGGTAGGGATGTCCTTGTCTCATCGCGCACCAGCGACTCCTGCGGTGGGCCGGGCGCAGTGTGTGCTAACCAAGGTTGCCAGGTGCACGGTGGGTTGGATGCGCGCTGTGTTAAGAAGCAGTGCAGCTTGGTTGGGTTGTGTATCAGAGGACGCATGACTTTCAACCTTCGTCTCTCCCGAGCCCACGAGGTACTGAGTTGTAGTGATGAGACAAGATAGTAGCTACTAAAACAATTGGATACCACGAAATTGGGGAGAAAAAGGGGTCAAAGAAAAAAAGGAAAAAAAAGAAAAAAAGAAATGTCCGGTGAGAGAGACGCATGTTGAGGTTTCCAGGGTTAGAGTAGTGCAGAAGTTGTCATATGTTGAGGCAGTGAAGAAAGTAGAGGAAGATGGGTCAAGGTGGAGGGATCCTGAGAGGAGTGGTATGAGCAGTAGATCTGTACCAGAACAGAGGGATAGGCCAACAAGTGATATATGTTTCAGTATGATTGGATTTTTTGCATTTATAGTAACGGTTATCAACTGTATCAATCAATCAATCGAATGTATTCATAATGCCCTTTTTACATCAGCCGATGTCACAAAGTGCTGTACAGAAACCCAGCCTAAAACCCCAAACAGCAAGCAATGCAGATGTAGAAGCACAGTGAGTTGTATTGCAGGGATGGAACGTAAAGTCGTAGAATATTCAGGTTGTGGTGGTGCGGCAGCGAGGTATTTGGGTGTGCGAGACATCAGAAGAGTTTCAGGGTGTGTTAAGTGGTGGTGTCCCATCCATCCAGGTTATTGGCCTGAGGTAGGACTAAATAGATTTTCATAGTGGGGTAGTAGGGTGGTGTTAAGGAATGAATGAAGAAGCAATGTGAAGGTTAAGTGCTGTAATTGGTGGTGTTGGGGATTTATTTGGTTTAGAATTTTATTTTCATGGTAGTACATAGTTGGTCTGATCATGATTGATCGACATTCCAGCACAGTAGGTGGCGGAATGCACTTTAAACGTTGGTTTGTGGACCCCCATGATACCACAGAAGAAGAAGGCGGTGATGAAAAGAGGAGACCATGTTGAATTAGCGTTTTGTATGGAGTGAATTTAATCTAACAGTGACATAAGTTATTGATCTGCCGCAAACATTTATGATATATAACATCAAAGTGAGAGAAAGGTGAGTACTTCGTGGTGTTCTATTCAATTTGTATTATACAGATTTGATAAAGTTGACGTTAGCTTGTCAGCTAAGATAATATCGCCAGCTAACATTCAAAGACATGGAAAACGACAGCCCAATGCACAAGCCATCCAAGTTAACTCATCTGACTAGCTAGTTTATAATAACCCCTTTCATCAGTGATGTAACGATACCTAGATGGCTTACTAAATTACTATTTAAATTATTCAGATAGCTTAACTTACTAGCCGACTTGCATGTTTATGTCAAAGCTATGTGGCTAACGTCATAGCTAGCAATATAAGTTAACTGGCTAACTAAATACCTTCCTCTCAAGTTGGCCAGATAAATGGCCTTTTGTAGCGTGAAATCGCTATTAGTCAGGTTTGAATTACTTTTTGCAGTTGGCACAATTGAGATAAGTTGGCTAACAACTGACTGGTAACATTAGCTGTCTTTAAAAAAAAAAACTTTATTTGGCCGAAAAGGACATCCCTGTTGTTCGTTAATGTTAGCTAGCAAGCAAACGTGTTTGTTTTCCATACATTTGCAATTCACTTTAATTTAAGTTCAGATGCTTCTAGCTGACGTTAGCTAATTTCTTCCAAGTAACTTCAAAGTTCGCAGGTGATTACGGCTATAAAGTAGTCCCACGTTGTTGACGACATAGCCTAACGTTACTCTCCTGTTGTCTGGGCTCATACTGCTTGTAGTAGAGGCAACTCCTATGTGCTCATGCAGTACACCAATGGGTTGGAGTACACTACAGACTGATCCACCAAGCCAACACTAGAAAAGCAATTTTACCGTGTGCCTGCTTGCCAAATACATTTTTGATATGATGTAGTTGGGGATTTGAATAGAACATTTGTGCATCTATTCTACATTGTATGATGCTGTTTTCAAGCTAGTCTAGGGCTTATATAGTATTCACTCTGAATTTACTTCTAAAATCAAATTCTCCTTCCTGTCAGGTGGAACAGGTTTGAGTTGCTGAATACACCACCACTCACACACACAGCTACACACGTTGACAGAAGAGTTGAGAGACTCACCTGGAACAGAGGGGACAGACCGAAAGGAGCCCAAGGGGAACTTAAAGCTGCGTTGCTTTTGGACTACAGTTACCCTTGTTTGATTGTCAACATCAGGAAACTACTTTAACACGTGGATGGACATATACAGACAGAGTGGAAAACAAATGTTGAACAATAAGGACATCATTATTTTGATGAAATATTTGTACAAAGGACATCGATGTTGAGCAATTCAAATGGACTTGACACAAAAAAAGGAAATAAAAATATGTAAATCTACGTTTCAACAAAGATTATATTACAGATGCTATTCCCCCCCGCTTCAAATAGCAGTTCTATTGCAGGAATTAAACTATTTGATTCTTGTTCACATATAATGTTCTATATTGTGTGCAGGTGCAGTATATTTATGCATTTGAATGCATATATCTCTTCATTTGGGAGAGCTCTTGTATAAATACTATTTTTTTTTCATACGGCAGTAAACTCTGTTGAAGGGGACCGAACTGCGCGTACATATATATGTAAAAACGACAGACTTCTGTTGTAAAAGCTTTGGACAAAAAAACAAGATTATATTTGTTAATGCTTTATTAGACTCATTTACTTTTGAAGAGTCTTTTTAAGGGGGCAAAACTGAAAATATTAATATTTTGAGAATAAAAGTGGAAATGGCAGCTGCCAGAACAGAGAACCTTGGTCCTGTCGTCATGGGACTGAACAAGCAGAACGGGCAGCTTAGGAGGCCGCCTAAACCGGCTTCTCCCCAATCAGGACCCCTCGTCCTGGGCTCTCTGTCAGACGAGGCCACAGGTGCATCCCAGAAAGCGGGTGCTGCCCAGGAGGGAACTGGGATTAGGTACACATTTCTCTCACACCCCTGTTTCACCCAGTGACTGAAACAATTGTGTTCTGCTCATAGTTTATTATACCTTTATACCAGGTTTTTAGAAGTGATGAACCAGTAGATTTTGTTTTAGAAATCAGTAGTGCAGGTGTTCTTTTAATTGCTCTCTTCTGCTCTGTCAGGTTTGGAGATGACTGGAAAAAGAGCCTACAGCTCCCTCCCAAAGACACCAGGGTCAGAACCTCTGTAAGTCATGGTACAATGCAGCATGCTTTTTCACTAGCTCATGGATTTTCCCGGTATCATTTTAGTCAAGTCTGTTACTTCTGTTGTCTAACCTCTTTCTTGCTGTGTCCCAGGATGTAACCTCCACTAAGGGAAATGAGTTTGAGGACTACTGTCTGAAACGGGAGCTCCTGATGGGCATCTTTGAGATGGGCTGGGAGAAGCCCTCCCCTATCCAGGTACGACTCACTGGGAGTCTCTGCCCAAAGATGACCTGTTTGAAACTGGGGGATTCCCTTGCTGTAAATTGGCTCCTGATTCTGATGCCTATAACCTATAAAGATGCTCCAGAACTTTTGTATAATTTCAGCAGGTAGTTTTGAAAGTGGTGCTCGAGCGTGTGTACTAGGTCATCCAATTATGTACTATGTCATCCATTTCATGTGATGTATTACCTCCCACAAAAATGTGTACAATATGTTGCAAATTTGTTTTGCTTAAGATCCCGGACTGCATCTTGAGTTATAACTGAAGTCTTTGGACTTAGCTTTTGTAGTTTGTCATAGTTAGATATTTTTTTATAAAATTCCATTAAACCAGAGTTTGTCACTTTCAGGAGGAGAGCATTCCCATAGCCCTGTCAGGACGAGACATCCTGGCCAGAGCCAAGAATGGAACAGGAAAGAGTGGGGCCTACCTCATCCCCATGCTGGAGAGAATAGACCTGAAGAAGGACTATATACAGGGTGAGTCAAGGCTCTTCACGTTACTCTTTCCCTCCTTTTATACTCAACTTGTCTACTACAACAATAGTCTTATGTCATTCACAGTGCTTTATTAAAGTGTTATAGACTACTGAAAAGGTATTCAAGTTATGTTATGAACTTTTATTTGGGTCCAATTCACCACATGAGTAAGTGGAAACTCAAAACACATAAGCTAAATAGCTAACTTAAATATAATAGCCACTGGTAGTAGCCTTATTAAGCTTAACAGTACATTTTAATGTCCTAAAAATAACTTTGCAGTTGTAGCCTACTACCCAATCAGGCCCATGCTCTCGTAATGGCCAATGCGGATTTCGCACACTCCATATCCCAAAGCTTTATAAAATAGTTGCTATAGAGCTAAAAATTAAGAGTTGAGAAATGAAACGTATACCTACAGAAATCGGAGAACCTCTCTTCAACTGTGACAAGTATATTTTCCTGCAATTGTAGTTTTAAATGTTATACAATCAAAATGTATTTTTTTCCCCTAGAGCAAAGTGGGAGAGGTAGGGAGAGTGGGTTGATCATCACAGCAGCGGGCCCCAGGGAAACAGGCAGAGGGTCAGGGCAGACACTTACTTTCATTACAGGAATCATGAGCATAATGCACTTACTGCTTGACCAAATCATGTTTGAGTGAGGTGACCATGTAGAATGGGCAGCTCTCACTGACAAATAAAACATTTAAAGTAACTGTCCAGTGAAAATCTTACTTTAGAAGTTCGTATTCTGTTAAGTCATACCCATATGTTGTTGACTCTTCCTATACTCATATTTGTGGCCAAAGCATACATTGGAGAGAGAAAAATACTTTTGAGGAGTTTTTAAAAACATTGTTTTTATTTAAGACTTTTTCAAAAATGCTTGCTATTTCTTCATGGAGTATAATGGCTCCCAAGTGGCTCACCGTTCTAAGACACTGCATCTCAGTGCAGACGCTGGTTCGATTCCAGGCTTTATCACAACTGGCCATGACTGGGAGTACCATAGGGTGGCGCACAATTGGCCCAGCGTCGTCCGGGGTAGGCCGTCATTGTAAATCAGAATTTGTTCTTAACTGACTTGCCTAGTTAAACAAAATAAATAAATGTCATACTCCTGAGGCGGATGAGCTGGCCAATCAGCGGGACACTTGTATTAATACCTTATGACTGGTATGTGCCCACACCATTCTGTTGGGGTATGCCCAACCATTCCAACACAGAAAATATCATTTTTAGCATACCTAATTACCATTGTAAGTAATTCTAGGTCATAATTCAATTAAATATGGGAGCACTGAACACAATGTTCCTTCAAAAGAATTTCAGCATTGAGCAAATTTCATGTCTGCTGAGCGCAAACTTTAACATTGCGGAAATTCTGTTCAACTTCAGCACGTGTTTACTGTGAACATTGAGGCTGTACCTGCTTTGTTAGTTTTAACTGTGGCCGAGTAGACTACTTTGTGTTTTTGATCATAATCTAGGCCTACCAGGGTGGCCTACCATCAAAAACAATGGAGAAAATGCATCCCATAACATTTTAACATGGAAATAACGGTTCTATCATTCAGCCTATATTAGCAGCAAATCTGTGCTGTTCAATGTTGACCTACATTCCATGAGACTTTTGGGGGAAAAACATGCAGTGCTTGACATTAACCTGTTTATCCACTTGTCCTTCAGACAAGGAGGTGACTGAAAATGTTGTTTGATGCAGGGAACCACTTTACAAAATAAAACACATTATTATTCCCATACCATTATCACAGAGAATCAGACAAATTATGTTACCCTCTGCCTATTGGCTACATAGCCTATTCAAGCCTGTCTGAAAATACAGCACTGCCCCTTTAAGTCAACTCTTTACCTGACTTGCTTTTCAAAGATGTCTAGAAATTTACATATTTTGTGCTCTAGTAGGAAGCCATCACTCTACTATCGCTGACTACAAATTATCTATAACTGGGCTAATAACTCACTAACTAGAAAATAATATGAACAAAATGTGTACATCTCAAAACAAGCGCATCTATTCACGACTGCTCATGCTGTAAACAGTTCAAGGTAAATGGCGGAGATCCATATATGGTAATAGTCTATTTGCATATAGGCCTAGTGCAGCTCTGATTGGTTATACCGCACCAGTCTGTGTAGAGTACGGGCTGAGTCTGTCAATGCAATAAAATCGTACTCCGATGCGTCCTGCCTACATCATGTCTTGCCTAGTTAGTTTTGCATGTTTGATATTGCATAGTTCATTTTGTTTCGGTATGTTGAGTGTTAATGGGGAAAACTCTGCACAGTTGAGTGAAGTTCAATATGGTGCTTAGAGGGAACCTTGACTGGACAGTTTAGCTCACACAGTCAAGTCAAAGGGTTGCAAAATGTGACTAAATGGTCACTGTTTGGAGCCATACTCCTACTACTCTGTCAAATCACATTTGTCTTACACTTGTCCTATCTATACCTCTCCCCCTCTCCCAAGCCATTGTGATGGTGCCCACTCGTGAGCTGGCCCTGCAGGTTAGCCAGATCAGTATCCAGATCAGTAAGCACCTGGGCGGCGTGAAGGTCATGGCCACCACGGGCGGCACCAACCTGCGAGATGACATCATGCGCCTGGACGAGACTGGTAATTACCCAACAGCAGAATCACATTCCGTTACTAAATACCAACAATGGAACCTTGTGATAAATACAGTGCATTTGGAAAGTATTCAGACCCCATCTACACACAGTACTCCACAATGACAAAGCCAAAATAGGTTTTTAAACATTTTTACATGTGTGTATTCTACCTTTCAAAAGTTTGAGGTCACTTAGAAATGTCCTTGTTTTTGGAAGATAAGCTAATTTTTTTTGTCCATTTAAAATAACATCAAATTGATCAGAAGTACAGTGTAGACACTGTTAATGTTGTAAATGACTAATGGAAAGTCTGATTTTTAACGGAATGTCCTCTCAATGTCAACTGTGTTACATTTACATTTAAGTCATTTAGCAGACGCTATTGATTTTCAGCAAACTTAACATGTGTAAATATTTGTATGAACATAAGATTCAACAACTGAGACATAAACTGAACAAGTTCCACAAACATGTGACTAACATAAATGGAATAATGTGTCCCTGTATAAAGGGGGGGTTCAAAAATAACAGTCAGTATCTGGTGTGGCCACCAGCTGCATTAAGTATTGCAGTGCATCTCTTCATGGACTGGACCAGATTTGCCAGATCTTGCTGTGAGATGTTACCCCACTCTTCCACCAAAGCACCTGCAAGTTCCCGAACATTTCTGCAGGGTGATGCAATGCAGGATGATGCAATGACAACAAGCTCAGTCCACTGATGCTGTGACACATGATGGACTAATCCAAGTTTATAATTTTAAAAGGCTAATTGATTATTAGAAAACCCTTTTGCAATTATGTTCGCACAGCTGAAAACTGTTGTTCTGATTTAAATAAGTAATAAACTGGCCTTCTTTAGACTAGTTTAGTATCTGGAGCATCAGCATTTGTGGGTTCGATTACAGGCTCAAAATGGCCAGAAACAAGTAAGTAACTTTCTTTCTTATTATATAAACTTATTTTTCTACTGTATTATTGACTGTATGTTTGTTTTACTCCGTGTGTAACTCTGTTGTATGTGTTGAACTGCTTTGCTTTATCTTGGCCAGGTCATAATTGTAAATGAGAACTTGTTCTCAACTTGCCTACCCGGTGAAATAAAATAAATAATGGGACAATGTAGATATTCCATAAAAAATCTGCTGTTTCCAGCTACAATAGTCCTTTACAACATTAATGTCTACACTGTATTTCTGATCAATTTGCTGTTATTTTAATGGACAGACTATTTGCTTTTCTTTCAAAAACAAGGACATTTCTGAGTTACCCTAAACTTTTAAGCAGTTTTTGTAAGATAAGTGTTCAGACCCTTTGCTATGAGGTGAAATATTGAGCTCAGGTGCATCCTATTTCCATTGATCATCCTTGATGTTTCTATCACTTGATTGGAGTCCACCAGTGGTAAAATAATTTCATTGTACATGATTTGGAAAGGCACACACCTGTCTATAAGGTCCCACAGTTGACCGTGCACGTCAGCAAAAACCTATCCATGAGTTCGAAGGACTTATCCGTGAAGCTCCGAGACAGGATTGTGTCGAGGCACACATATGGGGAAGGGTACCAAAACATTTCAGCAGCATTTAAGGTCGCCAAGAACAGTGGCCTCCATCATTCATAAAAAATGGAAGAAGTTTGGAACCACCAAGGCCCGGCCAAACTGAGCAATTGGTGAAGGGCCTTTGTCAGGGAGGTGACCATGAACCCGATGGTCACTGAAGATTGAAACCAAGATGGAACTCTTTGGCCTGGTTACCAAGTGTCTCATTTGGAGAACTGGCACCATCCCTATGGTGAAGCATGGTGGTGGCAGCATCATGCTGTGGGGATGTTATTCAGCGGCAGGAACTGGGACTAGTCAGGATCGAGGGAATGATGAATGGAGCATAGTACAGAGATCCTTGCTGAAAAGCTACTCCAGAGCACTCAGGGCCTCGGACTAGGGCGAAGGTTCACCTTCCAACAGGACAACGGCACAAAGCCAAGACAACGCACGAGTGGCTTCGGGACAATGTCCTTGAGTGGCCCAGCCAGAGTCCGGACTTGAAACAGATCGAACATTTCTGGAGAGACCTGAAAATAGCTGTGCAGCGACATTCCTTTTCCAACCTGCCACAGCTTGAGAGGATTTGCAGAGAAGAATGGGAGAAATTCCCCAAATACAAGTGTGCTGAGCTTGTAGCATCATTGTCTGAATACTTATGTAAATGATTAATTTCATCTTTTTTATTTTTTTATGTATACATTTGCAAACATTTCTACACCTGTTTTTGCTTTGTCATTATGGGATATAGTGTGGAGGTTGCAAGCTGAAGAACACCATCCCAACCGAAGCACAGTGGTGGCAGCATCATGTTGTGGGAGTGCTTTGTTGCAGGAGGGACTGGTGCACTTCACAAAATAGATGGCATCATGAGGAGGAAAAATTGTGGATATAATGAAGCAACGTCTCAAGACATCAGTCAGGAAGTTAAAGCTTGGTCGCAAATGGGTCTTCCAAATGGATAATGACCCCAAGCATACTTCCAAAGTTGTGGCAAAATGGCTTAAGGACAACAAAGTCAAGGAATTGGAGTGGCCATCACAAAGCCCTGACCTAAATCCCATAGAGAATTTGTGGGCAGAACTGAAACAGTGTGTGTGAGCAAGGAGGCCTACAACCCTGATTAAGTTACACTTGCTCTGTCAGGAAGAATGGGCAAAAATTCACCCAACTGATTGTGGGAAGCTTTGGGAAGGCTGGCTACCTGAAATACTAATTGAGTATGTAAACTTCTGACCCACTGGGAATGTGATGAAGGAAATTAAAGCTGAAATAAACCGTTCTCTCTACTATTATTCTGACATTTCACATTGTTAAAATAAAATGGTGATCCTAACTGATCCAAGACAGGGAATTTTTACTAGGATTAAATGTCAAGAATTGTGAAACTGAGTTTAAATCTATTTAAACTTCTGACTTCAACTCTTTTTATAGCGAAGCTCTGTATTTTGTTTATTTGAAAGACATTTTTACTCATCTTCATCGAGGGTGTCAATCATTTCGGACCACACTGTACAATACAAACAAGTCACAACCGTAAAGCTGTAACACAATGCCATATCTGTAATGATTGTGTTTCTGATTCTTTCTCAGTGCATGTGGTCATAGCCACACCCGGCAGGATCCTAGACTTGATAAAGAAGGGCGTTGCCAAAGTGGATAGAGTCCAAATGATGGTGATGGATGAGGTTAGTGTGTAAATACATGTGGTACCTGAGTCCATCAACCACGGACTGTAATCAACTACTGTAGATGACTCCAGAGAATCAGTCCTCTTGATCTATTTTGTTACGAGCCACTCACTATTCTTCATTCAAATCTCATCTGGTTCATCAACCTACCAAAAAGGTTAAAGGAGCTACATGTAGCATTTCCCCGGCAACAAGTGCTAAATATCAATTACATACCAGTGGTAGCAAATTAATAGAAATACATGATTAAAACAGTTTTGAGAATACTGTGTGACTCTGCTAATGCTCCATTTGAATGTTTTCTCTTCTCAGGCAGACAAGCTGCTGTCTCAGGACTTTGTAGTGCTCATCGAGGATATCATCAGCTTCCTGGCCAAGGGCCGTCAGATCCTACTCTACTCTGCCACCTTCCCCATCAGCGTGCAGAAGTTCATGGTGAGTAGTGCCACATGTTGGCAGCCATGTGGTATCACCAACAGGCCATTCTGTTCTGCTATTCCGTAACTTGAAAATATACTTTATTTTCCATTTACATGGAAATGTTGCTATTCTTGCTGAACAGTGTTACCCTTGATCTCCTTCTGGAGAACAGCAGCTCAAAACATTGGGCAAGATTGTGTGTGGGGTCACCTGATGCGCTTGGCCTTCTCCCTTGCCCGTTTATCAGAGGCCCTGAAGCTCCCTGCACTGCAGCCCACAGAGCCTCGACCCCAGATTCACAGCCTGCTTGAGGTTACCCTTTTTAGCCAAAGTCGGCACACTCTAAATGGCAGGTGTAGTACATTGAACACAAATATAAATGCGAAATGCGTTAGTCAGGGCATAACATTTGTTTTTTTTGTCCTTCAGCCGCTCTAGAATGACACCAACAAAACATAAAAAATGGATGGTTCTTTGTAAAGTTCCTAAAACAATGTAATGTATTACTAGTAAGAAGTAATGTTGTGTATTGTTTAATTTAATGTATTGTGACCTGAGTCTTAAAACCAAAATAGAACAGATGAGACAAATGTTCACCTGCCCCTTTAAATGCGGGAGGTTCGTGCCTGTGAGATTGATCCTGACAAGTAGAAGTGTTGTCATCTCTTTCCCAGCAGTTGAAACTCGAGCATAGAAAAACAACCTAGCTTGTGAACAAAATAGTTCTTTGACTTTGTTTTTATTTACCAGCTATGGAACAAAATGGTGGAAATACTTTAGACCGCTACTGTAGCATTTACAGTACCAGTAAAAAGTTTGGACACCTGCTCATTCCAGGGTTTTTTGTTATTTTGACTATTTTTGTACATTGAGTAATAGTGAAGACAACTATGAAATGACACACATGGAATCATGTAGTAACCAAAAAAGTGTTAAACAAATCAAAATATACTTGAGGTTCTTCAAAGTAGCCACCCTTTGCCTTGATTACAGCTTTGCACACTTTTGCTGTTCTCTCAACCAGCTTCATGAGGTAGTCACTTGGAATTAGAGGTCGACCGATTTATGATTTTATTGGAGGACCAAAACAAGCAGATACTGATTAATTGGCCGATTTTTATTTATTTTATTTAAAAAAAAAAAAAATTAAACATTTAATATATGTATATATATTTTTATATATATATACACTGCTCAAAAAAATAAAGAACACTAAAATAACACATCCTAGATCTGAATGAATGAAATATTCTTATTAAATACTTTTTTTCTTTACATAATTGAATGTGCTGACAACAAAATCACATACAAATTATCAATGGAAATCAAAGGAGGTCTGGATTTGGAGTCACACTCAAAATTAAAGTGGAAAACCACACTACAGGCTGATCCAACTTTGATGTAATGTCCTTAAAACAAGTCAAAATGAGGCTCAGTAGTGTGTGGCCTCCACGTGCCTTTAGGACCTCCCTACAACGCCTGGGCATGCTCCTGATGAGGTGGCGGATGGTCTCCTGAGGGATCTCCTCCCAGACCTGGACTAAAGCATCCGCCAACTCCTGGACAGTCTGTGGTGCAACGTGGCGTTGGTGGATGGAGCGAGACAGGATGTTCCAGATGTGCTCAATTGGATTCAGGTCTGGGGAACGGGCGGGCCAGTCCATAGCATCAATGCCTTCCTCTTGCAGGAACTGCTGACACACTCCAGCCACATGAGGTCTAGCATTGTCTTGCATTAGGAGGAACCCAGGGCCAACCGCACCAGCATATGGTCTCACAAGGGGTCTGAGGATCTCATCTCCGTACATAATGGCAGTCAGGCTACCTCTGGTGAGCACATGGAGGGCTGTGCGGCCCCCAAAGAAATGCCACCCCACACCATGACTGACCCACCGCCAAACCGGTCATGCTGGATGATGTTGCAGGCAGCAGAACATTCTCCAAGGCGTCTCCAGACTCTGTCACGTCTGTTACATGTGCTCCGTGTGAACCTGCTTTCATCTGTGAAGAGCACAGGGCGCCAGTGGCGAATTTGCCAATCTTGGTGTTCTCTGGCAAATGCCTAACGTCCTGCACGGTGTTGCGCTGTAAGCACAACCCCCACCTGTGGACGTCAGGCCCTCATACCACCCTCATGGAGTCTGTTTCTGACCGTTTGAGCAGACACATGCACATTTGTGGCCTGCTGAAGGTCATTTTGCAGGGCTCTGGCAGTGCTCCTCCTTGCACAAAGGCGGAAGTAGCGGTCCTGCTGCTGGGTTGTTGCCCTCCTACAGCCTCCTCCACGTCTCCTGATGTACTGGCTTGTCTCCTGGTAGCGCCTCCATGCTCTGGACACTACGCTGACAGACATAGCAAACCTTCTTGCCACAGCTCGCATTAATGTTCCATCCTGGATGAGCTGCACTACCTGAGCCACTTGTGTGGGTTGTAGACTCCGTCTCATGCTACCACTAGAGTTAAAGCACCGCCAGCATTCAAGTGACCAAAACATCAGCCAGGAAGCATAGGAACTGAGAAGTGGTCTGTGGTCACCACCTGCAGAACCATTCCTTTATTGGGGGTGTCTTGCTAATTGCCTATAATTTCCACCTGTTGTCTATTCCATTTGCACAACAGCATGTGCAATTTATTGTCAATCAGTGTTGCTTCCTAAGTGGACAGTTTGATTTCACAGAAGTGTGATTTACTTGGAGTTACATTGTGTTGTTTAAGTGTTCCCTTTATTTTTTTGAGCAGTGTATTATGAGTCGGAAGGAGGATATTGAGCTTGAAATTGACGTTGCTGATGAAGTGTTCATCTGATTCTGATGTTGACTTCAAGCCTCCAATGCCTGGGCCTCGCTGCAGAAAAACCAGAACAGAGCCAGCTAAGACTGATCCCAATTGCCACGGTGAGACCAGTCTGGGACGGATGGCAGGGTTTGGGTAAAAAAGTGAGGAGTTTGTGAAATGCAGGTGTTGCGGCACATCAGAGATTGTACTGTTGCTCATGCGACAGAAAAGGAAACCATACATGTGACATGTCTATGCACTAACTCAAAACATTTATTGTATGTCTGCTGTGCATACGACAGAAGAGCATGTATTTTGGTCTGATGGCTACAGTGCATTCGGAAAGTATTCAGACCCTTTCACTTTTTCCACATTTTGTTACGTTAGAGCTGTATTCTAAAGTCCTCATCAATCTAGATTCAGTACCCCATAATGACAAAGCTAAATCAGGTTTTTAGAAATTTTTGCAAATGTATAAAAAATTGATTTGACCTGATTTGGAAAGGCACTATATACGGTCCCATAGTTACCATTGCTTGTCAGTTCAAAAACCAAGCCATGAGGTCTCAAACTGTCCGTAGAGCTCCGAGACGGGATTGTGTCAAGGCACAGATCTGGGGAAA
The DNA here is from genome assembly GCF_021184085.1 of Oncorhynchus gorbuscha. Lineage (NCBI taxonomy): Eukaryota > Metazoa > Chordata > Actinopteri > Salmoniformes > Salmonidae > Oncorhynchus > Oncorhynchus gorbuscha. The sequence continues at coordinate 25,485,240 of NC_060196.1, forward strand.
GGTATCAAAACATTTCTGCAGCATTAAAGGTGCCCAAGAACACAATGGCCTACATCATTCTTAAATGGAAGAAGTTTGGAACCACCAAGACTCTTCCTAGAACTGGCCGCCTGGCCAAACTGAGCAATCGGGGGAGAAGGGCCTTGGTCAGGGAGGTGACCATGAACCTGATGGTCACTCTGGCATAGCTCCAGAGTTCCTCTCTGGAGATGGTAGAACCTTCCAGGACAACTTTATCTGCAGCACTCCAGCAATCAGGCCTTCATGGTAGTGGCCAGGTGGAAGCCACTCTCCATTAAAAGGCACTTGACAGCCTGCTTGGAGTTTGCCAAAAGGCACCTAAAGGACTCAGTACATGGGAAACAAGATTCTCAGGTCTGATGAAACCGAGATCGAACTCTTTGGTCTGAATGCCAAGCGTTACATCTGGAGGAATCCAGGCACTGCTCATCACATGGCCAATACCGTCACTACGGTGAAGCATGGTGGTGGCATCATGCTGTTGGGATGCTCTTCAGTGGCAGGGACTGGGAAACTAGGTCGAGTTAAAGATGAACAGAGAAAAGCACAAAGAGATCCTTGATGAAAACCTGATCCAGATTGGGGCAACGATTCACCTTCCAACAGGACAATGTCCCTATTGTCCTTCTGTAGCTCAGTTGGTAGAGCATGGCGCTTGTAACGCCAGGGTAGTGGGTTCGATCCCCGGGACCACCCATACGTAGAATGTATGCACACATGACTGTAAGTCGCTTTGGATAAAAGCGTCTGCTAAATGGCATATATTATTTATTATTATTATATATATTATATATTATATTATTATATTAATAGACTATGTACAGCTGCAGCGATCGGTTAGCTGCTCGGATAGCTGATGTTTGAAGTTGGTGAGGGAGAAGTCTCCAACTTCAGCGATTTTTTTATTTTTTTATTTTTATTTTTTTTTAAAAAAATTTATTTTATTTTTATTTTTTTTTGCAGTTCGTTCCAGTCACAGGCAGCAGAGTACTGGAACGAAAGGCGGCCAAATGAGGTGTTGGCTTTAGGGATGATCAGTGAGATACACCTGCTGGAGCGCGTGCTACGGATGGGTGTTGCCATCGTGACCAGTGAACTGAGATAAGGCGGAGCTTTACCTAGCATGGACTTGTAGATGACCTGGAGCCAGTGGGTCTGGCGACGAATATGTAGTGAGGGCCAGCCGACTAACAGAGCTTGAGAAGATCAGCAGAGATCTGCAGAGAAGAACGGGAGAAACTCCCCAAATACAGGTGTGCCAAGCAAGTAGTGTCAGACCCAATAAGAATCAAGGCTGTAATCGCTGCCAAAGATGCTTCAACAAAATGAATGCTTAATAAAGTAATTTCAGTTTTTATACACTTGTTTAATTACTATAACAAGTTACTACAAATAAAGTTGATCAAATGGATTGCGCTAATGTTTTCATTGCAAGGGGAATGAAATTACGGCTATAGGCCTATGTTTGGTCAAGGATATGTTTTGTATAATTATACAATCTAAACAAATACATTTTTTTGTTTTTCCTCATTTATTCATGCAATTTATCCTTGACAATAGTTTACGCACTATTTATCAAGCATTGGTGTTCTTGTATGTCCGTTTCGTCTTAAGTTGCTGCAAGGGTCTACCCGTGTGTGTGCGGCCATGCACATGTGTAGTTATCCTAGCATTGATTTACTCAGGCACTTCAATAACCCTCTCCTCCTTTTTTCTCTTTTCTTGTCCCCGTTTCTGTCATCACGCTCTCCTCCCTTTCTGCTCCCTCTCCACCAGGCCAAGCATCTGCAGAAGCCCTATGAGATCAACCTGATGGAGGAACTGACTCTGAAGGGCATCACCCAGTACTATGCCTACGTCACTGAGAGACAAAAAGTCCACTGTCTCAACACACTCTTCTCGCGGGTAAGCCTTGAAAACATTGGACGCATATACATGAATGTACATGTAGTCTGGTATGTGGGCGCAGATTAGTGTACCACAAAGCCTTTACAGGCAGCCTTTATTACCGTCGGTAGTAATGAGTTTGACAATCTTTTAAGGCCGTGGCTGCAGATCCGACTTTTTCCCCCAGGACTAAAGGTCACGAAGCTTCTGCACGTGTTTCGGATCACATTTTCTTTACCTCTACTTTACCCACACATTTTATGGTCTCCTTCACATTTCTCACTGTCAATCGTGAATGATAATTCTTCAAGTTTAACCTGTGAAAAGTCGTAGCATCCACATACTAAATGGGCTGTAATGGTGACCGTGTTACCGCCACACCGGCGGTCACAAGTCATGACCCCCAGTCAAATTCCATGTGACCCGTTTAATCACGGTAACTAGGCTTCTCCAAAACTGCCCTCTCATGCCACTGATGCTCATTAGTAACCTACCGAACTTGCTATAACTGCCAGTCGCTAATGGCTTGTATGCAGCGCTCTATTGTCCATATAATCAACTCATGTTGCACAACATTTCTATAGGCTATGCAATTGTAGGAGAACAGTTTTAATGGGCTCTATTTTAAAGAGGATCCCATTAGCTTTCTATAGGCTAGGCCTGCTATATTTATTTATCAAATTTCCTAATATTAAGTGCTTTGCTTTATCACAGGGGAAGCCTACCTGCCTGGCATGGCAGTTACCCGTGGGAAAAGCATCCTTGATTTGCTATTTAAGTCCATATGGGTGACGTGCTATTGTTCACCTGCCCCTGTTCCCTCAGGTGCCTGATAATGGTCCATTCTAAATCAAAAAGTGGCCAAAAATTGAGAATGACACAAATATTAATTTTCACAAAGTTTGCTGCCTCTGTGTCTTTAGATATTTTTGTCAGATGTTACTATGGAATACTGAAGTATAATTACAAGCATTTCATAAGTGTCAAAGGCTTTTATTGACAGTTTACATGCAGTTGATGCAAAGAGTCAATATCTGCAGTGTTGACCCTTCTTTTCAAGACCTCTGCAATCTGCTCTGGCATGCTCTCAATTAACTTCTGGGCCACATCCTGCTGGAAAAGGCACTGTTCGTCACAACTGTTCCTGGATGATTGGGAGAAGTTGCTCTCTGAGGATGTGTTGGTAACATTCTTTATTCATGGCTGTGTTCTTAGGCAAAAATGAGTGAGCCCACTCCCTTGGCTGAGAAGCAACCCCACACATGAATGGTCTCAGGCTGCTTTACTGTTGGCATGAAACAGGACTGATGGTAGCGATCACCATGTCTTCTCAAGACGAGCTTTTTTTCCGGATGCCCCAAACAATCGGAAAGGGGATTCATCAGAGAAAATTACTTTACCCCTGTACCTTTTGCAGAATATCAGTCTCAGAATATCAGTCGGTCCCTGATGTTTTTCCTGGAGATAAGTGGCTTCTTTGCTTCCCTCCAAAAGCCTTCGCCTAACTGTGTGTGCAGATGAACTCACACCTGCCTGCTGCCATTCCTGAGCAAGCGCTGTACTGGTGGTGCCCCGATCCCGCAGCTGAATCAACTTTAGGAGACGGTCCTGGCACTCGCTGGACTTGAGCGCCCTGAAGCCTTCTTCGCAATAATTGAACCGCTCTCCTTGAAGTTCTTGATGATCCGATAAATGTTTGATTTAGGTGTAATCTTACTGGCAGCAATATCCTTGCCTGTGAAGCCTTTTTTGTGCAAAGCAATATTGACTGCGCGTGTTTTCTTGCAGGTAACCATGGTTGACAGAGGAAGAACAATGATTCCAAGCACCACCCTCCTTTTGAAGCTTCCAGTCTGTTATTCAAACTCAATCAGCATGACAGAGTGATCTCCAGCCTTGTCCTTGTCAACACTCACTCCTGTGTTAACAAGAAAATCACTGACATGATGTCAGCTGGTCCTTTTGTGGCAGGGCTGAAATGCAGTGGAAATGTTTTTTTGGGGTTCAGTTAATTTGCATGGCAAAGAGGGATTTTGTAATTAATCTGATCACTCTTCATAACATTCTGGAGAATATGCAAATTGCCATCATACAAACTGAGGCAGCAGACTTTGTGAAAATTAATATTTGTCATTCTCCAAACTTTTGGCCATGACGGTATATTTAAAGACTAGATTAAATTGACAATAGTCTGATGGGTGACAATATTATCGTTAGTGAATTATGTATTTTCATTTGTGTTTGCAGCCTCTAAGGCAAGAAATGGCACATACCTTTAAAAAAATTAATCCTTTTAAAATCATAGTCGCACACATCTGTCTTTGGCCATAGGCCTGTATGTTTTAATAAGGTTTATATCGCAACTAAAGTGGCAAAATGACTCTAAACAGCCTATAGATCTAGGACCCCTGGAACACGGTTGGAGAGCACATAGTGAAACTCACGCCTACTGACAACTATTGACCACATCCATAATGTAGGCCTCAAAGAACCTGCAGCACAACTACTGACATTACTAAACCACTATTGATAACGACCACTGCTGACCAGAACTACACAACAGACCACATCTACTGAACCACACACCTACTGACCACAACCACACTCCTACTGACCACCACACAACTAATAACCACAACCACACAACTGACAACACTACTGACCACAGCTACTGAACACACAACCACTCAACTACTGACCTCAACCACACTACTGACCACAATTACTACGGACCGACAACTACTGAACCAAAATCACTCAACTAATTGACCATAACCACACAACTACTGAATAAAACTAATGACTACAAGTACACAACTACTGAACTACTCAACTAAAGACCACAAGCACACAACTGCTGACCACAACTAATTAACCACACAACTACTGACCACAAATACTGATGCCACAGCTGAGCAGCTTACCGATTGCACGCCATCTGTAAATATGCCATCCAACTACCTATCCCCATATTGTTTTAATTGACTTATTTGCTCTTTTGCACACCAGGATTTCTACTTGCACATCATCATCTGCACATCTATCACTCCAGTGTTAATTTTCTAAATTGTAATTACTTCCTTACTCCATTTACACACACTGTATATAGATCTTTCTATTGTGTTATTGTCGCGTTCGTCATAGTAATCGGACCAAGGCGCAGCATGGTATGCGTACATTCTCTTTTAATGAATGAACACCGAACAAACCAACAAAATGAACAAGCGAACCGTGAAGCTAATCAAAAAGTGCAGACAGGCAACTACACAGTCAAGATCCCACGAAACACAAAGGTGAAATACCTGCCTAAATATGATCCCCAATCAGAGACAACGATAAACAGCTGTCTCTGATTGGGAACCATATCAGTCCAACATAGACATACAAATTCACCTAGATGACCCACCCAAGTCATCATCACGCCCCAACCAACACAGAGAAATAACAGCTTACTATGGTCAGGGCGTGACAGTTATTGACTGTTTGTTTATCCAATGTGTAATTCTGTGTTTTTTGTCATACTGCTTTGTTTTATCATGACCAAGTCGCAGTTGTAAATGAGAACTTGTTTTCAACTAGCCTCCCTGGTTAAATAAAGTTTATATAAATAAATTGTTCAACTATTTGTGTGATTGCGGTCAGTAATGGTAGTCAGTAGTTGTGGTCTGATGTATTCAGTAGTTTTGGTAGCTATTTGGTTATTAGCTGTGGTCAGTATTTTTTGTTGTGATTTAGTAGCTTAAGTTAGTAGTGATCAGTAGTTGTGGGATTGTGTTGCAGATTCTTTAGCCCTACAGCATGGGTGGTCAGGAGCGGTGGTTATGGTCAGGAGCTTTTTTACATGTTTTTTTTTATTTCACCTTTATTTAACTAGGCAAGTCAGTTAAGAACAAACTCTTATTTCCAATGACTGCCTAGGAACAGTGGGTTAGTTTGTTCAGGGGCAGAACGATAGATTTTTGTCAGCTCAGGGATTCGATCTAGCAACCTTTCGGTTACTGGCCCAACGCTCTAACCACTAGGTTACTTACTGCCCCATGCACACAACTGCTGACCACTACTGCCTTCAACTACTGAACACAGCTGCTGACCACAACCACACAGCTGCTGGCCCACGCACGCAACTACTGAACACAGCTACTGGCCCCCAGCTAATGAACCGCACAACTACTGGCCCCCAGCTAATGAACCGCACAACTACTGGCCCCCAGCTAATGAACCGCACAGCTAATGAACCGCACAACTACTAACCATGTCCATGCTGTTGTAGCGTTTGCTCTCATTAAATGTGAAGACTGTTATATCAGATCCATTCTCTGTGTTACTATTCCTTATTGCCCGACTAACTATTTCATCTTGTCAATTAGTCTTCTACTAATGTATTGTTATCTCATCAGTCTCATTCCTGAACGTCGCAAACCCTTGGATATCTGCACCAACCATAACATAAATCATGAATCGGCGATAAACCAATTTGTATAATTTATTTACGAACTAATCAAATCACATAAACGCACACATAAACCGATATGACTTATTGGTAGACAAAGTAAAGGGGTTGGGACCGATAAGAGCGGGAGAACAAAATAAACCCACTACATACATGCATACATACAGTTGAATACATCCATCGTAAATATGGATATTTAGCACCCTAACAACCGCTCATTTGGATTTTAGAAATCAAATGTACAGTACATATTTTATGAGTGTAAGCCTTTGTTGTCCCTCTGATCGCCGGTCTGTCTGCTGGATAGATTGTCAACTGAAAGTCTCTGGTTTGTCCACCAGAGATCAGTCTTTTGTAGTTGTAGCTTGTTATAATGGATACATCAGAGTACCATTCAGAAATGGTCTTAAGAATGAATCTTTTCGAGTACCATTACCAGACTAAATACTTTACCAGACTAAAGTATTTAAACAGCTGCAGCCTGAATAATTGGTCTTTAGTTTGTAGATTTCGTAACTCTTTCGGGTGGGGATGATCTCCACGTTCTTTGGTCTTGTCCTTTGGTAGAGTTGCCAACAATTTCAACATGTAGCGACAGATTCCATGTTTTCTGGTCTAATGTAAATTTTGCTGGAAGTGGTTTTTATACTGGCGTATGAAAGGGGGCGTTCCATGTCACCGATATAAATGTCTACGTTCACGGAGTGGGGTCACTGACTAGTTAAACTGTATTTGAAAAAGCCTTCTCAATAAGAAAATGTTAACATCTTTCATCTTCTCACCAATAGTTTCATATTTAATCATATACGTTCCACAATATTTTCCACAATATCTAGATGTAAATCTGGTAACTGAGAAATATATGCATTCAGAGAAACAGTTATGATGTTCTGCTGTGGTAGTTTGACATGTTTGTTCTTTGAGTACTTCCCACAGACAATTTCAACTGGTTGGAATACAGAAACATTGTTTCATTATTCAACCTTTTGAGGTTACCGTACTGCAGTCTTTCTCTTTGGTAACTAAGGGATTCTCAACCTTAATTTTGGCAGAGTGGGGAAAGGAGTTTCTGTATTTACGACCGTCATAAACCTGTGGTGGGAGAGAGGGGGGGGTTATGATCCTCACCCAAAACGGGCACGTCACACACAACTGCTGACAAAAATGAATAAACCACAAATACTGACCTCTGCTACCTACACAACCACACATCTACTGAACCACAGACCTACTTACAAATCCTACTGACCACAACACTGCTTACCAACTCAACTACTGACCATAACCACACAACTACTGAACACACAATATGCCACCAGAGGTCTCTTCACAGTCCCCAAGTCCACAACAGACTGGGAGGCGCACAGTACTACATAGAGCCGATAACATATTGTGAAATCAATCAATCAAATGTATTTATAAAGCCCTTCTTACATCAGCTGAGGGGGGGAGATGATAACAGAACATGGCCAAGATGTTCAAATGTTCATAGATGACCAGCAGGGTCAGATAATATCTGTTGTGGAATGAAATATGTTGTAATTGTATATTGCCTTAATTTAGCTGGACCACAGGAAGAGGAGCTGCTGCCTTAAAAATACACAACTACTGACCATAATGTAGGGCCTAAAGGGGTCCTTCTGTAGCTCAGTTGGTAGAGCATGGCGCTTGTAACGCCAGGGTAGTGGGTTCGATCCCCGGGACCACCCATACGTAGAATGTATGCACACATGACTGTAAGTCGCTTTGGATAAAAGCGTCTGCTAAATGGCATATATTATTTATATTATTATATTATAAAGAACCTGCAACACAACTGCAACACAACTACATAACATACTGACCAAAACTACTAAACCACAACTACTGACAACAACTACAAAAATACTGACCACAACTACTATACTACAATCATACAACTAACTGACCACATGCACACACCTGCTGACCACCACTACTAACCACAGCCACACACCTGCTGACCACCACTACTAACCACAGCCACACAGTTGCTGACCACCACTACTAACCACACAGCTGCTGATCACCACTACTAACCACACAGCTGCTGACCACCACTACTAACCACACAGCTGCTGACCACCACTACTAACCACACAGCTGCTGACCACCACTACTAACCACACAGCTGCTGACCACCACTACTAACCACACAGCTGCTGACCACCACTTCAGACAGCCATAGACTTACCTAGAACACCCCACTAAGCTACAATCCCACTACATACACACCACATACAAAAACCCATGTCGCCTGACCAAATACATGAAGATAAACACAAAATACTTCGACCAGGGCGTGACAATGACGGCCTAGGATTAGTGGGTTAACTGCCTGTTCAGGGGCAGAACGACAGATTTGTACCTTGTCAGCTCGGGGGTTTGAACTTGCAACCTTCCGGTTACTAGTCCAACATTACCACTAGGCTACCCTGCCGCCCCATTGAATGTTGGTACTTATTTTGATCCAAAGCCATGAATGAGTGAGTCACTCAGCTTTATGTTGCAAAATAGCTGACTAAATAGGCCAAGCCTAAATGTATATTTTAAATTGCCTAAATAAACGAGTACATCAATAAATGAAGTAGATCAGGTCTTGAAAATATGGGTAACCTTTTTCCCCTCTCTGGTCTCTCTTTCATTCAGTTTCTTCTTCACATCAACGAAGGACTCCGTGTTTCAGAAACTCACTAGATATAGAGGGGCTATCACTCTTTCACCCTGGTAAATAAAGCCAATTTGTTATTTAGAATGATTTATTTCTGTTTTTAGAGGGAGAGAAACTCACCATGCCTATTTTTAGAAAATTGTCAGTCCACATGTCAAGTCAAGTATCTGTGCCATTGTATTTACCCGAGTTCTCTCTCCGGGACCACCCGGCAGCAAATGGTTTTTGTTGTTGCCTGATGCAGGACTCCAGTGCCAGAGAAGAGAGACTCTCGGACTGAAACATTTACACCTCCATTACTTTATAAGAAGATTGTCACGACTTCTCCCGAAGTCGATGCCTCTCCTTGTTCGGGCGGGGCTCGGTGGTCGACGTCACCAGTCTTCTAGCCATCATTGATCTATGTTTCATTTTCCATTGGTTTTGTCTTGTCTTCCTACACACCTGGTTCCAATCCCATTCATTTATTGTTGTGTATTTAACCCTCTGTTTCCCCTCATGTCCATGTCAGAGATTGTTTATTGTTATGTTCATGTTTTATGGATTGGTGTGCGACAGGTTCTTGTACCCACATTTATTTTATTATGGACTACGGTTTTGTAGTTTGTTTAAAGTTATTCAAATACTCAAATTATACCAAGTTTAATTCTACTGCGCTTAACTTCCCTGCCACCTACATACACGACGTGACAAAGATTGTGAATTTGTGCCACAGTTTAGATTACCTATAGATCAGCGTTCTAACTCTGCCTTGTGATAGTGTGGTGCAATGAGAGAATGATACAATTTATCATAATCTGCCGCCATCTACCACAAAAGGTTGGGGTATAAGCTCTAAACCTTTAATTGAAGAACCACTGTAGAGACACCAAACCAACTTTCACATGCTCAGGCTATCCTAACTTCTAATTCTATTTTATTTTATAAATTATAACTGTAAACATTTGCATAAAATAACTCCCCAACAGTGAGGTTATAGACGCCGATGGAACTTTCAAGTGTACAGGCTATAATATCCTATCAATCGATCCTTCACAAACTAGCATGCACACCACATTTAATTCAGGAAAAGTTGTATTTCTGTATAGACACGAGTAGGCTAATTAGTAGTGATGCACCGATATTACATTTTTGGCCTATACCGATATCCAGTATTTTCCTTGCCCCCCCCAAATAACGATACCGGTATGTATCATTTTAGCGGCCTTTTAAGCATTCTAGTACAGTTAAATAGTTAGACCTGCATGTGTGTGTGTTAAGGCCCTGCATCTCAATGCAAGAGGCGTCACTACCGTCTTTGTTTTGAATCCAGGCTGTATCACATCCGGCTGCAATTGGGAGTCCCATAGGGCGGCGCACAATTGGCACAGTGTTGTCCGGGTTTGGCCAGGGTAGGCCGCCATTGTGAATAAGAATTTGTTCTCAACTGACTTGCCTAGTTAAATAAAGGTTACGCACACATCGCACTGACCCAAAAACGTATTTGTTGGCATTTACGTATGCCCCCATTACCAGTAAAACATAATCAAAACCTACTTCTTTCACTTACTTGCTGTGCTGTTACGTTGTTCATTTGTCCAGTCGTTTCATTCTCAACCAGGATTTCAAGTAAGAACTGTCTTATAAATTAGGGTTATTTTAGATGATGACACCAAGCTATATTAAGCCTAATCCTTATTGTGGCTTCACACCACATAACCTGGTCCGGTCGAGACTCACTAGCCAGATGACGCTAGCTGGCCGCTTATTGTGTTAGCTTTGGACAACAGCGTTAAGTAGCTGGCTAGCTATTTATTTTCATGAACTGAAGTTCAATTTCAATAGGCGAACAAGTGGCTACCTCGCTAATATTTACATGGATTCCTAAATCATTGCTAAGAATAATGAAAATGACTGCAGTTTCTACTGGTCATTGTTTGAGGCTGGTTGTATTGGTGCTAGCTAGGTACCAAGCTAAAGCTAGCTACCCCGGAAGTTGCGGTGGAACAAATTATGCTTTATTACCAACGCGGTATTGAAAACACTGTTTGTGGCCGATGTTTGTTTGTTTGCAGACTTTTTTGTACAGCTTTGACAGTGCTACTGTATCTTTTTTCACACGCAAAGACCCAAACGGAGTTCCATAGTATGCATGTCGTGAAGCTAATAGTAGTGACGCTATTACTGTGTAACTCCGGCCGGGTACCATCTGAAAAATAGCACACTTAGTAGTGTGTACTGGTGCTCGACCAGTCGGCGAAAGCCAACATCACCCACGACAGAGATGGTTGATTGTCAAGGGCATTGAATTTCATTATCTCGGCTTTAATGGATTGTGCCTTTCATTTATCTCTCTGAAATTGTCTTACTCCATCAAATGACTGCTCGCCTTGTTGACTGCTCGATCCACACAGCAGACATTGTGGGCTAAGTTAGGAATACTGTGTTGCATGTGTTGCGCAGAATTTTACGTGCCGTCATTACGTCATGTACCTACGTTTTATAGGTATGCAGCTTTGACATCGGTTTTGCAAATCGGCATTAAACTAGACATCGGGCCGATAACGATGTTGGCCAATTCCGATATGTTCACCGATACCGTGCATCCCTGCTAATTAGGCTATATAATTTTGGCGATTTTAATTGTTTACATTAGGTAAAGCTTAGCTTCCCCTAGCCTTATGGACATGCTTGCGTATTAAAAACGTAACTGCACGTAAACTGCATTGGCTCTTCGAGTGTAAGCTAAGGATGGTTTTTGTAACTTTTTCAAATCATCATTAGTTGTTGCATCATGCATCCTTAGAATGTGTTAAAATTCAAACATATGGCCCAATGTTTGTATCACAACTAAAGTTACATAAATAACTCTAAATGAAGTATATAGTGGGACATGTTTCTTTGTTAACCGCTCAACACAGAATAACCGCATGTGTGAGGTCCCTCGCAAATCATTTGGGGAAAATATCCTTTCTATTTATTCAACTATGTTCAATTGTAGGCCTATTCTTCATACTATACAATAATGCTACGTAATTCTAACCTGTCTGCTAAATGAACTGGTGTAGCCCACAGCCATATTGCACAGGTGGTCAGGTCCTAATGGCACAGGTCTGGCCCTAACGTAACGACAACTCAGAATCTGCTATTCTATTCTTCTGAAATAGGATACATTTTCTTCATATCATGTTTCTTTAATAATGTTTTTATTGTGTTGGTTAAGGCTATATTAAATGTATTTATTAGACTTGTGACGAGTGGAATGTTAGCTAAAGTGACTGGAAGTCAGACTAGTAGAGCAGAGACTGCGTGGAGAATAAACACGTGTAGAACGTGTTCCGCACATGCGCATAAGCTTCTTTAGTCCGGGGGGGGTTTGGATCCGCAGCCACTCTGATCTTTCAATCCCACTTCAGAAATGGTTACATTCATGTTAAACCATCGCCTAAAACCTGCCAGAACTCGATATTGTTGTTTTGAGATTCTCATGAAAAACGTTGTATAAAGTGTTTGTTATTGTTTGTTAGTTTTAACATTTCCTTTCTCTTGTGGTTTGTTTTCCACAGCTGCAGATCAATCAGTCCATTATCTTCTGTAACTCCACTCAAAGAGTTGAGCTGCTGGCCAAGAAGATCACCCAGCTGGGCTACTCCTGCTTCTACATCCACGCCAAGATGATGCAGGTGAGCCATTTAGATTCATGCTTATTGTTCAACAAGCGAAAAATCTGCATCTTTCTGAAAAGAGGTTAATCATTATTATCGGGTTGGAACCCAATTTTTTTTTCCGTTCCACTGTTCTAACCAGAAAAATAAAGTTCTGAACGGTTTCGTACAAAAACCTCTGAAATATTTGTATTTTTTTAAAAATTACATTTACTGTGCCATCAAAGTATTCACATACACACCCACCCACACACACATATTTATTCTCACTGTTAGCAGTTGATGTTATTCCTCAATATCACAGACCCCAAAGCAAATCAGGGGGAGGAAAATATGTTTATTCAAAGAGGACAAATCATGCTTGGAAGTAGGTGGTAGATGGTAATTTCTTCCCTGTCCTCAGGGATTCTCTCCACAGAACAAACCGACAGGGTGTAATTTACAACCCCCAGCCCTAGCCTGTGGTTGACCAATTATAATTATTTTCCGTAAAATATGGCCAATGGCCAAATAACAAGTATCCTGCTCCAGTACAGCCGATTCAGACCAATGAAAACGTGGCACATGTAGCTATGAGTCCAGGATTGACATTCCTACACAGATTCTAAACAGATGTTGAACTGAAAACCAACTAATTCCATTGATAATTCCCTGTTGATCGTTAGTACTCTCTTGACCTTTAGTCCCCCTAACCTTTAGTCCTCTCGTCCTTTCCATTGTGTATTTATCTTTAGAATATTCTTACCCCGCCCACGTCATTTTTGAGTGGTAAAGTGGTATTGCATCCATCTACCCGATTCCAATATTGGGAGTTTCATTTGTCCTTGCATCAACCTTGGATTTGATTAATAATGAAGATACCATTTGTTTTCTATTGGATTATTACAACATAAACTTATTGAAGAGAACCACTCACTGACACCTGACTTGTTGAATACTTTATACTCCCATCTATCTGTGTCCCCTCATCGATAAGACCACAGACTGACCAGTTCATCTGTATCACCTCATCTATAAGACCACAGACTGACCAGTTCATCTGTATCCGCTCATCTATAAGACCACAGACTGACCAGTTCATCTGTATCCGCTCATCTATAAGACCCTAGACTGACCAGTTCATCTGTATCCGCTCATCTATAAGACCCCAGACTGACCAGTTCATCTGTATCCGCTCATCTATAAGACCCCAGACTGACCAGTTCATCTGTATCCGCTCATCTATAAGACCCCAGACTGACCAGTTCATCTGTATCCGCTCATCTATAAGACCACAGACTGACCAGTTCATCTGTATCCGCTCATCTATAAGACCACAGACTGACCAGTTCATCTGTATCCCCTCATCTATAAGACCACAGACTGACCAGTTCATTTGTATCCCCTCATCTATAAGACCAAGACTGACCAGTTCATCTGTATCCCCTCATCTATAAGACCACAGACTGACCAGTTCATCTGTATCCGCTCATCTATAAGACCCCAGACTGACCAGTTCATCTGTATCCGCTCATCTATAAGACCACAGACTGACCAGTTCATCTGTATCCGCTCATCTATAAGACCACAGACTGACCAGTTCATCTGTATCCGCTCATCTATAAGACCACAGACTGACCAGTTCATTTGTATCCCCTCATCTATAAGACCAAGACTGACCAGTTCATCTGTATCCCCTCATCTATAAGACCACAGACTGACCAGTTCATCTGTATCCGCTCATCTATAAGACCACAGACTGACCAGTTCATCTGTATCCCCTCATCTATAAGACCACAGACTGACCAGTTCATCTGTATCCGCTCATCTATAAGACCCCAGACTGACCAGTTCATCTGTATCCGCTCATCTATAAGACCCCAGACTGACCAGTTCATCTGTATCCCCTCATCTATAAGACCCCAGACTGACCAGTTCATCTGTATCCCCTCATCTATAAGACCACAGACTGACCAGTTCATTTGTATCCCCTCATCTATAAGACCACAGATTGACACCTGACTTGTTGAATACTTTATACTTTATCTATCTGTATCTCCTCATCTATAAGACCACAGACTGACACCTGACTTGTTGAATATTTTATACTTTATCTATCTGTATCTCCTCATCTATAAGACCACAGACTGACACCTGACTTGTTGAATACTTTATACTCCATCTATCTGTATCCCCTCATCTGCAAGACCACAGACTGACCAGTTCATCTGTATCCCCTCATCTATAAGACCACAGACTGACCAGTTCATCTGACTTGTTGAATACTTTATACTCCATCTATCTGTATCCCCTCATCTATAAGACCACAGACTGACCAGTTCATCTGTATCTCCTCATCTATAAGACCACAGACTGGCCAGTTCACCTGACTTGTTGTATCTCCTCATCTATAAGACCACAGACTGACCAGTTCATCTGACTTGTTGAATACTTTATACTCCATCTATCTGTGTCCCCTCATCTATAAGACCACAGACTGACCAGTTCATCTGTATCCCCTCATCTATAAGACCACAGACTGACCAGTTCATCTGTATCCCCTAATCTATAAGACCACAGACTGACCAGTTCATCTGTATCCCCTCATCTATAAGACCACAGACTGACCAGTTCATCTGACCACAGACTGACCAGTTCATCTGTATCCCCTCATCTAGAAGACCACAGACTGACCAGTTCATCTGACTTGTTGAATACTTTATACTCCATCTATCTGTGTCCTCTCATCTGCAAGACCACAGACTGACCAGTTCATCTGTATCTCCTCATCTATAAGACCACAGACTGACCTGTTCATCTGTATCCCCTCATCTAGAAGAACACAGACTGACCAGTTCATCTGTATCCCCTCATCTAGAAGACCACAGACTGACCAGTTCATCTGACTTGTTGAATACTTTATACTCCATCTATCTGTGTCCCCTCATCTGCAAGACCACAGACTGACCAGTTCATCTGTATCCCCTCATCTAGAAGACCACAGACTGACCAGTTCATCTGTATCCCCTCATCTAGAAGACCACAGACTGACCAGTTCATCTGACTTGTTGAATACTTTATACTCCATCTATCTGTGTCCCCTCATCTGCAAGACCACAGACTGACCAGTTCATCTGTATCTCCTCATCTATAAGACCACAGACTGACCAGTTCATCTGTATCCCCTCATCTAGAAGACCACAGACTGACCAGTTCATCTGTATCCCCTCATCTAGAAGACCACAGACTGACCAGTTCATCTGACTTGTTGAATACTTTATACTCCATCTATCTGTGTCCCCTCATCTGCAAGACCACAGACTGACCAGTACATCTGACCTGTTCAATACTTTATACTCCATCTATCTGTATCCCCTCATCTATAAGACCACAGACTAACATCCCCACAACATGGTGCTGCCACCACCATGCTTCACCGTAGGGATGGTGCTAGGTTTCTTCCAGACGTGATGCTTCTGTCTGGCCTGATTGGTGGAGTGCTGCAAACATGGTTGTCCTTCTGGAAGGTTCCCATCTCCACAGAGGTACTCTGTAGCGCTATCAGATTGGCCATGGGGTTCTTGGTCACCTCACTGAGCAAGGGCTTTCTCCCCCGATTGCTCAGTTTGGCCAGGTAGCCAGTTCTAGGAAGGGTATTAGTGGTTCCAAACTTCTTCCATTTAAGAATAATGGAGGTCACTGTGTTCTTGGGGACCTTCAATGCCCAAATAAATATTTTGGTATTCTTCCCAAGATCTGTGCCTCGACACAGTCCTGTCTCGTAGCTCTACGGACAGACTGGAGGTCAGCCTGATGAAACGAACTACTCAGTAATATCCTCCGTATAGCCAATGTCTCACACACACATGCACACACACATTTAAACAAAACACATTTTTTTCTTGTGATTACTGATCAATTAATTTATGAATAGTAGGTTTTATCTTTTTTTTCTTCTTTTTTTGGTACTTAATTACCTCCTACGTTTAATTATTACTCAATTAAATTAATCATGCAACTAATTCATTAGTAATTTGGGGCATCATGGGAAAAAGTGTATTTAATGAGTTACAGTTTCCCGAATTAACTCAAGAATATATCGATATACCAGTTATCAATCAATCATTTCCTCACATCAGTCTCATTCTGAACTTCACAAATATCTTAATCCACAAGAACCTTAGCCTAAGTGATGAATCAGTGACACACAAATTGGCTTAATTATTTATTTAATGGAAGCTTTTCTCATGTCAAACATGTAAAGTGTGGTGTACCACAGGGCAGCTCTCTAGGCCCTCTACTCGTTTCTATTTTTATCAATGACCTGCCACTGGCATTAAGCAAAGCATGTGTGTCCGTGTATTCTGAGGATTCAACTATATACACATCAGCAACCGCGGCTAATGAAGTCACTGAAACCCTTAACAAAGATGTGCAGTCTGTTTTGGAATGGGTGGCCAGTAATAAACTGGTCCTGAACATCTCTAGAACTAAGAGCATTGTATTTGGTACAAATCATTCCTTAAGTGCTAGACCTCAGCTTTATCTGGTAATGAATGGTGTGGCTGTTGAACATGTTGAGGAGACTAAATTACTTGGCGTTACCTTAGATTGTAAGCTGTTATTGTCAAAACATATAGATTCACTGGTTGCAAAGATGCTCTTAATTGTAATCTTGAGGGCTAATATACAGTTGAAGTCGGATGTTTACATACACTTAGGTTGGAGTCATTAACCTTTTGTGACTAGGGGGCAGTATTTTCATTTTTGGAAAAATAACGTTCCCGTAGTAAACGGGATATTTTGTCAGGATCTTCCTTCCATCTCATATTGCTAAAATAAACAGCAAACCTGGTTTCAAAAAACAGATAAAGCAACATGCGGCACAACACCTAGATAGTTTGTGCGTATGCATTGATATGTAGGCTACGTGTGCCTTTTAAAACATGTATGTAGTTCTGTCCTTGAGCTGTTCTTGTCTATTGATGTTCTGTATTATGTTTCATGTTTTGCGTGGACTCCAGGAAGAGTAGCTGCCGCTTTTGCAACAGCTAATGGGGATCCTAATAAAATTTTAAAAACAAGATAAATAAATACTAACTAAATAATTACACAGAAAACACATAAGCACACATGGTATAGGTTATTGATTACTAACCTAATATGACAGCTTGGTACACAATGGAAAGGGGGTGGGGAAAGAAAAATAGCAGGAGAGACAAAGATATGTGGAAGCTATGCTCATGGGGGAATATGAATACTCATTCTAAAATAATTGCGATGTATATATTTACGCGTGGATGTCTTTGTCATCTCTGTTGAATTCGATCCGTCTATGGGAAGTGTTTCGATTTAAGTCTCTGGTTGTCCCCCGGAGGTCACAATGTCCTTCTTAGTTGTAGGCGTCTTTTGTTCTGGAGTGTTTGTTAGAATGGATACATCAGAGGTCCCACACAGTGTTGAGAGGGATCTGTATTTCCCTAAGTTTGTTAGATAGATGATGGTGAGAGAAACTGTTCTTTGCCTCCCGTCTTTGGTCGAGTTTCCTAGGCTATTTTACATATACAGTGCCTTGCGAAAGTATTCGGCCCCCTTGAACTTTGCGGCCTTTTGCCACATTTCAGGCTTCAAACATAAAGATATAAAACTGTATTTTTATGTGAAGAATCAACAACAAGTGGGACACAATCATGAAGTGGAACGACATTTATTGGATATTTCAAACTTTTTTAACAAATCAAAAACTGAAAAATTGGGCGTGCAAAATTATTCAGCCTCCTTAAGTTAATACTTTGTAGCGCCACCTTTTGCTGCGATTACAGCTGTAAGTCGCTTGGGGTATGTCTATCAGTTTTGCACATCGAGAGACTGACATTTTTTCCCATTCCTCCTTGCAAAACAGCTCGAGCTCAGTGAGGTTGGATGGAGAGCATTTGTGAACAGCAGTTTTCAGTTCTTTCCACAGATTCTCGATTGGATTCAGGTCTGGACTTTGACTTGGCCATTCTAAAACCTGGATATGTTTATTTTTTAACCATTCCATTGTAGATTTTGATTTATGTTTTGGATCATTGTCTTGTTGGAAGACAAATCTCCGTCCCAGTCTCAGGTCTTTTGCAGACTCCATCAGGTTTTCTTCCAGAATGGTCCTGTATTTGGCTCCATCCATCTTCCCATCAATTTTAACCATCTTCCCTGTCCCTGCTGAAGAAAAGCAGGCCCAAACCATGATGCTGCCACCACCATGTTTGACAGTGGGGATGGTGTGTTCAAGGTGATGAGCTGTGTTGCTTTTACGCCAAACATAACATTTTGCATTGTTGCCAAAAAGTTCCATTTTGGTTTCATCTGACCAGAGCACCTTCTTCCACATGTTTGTTGTGTCTCCCAGGTGGCATGTGGCAAACTTTAAACAACACTTTTTATGGATATCTTTAAGAAATGGCTGTCTTCTTGCCACTCTTCCATAAAGGCCAGATTTGTGCAATATACGACTGATTGTTGTCCTATGGACAGAGTCTCCCACCTCAGCTGTAGATCTCTGCAGTTCATCCAGAGTGATCATGGGCCTCTTGGCTGCATCTCTGATCAGTCTTCTCCTTGTATGAGCTGAAAGTTTAGAGGGACGGCCAGGTCTTGATAGATTTGCAGTGGTCTGATACTCCTTCCATTTTTAATATTATCGCTTGCACAGTGCTCCTTGGGATGTTTAAAGCTTGGGAAATATTTGTATCCAAATCCGGCTTTAAACTTCTTCACAACAGTATCTCGGACCTGCCTGGTGTGTTTCTTGTTCTTCATGATGCTCTCTGCGCTTTTAACAGACCTCTGAGACTATCACAGTGCAGGTGCATTTATACGGAGACTTGATTACACACAGGTGGATTGTATTTATCATCATTAGTCATTTAGGTCAACATTGGATCATTCAGAGATCCTCACTGAACTTCTGGAGAGAGTTTGCTGCACTGAAAGTAAAGGGGTTGAATCATTTTGCACGCCTAATTTTTCAGATTTTGATTTGTTAAAAAAGTTTGAAATATCCAATAAATGTTGTTCCACTTCATGATTGTGTCCCACTTGTTGTTGATTCTTCACAAAAAAATACAGTTTTATATCTTTATGTTTGAAGCCTGAAATGTGGGAAAAGGTCGCAAAGTTCAAGGGGGCCAAATACTTTCGCAGGGCACTGTACAGCTGCAGGCTGTGAATGTGTAGTCTAGTCTTCCTTCACCTTCACTCGTTGAAAGTTTCAGAGGGTCTTACCATTTTCTGGTCTTATAGTTTTAAACCATTTAGACCATTTTGGTCTAAAATGTTAATTTTTCAGCGAGTCCTTTTAAGCACTCTGGTCGGAAAGCTGGTTCCGTCATGTTGAAACAATGCCTGTACTCACATGGGCGTGGTTACCGACTTAGCCCAGGTTTATATGAAAAGGGTAAAATCACATTTATATATTTTCAAAAGTATTCTTATACTTAATCATTTATTTTAGATGCAAACCTGATCACTAGGACGTGTACACTTTCAGAGTTACAGTTAGCATGTTAAACAGTCTTTCTGACCATTTTAATGACATCACAAAATAGACATTCATTTCTATATTACATTTGTCATAATTCCCAACATTTGGATATTGAAATATATTGTCCCAATGTTTATTGTTTGATGTTTGAAGTTTTGGCAAAGTCTGTCCCTGTTACAACAAAGGGATTTTTAACTTCTCCATACTGCAGTGCAAGAGAGAGAAAGTTTACGAAGTTAAGTCATAAGATTTTGGCTAGCTGATCTGGCACCTTTGATTCTCACCAAAGAGAGAGGCATGACATATTGTATATTGTTTTTTGTGGTGTGTTTTTCATATAAGCCACTGGGCTTCCAACAGCACCTGCACATTTTATTTGTTATATATATTTTTATTAAATCTGTTTTGTCACTTGTTTTCTTTGGTGCAAATAAATTAAACTAAAACCCTTGACATATTGCACATTTTGTTGTTACAGCCTAAATTCAAAATGGATTAAAACCATCTACACACAATAGTGTTTATTTTTTTATTTTTTTTCTGCTAATGTATTGAAAATGATGATAAAATTGGTTGTTGAACAATTGCTAGACAACCAGATTTAAGTTAAAATTGTAACTCGGCCACAGGAACATTCACTGTCTTCTTGGTAAGTAACACAAGTGTAAATTTGGCCTTGTGTTTTAGGCTATTGTCCTGCTGAAAGTTGAATTAATCTCCCAATGACTGGTGAAAAGCAGACTGAGCCAGCTTTTCCTTTAGGATTTTGTCTGTTTCCATTCCGTTTCCTTTTTATCCTGAGAAACTCCCCAGTCCTTAATGATTACAAGCTTACCTATAACATGAACCAGCCACCACTATGCTTGAATATATGGATAGTGGTACTCAGTAATGTTTGCGTTGGATTTTCCACAAACATAACACTTTCTAAAAAAAGCCACATTTTTTGTAGTATTACTTTAGTGCCTTGTTGCAAACAGGATGCATGTTTTGGAATATTCTGTACAGGCTTCCCTTTTACTCTGTCAAAGGGGTTGAATACTTATTGACTCAAGACATATCAGCTTTTCATTTTTAATGAATTTGTAAATAAATAAAGAAAATCCACTTTGATATTATGGGGTATTGTGTGTAGGCCAGCGATGAAAGAAAATCACAATTTAATACATTTTAAATTCAGGCTGTAACACAACAACATTTGGAAAAAGTCAAGGGATGTGAATACTTTCTGAAGGCATTGTTGCTCAACATTAATTACTTCACCAATCAGTGCGGATAGAGCAGCTTGCTATGGAGCGGGCAAGCTATTTACATGAATTGGACAGACTAGAGTAAGGCGCGAGATGCGAATGACATTTGGCGGGTGGGGAGAGAGTGAGAGGCGATACACGAGAAGGCTTAGCTTGAAGCACTGTGCATCTTGTTGTTATGACAATTATCATAATTAGGCCCACAGAATTGTACCTACAGAGGATTGCCTACACACTGGCTAAGATTTTCTGTCAGGCAGACACTGGAATAAGTTTCTGAGTGACAGAGTGAGGGCTTTGCATAAGTGCTTTGCTTTTTGTTGGACTGGGAAAAAATGACCGCAACTTAAAATAACTTTGTTAACCAGTTCCCCTGGTTTTAAAATAACAGTTCTGTTCCGGAACAGTATAGATTACTTTAGTTTGTGGTTCTGATTCTGTTCCTGGAAAAAAATATTTTCCTGTTTTTGGTTTTGTTCCCAAGACCGGTTCCAACCCATTATTATTATTATTATTATTATTATTAACATATTTTGTGGGTCTACAAACCATACCAGATTTAATGATGATTCAGATTCATGTTATTTGTCCTATAAGAAGATGGCGTAGCAGTGAAGACGTGTTTGTTTTGTCCTCTCGTGTACTTTTGTATTTTTCGTATTTTTTTGTTTTCGTGTTTTATATTTCAATTTGTTTTCAATCTCTTTTCGATTTTTAGTTGACTATACCTTCCGGTAACCTGCCTCACCCAATGTGATACGGAATCGCTATTATTTTCAATTTTAGAACACATTCAAGAATCTCCAGAAGCTAACTAGCTAATTAGCTACAAGCTATTTAGTCATTGTTAGGCACTGCTAACGGCTTTTACCTTAAGCACAGATACCAGCCCTGTTTTTAGCCTGGATAATACTCGCCAGTCTACCAATATCGGACTGTCTCTCCACAACAACACCGGATTCCTACCGTAATCCCTGGACCACTAGCTAGCTTTCACTCACCGTGGCACCCAGTACCGAAGCTATCCCTGAGGCCCACCTCTTGGCCTATTCAGCTGTTCACCCGAACTCATACACGGCTAGAGCCCAAAACTCCACCGGATCCTTGCTGTAAACTCTGGACCTTGGCACCGGATCACCACTGCTACCGATTTGATATAGTGGCTAACGCCACTGACCATAGACCCATTACAGATGCAGGCCTTTCTAATCGACCTGGCCCGGGTATCCTGGAAGGACATTGAGCTCATCCCGTCAGTTGAGGATGCCTGGTCATTCCTCAAAAGTAACTTCCTCACCATCTTAGATAAGCATGTTCTGTTCAAAAAATGCAGAACTAAGAACAGATATAGCCCCTGAGACCGATAAATCCATGATAATCTAAAACTTCAACAAGCATTTCTCAACGGCTGGCCATGCCTTCCTCCTGGCTACTCCAACCTCGGCCAACAGCTCTACGCCCCCCGCAGCTACTTGCCCAAGCCTCCCCAGCTTCTCCTTTACCCAAATCCAGATAGCAGATGTTCAGAAAGAGCTGCAAAACCTTGACCCGTACAAATCAGCTGGGCTTGACAATCTGGACCCTCTATTTCTGAAACTATTCTCCGCCATTGTCGCTTTCATATCGTCTGAGATCCCCAAGAACTGGAAAGCTGCCGCGGTCATCCCCCTCTTCAAAGGGGGAGACACCCTGAACCCAAACTGTTACAGACCTATATCCATCCTTCCCTGCCTATCTAAGGTCTTCAAAGGCAAGTCAACAAACAGATCACTGACCATCTCAAATCCCACCGTACCTTCTCCGCTGTGCAATCTGGTTTCCGAGCCGGTCACGGGTGCACCTCAGCAACGCTTAAGGTACTAAACGATATCATAACCGCCATCGATAAAAGACAGTACTGTGCAGCCGTCTTCATCGACCTGGCCAAGGCTTTCGACTCTGTCAATCACCATATTCTTATTGGCAGACTCAGTAGCCTCGGTTTTTCTAATGACTGCCTTGCCTGGTTCACCAACTACTTTGCAGACAGAGCTCAGTGTGTCAAATCGGAGGGCATGTTGTCCGGTTCTCTGGCAGTCTCTATGGGGGTGCCACAGGGTTCAATTCTCGGGCCGACTCTTTTCTCTGTAAATATCAATGATGATGCTCTTGTTGCGGGCGATTCCCTGATCCACCACTACGCAGACGACACCATTCTGTATACTTCTGGCCCTTCCTTGGACACTGTGCTATCGACACCATTCTGTATACTTCTGGCCCTTCCTTGGACACTGTGCTATCTAACCTCCAAACGAGCTTCAACGCCACACAACACTCCTTCCGTGGACTCCAACTGTTCTTAAACGCTAGTAAAACCAAATGCATGCTTTTCAACCATTCGCTGCCTGCACCCGCACGCCCGATTAGCATCACCACCCTGGATGGTTCCGACCTAGAATATGTGGACATCTATAAGTACCTAGGTGTCTGGCTAGACTGTAAACTTTCCTTCCAGGCTCATATCAAACATCTCCAATCCAAAATCAAATCTAGAGTCTGCTTTCTATTCCTTCACTCACGCCGCCAAACTTACCCTAGTAAAACTGACTAACCTACCGATCCTCGACTTCGGCGATGTCATCTACAAATTGGCTTCCAATACTCTACTCAGCAAACCGGATGCAGTTTATCACAGTGCCATCCGCTTTGTTACTAAAGCACCTTATACCACCCACCACTGCGACCTGTATGCTCTCGTTGGCTGTCCCTCGCTACATATTCTTCGCCAGACCCACTGGCTCCAGGTCATCTACAAGTCCATGCTAGGTAAAGCTCCGCCTTATCTCAGTTCACTGGTCAAGATGGCAACACCCACCCGTAGCACGCGCTCCAGCAGGTGTATCTCACTGATCATCCCTAAAGCCAACACCTCATTTGGCCGCCTTTCGTTCCAGTTCTCTGCTGCCTGTGACTGGAACGAATTTCAAAAATCGTTGAAGTTGGAGACTTATCTCCCTCACCAACTTTAAACACCTGCTATCTGAGCAGCTAACCGATTGCTGCAGCTGTACATAGTCCATAGGTAAATTGGGTGGGCTATTTACCGATCTCATCCCCATACTGTTTTTTATTTACTTTTCTGCTCTTTTGCACACCAGTATCTCTACCTGCACATGACCATCTGATTATTTATCACTCCAGTGTTAATCTGCTAAATTGTAATTATTCGCCTACCTCCTCATGCCTTTTGCACACAATGTATATAGATTCCTTTTTTTTCTTTTTTTTCTACTGTGTTATTGACTTGTTTATTGTTTACTCCATGTGTAACTCTGTGTTGCTGTCTGTTCACACTGCTATGCTTTATCTTGGCCAGGTCGCAGTTGTAAATGAGAACTTGTTCTCAACTAGCCTACCTGGTTAAAAAAAGGTGAAATAAAAAAAAATATATTAAAAAATATGAGTTTGTGCTAGTCAATGTATGGGAGCCATGAGAAGAGATGCTTTTCTGAGGTTGTGTTTTCAGTGCTTTCATGCAGTGTTCTTTTAATCCTCACAGGAGTACAGAAATCGTGTGTTCCACGACTTCAGAAATGGACTCTGCAGAAATCTTGTCTGCACCGGTACGTGTCCACAGGGTTCTAAAGTGTAACCATTTTTGGTTCGAATGTGCTTCTAAATATTATATGTGCAACCTGGAATATTAATTTGGGAGCACCAGTGCGCCTAGAAAGAAAAGTCCACCAAATCATTTTTGTAAAGATTAGACTTCGCTCTACCGTTGTTTCTGAGTGCCCTAGAGAAAAAGCAATCACATATTCATTAGTTTCATGGTCGTACCCAGGCACATAACTTGCGGGTTATGTGCCCCTTCAATATTATACCTTGATGAGTTTGATTGATTGGAAATGATTTATAAATGTAAAGCGCAGGCAGCTACTGGCTTTCTATGGCTTTAAACCTACACCACACAGTGATATCTTATTTTATGATTGAACCCCCCCTCAACTCCAATTATGCTTTTGGTCCGGTCCTCGGAGGCCGTGGTTTTTGAAGGAAAAAAGTTGCGTAAGACTTGTGCAATATCTCCTCTTTTCTTAGCCCACGTATTTGCGGGTTTGTTAACTTGGAACAAATACAATTGTGCAGTCAAATTTAACATGGTAAATTCTTTCAAGCACAAATAATAATAATAATTATATTGAAAAGGATTATTTTTCAATTGGAGAAAGTTTCTATTGCTAAGTGACAAGATATGTGCATCTCGTGTGTGAGCGCTATTTCTCAAAACGAGTGATAATTGGTAACAGTCATATTCGGCTCAATTTTGAGTATTATAAATATTAAAATATCTGGTTTCTAGTAGGCTACAGAATTAGACATGGCTGTTTCTCTGAACCTCAGGCAGTAGACTCAAGCAACCCTGTTTCTCTCCCCAGCCTGCCTCCCAGACAGCAGCAGCAACCTATTCTCTTTATTTAGTTTAGAAAACAAATTTGAAGGCCAAAATTGTGAGGGGAATGCACTAATCATGTTTATGCAACCTGATAATCATCCTTAGAATACTTCCAGAACCAGCTTCAATTTGAGAAAATCTGCAATACAATTTGGCAAACCTAGTCTTCATTGATAGGGATGCGTGTGACATTGCACGGTAAACATGTTTATTTCTCCTTATTTTTCTTCTTCTTGATTTCAATATGAAAAGTATGAAAAGCTCAAATTAGTAAAAGTCGACATTTAAATATATACCATATTTTTGGGTCACAAATCAAATCACATTTTATTGGTCACATACACATATTTAGCAGATGTTATTGTGGGTGTAGCAAAATGCTTGTGTTCCTAGCTCCATCAGTGCAGTAGTATCTAACTAAATGTTGTGTTCCGAGCTCCATCAGTACAGTAGTATCTAACTAAATTATTGTGTTCCTAGCTCCATCAGTACAGTAGTATCTAACTAAATGCTTGTGTTCCTAGCTCCATCAGTGCAGTAGTATCTAACTAAATGTTGTGTTCCGAGCTCCATCAGTACAGTAGTATCTAACTAAATTATTGTGTTCCTAGCTCCATCAGTACAGTAGTATCTAACTAAATGCTTGTGTTCCTAGCTCAAACAGTGCAGTAGTATTTAACTAAATGCTTGTGTTCCTAGCTCCAACAGTGCAGTAGTATCTAACTAAATGCTTGTGTTCCTAGCTCCAACAGTACAGTAGTATCTAACTAAATGCTTGTGTTCCTAGCTCAAACAGTGCAGTAGTATCTAACTAAATGATTGTGTTCCTAGCTCCAACAGTGCAGTAGTATCTAACTAAATGATTGTGTTCCTAGCTCCAACAGTGCAGTAGTATCTAACTAAATGCTTGTGTTCCTAGCTCCAACAGTACAGTAGTATCTAACTAATTGCTTGTTCCTAGCTCCAACAGTGCAGTAGTATCTAACTAAATGCTTGTGTTCCTAGCTCCAAACAGTGCAGTAGTATCTACCAATTCACAACAGTATACACAAATCTAAAAGTAAAATAATGGAATGAAGAAAAACGTATATTAGGACGACCAATGTCTGAGTGGCATTGACTAAAATAGAATACAGTATATACATATGAAATGAGTAAAGCGGGATGTAAACATTACTAAAGTCACTAGTGTTCCATTATTAATTGGCAGCAGTTCATTCAATGGGGGGGTTCAATGGATGCTCTGGTGCTCCTAAATGTTATGTTGTGCTCTTAAACTTTTATACGTTGGGAGCACCAGTGCTACCAATGACACGTCTTTATGTAAAGCACTAAGTGTCCATATGAATTGTTTCTGTATATATTGTCTGGTACTATCAGATTTTACTTGGGTAGGTAGTACAGTTGATTTTACTGTTTGAAACAGATCTGTTCACCAGAGGTATTGACATCCAAGCCGTCAATGTCGTCATCAACTTCGACTTCCCCAAGAACGCCGAGACATACCTGCATCGCATTGGAAGATCAGGTATAGAACTTTCTTGTGTTGTTTATGTGCTTCTTGTGGTATTATGTCAATGCTTTTTGATCAACTTTTAATATCTGAATGCTCTGTTTTGCATCCTGGCAACGTGTCCATTCCATCCCTATGTGGTATTGTCTCTCTCAGGGAGGTTTGGTCACCTGGGCCTGGCCATCAACCTGATCACCTCTGAGGACCGCTTCAACCTGAAGTCCATCGAGGACCAGCTGGTCACCGACATCAAGCCCATCCCTGGCAGCATCGACAAGAACCTGTACGTGGCCGAGTTCCACACCGCCAACCTAGACTGCGAGGTGGAGGAGGAGCTGAAGGAGACAGGCTGCCAACAGGAGGAGCCCTCGAACCCCTCAACTGGTGAGTCATTCACTCTGACATTCCTCCGAAGATGAGATGGACCCAGTGCTTTATTGCTTATATGGGCATATTATACCTGTCAGTCGGACATGCCAGTGAGAATGCCTAATATTTTAGGTCGACCCTAACTTAGATCTGAAAGGGTCGTAAGCAATTTGGTAAATTCCTTAGAAGGCAATATGGCTCATTACCATATTTCTTACATCTATTAAGTAATTGTGGATGTACACAAGGGGATAAGGGATATATCAAATTGGGAACCCATCTTGTGATGTGCATGAAGTGTGCGACCCATCTTTTTAATCCTTGCCACCTTATCTTCCATCCAGGACAATAGGACATACCCAGCTTTTGCACAACATTCAGCTCTTGCACACAGGCTTCAGGCACCTCTTCAACTTCTCTTTTCTCAACCTTCAAAACCTGGCACATGGACGTTAAGGTCAAGTTGACTTTTTGCTGATTTGTATATTCTGTTCTTATTCCCCCTTGTTATTTCATTAAGAGCTGCCTGCATTTTTAACATTTAAAATGGTTTAACCATGTTGTTTTGCACCAAAGGTAGCTTGCCCAATGCACACTGAATGAGATCAATCAATCCTTTTTTGGCTTAAAAGACATGTAGGCTAATGTTTTTTGGATTGTATCCTGGTATTGCAAGGTAACATATCAGCTGAAAAACGTCGGAGATAGGTGAGGAACATTGTCTTTTTAAAAAGTAAGAACCATGCAAAATATTGATCAAGTTGTACTGTTTCCAGCTGAATATGTCGTCCACTTTTATGGCCAGCTTTGGAGGAGGACAGGTTTGTGTCATCAATGACATGAGGCCTATTGTTAACCATAGCAACGACCACTAAGGGTAAAGAAAGCATCAGAATGTTGGAAAGCTCATTCACTTACATGCATTTTTAGATTGGAATTAAGATACTATATTTGTAGGTTTTAAACTTATTAATAAATTCACAAATGGTTGGATAATAAATCATTTGCTACAGCACTACTAATATCCAACTTCGACTTGAATAACTTATCTTCTGTACTACATACACTGAGCGTACAAACCATTAGCAACACCTTCCTAATATTACGTTGCACCCAATTTTGCCCTCAGAACAGCCTCAATTCGTCGGGTTTCGAAAGCGTTCCACAGGTTTTCTGGCCCATGTTGACTCCAATGCTTCCTACAGTTGTGTCAAGTTGGCTGGTAGGTCATTTGGGTGCTGGACCATCCTTGATACACACGGGAAACTGTTGAGTGAGACAAACCCGGCAGCATTGCAGTTCTTCACACACTCAAACCGGTGCACCTGGCACCTACTCCCATACCCCGTTCAAAGGCACGTAAATATCTTAGCTTGTTCATTCGCCCTCTGAATGGCACACATACACAATTCATGTATCAATTGTCTCAAAGCTTAAAAATCCTTCTTTAACCCGTCTCCTCCCCTTCATCTACACTGATTGAAGGTGACATCCAATAAGGGATCATACAGTAGCTCTCACCTGGATTTACCTGGTCAGTCTGTCATGGAAAGAGCAGGTGTTCCTAATGTTTTGTACACTCAGTGTACATAGTTAGCTGGGTTATCAAAATAATGTCTGTATTGGGAAATAGCTACATAGATTGATGGCTTTAGGTTGCTTAAAAGTGGTCATGTTCAAAACGAGCAGCTTGAGTCATGTACACTTTCAGAGGTGCAGTCAGTCCCGACCGTAAAATAAAATGTTTACGGTAGGTTATTCTAACCTGATTTGTTACCGATGACAACTAGCTGGCTCAGGTCTTAGAATTGCACACAAAGTAATGTTATTTATTTATTTATTTACAATATTTCTGCTGATTAAAAGTAACACTGCTTGTGCCTTGCCTCAGGCTACTGTAGCTAGAGTTACCTAGGTATACATGACATGCATGTCACGAGACAAAATACATGTTTTGGTTATCTCAAATTACGGAGATGCAAATGCCTGTGGTAGTGTTCCCACTCACACTAGATAGAAAACCACCAAACGTATATTTTTACAGTGGTACACCACACCTTCATTCATGCAGTTGTATTGAATTACTAGTATTTCACTGGCTTTGATACGTAGCTTAAAATTAGTGGTCAACGTTTGTTTTGTTTTTTATTCAACATAGAGGCCCACACATCAGACATCAACTCAGTTATAGATATAATTCATTATTATATGAAAATAAAAACAGTTTTAGCCATTTAACACTAAAATGAATGCATTTCAACAAGAGATTCCTTCTTCTTTACCCTTTGTGGGCGGGACCAAAGCGGTTGCCAGGGACACAAGGCCCAAACGCGTTCACACGTTTAAACCGGTCTTCCTCCATTGTAGAGACAAGATGGACTCTTTTATATTGGCTCATTCACACTAGCCATCTTGCCCGCTTACATTCACATGCCTTTTGTCACTCAAGTGCCTTAATTACTCTCCCACGTGCTCTCTTATCAGTTCATCCATCTGTCTTTCTCTCACACAACAGACGGAATACAAACACAATTAAGCTGAATTGTAACATTGGTTGATTCAGATATATGCAAGTAGAATGTTCGTTGTGCACTGTCCTTCTAGGGAAACTTGTTCATGTTCTAGATGCTCTATAATCAAGGTTCAAACTCTGACTGACATCATCTAGAATGCCAAAGTACATTTAATGTAAACTTTGCAATAAAAAAGGGCAGCTTTTACTTAGACGCAACGTGACTGTCACTATGAACAATCAATCATGTGAATAAGATATAAATATGATATAAGACTACTTAAAGAAGATAAGACTGGGCCCATTGTAAAAACTGTGGATGGTAACCTACAATCAAGTTAATATAGCACCGGACAAAAGTATATATAAACGATCTCAGACCAGTATAGGAGCAGTTCATGAAAACACAGTAGCATCCAATTACTGAGCTTGTGCAGCATTTTACTAGTAAAACTATTTTCTGAGCTTTCATACTTATGTTGCGGTGGTGATGTGATTATGGGTCAAAATATCACCCTATTCTCTATAAAGTGCACTACTTTTGACCAGAACCCATAAAGTAGTGCACTACTTTTGACCAGGACCCATAAAGTAGTGCACTACTTTCGACCAGGACCTGTAAAGTAGTGCACTACTTTTGATCAGGCCCCATAAAGTAGTGCACTACTTTTGATCAGGCCCCATAAAGTAGTGCACTACTTTTGACCAGGACCCATAAAGTAGTGCACTAATTTTAACCAGGACCCATAAAGTAGTGCACTATATAGGAAACAGGCCCATATGTCTGCAGCTATGGAAAGAACAGGTAGAAATTACAATCTATTCAGTCATATGCATCCAATTTCTGAAAGACGCACAAGGTGTTGTTGGAGATTACGATCAGCATGGGATCTTTTTTTAACCACTGTCTCTTTCACATATGAGCCCTGCATGAACACCTCAATAAACAATAATTACACTATAAATATCTATATACACATTTATTACACATTACATGAAAAACAAACACAAGGAAACAAAACACATTATTCAGTAAAAAGGCCCTCTAACATTGGCCTGAATTGAGGCAATCTTGACGTATTCTTTGTACAAAACAACATGGTTCAACATATTTTTGAGACCTGCTTTTTCTTCCTCAATGTGAGGAGGGTCATATAATATGTTTTTTAGAGGCAGACATTTAATGTTGATACAGTTTTGTGGGTATGTCCTTCGGTTTAGGGTCTAATTTGAATCAATCTAAATGACTCAAATGTAAAAATGTCATCTCCAAAGTGTTGTGAATGTATTAATTGCCAATATGTACTGTGCAGCCAAATGGTACATGCAGCCCATTGGCACAAAATATAGTATATTTAGACTAAAAACTGGGTAACAAAAAACCAAGCTTTTATTTTAGAAACCTCAGAGCTCTTGGGTGATGTTCCTCAGCCTGGCTCCAAGAAAGAAGTCGCTCTGGATAAGAGCGTCTGCTAAATGACTTAAATGTAAATGTAAAGAAGGGCGGGTATTTTGATATGATACATACAGAGCAGAGAACTTGGCAGAACTCTCATTTGTTATCTCTGCTATTCATTAGGTTGGGAACACCCTGAGTTTTTTTTTGGAGGGGGGGGTCGTACAGTTTTGTTATGATTGTGAAAAGCTGAGGGACTATTCTTGTGTGTGGGGTGGGTTGGCTCACATCAGAATTATATTTGAAAGTGAATTGTAGCATCTTCAAACTGGCAGCTGTAATCTTTTGTTTTGGTCCTGCTACAAATGTTTAGCTGATGATGAAAGCAGAGGAAAATATGTGATGTTTTTTTTTGCTTCTTTTGAAATTATTTTTGACAAAGCTTGCTAATCAGGGAGGGGGGCAGAGCAGGGTTTTATGGCACTGGGTTTGTGTGGGTTTGCGAGTCATCTTGAATCTTTTCTTCTCTCTGGTACTTAAGAACTCCAGCACAACAGTGGACCAACCAATATGGTTTGCAACAGATCTGAAACTCAACACATTTGTAATTTTTTTCCCAAAGTACAAAAAAGTATTATATTTTGACCATTAGTTTGCTTATTTTAAGTACTGGAGAGAATGCTATCCGAGCAGTCATACTGGTTATCCAGGTCAATCTTTTTACGAGGTGGTTGGTATCATTTTGAGGAAATTGGTTTGTAAATAATTCGTTGTTTACACAATTTGTTTACAATAACAAACAAAAAATATGAATTTGCTTCATGGTGGAGGTAGTTTTGAATTAGATTTTTTTTATTTTGTTTGATTTTAAATACTGACTTTCAGGATTTATATTGAACAGAAACCAAAAAAGTGTAATGTCACGTCATGGCATTTTGTGTGCTTTGCGTGTGTGTGTGTGTGTGTGTGTGTGTGTGTGTGTGTGTGTGTGTGTGTGTGTGTGTGTGTGTGTGTGTGTGTGTGTGTGTGTGTGTGTGTGTGTGTGTGTGTGTGTGTGTGTGTGTGTGTGTGTGTGTGCGCGCGCGCACGTGCGTCATAGAGAGAAACTTGGTGTGTGAGAAACAGGGTTGGTTGGTGTGTTTTAAGAGTAAGTTAGTGTCCCGTCTCATTTGTTTGTTGGTATGAATGTGATTGCCTGTGTGTCTGTATATGAATGGCTGTTCAATTGGCTGAAATGTGAATTTCTGTATGCAATTGTGAATGTTTCTGTGTGCTTGTTTGTCTGTGAGTGACATACAATGTCTTAATACCTGTATGGCTGTTGTCCATAGCCTGTTTTCTGGTCTACTTTGTGACCCATACTGTGCAAAGACAGAATAGGTCAACACTAGCCATATAGTGTAAACTCCAAACTAGCCCAAGGCAGAGTTTTTCAAATTCCTTTCACATATTGTTCTTTCCCATCAGTGGTCACAAAGGGGATTAGAAAACAGGCAATGTTAAGAGTGTAGAGATGGAATATTCAGTCTGTCAGTGGGTAAATGTCTGTATACTCAGTTTATTAGGTACACCCATCTAGTACCTGGTCAGACCCCCCTTTGCCTCCAGAACAGCCTGAATTATTTGGGGCATGGAAACATTGCTCAATTCCTATCAAGGGACCTAATGTGTGCCAGGAAAACATTCAGCAAACCATTACACCACCATCAGCCTGTACCGTTGACACCAGGCAGGATGTGGCCATGGAATTGCTTACGCCAAATCCCGACTCTGCCATCAGTATGACGCAACAGGAACCGGGATTCGTCGGACCAGGCAATGTTTTTCCACTCCTTAATTGTCCAGTGTGGGTGATCGCGTGCTCACTGGAGCCACTTCTTGTTTTTAGCTGATAGGTTTGGAACCCGGTGTGGTCGTCTGCTGCAATAGCCCATCCATGACAAGAATCCACAAGTTGTGCTTTCAGAGATGCCGTTCTGCTCACCACTGTTGTACTGCGCCGTTATTTGCCTGTTTGTGGCCTGCCTGTTAGCTTGCATGATTCTTGCCATTCACCGTGACCTCTCATCAACGAGCTGTTTTTACCAACAGGACTGTCCCTGGCTGGATGTGTTTTATTTTTCACACCATTCTTGGTAAACCCTAGACACTGTCTTGCATGAAAAGGACGCCGGACATTTTTTTTGAAATACTGGAACTGGCGCGCTTGACACTGACGATCATAACACGCTCAGATGCTTAGGTCACTCATTTTGCCCATTCTAACGTTCAGTTGACCAGTAACTGAATGCGTCGATGCCTGTATATGCTACATTGCCTATATTGAGCAAGCCACGGCCACGTGACTCGTCTGTAGGAGCTAGCCATTTTCGTGAGCGGTGTAGTGTACCTAATAAACTGGCCACTGAGTGTATGTCACTGTCTAATCCTGTGTGGATCTGTGTGTGCGTGCTCTTGGCCATTGAGTCAAGATGTGACTGTGTGAATGAATGAGTACAAATGGGGGAGGGAAGGTTAACTTACTCCAAGATGTTTGGAAAAGGTAATCATGTCCTTAAAACCACGAGTAAGAGCTAGCCTATATGGTCTATGGTGGGGAAAGGTAAAAGGGGTTTGGGGTATAATACAATTAATATATGAATTATGGTATTGCAGCATGGGGTTTAGAGAAAATAAACTGGTACAGAAACCAGAATACCCCTGATTCCCAAATTGCAATAGAGCTAATACAGCGAAGCCTCAAATGTACAGTGGGGAGAACAAGTATTTGATACACTGCCGATTTTGCAGGTTTTCCTACTTACAAAGCATGTAGAGATCTGTCATTTTTATCATAGGTACACTTCAACTATGAGAGACGGAATCTAATACAAAAATCCAGAAAATCACATTGTATGATTTTTAAGTAATTCATTTGCATTTCGGCAGTATCAAATACTTGTTCTCCCCACTCACTGTATGTCCAGTTGCACAAATTCTGAATTGCATGCATGACTGTGTTGTGCTTCTCTAATGCAGACTCCTCTTACATGCAGAGACGCTACATTCAATAAACTGAGAGACTGAATTTTGCAAGAGCTGGAAAGAAAATAGTGTATTCTGTTCCTGGAAACTGGATGAATGACTGGTACTAAAATTCTAATTTGCTCAATTTAATTAATGAATTAATTAAATTACTTGTTTGGACATTTTAAACATAGCCACGGTTAAATTTGTCACATAAGTGAGTAAAACATTTTCTGTGGTCATTAAGGGGGAGAAGCCATTTCAGAATTCCGTTGTCCTGTGTTTTCTGTAGTTATTGTACAGTGCCTTCAGAAAGTATTAATACCCCTAGACTTATTCCACATGTTGTTGTTGCAGCCTGAATTCAAAATGGATTAAATAGATTTATTTCTCACCCATCTACACACAATACCCCATAATGACCAAGTGAAAACATGTTTTTAGAAATGTTTTCAAATGAAATGCATAAATATCTAATTTGCATAAGTATTTACACCCCTGAATCAATACTTTGTAGAAGCACCTTTGGCAGCGAATACAACTGTGAGTCTTTCTGGATAAGAGCTTTCCACACCTGGATTGTGCAACATTTACCCATTTATTATTTTCAAAATTCTTCAAGCTCTTGATCATTGCTAGGCAACCATTTTCAGGACTTGTCATAGTTATCAAGTAGATTTTAATGCAAAACTATAACTCGGCCACTCAGGAACATTCACTTCCTTCTTGGTAAGTAACTCCAGTGTAGATTTGGCCTTGTGTTTTAGGTTATTGCCCTGCTGAAATATGAATTAATCTCCCAGTGACTGGTGGAAAGCAGACTTGAGCCAGCTTTCCCTTTAGGTTTTTGTCTGTGTTTAGCTCCATTCCATTTCCTTTTTATCCTGAGAAACTCCCCAGTCCTTAATGATTACAAGATTACCTATAACATGATGCAGCCACCACTATGCTTGAAAATATGGAGAGTGGTATTCAGTAATGTTTGCTTTGGATTTTCCACAAACATAACACTTTGTATTCAGGACAAACAGTGAATTGCTTTGCCACATTTTTTGCAGTATTACTTTAGTGCCTTGATGCAAACAGGATGCATGTTTTGGAATATTTTTTATTCTATACAGTCTTCCTTTTCACTGGGTTAGTATTGTGGAGTAACTACAATATTGTTGATCCATCCTCCAGTATATTTATCCCTCAGTCAAGCTGTCAATTTCAAACACAGATTCAACCACAAGTGTAATTAGTAACTTCACCATCCTCAAAGGGATATTCAGTGTCTGCTTTAGGTACCCTTCTTTGAGAGACATTTGAAAACCTTGCAGGTTTTTGCAGTTGAATCTGTGTTTGAAATTGACAGCTTGACTGAGGGATAAATATATGTGTGAGGTACAGAGATGAGGTAGTCACTAATAAATCATGTTTAACACTATTGCACACAGTGTGTCCATGAAACTTAAGCACATTTTTTTTCTCCCAAACTTATTTTGGCTTGTCATAACAAAGGGGTTTGAATACTTATTGACTCAAGACAATTCAGCTTTTCATAAAATGTGGGAAAATTCAAGGGGTGTGAACACTTTCTGAAGGCACTGTATGTGGGAATGTACACACCTTGGTGGCTTTTACTTTTTCATTTGTTATTTTCAAAACTGTTCAGCCCCATTTAGAGTGAGAATTACAAACGGAGGTCTTAACACAAACTTTGACGAGGTAGTTTGTCTTACAAATCAGACAGCCGTAGTCAGCCACTATATTGGAGCATACATGTATGCTTGATCTGATTATAGAGAAAGTCGATGGGTAAAGTTGCACCATTAATTTTCTTACAATATTACAATTTAAAATGCAACTATGTCAATTTGGCTTGTTTACACCTCCCCCCTCGGTAACCCTAGAAACAATCAATACAAGAAGCGTACTTCAATTATCTACTTCTATCAGAGTCTTAAACTGTACTTTAATGACATTGGAATTAATACAGGGGGTTATAAAATGTAATAAAAATGAACTCAATTGAAAGTGTGGTGTTTTTCATTGTTCCTGTCTTTGAAGGCTTGTGTACATGACAGGTTGTGCTTTTGTGATACTTTTACACATTGCTGTCTGCACTCAGGTGTTTAGGCCTACATTCTTACATTCAAATTAAGCAGATTCTCTTATCCAGAGCGATGTAAAGTTAGTGACTGCTCAGGTCATTACTCTTAACTGAAAGGTAAAGCTTCCATAGATATTGATGGACGTGTGTCAGCACAAAGCACACATCCACAACATTGCTGCGTTTGTTAGTGGTTGAAAATTGTTGCAAGTTAAGTCCACTCATTTCGTAATGGTGCAGAGTAAAATGTGCAGTTTTATAATGCTATTCTACACATTTTGTCATGTTTTAAAGCAAATTGTCTGCAATTCTACACTTCTTTTTATAGCACATCTTATTATTTTGTTAACAATTTGAGAGAAAATTTTGCCGTTTTAAAGCAAATGTTCTGCAATTCTATACATTTTGCTATCATGTGCTCTCTGACCCTTCACCCCCACCAGAAGGGCCCCAACCTCTGAAGGTCAGCGATCCCAGAGCATGTGGTAATCCGGCCCTGTGGAAAAAGTGGTGTAGGAGCTATTCCAGTCGTTTTTCTGAATTTGACTCAAGACCCTCGTGCTGTCACTGACCTTCACAGGCAGCACTTTTTAATTTTACATCCCTGAACTGCAACCAACCTCAATGACTCCCCTCGTCCACCAATCAGCAGCCTCCAAACAGTGATGATCCCACCTTCAGCCTTTGAGAACCTTGCTGTCTTTTCCAAATCAGAAAAAGAGTCCATTTTGCAATCTATCAGCAAGCGTTTGTTGGGTAAGGCAGATATTGCATTTGTCCAATCTTATTGCAGTTCTTTTGTGACTGAAACGTCTAATAACCAGTTGGCTACAAATGGAGGTGTGGTCGAAATTACAAGACCATGCCTTCGAATTATCAGCTTGAGTTTTCTTTTACCTCAGTGGTGCCGTGCTGGTTGTTTACGCTGAGATTGACATGTATTTCTGCCACACGTTGTTCAGAAGTGTGCTCATTTGCCCAATCCAAGTGCCACCTCAAGTAAGTAGGCGGGTTTTAGCTATGACGCATGGCAGTTTGAGGTCTTCTTACGTTACTGCCGGGTGTTGGATCGTCCTCTGGAAATCACAACGTGAGTAGCAATTTCAGCGAGGTTTCATTGAAAATAGACAGCCTAAAAATTGTACTTTTTGCGTTGCTGAGGATCTTGTGAATTAGGCTCTTAATTATTTACCGAGAAGGTGTTTCATCCGCGTCTTCTATAAGAACATTAGGATATAGTAGGTGTGGAGAGCCTATGCAGCTAGCTAGCTAACGTTTCATTGCCGTCGTTTTACAACATACCTCCTACACCATTCGTTAGCTAACTACTAGTTACAGCAGACTAGCTAACAGGTTAGCCATCTAGATACATGTTAGCCGATTGAATTATTTAACTTGCTAGCTGTCAGTAATGGCCAGAAATAATCCCAATTAATTCAGCACCATAGCACTGGGTGAGATGGTAACTGCTACAATAAATCTTTCATTACTGGCATGGGTTTTGAGCTACCCATTCAATGATGACCATCACGTAAATGCAATCTGTGCCAACTAGCTATGTAGCTAAAAAAAAACATGCTTTGTATGTAAACCTCTAATGATCCAACTCAATCTTTGGGAATATGTTATAAAACTCGTGATCAGCATTCATGGCTAGGCCACAATTGTACTTTATAGGCGTTCCCTCTGTAAATTGAACACTACAATGTAATCTATGTTGACATGTAAACAAGTGGTGCGCTTTTGTTGTCTTTGCTGTTATTTTGACCAACAGCCCCATCTCTTCATGTACCAGTTTTCTATTGCCCCTACTGGTCAACTGCCCAGAGATAGCTAACCATACACCCAGCATCTTCCAGCAAACCATCACATATATCCTCCCCCTTTTCTACCTCGACCTCTCTCATCCTATCATCTCCTCTCACAGAATGGGCAGTGTTTTGGCAGCCAGCTCCCCCAACCCGCCACCGGCTCCTGCTGGTGGTAGTCCTGGCGGCCCAGGGATGACGGTACCCCCAGGCTTCTCAATGCCCCCAGTATCACCTGTACTGCCTTCAGGCAATGCGGCACCCGGTCAGCAGGTGGAGGCAGAAGGCCCTCTGGCCAACCCTGGCACGTTTGAGGAGTGCCACCGCAAGTGCAAAGGTAAACAGATTAGTCCATGAAATATGTAGAGAAAGTCCTCCGCCATG
This sequence comes from Oncorhynchus gorbuscha, assembly GCF_021184085.1. Lineage (NCBI taxonomy): Eukaryota > Metazoa > Chordata > Actinopteri > Salmoniformes > Salmonidae > Oncorhynchus > Oncorhynchus gorbuscha. The sequence continues at coordinate 25,524,203 of NC_060196.1, forward strand.
TAGATGAGATCTGTGAATTGAATAGTGCAAATGTAGGTGAATAGGCCAACGGCCACTGACGTTTATTTTATAAAAATACAAAAATGTCCTGCTCCTTCCCTCACTTTTCCTAAATGTTTGTATTTGACTCTGCTCATTTGTCAGAATTTTTAAATCACAAACAGAGAAGTATTTAGAGCCTTTTTACCAGTTTTTCTTTTTGTTTCTCACCTATTCCCAGCTTAACCTGCCAAAACAATGTGCTGTAGGATATTGGTACCCAGCCAGGCACTAATCTAATGTCTCTCTATGCTCACTGAATGAATGATGAATGGGTGATAATGGAATTTAAATTGGGCCTAACTGAATGATAAGGAGGTTGATTTCATTTAGAAAGACAATAGTGTAATGTTTTTTTTTTTATATATACGCATTTATCAGCAGCAAATAATTTCACACCTTGGGGGTTGATACTATTCTCTATTGTTTTACTTTGTAAAAAAATAAGCTGTTATTGGACTTTAATTTACTATAACTCTTTTAATTACATTTATTGTACGGGAAATGAAAACATGTTATTCTGAAGGCCTACTGCAAAACATATCCATGACTCTATCCAGCAAAGCAATCGACACCAGCCCACTGCATTAATGACAAATGTAGGGAATGGGTGATAATTGTTCAAGTTACTTCACAATCAAATTTCAATGAGGCCTAACTGAATGATAAGGAAGGTGAAGGGGTTGAATTAATTTTGAACAACAGTAGCGTACTGGGTTTGTGTTAAGCCTATTTATCAGCGTTGGCGTTCATGTTATTCATTTGACAGCGTGCCTTGCAGGTTGATACTATGCCCTTTTACATTTAAAAATAAGCTGTTACGGGACTGTTTGTTACAATAAACGTGATTAGTAATAGCTACAGTAAGGGAAACAAACCCATGCCATGTGTTGCAGTAGGCCTTTAGAATAATGCAAAACATATCCTTCACTCGATCCAATTTTATGAGCGGGAAACGATGCCAGTGAGCCTGCACAGCTGGCCCATCGAAACTATACCAAAACTAATTTCACACATAATAAGAGTTAGCCTATAGACAATATTCAATTGACAATAACCTGATGAGTGACAATATTAGGCCTATCATTTGTCAAATTGTACATGAGGAGATAGGAGCATCTTGTAATTTACAGATGCAGTGAAAGGAGTATCACTTTATCAAATCCTCCTTCAGTCACATGCAGATAAAATATTTTGATTACTATATTGTATCGGAGAGCATATTCTGCAGTTTCAGTTACACTTACCTTTATCAGATAACCCCTAATTCAAGAGGCGCAGCTGTATTTCCACATTTGACTTTTTCTAGGAATATCAGTGCTGCATTCAGCACATGATCACTCATGCTACAGTATTGCTCTGGCTGCTAAGCAAAAACTAGTAACATAATACACGTAACATTTTAAATATGCTATTCTGTCGTCAATGGATAAATGGCCGATAGAAGCTGATAATAATGCATGTGACTTAAAGTAACTAAATGATGAGGATGACTGAATTTAGAACAATAGTGTAATTTTGATGAATAGCTCTGGGTGTTGTTGGGGGTCTAATTGTTTTATAATGAAAGGCTGGAAATTGTACATAATTTCCCCTCAGAGTCAAATCAGACACAGAGTACAAAATACAATGTGTGTAGTTCACAATGGCAAGCCAATGCAAATGAATGGACTTACTGACGGCATTGCAAATGGTGCAGAATTTAGATGAGTTGGAGTCGAGCTTAAAATGTATTTTATTTTTGCTGATTTTTAAGTCTTCATCTGATTCAGATGTTGATTTCAAGCCTCCAATGCCCGGGCCTCGCTGCAGAAAAACCAGAACAGAGCCAGCTAAGGCTGTGATCCCAACTGCCACGGTGAGACCAGTCTGGGACGGATGGCAGGGTTTGGGTAGAGACGAGTTGATGTGACATGCAGATGTTGCAGCACATCAGATTGTACTGTTGCTCATGCGCACAGAAAAGGAAACAGGTGGACCATGTCTATGGATGAACTCTTTTCCGAGAGACCGTGATGCAGCCCGTGATCGAACCAGGTTCTGTAGTGACGCCTCTAGCGCTGAGGTGCAGTGCCTTGGACCGCTGCGCCACTCGGGAGCAATATTCATATGTAAAGGCACACCCATAAGGGCACAATACAGTGTATGATACGATCAACAAATTTGTTTTTATATTTTGGCATTAATATATTTCCACAAATATTTATTTATAAAATTCATCCATTACAATTATTCATACACTGGTGCTTTTGTTTACTGTTTTTATAATAAGGTAAATGAAAATAGGCTATAGGTGGGGGGGTTTTCCTAGGACTTGGTGGAATTATACAAAACATCCATGACGATCTAAACTTTGTATTTTTTATGTATGTGTATTTCTATATGCAATGAATCAAGTGTTGGTGCATATGTTTGCTGCACTGTACCGGTTGATATGCATCCGATGCATATGCTAAAGGTGATGGCTGGCAACATTCTTTAGCAGGTACTTATAGGCTGAAAGGCCAGGTAGTTCTAGTGTTAAAAGGATTGGTTCACTTTTCTAGAACCATATCTATAGTGTTGACATAAATGGCATGTGATAGAAGTGTCCAGGCACTTTTCTTTTTTTATTTATTTTTTTAAACTTGGTTTTGAGAAACCTAACGCACCCACAATAGACTTGCTCGTTCTGCAGTGTGTGGGCTCTGGAAAAACATGAACGAAGGCTCCCAAAACATCCAAACACATCATTTCAGAAAGGGCAAAGCTGTCAGTATAGTGCTGCAGGTCTTTAGATGTTGTACACATGAGATTGTGTAATTCCAAACGTTATCGGCAACATTATTACATTTTTGTGACGGTTCCCCTTAGCAGCAGTGTTCCCTTTCCGTGTAGCCCTCGCAGCACAGCTGGTAAGGGAAACCGCTCGAGTCACACAATATGGAACATAATGTTGCGGGTAAAGTTTTGGAATTGCACAGTTTCATATGTACAACATCTAAAGACCTGCATCACTATTGGGTGTTTTTGTTTTTCCAGAGCCCTCGTAAGGCAGAATGCGGAAGTGAGGTTAGTTTCTCACCCAAGTGAAATCGCAAAAACGGGTGTCTGGACCCTTCTATAACACACAATATACCAAGATAGTGAACCACTCCTTTTTAATGGTTCTGTGTCTTCATGTTGTAGGCCTACACGTAATCTCAATCAGTTCCCATTTCTACCTGTCTTTCCAGAGGTGTTCCCCATGCAGATGGAGGGTGTAAGACTAATCGTTAACAAGGGCCTGAGTAATCACTTCCAGGTCAGTAAAGGTCACTACATCTCAATTTTCTACTAGTAAAATGATGTTGTGAATGGCCTTTGATCCTGAGCCTCATTTCATCATTCCATCTAGAGATAGATCTCCCCTGGCAAATAATTTCATTAAGTTTACGGATTTCGAGTATAAAACCAAAGATGGTTTAGTTTGAAGATGTGTAGAAACTGCTTCTCCAATAAAGTCCCCCATCACGCTTGTAGGGGATGTCATGGTGACGTTGGCTAGCTATGTTCATGCTCAGAAACACGCAGTCAGGTCTAACGGTTGTCTCGTGCCGATCTGTGCATGTGCAGGCAGTCAAAAATCAAAGGCAATCCTTCAACATAGTTGTTTGACAAATACACTGCTCAAAAAAATAAAGGGAACACTAAAATAACACATCCTAGATCTGAATGAATGAAATATTCTTATTAAATACTTTTTCTTTACATAGTTGAATGTTGACAACAAAATCACACACATTATCAATGGAAATCAAATTTACCAACCCATGGAGGTCTAGATTTGGAGTCACACTCAAAATTAAAGTGGAAAACCACACTACAGGCTGATCCAACTTTGATGTAATGTCCTTAAAGCAAGTCAAAATGAGGCTCAGTAGTGTGTGGCCTCCACGTGCCTGTATGACCTCCCTACAACGCCTGGGCATGCTCCTGATGAGGTGGCGGATGGTCTCCTGAGGGATCTCCTCCCAGACCTGGACTAAAGCATCCGCCAACTCCTGGACAGTCTGTGGTGCAACGTGGCGTTGGTGGATGGAGCGAGACATGATGTCCCAGATGTGCTCAATTGGATTCAGGTCTGGGGAACGGACGGGCCAGTCCATAGCATCAATGCCTTCCTCTTGCAGGAACTGCTGACACACTCCAGCCACATGAGGTCTAGCATTGTCTTGCATTAGGAGGAACCTAGGGTCAACCACACCAGCATATGGTCTCACAAGGGGTCTGAGGATCTCATCTCGGTACCTAATGGCAGTCAGGCTACCTCTGGCGAGCACATGGAGGGCTGTGCGGCCCCACCAAGGAAATGCCACCTCACACTGACTGACCCACCACCAAACCGGTCATGCTGGAGGATGTTACAGGCAGTAGAACGTTCTCCACGGCGTCTCCAGACTGTCACGTCTGTCATGTGCTCAGTGTGAACCTGCTTTCATCTGTGAAGAGCACAGGGCGCCAGTGGCGAATTTGCCAATCTTGGTGTTCTCTGGCAAATAGAAAAACGTCCTGCACAGTGTTGGGCTGTAAGCACAACCCCCACCTGTGGACGTCGGGCCCTCATACCACCCTCATGGAGTCTGTTTCTAACCGTTTGTGCAGACACATGCAGATTTGTGGCCTGCTGGAGGTCATTTTGCAGGGCTCTGGCAGTGCTCCTCCTACTCCTCCTTGCACAAAGGCAGAGGTAGCGGCCCTGCTGCTGGGTTGTTGCCCTCCTACGGCCTCCTCCACATCTCCTGATGTACTGACCTGTGTCCTGGTAGTGCCTCCATGCTCTGGACACTACGCTGACAGACACAGCAAACCTTCTTGCCACAGCCCGCATTGATGTTCCATCCTGGATGAGCTGCACTACCTGAGCCACTTGTGTGGGTTGTCTCATGCTACCACTAGAGTGAAGGCACCGCCAGCATTCAAAAGTGACCAAAACATCAGCCAGGAAGCATAGGAACTGTAGTCCCCACCTGCAGAACCACTCCTTTATTGGGGGTGTCTTGCTAATTGCCTATAATTTCCACCTGTTGTCTATTCCATTTGCACAACAGCATGTGAAATGTATTGTCAATCAGTGTTGCTTCCTAAGTGGACAGTTTGATTTCACAGAAGTGTGATTGACTTGGAGTTGCATTGTGTTGTTTAAGTATTCCCTTTATGTTTTTGAGCAGTGTATAAATGTCAGTTTGTCACTTTCATGAGGTTGGAGTAATAACATGTTCAGCTACTTAAGACAGTGGTTCGAATTTAGGTTTTGAGAAAATTAACCAAGGAATAATTTCTCTTCGCTCATTGACTTCTCAAAGCCCTGTCTGGTCTGCTCCGGAAGCGTTCCCTGAAGTCTTACGATGTTAAGCCTCTGGGTTTAGAAACTTTGATAATACTGTGTTAGGATTAGTTCTGGTCTTGCGCTCGTAACCAAATAAGGCAACAACCAAGCTGGTGGGAAGCTTTTGTCTCTTAATTTTACACAATACGCAGATGTTTGCTTGAGGAGCATTGCTGACAGAAACATGAAATGTTGTCCTCCCTCTGATCGATCCCATCAGGTGAATCACACAGTAATGCTCAGCACCCTAGGCGATTCCAGTTACAGGTTCGGTGCCACCTATGTGGGAACTAAGCAGATGGGTCCAGCAGAGGTGAGTCCGAGCCAATTAGCTAATACCACATCCTGAAGATTTGTTTGATACATTAGCCCTGTACACAATACAGCTATATAAAGTTTTAACCCTTCATTTGAGTGCTAAAAGGGGTGCTTTGGGATTTTGGCCTTTCATCTACTTCTCCAGAGTCGGAAGAACTGGTGGATACCATGTCGCTGTGTCCAGAATGTATTTTCGTGAGCCGATGCTAACTAGTGTTAGCGCAATGGCTGGAAGTCTATGGGCATCTATATCTATGAGCATGCTACCACAAAAATGGTGTCCGTGAGTTCATCTGACTCTGGGGAAGTAGATAAAGAGCCTCATTGCCAAAATCCCGAAGTATGTTTTTTTATACAGTCAAGTTCACACACTACCAGTCATGAATGACAATGACAACTATATTACAGTTATTGTTGCTGGTATTTGTGAAATTAGCTTATTCTGGAAATGTTTTTACCTGTATATTGTAACTATTGTTTACTGCCTGCAGTCCTTCCCAGTCATGGTGGGAGACATGGACAACAGCGGCAGCCTCAATGCCCAGGTCATTCACCAGATCTCCAACAGAGTCCGGTCCAAACTAGCCTTCCAGGTACAGATATTTGGATTTCTATGGTAGTGTTTGTTTAGTCTGCCATTTACCTTGGCAGTTGAAATTAGGTGGTAATTAACAATACTTTGAAGTAGAGCTTCAACGCCTGGACCTTACATTTGGGAGGCTTGGTGACCGTGTATAGCCCACTTAAGTTACTACATCAGACTGATTGATGACATGTTTATCAATGTGTGTCCTGCCATCAGACGCAGCAGCAAAAGTTTGTGAACTGGCAAGGAGATTGTGAGGTCCGAGGAGAGGACTTTACTGCTGCTGTTACCCTGGGCAACCCAGATGTCCTTGTAGGCTCTGGTAAGCTTTGTGAATGGAGATATTCTGTAATACTGAAATGTACCACCAACTAACTATCTTAAGCTGATCATTTTCTCTTACTACTTCATCTGTCAGGTATTATTGTAGCACACTACCTCCAGTCCATAACCCCATCCCTGGCTTTGGGAGGGGAGCTGGTTTACCATCGCAGGCCAGGAGAGGAAGGCACGGTCATGTCTCTAGCTGGCAGATACACAGGTGAGGCATTGGCCACAATCACACTGAAGTATGGGAACAACCCAGTCTCTGCGCCCCCCCCCCCCTTAGATTTCAGAAGTTAAAGTGTATTCTAAACCATGTAAGGGAGTTTGTACACTTATTACTATAAATCAGCAAGAAACTATAAAATGGTTAACTTATAATTCTGAAGGCAATTAAGTTAAAATGACAAGGCAATGTGTGCTTGGAGACAGAAGATATCTTTACAAACAAAGGACTTTAGAAATAGCCAGGATAAAACAATAAATGTACATGATGAATGAATAGTGGAGATGTTTTATAGACAAATAAGAAAAGTATATATGGGAGTTTGTCTAACCTTTTTTATAGCATGTGATTCAAAGAACAAAAACAAGACACTTAAAATATAAAGTAACCGATTGAAGCCTACAGATGACACGCTCACATCAAATCAGGGAGAAGAAGGTGAGGTTGAGCTGGAAAACTCTTACACATCTGTCTGGGGCAGTCTTCAGAGAACTCTCCATGCCAGCAGAGTCCAAAAATAAGAATTTCAGTAGGACACAGAATTCCACAAGGTCCCCGCCATGGGACGTCCTTGGATTGTTTTGTGGTTTGTAAAACCAAACTGTGAGAGGTGAGCCCTCCTGTCAGGAGTGCTGTGATTGGCTTAGGTGATGGAATAGTTCCTAGGGTTGGGTCAGCCCCCATTCATCACCTGCATTGTTCTGTGACTAATTCAGACCCCTGGACTTTTTCTATTTTCTTTTTCTATTTTGTTACGTTACAGCCTTATTCTAAAGTAGATTACATTGTTTTTTTTTTTTATCTTCATCAATGACGAAACAAAAACACTTTTTTAGAAATGTTTGCAAATGTATTCAAAAAGAAAAAATCCTATTACATTTACTCAATACTCTGAAGTACCTTTGGCAGCGATTACAGCCTTGAGTCTTCTTGGGTATGACGCTACAAGCTTGGCACACCTCTATTTGGGGAGTTTCTCCCATTATCTGCAGATCCTCTCAAGCTCTGTCAGGTTGGATGGGGAGCGTTGCTGCACAGCTATTTTCAGGCCTCTCCAAAGATTTTAGATCAAGTTCAAGTCCGGGCTCTGCCTGGGCCACTCAAGGACATTCAGAGACTTGTCCCTAAGCCACTCCTGCATTGTCTTTGCTGTGTGCTTAGGGTCGTTGTCCTGTTGGAAGGTGAACCTTTGCCCCAGTATGAGGTCCTGAGCGCTCTGGAGCAGGTTTTCATCAGGGATCTCTGTACATTGCTTTGTTCATCTTTGCCTCGATCCTGACTAGTCTCCCAGTCCCTGCTGCTGAAAAACATTCCACAGTATGATGCTGCCACCACCATGCTTCACCGTAGGGATGGTGCCAGGTTTCCTCCAGACTTCAATCTTGGTTTCATCAGACCTGAGAATCTTGTTTCTCATGGTCTGAGTCCTTAAGGTGCTTTTTGGAAAACTTGAAGTGGGCTGTCTTTTACTGAGGAGTGGCTTCCATCTGGACACTCTACCATAAGGGCCTGATTGGTGGAGTGCTGCAGAGATGGTTGTCCTTCTGGAAGATTCTCCCATCTCGACAGAGATGAGCTCTGTCTGTGACCATCGGGTTCTTGGTAACTCACTGACCAAGGCCCTTCTCCCCCGTTTGCTTAGTTTGGCCAGGCAGCCAGTTCTAGGAAGAGTCTTGGTGATTCCAAACTTCCATTTAAGAAAGATTGAGGCCACTGTGTTCTTGGGGACCTTCAAAGCTGGAGACATTTTTTGGTGTCCTTCCCCAGATCTGTGCCTCAACTCAATCCTCTACGGACAATTCCTTCAATCATGGCTTGGTTTTTGCTCTGACATGCACTGTCAGCTGTGGGACCTTTTTATATAGACAGGTGTGTGCCTGTCTTTTCAGTCCGTTTAAACTGTTTGCTTGAGGAAATAAGAGTTTGAGGCACTTTTGCAAGCAGTGTAATGTTGTCCAATGGACAAGTTCCTTGGCTGAGTCACGGTCACTCTTCGTCAGAAGCCTGTTGTGTCCATGTCTCTGACAGAAGTCTGGGTGCCCTTTTGGTTCAAACCTGCCGCCCTTTTTGCTGACAGAAGCGTTGATGTAGACTAGAGGGGTGCCACTCACAGCAAGCACCCAGCAGGAGTTGTCCTTCTCCTATTTTTTGCTCATCTTCCTTTGTTCTCTGGCCACTGAATGGGTCCTTGTGTTTTCTTATTGTAGTTGACATCTGGCAGGGATGTGTTAATTTGACACTCTACAAACATGTATTTTTGATAATGCAGCGATAGTCCACTAACTGATATTTTTCTATAGTGGATAGGATAGATGTGTGTGTTACACTATGCCATTTTAAGACTGGTGTTTCTTGCTATTTCAGGCAGTAACTTCATTGCCACATTGACACTAGGGGGAGCAGGGGCACATGCCTCCTACTACCACAAAGCCAACGACACGGTATTGCTCAATTCCATTGGTTTCCTTCTGTGTCTATTACTTTTTACCAATGTGTTGGTTAGTGTCTTCAGCTCTCTCACTGTTGTTCTTATCCCACAGTTGCAGTTGGGTGTTGAGTTTGAGGCTAGCACCCGAATGCAGGAGACCAGTGTTTCATTTGGCTACCAGCTAGATGTGCCTAAAGCCAATTTGCTCTTCAAAGGTATGGCTTCTGCTTGTATGGACACTGATTTTAAAGTATATGTATATTCCTGTATATTAGCCTTTTGTTACATTGTTTGCTGTTTTTGTATTTTCATATACAGTTCCTTCAAAGTATTCACACCCCTTTACTTATTTAACATTTTGTTACAGCCTGAATTCAGAATGGATTAAATGTCTTATTTCTCACTACCCCATAATGACAAAGTGAAAACACGTTTTTAGAAATTGACAAAATTCTTAAATTAAATATCTGATTTACATAAATATTCAGACCCCTTTGTAAGAAGAACCATTGGCTGTGATTACAGCTTTGAGTTGTCTTGGGTATGTCTGTATCAGCTTTGCACATCTGGATTTGGTGATTCTTCTCCCATTTCTTCCTGGCAGATTTTCTAGAGCTCTGTTAAGTTAGATGTGGAGTGACAGTGAACAGCAATCTTCAAGTCTTCCCACAGATTTTCAATAGGATTCATGTCTGGACTTTGGCTGGGCCATTCAAGGACTTTCACATTTTTGTTCTCAAGCCATTCCAGCATTGCTTTGGCTGTATGTTTGGGGTCGTTGTCCTGTTGGAATGTAAATCTTTGCCCCAGTCGAATGTTTGAACTCTGAAGCAGGTTCTCATCAATGATTTGCCTGTATTTGGCTCTGTTCATTGTTCCTGCTATCCTTACAAGTCTCCCTGCCCCTGAAAAGCATCCCCATAGCCTGATGATACTTCCACCACCATGGTGTTAGACGGGTGATGAGCTGTGCCTGGGTTTCTCCAGACATGGCGCTTTGCATTCAGGCCAAATAGTTAAATGTTTGTCTCATCAGACCACAGAATATTTTGCCTTATCTTCTGTTTTTCATGTGCCTTTTCACAAACTTCAGTTGTGCTGTAATGTGCCTTTTTCTCAGTAGTGGCTTCCGTCTGGCATCTCCAATAAAGCCCAGATTGATGAAGTGCTGTCGAGACTGTTGTCCTTCTGGCATATTCTCCCATCTCAGCTAAGGAACTCTGTAGCTATGTCAGTGGGCTTTGGGTTCTTGGTCACCTCCCTGACCAAGGTCCTTCAGTTTGGTTGCACGGTCAGCTCTAGGCAGAGTCTGGATAGTTCCATCTTTTTTTGAATTTCCCAATGATGGAGGCCACTGTGCTCTTGGAAACTTTCAATACTCTAAATGTATACCCTTCCCAATATGTATATGCCTGATCACAATTCTATCTTGGAGATCTAGGGACAGTTTCTTGGACTTCATGCTATAGTTTCTGCTCTGACATGCACTGTCAACTGTGAGACCTTATATAGACAGGTGTGTTTCTTTCTAAATCATGTCCAAACAATTGAATTGGCCACAGGTGGACTCCAATCTAGTGGCATATCAGGGATGATCAAAGGAAATTGAATGCACCGGAGCTCAATTTGGAGCGTCATAGCAAAGGGGTGTTAATACTTATGTCAATTTGATTTCTGTAATTTCATTTTCAATAAATGTGCAAAATGTATATATTTCATCAATTTTTAAATAACAGAACAAAATGTGGAATAAGTCTAGAGTTATGAATATTTTCTCAAAGCACTTATTAAATTTTCTGTTTTCCTCCCCAATACTCCAGGCTCCATAGATAGTAATTGGGTGGTGGGGGCCACACTAGAGAAGAAGCTACTTCCTCTGCCTCTTTCTTTGGTCCTGGGGTCCTTCCTCAACCACAAGAAGAACAAGTTCCAATGTGGTTTTGGCATCACCATCGGTTAGACTTACCAGAGTGGGGGAAAGCCTATAGGCAATCTTCATAGAAAGGACAGACCAAGCCTGGACTCACCACCGAGTCTCACATCACTTCAATTTGTCCCCATCTGACTACTAAGAAGTTCATTGTTGTTGGTTCCAAAGGTTAATTTTTCCTAAATCATGTGTTAAAATATACACTATATATACAGAAGTATGTGGACACCCCTTGAAATTAGTGGATTCGGTTATTTCAGCCATACCTGTTGCTGACAGGTGTATAAAATCGAGCACACCGCCATGCGATCTCCATAGACAAACATTGGCAGTAGAATGGCCTTACTGAAGAGCCCAGTAACTTTTTCCATGTGGCACTGTCATAAGATACTACATTTACAACAAGTCAGTTTGTCACCTTTCTATCCTGCTAGAGCTGTTATTGTAAAGTGGAAACGTCTAGGTGCAACAATGGCTCAGCCATGAAGTGGTAGACCACACAAGCTCACAGAACAGAACGGCAGAGTGCTGAAGTGCGTATAAATCGTCTGTCCTCCATCGCAACACTCTGGAAGCAAAGTCGGCACAATAACTATTTGTCGGGAGCTTCATGAATCCCATTGACCACCTTTGGGATGAATTGGAACGCCGACTGCGAGCCAGACCTAATTGCCCAACCTCACCTAATGCTGTTGTGGCTGAATGCTGTGGGGACTTGCTTCCAATGTTCCAACATCTAGTGGAAAGCCTTCCCAGAACAGTGGAGGCTGTTAGAGCGCCAAGGGGGGACCAACTCCATATCAATGCCCATGATTTTGGAATGAGATGTTCAACGAGCAGGTGTCCACATACTTTTGTCCATGTAGTATATAATCATTGAACGGTTAAACAAAGAAATGTAAATAAGGTGCATCTTTAGGACTAAAATAATCAGTCGAATTATCAAAATTGGGGTTAAAATGCATGGGTCAGAGATTGAGGACAATGTGATGATGAGATTGGACAATGGCCATATACTTCAGAGACTAACGTATTAAGACCAACATAGCAGACAGCAGTAAAAGAGGACTCAGTAAAACACTTGCTGTTAGGAAACTATCAAATTATAGTACTTTTGTTTTTAGGTCTGTGCCGGTCCAGTTTTGTTTTGGTCGGTTTGTTTTTATTTATTTTGTGTTGTATGGTCTATCTGCTTCTTTTCACTTTTTTGTTTGTTTTTTTAGGTTGGGGAGGCAGAGGGCAGGAAAATCTTTTTCATAATCGTATATATTACCTGTATATATCTATTGGGAAAAGGATAAATGCCATTTCTTACAAAATACAGAGATAATTGTTTTTGTTTCTTATTGCTTCAAATTCTCTGCTCATAGTTGACAGAGCCTGAATTGTTTCAATTGATGAGAATAAGCTGAATGCTGTTCATGAGTTTAATTAATTTAAATCACACATGATAATACTGACATATGCTGATATGTAGGAAAGTTTGCTTGAAGAAATTGAGACTCTTTTCAAGAGGGCAACAGTAGATGTGATTATTCTATTGATGATAGAATCCTGCACAGCTTCTGTAATATAGTCCTGAGTCACATGTAGATATTGGTCAGGAGATGGAGAGTCCGATAACTGATCATGTGAAACAACAATAGTGGTACATACATTTACACTGAACAAAAATATAGGCGCAACATGGAAAGTGTTGGTCCCATATTTCATGAGCTGAAATAAAAGATCCCAGAAATGTTCCATACGCACAAAAAACGTATTTCTCTCCATTTGTGCACAAATTTGTTTACATCCCTGTTGGTGAGCATTTCTTCTTTACCAAAATAATCCATCCACCTGACAGTTGTGGTATATCAAGAAGCTGGTTAAACAACATGATCATTACACAGGCACACCTTGTGCTGGGGACACTAAAATGCCACTCTAAAATGTGCAGTTTTGTCACAACATAATGCCACAGATGTCTCAAGTTTTGAGTAGGCATGCTGACGGCAGGAATGTCCACTAGAGCATTTCCTGTTAATCACTACCATAAGCTGCCTCAATGTCGTTTTAGATCATTTTTCTGTACGTCCAACCGCTTTCACGACTGCAGACCACATGTATGTGGTTGAGCGGTTTGCTGATGACAATATTATGAGCAGAGTGCCCTGGGATGGCGGTGGGGCAGGCATAAGCTACGGACAACGAACATGATAGCATTTTATCGCTGACAATTTGAATGCACAGAGATACCGTGACGAGATCCTGAGGCCCATTGTCGGGCCATTTATCTTCCGCGTGATTATGCATGGCCCCATGTCTCAAGGATCTGTACACATTTCCTGGAAGCTGAAAATGTCCCAGTTCTTCCATGGCCTGCATACCCACCAGACATATCACCCATTGAGCATGTTTGGGATGCTCTGGATCAAGGTGTACGACAGCGTGTTACAGTTCCCGCCACTATCCAACAAATTCGCAAAGTGATTAAAAAGAAGTGGGACTTCATTCCACAGGCAAATGGTCACATCAGATACTGACTGGATTTCTGACCCACGCCCCTACTTTTTGATTTAAGGTATCTGTGACTAACAGATTCATGTGTTCCCAGTCATGTGAAATCTATAGATTACAGCCTCATGAATTTATTTCTATTGACTGATTTCCTTATATGAACTTTAACTCAATAAAATCTTAAATTGTTGTGTTCATTTTTTTTGTTCAGGGTTAAATTTGATACAACATATGATACTATTTTTAAGTTGATTGTTATTGCATTAGGCTTAGTATTTAACTGTTGAAACAGAGATGTGTGTTTGTTTATGTATGAGACAAACAATACTCTGTCAGTATACTGTACATATTGCCCCTTTTGGACTTTGATGGAAAATTATTAATCAGTACGCAGTTCTAGTAGAACAAGTCAAATCAGTCTGATTACTGGCACTTCTTGGTGACAGTTGGGTAGTCAGGTCCTCTCCATATGGGGCTAGATTCTGCTGGAGCTCCTGTGTTCTCTGAGTCAGCTTAGTCTTGGAGCTCTGGGTCAGGGAAATCATGATATTCTGGAACTCCTCCGGGTTCTGGTCGCTTCAGCTAGGGGCCCAGCTCGGCCTGCAGCTGCTACATACTCTTCTCCAGGCTTCCCTTCAGCTCCTCACTCTTCAGGGAAAGAGTGGCCTTCAGCCAGTGCTCAGTTCCTTCTCTAGGTGAGCCTTCAGTTGTTTGGCCTCCTGGGAAAGCTTTGCCAGCAGGTCCTGAGTCAGAGGAGTCACCTGGCCACAGTGTACTGGTTCACAGCATAGGCACTCCCAGAGACCGAGAGAAAGGTCAGTATAGAGGCCAAGTCACAAGGTTACTCAACAGTTATCAAACTCCAATCTATTGTGTTATTATCTACATATTGAGACTAACTTGACTGTGGCACCACTGTCTGATCCACTTAGACTGGTCCTGCCACAGAACATAAGTTTTGCACCCTGTAGGAGAGACCGAAGATTATAAAATGTTCAGTCTAGACTTGAGGGTATTTGAGATTATACTTTTACTCCTTTCATTGATATTACCTTACTGTTACATTTAGTATTATCAATTTGCTTCCTTTTAAAAATACAAACACTAGTCACATGTTGAAGAATGAAAATATATTATTCACTCACCAGTGAAAACAGCAAGCGCAAGCAGCACTAGGACCTTCATGACTGGCTGTTAATGGAGAAAAAGACAGTTGGTGAAGAAAACATCCAACTCTGTTTCTCATCCCAGATATTGTAGCCAGTGTGATAAAAACACATACCTGGAAGCAGCTAGTGTCTTCCCAGCTAACAGTTCGAGGGAGAGAACGTTTGTGTAATGTTTTGAGTGTCCAGTTAATTAGGGGAACATTCCATCTATGTAACAAGAACCTTTTGTGTTAGTTAGAACATGCCCTTAATGTCAAGCAGAACATACAATATTCTCAGAATATGCAACAATGTTCTAGACGCTTTTTATGGGACGTTCGAAGAACATTCATGTGTCCAGTTTTTTTTAGGAGAATATTCCATCACCGTTACACCAAACATACACAGAACATGATTGTGTTCTCAGAACACAAGATATTAATGTTCTAGACATGTTGGGAATGTTGCAAGGACATTTGTGTCCAAATAAAAATGTATTACACATCACTTCTTGTTACTGTTGCCTAGCCAATCAAGGCCCTGATTGGTGAACCACTGACCCATTCATAACTCTATCTTTTGGCAAGGTTCGGGATACTCACACATTCAGTACTTTTACCTTATTTATTTGATATACAAGTGAGGGGGGAAAAGTATTTGATCCCCTGCTGATTTTGTACTTTGGCCCACTGACAAAGAAATGATCAGTCTATAATTTTAATGGTAGGTTTATTTGAACAGTGAGAGACAGAATAACAACAAAATCCAGAAAAACGCATGTCAAAAATGTTATAAATTGATTTGCATTTTAATGAGG
Source organism: Oncorhynchus gorbuscha (assembly GCF_021184085.1). Classification (NCBI taxonomy): domain Eukaryota; kingdom Metazoa; phylum Chordata; class Actinopteri; order Salmoniformes; family Salmonidae; genus Oncorhynchus; species Oncorhynchus gorbuscha. Next base: position 25,539,865 of record NC_060196.1, read on the forward strand.
GAAATACGTATTTGACCCCCTCTCAATCAGAAAGATTTCTGTCTCCCAGGTGTCTTTTATACAGGTAACGAGCTGAGATTAAGAGCACACTCTTAAAGGGAGTGCTCCTAATCTCAGTTTGTTACCTGTATAAAAGACACCTGTCCACAGAAGCAATCAATCAATCAGATTCCAAACTTTCCACCATGGCCAAGACCAAAGAGCTCTCCAAGGATGTCAGGGACAAGATTGTAGACCTACACAAGGCTGGAATGGGCTACAAGACCATCGCCAAGCAGCTTGATGAGAAGGTAACAACAGTTGGTGCAACAGTCAATCTCCCTCAGCCTGGGGCTCCATGCAAGATCTCACCTCGTGGAGTTGCAATGATCATGAGAACGGTGAGGAATCAGCCCAGAGTTACACAGGAGGATCTTGTCAATGATCTCAAGGCAGCTGGGACCATAGTCACCAAGAAAACAATTGGTAACACACTACTCTGTGAAGGACTGAAATCCTGGAGCCCGCAAGGTCCCCCTGCTCAAGAAAGCACATATACTGTACATGCCCGTCTGAAGTTTGCCAATGAACATCTGAATGATTCAGAGGACAACTGGGTGAAATTGTTGTGGTCAGATGACACCAATGGAGCTCTTAGCCATCAACTCAGCTCGCCGTGTTTGGAGGAGGAGGAATGCTGCCTTTGACCCCAAGAACACCATCCCCACTGTCAAACATGGAGGTGGAAACATGCTTTGGGGGTGTTTTTCTGCTAAGGGGATAGGACATGCACCGTCAAATGCCAGGGCATTGAAAATGGGTTGTGGATGTTATTCCAGCATGACAATGACCCAAAATCAATCAATCAATCAAATTTTATTTATATAGCCCTTCGTACATCAGCTGATATCTCAAAGTGCTGTACAGAAACCCAGCCTAAAACCCCAAACAGCAAGCAATGCAGGTGTAGAAGCACGGAATCATTCAAGACAAAACACTGGACTGTTCTGAAATGGCCAACAATGAGTCCAGATCTAAATCCCATTGAAAACTTGTGGAGAGATCTGAAAACAGCAGATAGGAGAAGGCTCCTTTCTAATCGGGGAGAACTGGAGCAGTTTGCCCAAGAGGAGTGGGCCAAACTGACTGTACAGAGGTGCAGGAAGCACATCGATGGTAATAGGAAGTGCTTGATCACAGTTCTTTTGACCAAAGGCTGTGCTACCAAATATTAAGTCTAGGGTGTCAATACTTTTGTCAATTTAAATGGATATATTAAGTTCTGAATCAAAAAACAAAGGTTCTGTCATATTAACAGTGAAAAAAAGAATTGTGGAGACCAAATACTTTGTTCAATTTCAACTTATTTTTAGGAAAAATAGTGAGTTACTTGAAAAAATATTTTTGGGCCACGACTGTATATACTGTATTCTATACTATTCTACAGTATCTTAGTCACTTAATGTTTACATATCTGGCATTTCTCATCTCATATGTGCATATACTATTCTATGGTATCTTAGTCCATTCCGCTCTGACATCGCTTGTCCATATGTATATAGTCTTAATTCATTCCTACTTGTATGTATTGGGTATAGGTTGTGTAATTTGTTAGATATTACTGTCGGAGCTAGAAGTACAAGCATTTCGCTACACCAGTAATAACATCTGCTAATAACGTATGTGACCGATTTGTTCTTCTGAAATAGACTAGTTTCTTCATATCGTGCTTCTTTAGACCTGTCTAAAATGAATCATGGATTTATTGTGAAGGTGTAGGCTATATTAAATGCATGTATTAGACTTTTTAAAATGTAGATGTTCCAAAGGTCTGCATCAGTGGCTTGTAGGCTGTGTGTGGAAGCCAGGAGATGCTAAATGTGTTTATTTTAGTTAACAGTCAATTATCGTGAGACTAGCAGTTACTTGCTTGACAATCACCAGCTGACAATATTTCATGACCGCCTCAGCCCTAGCTGTGATCCCTTATTGATGTTACTTGTTAATTGCACTTCAATTAGTGTAGACATGGAATGTGTATGCGTGCTAGTCGGAGGGTGAATGGGCAAGACAAAATATTGAAGTGCATTTGAATGGGGTATGGTAGCAGGTTCTCCAAATACCAGAATGGTCCACCACCCAAAGGACATCCAGCCAACTTGACACAACTGTGGGAAGCATTGGAGTCAACATGCGCCTATCACGTTTCTGGTATGACCCAAGTGCAGACGTGTTGAAGAAACAAAAGTGTATTCTTTAAACAGAGGCAGGCAAATGACAGGTCAAGGCAGGCAGGGGTCAATAATACAGAGGGTGTAAGGCAGCAGAACAGCGGGCAGGGTCAGGCAGAGGTCAATAATCCAGAGAGGGTGTAAGGCAGTGGAAGAGCGGGCAGAGGTCGGGGTCAGGCAGAGGTCAATAATCCAGAGAGGGTGTAAGGCAGCGGAACAGCGGGCAGGGGTCAGGCAGAGGTCAATAATACAGAGAGGGTGTAAGGCAGTGGAAGAGCGGGCAGGGGTCGGGGTCAGGCAGAGGTCAATAATCCAGAGAGGGTGTAAGGCAGCGGAACAGCGGGCAGGGGTCAGGCAGAGGTCAATAATCCAGAGAGGGTGTAAGGCAGTGGAAGAGCGGGCAGGGGTCAGGCAGAGGTCAATGATCCAGAGAGGGTGTAAGGCAGCAGAACAGCGGGCAGGGGTCAGGGTCAGGCAGAGGTCAATAATCCAGAGAGGGTGTAAATCAGCGGAACAGCGGGCAGGGGTCAGGCAGAAATTCCTTTTTGATACTGTGGCAAAGCTAACTACAGAGAGGTCAATAATACAGAGGGTGTAAGGCAGCGGAACAGAGGTCAGGTTCCCCAAGAGAGGATGACTCTTTAGCAGTGATAAATTCATGAACTGAGGAAAAGATTATGATTATTAGAAAGCAAATTACGATCAAACCTCAGTTGTCCTGAGTCTGCAGACCTAGGATCAAGAGAGAGACGCTTCAGGCAGAGGTCAATAATCCAGAGAGGGTGTAAGGTAGAAGAATAGCGTGCAAGGGTCAGGCAGAGGTCAATAATCCAGAGAGGGTGTAAAGCAGTGGAAGAGCGGGCAGGGGTCAGGGTCAGGCAGAGGTCAATAATCCAGAGAGGGTGTAAGGCAGCGGAACAGCGGGCAGGGGTCAGGCAGAGGTCAATAATACAGAGAGGGTGTAAGGCAGCGGAACAGCGGGCAGGGGTCAGGCAGAGGTCAATAATCCAGAGAGGGTGTAAGGCAGTGGAAGAGCGGGCAGGGGTCAGGCAGAGGTCAATAATCCAGAGTGGGTGTAAGGCAGCAGAACAGCGGGCAGGGGTCAGGGTCAGGCAGAGGTCAATAATCCAGAGAGGGTGTAAGGCAGCGGAACAGCGGGCAGGGGTCAGGCAGAGGTCAATAATACAGAGAGGGTGTAAGGCAGCAGAACAGCGGGCAGGGGTCAGGCAGAGGTCAGGCAGAGGTCAATAATCCAGAGAGGGTGTCCCTGAAGATTGGCCGTTGATTCCTCGGGGCTAGTGTCTGTTCCCCACCCCTGGGTGTTGGGTCTGGCCCTCAGGATGGTAGTGGTTGAAGATTTCCTCTAGTGGTGTGTGGGGCTGTGCTTTGGCAAAGTGGGGTGGGGTTATATCCTTCCTGTTTGGCCCTGTCCGGGGTGTCCTCGGAAGGCAGTGGACCATGTCCCAGGACTACCTGACATGAGGACTCCTTGCTGTCCCCAGTCCACCTGGCCATGCTCCTGCTCCAGTTTCAACTGTTCTGCCTTACTATTATTCAACCATGCTGGTCATTTATGAACATTTGAACATCTTGGCCACGTTCTGTTATAATCTCCACCTGAAGAGCGGGCAGGGGTCAGGCAGAGGTCAATAATCCAGAGTGGGTGTAAGGCAGCAGAACAGCGGGCAGGGGTCAGGGTCAGGCAGAGGTCAATAATCCAGAGAGGGTGTAAGGTAGAAGAATAGCGTGCAAGGGTCAGGCAGAGGTCGGTAATACAGAGAGGGTGTAAGGCAGCAGAACAGCGGGCAGTGGTCAGGCAGAGGTCAATAAATCCAGAGAGGGCGTAAGGCAGCGGAACAGCGGGCAGGGTCAGGCAGAGGCCAATAATACAGAGAGGGTGTAAAGCACTGGAACAGCGGGCAGGGTCAGGCAGAGGCCAATAATACAGAGAGGGCGTAAGGCAGCGGAACAGCGGGCAGGGTCAGGCAGAGGCCAATAATACAGAGAGGGTGTAAGGCACTGGAACAGCGGGCAGGGTCAGGCAGAGGCCAATAATACAGAGAGGGTGTAAGGCACTGGAACAGCGGGCAGGGGTCAGGGTCAGGCAGAGGTCGGTAATCAAGAGAGGGTGTAAGGCAGCAGAACAGCAGGCAGGGGTCAGGCAGAGGTCAATAATACAGAGAGGGTGTAAGGCAGCAGAACAGCGGGCAGAGGTCGGTAATCCAGAGAGGGTGTAAGGCAGCGGAACAGCAGGCAGGGTCAGGCAGAGGCCAATAATAAAGAGAGGGTGTAAGGCAGCGGAACAGCGGGCAGGGGTCAGGCAGAGGTCAATAATACAGAGAGGGTGTAAGGCAGCAGAACAGCGGGCAGGGTCAGGGTCAGGCAGAGGTGAATAATCCAGAGAGGGTGTAAGGCAGCAGAACAGCGGGCAGGGTCAGGGTCAGGCAGAGGTGAATAATCCAGAGAGGGTGTAAGGCAGCAGAACAGCGGGCAGGGTCAGGGTCAGGCAGAGGTGAATAATCCAGAGAGGGTGAAAGGCAGCAGAACAGTGGGCAGAGGTCAATAATACAGAGAGGGTGTAAGGCAGCAGAACAGAGGTCAGGGTCAGGCAGAGGTCAATAATACAGAGAGGGTGTAAGGCAGCAGAACAGAGGTCAGGGTCAGGCAGAGGTCAATAATACAGAGAGGGTGTAAGGCAGAAGAATAGCGGGCAGGGGTCAGGCAGAGGTCGGTAATACAGAGGGTGTAAGGCAGCAGAACAGCGGGCAGTGGTCAGGCAGAGGTCAATAAATCCAGAGAGGGTGTAAGGCAGCGGAACAGCGGGCAGGGTCAGGCAGAGGTCAATAATCCAGAGAGGGTGTAAGGCAGCGGAACAGCGGGCAGGGTCAGGGTCAGGCAGAGGTCAATAATACAGAGAGGGTGTAAGGCAGCAGAACAGCGGGCAGGGTCAGGGTCAGGCAGAGGTCAATAATCCAGAGAGGATGTAAGGCAACAGAACAGCGGGCAGGGTCAGGGTCAGGCAGAGGTCAATAATCCAGAGAGGGTGTAAGGCAGCGGAACAGCGGGGAGGGTCAGGCAGAGGTCGGTAAGCAAGGGAGAACAGGAGCAAGGGAAACTGCTGGTAGGTTTGAACAAACAAAACAAACTGGCACAGATGACAGAAAACACAGGTATAAGTACCCAGGGGATACTGGAGAAGATGAGCGACAAACACCCTAACGACTGTGTCAATAGGGATCTCTCAAGGGCATGTCCTTATTGGCCAGTATAGTTAGGCTCTGTCCAAAAGAAACCCTAAACCCCTTAAAACAACTTTATGGGGTAAGCTTTATTCACATAATGCACTTTGAAGTAAATTTCAGCTCTGTTACAAGTACCATCAAGAAATTGTTTTAGTGATCATGGTGATTCAGGAGTACCATTAAGACAACAGTAGACAACTATACAGAAAGTCCTTAAATTGTTGAAATAAATCAATCTAGTCAGGTAAAATTAACTGAAAGCTGACACAAAACTGCCATAAAAAAGACAGACTACGGTTTGCAACTGCACATGGGGAAAGATCATACTTTTTGGAGAAATGTCCTCTGGTCTGATGAAACAAAAATACAAGTGTTTGGCCATAATGACCATCGTTATGTTTGGAGGAAAAAGTGGGAAGCTTGCAAGCAGAAGAACACCATCCCAACCATGAAGCACGGGGTGGCAGCATCATGTTGTGGGGGTGCTTTGCTGCAGGAGGGACTAGTGCATTTCACAAAATAGATGGAATCATGAAGCAGGAAAATGATGTGGATATATTGAAGCAACATCTCAAGACATCAGTCAGGAAGTTAAAGCTTGGTCGCAAATGGGTCTTCCAAATGGATAATGACCCCAAGCATACTTCCAAAGTTGTAGCAAAATGGCTTAAGGACAACAAAGTCAAGGTATTGGAGTGACCATCACAAAGTCCTGACCTCAATCCTATAGAAAATTTGTGGGCAGAACTGAAAAGCATGTACGAGCAAGGAGGCCTACAAACCTGACTCAGTTACACCAGCTCTGTCAGGAGGAATGTGCCAAAATTCACCCAACTTATTGTGGGAAGCTTGTGGAAGGCTACCTGAAACACTTGACCCAAGTTGAACAATTTAAAGGCAATGCTACCAAATACCCACTGAGAATGTGACGAAAGAAATAAAAGCTGAAATTAATCACTCTCTACTATTATTTCACATTCTTAAAATAAAGTGGGGATCCTAACTGACCTAAAACAGAGAATTAAAAAAAAATGTATTTGGCTAAGGTGTATGTAAACTTCCGACTTCAACTGTATATATAAGTTCTCAGAACATCGTAATCACATTCTGGGTAAGTTGTATTTGACATTAAGAGAAGGTTCTGTTGGAAAAACTTTAGTTAATGACCTAATGAGACTCTTAAGGGAATGTTCTCTAAAATTGTGGGAATATTTGTTGTTAACTGGGTTACCTGTTTGAGAGCGCTTGTGTCTTGTCCTTGTATCTGGTAGTACTGTGTACGGTGCCTTCAGAAAGTATTCTGAAAAATTTGCTTTATAAGTTGCATGGACTCATTCTCAAATTTGGACTCATCAGAACAATGGATAGATTTACATCGGTCTAATGTCCATTGATCGTGTTTCTTGGCCCAAGTTTGTTATTTTCTTATTATTGGTGTCCTTTAGTAATGGTTTCTTTGCAACAATTCAACCATAAAGGGCTGATTCACACAGTCTCTTCTGAACAGTTGATGTTGAGATGTGTCGAACTCTGTGAAGTGTTTATTTGAGCTGCAATTTCTGAGGCTGGTAACTCTAATGAACTTATCCTCTGCAGCAGAGGTAATCTGGGTCTTCCTTTTCTGTGGCGGTCCTCATGAGAGCCAGTGTCAGTTTCAGTTTCGCTTGATGGTTTTTGTGACTGCACTTTAAGAAACTTTCAAAGTTATTGAAATGTTTCATATTGACTGACCTTCATGTCTTAAAGTAATGATGGACTGTTGTTTATCTTTGCTTATTTGAGCTGTTCTTGTTATAATATGGACTTGGTCTTTTACCAAATAGAGCTATCTTCTGTATACCAGCCCTACCTTGTCACAACACAACTGATTGGCTCAAATGCATTAAGAAGGAAAAAAATTCCACAAATTAACTTTTAACAAGGCACACCTGTTAATTGAAATGCATTTTAGGTGACTACCTCATGAAGCTGGTTGAGATTATGCCAAGGGTGGCTACTTTGAAGAATCTCAAATATAAAATATATTTTGAGTTAACACTTTTTTAGTTACTACATCAAATCAAATGTATTTATATAGCCCTTCGTACATCAGCTGATATCTCAAAGTGCTGTACAGAAACCCAGCCTAAAACCCCAAACAGCAAACAATGCAGGTGTAGAAGCACGGTGGCTAGGAAAAACTCCCTAGAAAGGCCAAACCCTAGGAAGAAACCTAGAGAGGAACCAGGCTATGTGGGGTGGCCAGTCCTCTTCTGGCTGTGCCGGGTGGAGATTATAACAGAACATGGCCAAGATGTTCAAATGTTCATTAATGACCAGCATGGTCCAATAATAATAATGAGGCAGAACAGTTGAAACTGTGCTCAGAGTATCCTGCCTTGGCAAATCGCACTGTTGAGACACTGATGCCCTTTGCAACCATGTACCTATGTGAGAGTGGATTCTTGGCCCTCACTAGCATGACAATGAAATACAGGCACAGACTGTGTGTGGAAAATGATTTAAGACTGAGACTCTCTCCGATACAACCCAACAATGCAGAGTTATGTGCATCCTTTCAAGCACACCCTTTTCATTAACCTGTGGTGAGTTATTCACAATTTTCGATGAACAATGTTAGAATTGAGTAAATTCGAATCTGGTATCAGGATATAACAATATAACAATGAGTCACCGATTGTATACTATGTATTTTTTATTAGCTAAGTAATAAATGGCAAATGCAACTTTCGTATATACGGGCTCACTGTAATACCACGCAGGGCAGAACAGGGAACTGACAAGATGTATGTAAACAGTGTTCTTATACTGTGATATACATTGTTCCAACCCGTCTGTTGGCCTATCACAGTAGAGGCTGGGCGTGATTTAGACTTGCTCAGCCTATTGCAGGCGCTCAGGCGGGTCCCCGCCTCTTGGCGCTTCTTGGAGTCCTCCCTCCGTCGATGTATAGATTCTTACTGTTCTGGTATCACCCCCTAGTTATAACAATTGCTCAGTTCATGTGTTGTTCAGTATTTTTCCATCTCAGTTAAACCTCGTGATGACCACCCCTCCCTATCACAACTTTGTAAGATACAGCAAGTCACACCATGTGTTCAATATTGTTACATACAAAGGACAAAGCATATGCTGGGCTGTTATCTACAGTTTTGCAACATGCAGGTCACACCATGTTACTCAGTTCTTGTCACACACAAACAGGCAAGTAGCAAGCAGTTGTTTAATCTCATAATGATGCTCCAGTGCACAAATGCAGACACCTCACACAACCAACATCAGATAATATTTAATCATATATATATGGTAAGGACTATAATGTAAAACACAGGAGCCCACAACAAATAATGTTTTATATGTAAGGTGGCTAAATAAAGAGCAAAATTATTGATTATTATTATATTATTATTTGTGCCCTAGTCCAATAAGAGCTCTCTGTCACTTCCCACGAGCCGGGTTGTGACAAAAACTCACATTCATTCTTATGTTTAATAAATGTATCGTATTGTCTGTGTGTGCCAGGCTTACAATGATGGCAAAAAAAACAACATTTGAGTGCGCTGACCCTGGTGCTAGAGGGGGTACGCAGGAGGTTGAATGATTGAAGGGGTACAGGACTATAAAAGTTTGAGAACCAATGGTGTAGGAGAACGAGGACAGGGGCATAGCCTTTGTCGGACGCCATTAAAAGGTAAATTACCACCTTCACGAGTGCAGTCTTAGTGTTATGATGGGGTCTAAAACCAGACTGAAGCATTTTGTATACATTATTTTGCTTCAGGAAGGCAGTGAGTTTTTCTGCGCCACAGCTTTTCCATTTTTTTTTTGAGGAATGGGAGATTCGATATAGGCCGATAGTTTTTATGTTAGCAACAAGATGATGTACTATATGTATAAATTAAAATATACTAATAGCACAAACTCCATCAATGCCACGCCCCTTCTGAATCCCTCGATGTTCTTGGAGTTTGTGCTATTATTACAAATAAACATAGCTAGCTATTTTACAGTGAAAGCGAGGCAAGTTATCAGATAAGAAATGACCAATCGAATGTTTTCTGTATTTCAGCCGCATAATTCTAGACTTTTATTTGATTCAGTTATGTGTATTGCGTTATCATCTTGTATACTGGAAGTGATCTTTATTCGCCCTGGCCAACATTGTTGGGGGGGAACCTGAGGTGCTGACCTGTTGCACCCTCGACAACCACTGTGATTATTATTATTTGACCATGCTGGTCATTTATGAACATTTTAACATCTTGGCCATGTTCTGTTATAATCTCCACCCGGCCACCCCTCATAGCCTGGTTCCTCTCTCGGTTTCCTCCTAGGTTTTGGCCTTTCTAGGGAGTTTTCCTAGCCACCGTGCTTCTACACCTGCATTGTTTGGGGTTTTAGGCTGAGTTGCTGTACTGCACTGAGATATCAGCTGATGTAAGAAGGGCTATATAAATTAGATTTTTGGTAAAACGAACATCCTAAGTCTTTCTGTTGAGCACTTTGGCATCCCAAGACGATTGCTAAAAGTACTTCTACAGTCATTAGATGTACTGTACAGATTTCCAGTTTCTGTCTGTTTTTCTGCTCTGTCATGACCTCCAGAGTCAGGCCAAGAACTAACTCCAATAACTGAATCAGCATTCTTAGTCAGTTTATTGATCTTGTTCCTTGGGTAGACAATTTAATATCCAAAATAACCCTCTGCTTCCTAACCTCATTCTGGAATGATGATTCACATAATATGACATGATTAAACAATTCGCCTTTTGTGTTCATATTGACAGATTATGAAGATGTACATTGTCCTCATTTCAGAAATGCTGGGATCAACAAAACAAACATGTCCAAGCTGCTACCCAAACCCTTGAGGTGAGGTCTAAAAAATTAGACTTCTTTGGGGTCCCAGGTCCTCACCACCTCTAGGGGAGGAGACAATGGCTCACACTGCCCTTAGATCTGCCTACTGGGGGAATTCAGGCATGAAGGCTATCTGTGTCCTGCATACTTGATTGATATAAACTGAGTATACAAATAAACACCTGCTTTTTCCAAGACATAGTTCTTGCCAAGGTAGCAGCTTCCTGGGGTCCATAAAAATGTAAACATTAAAATACATTTTACAATACATTAAGTGTGTGCCCTCAGGTAACTACTCTACTAGAACACAATCCATGTGTACGTGTGTATAGCGTGCAGTGGCGATTTTAGCATGTAAATCTTGGTGGGGCAAAAAAAAGTGGGATACATGCCAGAAAAGCCACACCACAACACTAAACATTACATGAATTGCACTATAACGGTGACAAACGGTGCCCACAAACTGTTAGGGCCTACATAAAGCTGTCCCCACAGCAGAGTCCCAACAGCAGGCCCAACACCTTACCACTGCTACACCTGCCTATCAGCGGAGCCTTGTCTGGTAGAGAAACAGTTCATTCAGCCTCATTTACTGCCTTTAAAAAAACATAGCTGATATGGCTGACTTGCTTAAACAAATGTGGTTTCTAATGACAATTGAGTTGTTCAAACTATTGCATAAGGGAACGGATAAGAGACAATCCGTAATTTCGATGTAGACATTAATGAGCGAGCTACGATGGACGTAGTCAATATGACTATTTGTTCAGCACGTTTGAAATGTGCAGCGACAGAATTCAGAACATGGGCCGTTCTTACAGTATAAGCAGACAATGGAAGCTCTTACAATATTCAAAGATTTTGTTTCTCAAAAACAGGTTATAGGCTAATATGCATGTCAATCTCTCCTGGCTGAAAGTAGAAGAGAGATTGACTTCATCACTACTTTTATTTATGAGAGGCAAAGGAGAAATGCTAACTAACAGGGATGTAAATAAAAATGTGTGCACAAAATTTGAGAGAAACCAGATTTTTGCGCGTATGTCAGCTCATGAAACATGGAAACACTTTACATGTTGCGTTTATATTTTTGTTCAGTGTATTTCATGATCATGGATATATGGCATGATGGTCATCATAAGCATTCCATCCAATTGGCAACAGATTTTCCATGATAATATTCTCAAATCTGCATTAAAAAAAACATGCACATTTTCCCACCAAAGGCGTTTCTATCACAGAGATAGAGGACTTGGGCCCCGAAGCCCATTTTAGCATGGGCAGTGATATTGAGGCAGGAAGTTGACAACTGGGTGGGACTTCCTACAGGGTAAGGAAGGATCACATAATTCCATCCAAGTAAATCGCTTTATGCCTGTTCAAACAACATATTATAGGTGGCAGTATGCAACCTTTGTTTGATTACCAATTCATAGCAGAACTATATTTATGGCACTGATGGTTTTGTCACAAAAAACAAAACAAAACAAACAAAAAATATATATATATTGTAAGAGCCATTTTGGCCTGTTTATGAGTTGTGTTGTCTGTCAAGGGTTATTTTGACTTGTGTACACTAGAGGACATATGTTGGGGTCATGTGCACTGATTTTAGTGGATGTGTTATGGACAGCTCTCTCCTGTGCCAGTGGCAGTTCATAGGGAATCACCACTACAACAGTAAGAACTTAACTCTCGTTGGAAATTGGACTGACGGATCATTGCATGCAGCAAGTCGGATTATTGGTATCATTCGTTTTGCCTATAACAACGAACAAGGACTGAATCCATAGAATCCGATTTCCAATCTCTGCTGCCTAATTCATTGAAGTGTGAAGATTAATGATATAGTGACACTGTTGAAGGAACACAGAGCATTGGAGCGATTTATATTCATGGTTGCATATCAAAATATATATTATTGTGAGAGCCGATTATGGGAATATGGCTGAAAATAATTGTACCACTGTGGATAGCGTTGTGTATGGAGGCAACATGGCGCTAGTGGAGGAGCCGTTATCAAAAAAGTTTACTATAATAACTTTGGTAGGTAATATGATAAGATATACATAACAGCAACATTTCCTTTGATAAATGGCAGCCAAGCATCGATCGTCAGGTTACCACTATTTAAATAAACTGGTAATATATATTTGACATTTTGCATCAAGCACATCACCGTCCATCACTTAACCACCATGAAGTTGATCAATTATTTAATCTGCCTAAAAACAATGCTTTTCCACATCGTAAGAGTAGTACAACATAGTTTATCATTGCAACAAAAAAAAGATCCCACCATGTCAAACGACCAAATGTCTGGTGTCCAGCACACCTGTCGTGATTATTTTTTATGGCATGACTTCCCTTGCATAAATGGAAACGTGCTTACTGTGGAGAAACCCGGCACAAAAGTCAATCAAGATACTCCTGATGTAATGTCAACTTTTATTGTCAGACTACTGTAAATCAAAAGTAAAAAGCAAAACACATTTTGCATTGATGAGACAGTGACATCTAAAGAATGAAAACTTACCAGCACAGAATCAATAACTAATATTTGTCATCACATCTTTGTGTTACAATTACATTTCAAACATTTTCATACTCATGTTGTACGTGCACACAGTGCCTAAATATTAAATGAGTAATGCTTACTGAATGTCCAATGAAATCTTTGCCATTTAAAAATGACCGACTTTCTATAAACCACCTTCCACAAACCACCTTCCAGAAATCAAAGATGTTTAAGTAATCACCATTACCAAACTATTGACTGTTTGGAAAGCAGATCTATCCGTTTCCCCAAAGGATACAATTAGTGTGCGTTATCAAATGTGCAATATATCCCATGTTAAACATAATAAAAAGAGACACTCATGGTGTCTGTGTACATAAAGCTCTTACAAAAATAGAACAAAGAAAACTTTGCCAAAGGACAGATTTGAACAGCGGTGTAAAGTACTTAAGTAGTATTTTAAAGTATTTTTATGTGGTCTGTACTTTACGATTTATATTTTTTGACAACTTTTACTTACTTTTACCCTGACACCCAAAAGTACTAATCACATTTTGAATGCTTTGAAATGATGTACACTTTTACTTTTGATACTTAAGTATATTTAGAACCAAATACTTAGTATTTTCCTGGGTGACTTGCACTTGAGTAACTGTCTATTAAAAAGGTATCGATCGATTTACTCAAGTATGACAATTGGGTACTTTTTCCACCACTGGATATGAATAACTGTTTAAAGTATGACAAGTTTGTAATCTATTCAAAAGGCACATTCTTGCAGTAGTGTACAAAACATTAAGAACACCTGCTCTTTCCATGACAGACTGACCAGTTGTATCCCTTATTGATGTCACTTGTTAAAACCATTTCAGTCAGTGTAGATGAAGGGGAAGAGACAGGTTAAAGAAGACATTTTAAGCCTCGATACAATTGAGACATGGATTGTGTATGTGTGCCGTTCAGACGGTGAATGGGCAAGACAAAAGATTGAAGTGCCTTTGAATAGGGTATGGTAGTAGGTGCTTGGAGCTGCTGGGTGTTTTTCAAAGGTAGAGAGGGGGGAAGGGGGGCAATTCAATATTAGGAAGGTGTTCTTAATGTTTTGTACAATCAGTGTAAATATGAATATATAAAAAATAAACTAAGGTTAATATCAACGTTAAATGGATAATCCACTCCAGGAGTGAAACTCCTGTCAATTTGGTGATAGTCTTTTTGGAAATAGGGATTAAGAAACCATCATATTTCATAACGCCTTTAAAAAATATCCAATATGCAGAAATTGCTTTGCTATTTCCTGATTGAAATTTGTTTTAGATTTCGCATAATTGAAGTTTGTGACAAAACAAGCAAGTGTAGAAAATTATTGTACCATCCAAACCGCTTTTTAGTAACAAAAAAGGTATTGTATTTTCAGCTGTTTGAAGCTGGTGTAAAAAATAAAATAAAGTAAAAGACCAAAAACAAAAATTAAGAACGTGAACTATAGAAATTCTGCACATAGAACATATCTTTATTTATTTTTTACTTTATTTAACTAGTCAAGTCAGTTAATAACAAATTCTTATTTACAATGACGGCCTACCGGGGAACAGTGGGTTAACTGCCTTGTTCAGGGGCAGAACAACACATATTTTTCTTGTCGGCTCAGGGATTTGATCCAGCAACCTTTCAGTTATTGGCCCAACGCTCTAACTATTAGGCTACCTGTCGCCACAGGTAAACACTAGGATATCTACCACTTCTTAGTTCAAGTACACAGTGCACCTTCAGATCTATATCCTTTCCTCCAACTACGTACCAATGGACCTTAGCAACACAGGTCCATTGTGTTGCATTCACAACCTCACTCACTGTTTTGAGCAAGACAAAATCTCTACCAGGTTGAACATGGTGAGATTGTAACTCTAAAATTGATAGTGCAGTGTTTGAGATTTTACAGCTAACTAGCTACTTCACATGCTGATATTGACTTTAGTAATATTGTGTATAGCTATATTTTCTAGCAAGCTAGCCAGCCCTCCTGTCTGGAGAGAAGTGTAGTTGACTTAAGCTCCAAAGTATTTCTGCAACAATTTTCAAGTTGCTTCCTACCTTAACGACGAAAATACATATTGGCGTTATTTAATAATGAAAATCATAGGAAATAGTGGTTTGGAGTGAATTATTAATTTAACCATTGCTATAGCTATGAAGACAACCATGGTTAACTCGGAAACTTATTTAGTACTCATCAAAAACAATGATATACAGTCTATTCGGAAAGTATTCAGTCCTTGACTTTTTCCACATTTATTTTAAAATGGATTAAACAAAACATTTTCCTCATCAATGTACACACAATACCCCATAATGACAAAGCGAAACAGGTTTTTATAAATGTTTGCAAATGTAATGAAAGTATTCAGACCCTTTGCTACGAGACTCAAAATTGAGCTCAGGTGCATTCTGTTTCAATTACTCATCTTTGAGATCTTTCTACAACTTGGAGTCCACCTGTAGTAAATTCAATTGATTGGACATGATTTGGAAAGGCACACACCTGTCTATATTAGGTCCCACAGTTGACAATGCTTATCCGCGGGAAACAAGGTCAAATAAATTGTTCGTAGATCTCCGAGACAGGATTGTGTCGAGGCACAGATCTGGGAAAGGACACCAAAAAATGTCTGCAGCATTGAAGTTCCCGAAGAACACAGTGGCCTCCATCATTCTTAAATGGAAGAAGTTTGGAACCACCAAGACTTTTCCTAGCGCTGGCCACCCGGCCAAACTGAGCAATCAGGGGAGAAGGGCCTTGGTTAGGGAGGTGACCAAGAACCCGATGGTCACTCTGACAGAGCTCAAGAGTTCCTCTGTGGAGATGGGAGAACCTTCCAGAAGAACAAACATCTCTGCAGCACTCCACCAATCAGGCCTTTGTGTTAGAGTGGCCAGACGGAAGCCACTCCTCAGCAAAAGGCACATTACAGACCATTTGGAGTTTGCCAAAAGGCACCTAAAGGACTCAGACCATGAGAATCAAGCTTCTCTTGTCTGATGAAACCATGATTGAACTCTTTGGCCTGAATGACAAGAATCACATCTGGAGGAAATCTGGCACCATCCATATGGTGAAGCATGGCGGTGGCAGCGTCATGCTGTGGGGATGTTTTTCAGCGGAAGGGACTGGGAGACTAGTCAGGATCAAGGGAAAGATGATCGGAGCAAAGTACAGAGAGATCCTTGATGAAAACCTGATCCAGAACGCTCAGGACCTTATATTGGAAGAACCTTCACCCCAACAGGACGGCCCTAAGCACACAGCCAAGACAACACAGGAGTGGCTTTGGGACAAGTCTCTGAATATCCTTGAGTGACCCAGCCAGAGCCCAGACTTGAACCCGATAGAACATCTCTGGAGAGACCTGAAAATAGCTGTGCAGCGACGCTCCCCATCCAACCCGACAGAGGATCTGCAAAGAAAAATGGGAGAAACTCCCCAAATACAGGTGTGCCAAGCTTGTAGTGTCATACCCAAGAAGACTCAAGGCTGTAACCACTGCCAAAGGTGCTTCAACAAAGTACTGAGTAAAAGGTCTGAATACTTGTAAATGTGATATTTCATATATTTTTTTTATACATTTGCAAAAATACATTTTAGAATAAGGCTGTAACGTAACAAAATTTGGAAAAAGTAAATCGGTCTGAATACTTTCCGATGCAAATATCCATTAGTGGGAAAAAATATATTGATTTTCACTTCACCCCCCTGGCATGATGTAAGTAATGTTCATGTAGCTCTGAGACGTCACTAAATCTTACCCAACAATCAGCACACTCAAAGCCAATCCGCTGTTTTTTGCCCCTTGATATCACAAATGTTGAGGCTCTAAAGAAAGCATCATCATTACCCGTAGACTTTTTCCATCTTTGAGGTGGTACATTCTGATGACCTTTATCCAAGGGACATGGTGGTTCATGTGTCGGCATGTGTGGGGTGTCTGTTTTTGGCATACATTGAGTAGGTTCATAAATAAGGACACATGAGGGGCATGAGCACTGAGGTAGATCCGAGTTGTTTGCCTCACAACAATTATTGCTCGGGCTGGTTGGCCCTTCACGTTCAAGGGACACAGTGTTACAGGGCGAGTCGTGGACTGAGGATAAGCTAAAGTTTAGAATCTCTTGGGGCTCTTCTTCTGTGTCCGAAACAATGACCGGTGGCTGTGAGGATATTTTAGGGACGACATAGAGACGATCAGGGTGAGGATACCTATACATGTTCCTTTTCTTTGACAGAAGAAGACTCGGTACTGTCGTAGGGGATAGAGAGGCGACTCTCGCTCTTGGTTTGTTTGAGAGCTTGGAGGTCAGGGAAGCAGAAACTACATTTGTTGAACTGCTATATGTTTTCTTCCCCCCTATAAGATGGCAAACCTGATGGGCTTGGAGCAAGTCTGTGGTTGTAAATCTGGCATTACATTTTCTACAGTGATAGGGAAATCGAAGTGGTTCCAATGGCCCTTCAGGGAGAGGGATAACAGGGCGGGCTTTGTGAGCCTTCAAGTGATTCTTTAAGGCTAGGTAACTAGGAAATGGGAGCTTGCAAGGGAGACAATAGTGCGAGCTAGCAGCTCTGTGTAACAGACGATGTCTCTCCAAATTTCTGAAACTGGTGAAACCCTTTTCACACGTGTCACATTTCAGGCTTTCACACGGCTGGTGATTTTCGCACAGATGGGTATTTAAGTCTTCTTCCGTGATATAGGTTTTGGGACATAACGGACAAACATAGGGTCTCTGCGCTGCATGTTCCTGCATGTGCTCCCTATAGGAGCCTAAGAAGCGAAACTCTAAATTGCACTGAGTGCATGAGAAGCTACAGCGTTTTTCTCTGTGTCGTCCCTGATGCAACCAGAGCTTATTCCACCGGTTAAAGGATTTTCCACATTGTCCACGAGGATATCTGTCACAAGGAGCATGGGTCTGAAAACGAGAGTGAAAACCTGAAGGCTGTTGAACCACACGTACTAAATTACAGCTCATTACAGAGGGGGACAATATGGCAGAACTTGCACACATGGAGTTTGAGGGAGAAGGTTGATTGATCTCTAACCCATTACCTGGGATCTGGTAAGCAGGTTTGGGGTTTTGTGGAAGCACATCTGAGGAATACTCCTCCATAGTTTCCAGAGGTGGCAGGGGCTCAGGCTCCTTGCATTTAGGATGTTGGTCATCAGTAGATAACATTTCCTGATTATCATTGTACAGAAAATCAATTTCAGTCACATGCATCGGATTTTGCAGAGATTGGGGTTCATGCCAGACCTCTGACAAGGACGAATTGCATGCCCTCTCCTCTCCACTTGATTTGCAGCACACTTTACAATGAACACATAATTCAGAAACCTCATACCTTTGTCCACAGATCTCACAAAGGTTTGGCTTGCTATTAGTGTGCGTTTGCAGATGAAGAATGTACTGACACCAGTGACGATTAAGTTGTTTGCAAATCTGACATTTAAAGTACATCGGGGTATTAATCTGCCCATCAGCCCTTTGCTCCACCAGGAACCCCTCAATGTCAACCTTGTTTCCATCCCCTTCGTCTGTAGCCTCAAAACACACTTTGGAGACTTGATGTGTGCGCAAGGATGAGAAGTCGCTAAAGGCCTGACCACAGTGGTTACAGAAGAAAGGCATCTCTCCCGAGTGCATATGAGAGTGGGTTTTGAGCTCCCTAAGCAGAACAAAGCCTTTTCCACACACAGAGCAGGCATACGGTTTAACAGGCCAGTGTGTTTTTTCGTGTGCATTGAAACTTGAGAACGTGCTAAACATCTTGCCACAGACTTTGCAGGTGAAACGCCTCACTCCACTGTGTGTTTGTAGGTGCAGCTTCAATGTGGCCTTACTGAAAAAATATTTAAAACAAGTGGAGCATCTAAGGAATTTCCTGCCGTTAAGAGTGACTGGGGACTCTATGTAATCAGTGTAAGGGTGAATCTGGATTTCCTTGTCTCTTCTTGTTTTATTAATCAAACTGAACCTCTTGGTACCCTTCATGTGGATCTTGAAATGATCAATCAAGTCATCTTTACTTGGAGACTGAGTGATGCAACATGGGCATTGAATGGGCCCGTGTTGTTTGTGGATGTTTGAGTGTGATTTGAGTTTGGAGAGATGAGCAAAGCTCTTGCCGCACTTCTGGCAACTGTGAGGCTTCTCACCTGTGTGAATGCGCTTGTGAATTGTGTATGCGGTTATGTGACGGAATGAGCGACTGCAGAAATGGCATGACATAGGTTTCCTTGTCTTAAAATTGTGTAGGAGTACACTTGAATGCTGCAATTTAGCACGAGCTGTTAGGGGCTGATCGCCACAGTTGATCTCCTTCTCCACACAAACTCGATTGTAGTTCGTTACTGCTTTCACATGTGCTCTACATTCTTTCTCTTGTTCAACACTTTCCAATGTGTCATTTTCTGTTAACGAATTACAGAGGCTAGAGTTGAATGAGAGTCCAGTGTTGTCAATGGAAGACTGAACAAACACCTCAAGCGTACCCCCGCAGTTCACTTTGGAGAGAGGTCGTTTGGATTTCACTTTTGTAGCCCATCCAGTTTTATTTCTCCTGCGTCTCTTCTTCACGCCAGTCACTTTATTGGGTAATTTTGTGAGAGGGGTTGTTAATGGGGTAGACTCAACTTGCTGGATTCCTTGTGTCGCCCCTGCATCAACAGAGAAAATCGTTTCTGAAGTTTCGATTTCTTGCACTGAAATACTGCGGGAATTAGTCACAATTGGGAAGAAAATGTTACTGGACACATCAGTGATCTCCCATATGTCGTCTTGCTGTTGTTTAAGAACAAGGTCTTCATTCTTCATTGCCACGGATGCTCTAGTGTGCCTTCTTGAAGTTGTTGACATCGGGTTGAATTTGTGCATTTTCCCTCCCTTAGAAGTTCCCATTGATTTGCAGCTCTGTGTCTTATTCACGGAAAGTTGTCTGCTAGTGTTTGACTTCTGCTGTTCACATGACCGCTGTTTTGCCATTCTCATCAAGGTACTTTTCTTGAATGGCCGACCTCGTTTCTTTTTCAGTGCTGCTATGGTAGTCTGTAAATCTAGCCACACCATCTCTTTTACCACTGATGTGGCCACGGTCTGTTCTTCTGTAAATGTCTTGGATTTGATCTTACCCTTGTTCTTCACCCTCTGAGTCCCTAGTAAGGATGAGTCCGGTATTTCAGATCTATCACTAAGATCATCTTTAAGATTTAGAACATTTATATCTGCATTAACAAAATCAGCACTGCTGCTGTCAACTTTTCGTTTTCTGTGTTTTTCTGATATATTGCTGAGACTCAGAGACATTTCTTCTGGGGACATATTCATGCATTGCTGGTCACTGGGGATATTGGGGGTGGATGCAATTTTTTGCACTCTTTTACCCGTGGCAATACGACCACCTTTTTTATGTTTGGGAATTACGGCACTGATTGGGTCTATTGCAATAGATATAGAGTCCCCTGCATCATCTATAGGGACTTGTAAAACTAATTTGTCATCTGCTAATGCGTTGCCATCTTTCACCTTCACATTGTCTGTTTGGAGAATTTTGCCTTTCTTCCCTTTGCCGTTCTGTTCTTTTCCCCTATTTTCTAGACTTTTCTCTTCCTCAATTAGTTCCTCTTTTACAAATGCTGATAAGAATTTAACACACACTTTGTCGTCATCTGTGATATTCTTATCAATACCTGCTCTTTTTGGTCTCTGAGACTTTTTCTTCTTCGGAGGCCTCCCTATTTTATGCAGCCTTTTATCTGTACAAAGATAACTCACTAATTCAGTAACCTGTCCTTGCGCTGCAGTTGAGGACACGGTTGTTGATACAGGACTGGTAGGTTGATTAGTGAGATGTGATGCAACTGATAAAATTGCTTGATCTTGCATCAAGTCAGTTGTGATATGTGAATTCGATTTGGAGGGCCGTCTGGAATGTCTGACATTGGATATTGGATGGTTTGATCCAGTATTTCCATTACTCGCTTTGGAGCCTTCAGGAGTATCAAGAATATTCTGAACCTGGTCCACATGTGTGAAAGGGGTAGCCATTTCAGAATATCTATATTCCACTCCAAGAGATGGTTTTGAACTTGGTGGGGTTGGAGTTTCAGTGATCTTTGAGCTTTGTTTGGACAGTATTTTCCTTTTCCTGCATGTTTTTGGCTTATTTGTCATTTCAATTTCTGGCATGATATGCTCTATTCCCGATTCGGTCTTTGCCGCCGACACTAGCAAAGAAACTTGTTGTGAATCATTGTGGTCATGCAGTCTTAGCTGGCTATCTGAAGTAGTAGATTCTACTTGTTCTGCTTTGGAAACACTGCTGTCCTCTTCTTTTAGCTTCTTTCTTGGCCCCTTACGTTGATGTGGTTTGTGGGCCGCTGTTTTCAAATGATCACCGGTCACTGATGTCACTGCTTCCTTTTCATGCTTTCCTACACATTTATTGGTTTTTACATCTCCCTTTCCTCCTTTCTCTGCTTGGGCAAAGTGGGAAGGCATTTCAAGACATCCATTTTCTGCTCCAATAGAAGGATCTGAAGTTATTACAGCAGTTTTCTTAGCATTTTTAAATAGTTTCCCTTTACTGCATGCTTTTGACTTCATTTTTGTTGACATTTTGGGTTTGGCATGTTTCAAGCCTGATTTTGTCAGAAAATAATATTGAGGTAACGTACAATGGTTATGCTGTTCCAACAGGTTATCCGAGGCGAAAAATGCTGTTTGTTCCAATGCAGAAATATTACTGGTCTCTTCTTTAAACTTTTGTTGTTGTCCATTAGGTTTGAGTGGTTTGTGGAGATCCTCAATCAGGGAGTCTATCACTGCTTCCACTTGTCTTATTCGATCAGGACATCTATGTTCCACTACAAGAGATGGATCCAGAGTTGATGTAGAAACATTGCTGGCCTCTTCTTGTAACTTTTTTTGTTGATCCTTATGTTTAAGCAGTTTGTGGAGATTCTCATTCACTGAGTCAATCAATGCTTCCTCTTCTCTCCATTGATCCATTTTAGGACTTTTATGTTCCACTCCAAGGGAAGGATCCAGAGATGACACCTGTGCCTTTTCAGCTTTTTGTGAAGATCTTTTTCTTTCTTTACAAATATTGGAATTCTTCTTAACTGTTGACACATGCATTGTGTCAGATGTAGGAACTGAAGTTTGCATAGCTGCTTTCTTAGGATTTTTTGAATAGCTTTTGCAGGTAAGTTTGTCTTTCATTAGTGTTTTTGACTTCTTTTTTGTTGACGTTTTGGGTATTGCATGTTTCAAGCCTGATTTTGTCTCTCCGGATGACATAAAAGAAGATTGAGGTAATGTACTATGGTTATGCTGTTCCAACAGGTTATCCGAGGCAGAAAAGGTGGTTGGTTTTAATGGAGCAACATTACTGGCGTCTTTTTTGTGGAGATCCTCCATCACGGACTCTATCACTGCTTCCATTTGTCTTATATGATCCACTTGTGGCACATCAGGAGTTCTATGTTCCACTCCAAGGGAAGGATTCAGATTTAATGCAAGAACATTCCTAGCCTTTTCTTTGATCTTTTTTCTATGATTCACATGTTTCAGTGGTTTGTGGAGATCCTCAATTACTGACTCTATCACTGCTTCCACTTGTCTCATTTGATCCACATGTGGCACATCATGACATCCATGTTCCACTCCAAGGGAAGGATCCAGAGATGGCACCTGTGCTTTCTCAACTTTCGGTGAAGTTTTTTTAATTTCCTTACACGTCTTTGGATTTTTCTTCCTAACCGTTCTAGGGGTCAGGTATAATGTGTCAGATTGTGTCTTAATCTTTGATGGCAGTAAAGGCGTTTCCTGAGATGCACTGTGACTTTGCACCCGGCAATCTGAAACAGGAAGGACAGTTTCATCAGATAATGGGACAGCTGCCTTTTCTGTACCTTTTTTATTTTTAACCTCACGCTTCCGTGTGTTCTGGGAATGTGGCACAGTTGGGGCTGAAGTCTTGGAATACACCTCATCCCTATTACTTTGGGTATGTATATCTCCCTGAGGAATTCCATTTGTACACAGCAATTCTGATACACCACGAGTTCCAGGCACCCGTTTGTATTTTCTTTTGGATCCAATGTCTTTATTTGCTTCTTTACCATTCCCTGTAGAGACAATCTCAGCAAGGGCCTTGGAAACTACTGCAAATGTTGGAGGATGTGGGACTGCAGTGGTCATGTGTTTGTTAACTTTTGTGTTTTTCTTCAGGGGTTTTCCACATCTGTGGCTTTCCTGTTGAGGGAAAATCTCTGCACTACATAAAATAATTGGAGAGACCGTTGAGGAGATAAGAGTTGTGTCCTCTGATTTGAGTTCAATGAGATTGGATGGAACTGATAACACTGATTGGGCGAGCGTGTGTGTGAGGACTTGCATCTTTTGAACAGTTTTTGGGGCAGTTTTACATGTTCTGTTGGATCTTCTTGAGGGGCTTGTAGGTGAATTTGATGCCAAGGTTTTTGTGTCAGTCTTTTCCTTCTTTACTTTCGACTTTAGGGGGTGATATGCAGGGGATTTTGGAACACACTCTTTAGTCATGCCACTATTCTCTGGATCATTAGTTCTGCCTTCCTGTGCTATCGCTACCAGCTTATCCATTTTAAACAACCTATTTTTCTTGAATGGTCGACCAGCTTTCCGCTTCAATTTGAGCACATCCTCAATACTCTTTAGTCTTGAGAGCTCTTGAGTTCTTGGAGTCATTTCCCCCTGGTTTCCTACAGCTGATATGTTAGCAGTTACATTATCTTTGATTTCCCTCTTCATGTCACTTCGTGCCCCCTGATTTTTTTGAGTGATTGTCAAAATGCTTTGACTTGTCTTTATACCAGGACTTTTAATACTCGCTTCTGTAAAGTTTTTGGAGGGAGGATCTCTTTTTTGGTGTTCCTTCACATTGTTCGTTACATCCAAGACAGAAGTGTCTGACAAGTATTCGGGCATTTTTATATCTGATGACTGCAGTGGAGTCTCATCTTGAGAGAGTCCCAAATCATTGTTTTCTTGGGGTGTAGCATTGCTACTCTGTGACTGGGGGGTGAAGAGGCTGCTCGGATTCATTCGGTTTCTTTTGAATGCCTGAGTTCTTCTATTTCCTCCTTTGGATATCATAGTTTTATTTCTTCCAGTTCTCTTTTGTACTTTCAATGATGGCACCAAGGTGTTGTGTGTCAGAGCTTGTTCTATAGGAGAATATTGACCCTTTGTGACAGTGGTCAATTTCAGCGCCGACACTTCGGTTATTTTGAATTCTTCTTTTTGTGTGGTCTTTGAAGTTTTGTGTATCCTGGAGGGTTGGTTCAATTCCATAGAAATACTTGGCCCAGCTATTTGAGATGCAGAAATGATGTCATCTGAATGTGCAATAGTAAGGTGGTTTGAAGAATCAGATGTTGAATTGCATCGAAACCATGTGTCACTTGAGGTAGTTGGGGGAAACATTTCATCCTTTTTCTTCTCTTGTGTTTGTTTGCGTGAGGGTGTTAGAGTATCCCCGTGTATTTCTGTGGCATCGGAATACCGTTCTTGGCCAATTGCTAAAAGTTTAGCCATTTTCATTAGAGTTTTCTTCTTATATGGCCGACCAGCTTTTCGCTTTTGTTGCTTTTCCATCACAGGCAAAAGGGTAAAGGACATTTTCTCTTTTCCTTTCTTGGTATCTGCAAGTGGTAACATTTGATGGGAAACATCAGCATAGGTCTTCTCATCCACTACCTCTCTTGAATATCGTGCGTGGTCACTTAGAGAAGAGGCTGATAGCCCTCGAGTCACAGCAATCTTCTCTGTGTGTGAAAGTGTGAGGGGAGAAACTATAGTGCCAACCTCCACTGCAGCAGAATCTCTCCCTCTGATCTTTTTTACATCAAATCCAGAAGACAAAATACATATTTCCTGAACATTTGTTAGGCCCACAGGGCATGATCTTTCTGAGAAAGAAGGACACTTATCGTGGGTGACCTCTGTTGCCCTCCTCTCTGCCGCCTTTCGTTGAAGATCTTGAGCCACGATCTTTGAATGACTGTGGATGTCCGAAAAAGGAGCAGAGCCTTCATTCTTCACCTTAAATGCTGTCATGCTCTTATATGTCTTGTCAGTCAGGATCTCTTCTCCCACCTCTGTTCCCTTTTGACAAAACATTTGAATGAATACAAATAAGTGATTGTTATGGAGGTTGGAATAAGGTCTCGAAAACATCAATTGGAATACATTTCTGTTTGTATGGCCCACCTTGTGTTCAGTGATTTGCTGACATGAACAGCCTGGTAAATGTCTAGCTGCATCTGTTTTGTAGTCTCCTGCTTCCTCTATGCTGTCCCAACTTTCCTCCATGTTGTCAAAGGCTTCCAGGAGAACTTGGTCAATAAGTTCATCTGCAACCTTCATATGACAAACAAATATAAAATACATTGCCCACTATTTTCCTAACAGAGAAACACATAACCACTTACAGGGCATTCGGAAAGTATTCACACTTTTTCCACATTGTTACATTACAGACTTAATCTAAAATTGATTTCAAATATTTTTTAAAGTCCAAATCAATCTACACAAATACCCCATAATGACAAAGTGAAAACTTATTTACATAAGTATTCAGGCCCTTTGCTATGAAACTCAAAATTGAGCTCAGGTGCATCCTGTTTCAATTGATCATCCTTGAGATCTTTCTACAACTTGATTGGAGTCCACCGGTGTTAAATTCAATTGATTGGACATGATTTGGAAGGGCAAACACCTATCTATATAAGGTCCCACAGTTGACAGTGCGTGTCCGAACAAAAATCATGCCATGGGGTCAATGAAATTGTCCGTAGAGCTCCGACACAGGATTGTGCCGAGGCACGGATCTGGGGAAGGGTACCAAATAATGTCTGCAGCATTGAAGATCCTGAAGAAAAAAGTGGCCTCCATCTTTCTTAAATGGAAGAAGTTTGGAACCACCAAGACTCTTCCTAGAGCTGGCCGCCCGTCCAAACTGAGCAATCGGGGGAGAAGGGCCTTGGTCAGAGAGGTGACCAAGAACCCGATGGTCACTCTGATATAGCTCTAGAGTTCCTCTGTGGAGATGGGAGAACCTTCCAGAAGAACAAACATCTCTGCAGCACTCCACCAATCAGGCCTTTATGGTAGAGTGGCCAGAAGGAAGCCACTCCTCAGTAAAAGGCACATGACAGCCCGCTTAGAGTTTACCAAAAGGCACCTAAAGGACTCAGACCATGAGAAACAAGATTCTCTGGTCTGATGAAACCATGATTGAACTCTCTGGCCTGAATGCCAAGCGTCACATCTGGAGGAAACCTGGCACCATCCCTATGGTGAAGCATGGTGGTGGCAGCGTCATGATGTGGGGATGTTTTTCAGTGGCAGGGACTGGGAGACTAGTCAGCATCGAGGGAAGATGAAGGGAGCAAAGTACAGAGAGATCCTTGATGAAAGCCTGCTCCAGAGCGCTCAGGACCTCAGACTGGGGCGAAAGTTCAACTTCCAACATTCAGAGGTGGAAACTTTCCGTGGGAATTAACAGGAATACATGGGAATTAACAGAAATATATGCTAAATAATATTAATACAATGTAGATGTTTTTTTTATATATTGGATATATTTACCATATCATATGGCAACAGAAACCGTTTACCTTATCATAAGACATAATTGCAAATTATTAAATTCTTCCAATATATATATTTTTTTAAGTTTTAAAATTGAACTTTAATTTAATGAGTTAACTCTTCACATGGGATGATTTCACTGAACAACAAAAGAAAGGGAATATTGAATGATCTCCAAAGATCCATCGCATCTCCCAAAAATGTTTTCAACATACATCTCTGTAAAATTATAGTCTAGAAACTAAGGCTTTGGTTGTCATCCTCTCAGGCTTCCATGTCTTCTCCCTGGACCTCCTCAATGTCCACCTCTTAAACATCAGAGTCTGAGGCCTCATCTTCACTGTCACTTTCCAACCTTGCTGAGGATGGCTCATTGTCAGGCTCAAACAGCCTCAAAGTTTTCCAGATAGCCACCAATTTTTCACCCCTTGTATTGGTCAGCCTGTTGTGTGCTTTGGTGTGTGTGTTCCCAAACAAGGACCAGTTGCGCTCTGAGGCAGCTGATGTTGGTAGGATTTGGAGGATGATGGAGGCAACAGCAGAAAGAGCCTCAGATTGCCAAAGTCCCTTCCACCAGGTAGCTGATGAGATATGTTGGCACAACTGCCATATTGCTTCTCCACCCCAAAGCCCTTGCTTGGAAGTGAACTTCGCCAACCTTGCTCTCATCCAGAACAAGGTGGTGAGACACGGTAGTGATGACACCATAGGCCTTGTTGATCTCTGCACCAGACAGGATGCTCTTGCCAACATACTTGGGGTCAAACATGTACTCTGCTGCGTGTATTGGCTTCAAGTCTTCATGCTTTTTGATGTATTTCAGAACTGCAGTTTCCTCTGCTTGGAGCAACAGTGAAGTGGGCAGGGCAGTACGGATTTCTTCTCTTACATCTGCAAGCAGAGTCTGAACATCAGACAGGATGGACTAGTCTCCATCAATCCGTGGAATGGCTACTGCTATTGGTTTCAGGCTGCTTACCACTCTCTCCCAAAATACATCATCCAGAAGGATCCTCTTGATGGGGCTGTCCATATCGGCAGACTGGGATATGGCCATTTCTTGGAGAGACTCTTTCTCCTCCAGGAGACTGTCAAACGTGATAACACCACCCCAACGGGTGTTGCTGGGCAGCTTCAATGTGGTGCTCTCATTCTTCTCACTTTGCTTGGTGAGGTAGACTGCTGCTATAACTTGATGACCCTTCACATACCTAGCCATTTCATTGGCTCACTTGTAGAGTGTATACATTTTTTTCAGTGCCATGATGTCCCTGAGGAGCAGATTCATTGCATGAGCAGCACAGCCAATTGGTGTTGTGAGGGTAGGACTCCTCCACTTTAGACCAAGCAGACTGTCTACCACCAGTGCAAATACCTTCTGTGGTCCAAGGTCATTGATGACTGCCTTCAACTCATCTGCAATGTAGAGACCGGTGTCTGTTGTCCCTTGTGTCTGTGCTCTTGTAGAATACTGGTTGAGGGGTGGAGATGTAGTTAATTATTCCTTGCCCTCGAACATTCAACCACCCATCAGAGATGATTGCAATACAGTCTGCTTTCTCTATGATTTGCTTGACCTTCACTTGAACTCTGATGAACTCTGCATCCAGCAAATTAGTAGAAAAGGCATGTCTGATTGGAGGGATGTATGCTGGGAGAAGAACATTCAGAAATCTCTTCCAATACACATTGCCTATGAGCATCTGAGGTGAACCAGTTGCATACACAGCTCGAGCAAGACATTCATCAGCACCGCTGACTACGTTCCTCCATTGAGTCAAAAAAACTTCTGATTCCAGGAGGACCATGAGCTGTTGCCATCGGTAAGGTGCCTGATTCATAATTTTCACCTCAAATAGAAGTAGAGGGACTTTTGTGAGAGGTTGCTTGTTGTGAGCGCTGAGGGAACTTTATGCACTTGGCCAGATGATTCTGCATCTTTATTGCATTCTTCACATATCGTTTGGCACAGTATTTGCAAATGTACACAGATTTTCCTTCTACATTAGCTGCAGTGAAATGCCTCCACACATCAGATTGTGCCCGTAGCATTTTCCTGTAAAGATTAGAAAGAAATTAGTAAAAAACAAACAAATACAATTCCATGTACAGATAAATGGTTAAGCAGTTAGATTAAACAATTCCTTTGTAAGATAAATGTTTTAAAATGAGACATGTATAGAAACAGGTGAATTAACACTCAGTTAGCAGGCTCATGCAAGCTAAAAAACCACATGGTAGCAAAAACTAACTAGCAGAAATTATTAACAAGTTAGAAATTATTTAAACACACGTTGCTGTAGGCTACTATTTACAAGTTAACAAAACAGCATGCATGTCATATAAAATATATTCACCCCACCCAGTATTGTAATCAGAACTTACCAGAAAGCATGTAGTAGTGTGGGCTCAATAACATCTCCTTAGTGAGCAAGATCTTGAGAATCAGCTTTACATGTGATGGAAGAATGCACTGTGCATGCAGAGGGTTGCAATTCCATAGAATTGGGGATAGTTAAACCAAAATATGCCACAGGACCTAGAATTGCCTTATGTGTATCCCACTAAAAAGGTTCACTGTTATAAGCTAAATTGTTTAAGGAATTTAAGCAAAATTCCCTAAATTCCTGGGCTAAACTTTCCATGGAAAATTTCCCTGAAAGTTTCCCACCCTTTGCAACCCTACCCAGCCATAGCCCGGACTTGAACCTGATCGAACATCTCTGGAGAGACCTGAAAATAGCTGTGCAGCGACATTCCCCATCCAACCTGACAGAGCATGAGAGGATCTGCAGAAAATAATGGGAGAAAGTCCCCAAATACAGGCGTGTCCAGCTTGTAGCGTCACACCCAAGAAGACTTGAGACTGTAATCGCTGCCAAAGGTGCTTCAACAAAGTACGGAGTAAATGTACAATCATTTTGAAAAAACTGTTTTTGCTTTGTCATAATGGGGTATTGTGTGTAGATTGATGAGGGAAAAAATATTTAATCAAAGGTCTAGGGGTCTGAATACTTTCTGAATGCATTGTATAGGAGTAGCACTTATATCAGTGCTATTGTATGGGGGGAAAATGGAACATTGGCAATGGCATCATCATGATTAAAATAGCCTTCTAGGCTACATCATTTATAAAAATATTAAATGTACTCACTGCAGATCATATCCAGACTCCTTCAGTTATCCTGGTTGCTCCTTGGTTGGCTATTGCTTAAATGTAAGAATAAATACTATTATATAACATTTGTAAATGCTTTAACTTTTGTTGTAGAACGTCTGATATAATATATCAAATGATGTGACGTTAGTACAGTAATAATGTAGCCCAAAAGCCGGCAGATGGCGTTATTGAGTAGTTTCATTTTACCGTGCAAAGGGAATTTATGCAACTGGCTATACACCCGTATCTCCATGAACCGGTTCGTACATAAAACATTCTCCATTCCGGCTGCAAAGGCGTCAATTTCCTCCTTAACTCAAATCAATGGCGGAGAAGGCAGAAAAATGTATGAAACACCGTTTTTACCCACCATGCTACAGTGGCTAATGCTAGTCCCAGATGTTGCGTATCGCGTTCAGCCAATCAGGTTGCCGTAGTCTGTATTTTCACTACTGGCAGTGATAGTTTCCAAACACTACTGTGGACAGGGACTAGCAATAGCCTTGCCATTGTAGTATGGTGGTGGAAAATGGTGTTTCATAAAGAAAGTACGCATATTTTCCCCATTATTTTACACCTTCTCGCAATAAAAGTAGGAAATTGACACCTTTGCAGCCGGAATGGAGAATGTTTCATGTACGAACCAGTCCACAGGGCCACGTGTGTATAACCCGTTGCATAGATTCCCTTCGGACAGTAAGATGAAACGACTAAATAGCCCCATCTGCTGGCCTTTGGGCTAGGCTAAATATAATGCAGCAAAAAAAAGTGGGATTTACTATGAACCAAATTTACCCTTGCACATTCCTAAATGGTAGTCCATGAAACACATGCATGCTCCTGACAACAACAAACAGTCCATATTATTGTACATATTGATTTTGTGAGTGCACACTTCTCTGATTAAAAACCTCTTAATTAAAAGTAACTAAATGTAATTGAAAATGTAATTTATGTAATCCCCAAAAGTAATTATTTATCATGAGAGGGCTATAAACAATAACTAGTAATGCTGCATACTCCAAGAAAGGTTAAAATCTCACATTTCTGGTTTTAAAAAAAATAGTTATACATTGCTGAGGTTTAATCACTTGAGGACACAAGCTCAAGTACACAGTACAAATATTAAATAGTAAAGGCTTGACATTACGTATTTTTTCTAAATACAGTATAATCAATTTATAAAACCACTAACTTTAAGAATCCACCTTGCTTATAACTGTAAAATACATAGTTGCATATTTAGTGTCTGAGAATTAGCATATTTTCTGAAGGTCTCTTGATCAAAACGTCTGCCCCCATCGCTGTTAATGTCTCGCAGAGCTCCAGCCTGGCTACCTGAACTCGTCTTTTATCTCATCATTAACACTTCGGGATTTTGGCAATGATTCCCTTTATATAGTTCCCCCGAGTCAGATGAACTCGTGGATACCATTGTCATGCATCTGTGTCCAGTATGAAGGAAGTTAGCAGTAGTTTAACGTGCTAATGCTAACTAGCGATGACTGAAAGTCTACGGGAATCTAGACTTCCCGTCAACGCGCTAACGCATGGATACCGTTACCATACAGCCCTCCCCCCATTTCGTATGCATGGATGCACGTACCATTAGATAGACCAGTGAACTCCTGACGTCTCTGATTTGCAAAATTACAGCAGAATCACGAAGTCGAGATAAATTGTGGCAACACTGTCAAAGACGTCCATTTCGACGGGCTTCTTCTTCCTTGGTATATTATGGCGGTCCGCAAACAAATGTTAGGTGCATGCCGCCACCTACTGTATTGGCTGTGTATCAGCCTACTATTCTGTATAATGAATTCATTACACTTTGCCCTACCAACTTACCCTACACCGATTTTTTTTTAAACTCACCACTATTCCACTACTTTGGCCCTATCTGATCCTACACCAGCCTGGGAGGACGGGACACGTAATTGTTCAAAACACCTTAAATCTTATGGAGTAAAATCTCATATACCCAAGTACTTCTCTGCAACTGTCACCACAACATGTATCCTAAGTGAATCCTCAGTAATTCCTGCACCCATTCCTGCAGTACAGATGACAACCATGGCCATGAATGCCAACAACAACAAAAAACTTTACTGAAGCACTTGTTATTTCTGTCACTATCTATTGGCCTCAGCCTACTCACAGCAGGGATCTTCTTAGTATCCCCCATCTTTCTCTACTACTCTCTTCACTGTCTGAGCAAACAACACTTATCGATATCATATCAAATTATACAATTTGGTGTCCACCACTATATGAAATAAATAACATATTTCTATTTTAATTATTAAGCGTAAAGCTTCATTTTATCAGTCTGCTCTATCATTTAAATTCAAAATCTTAACTTCTTTCAATTAAGTAATTTCCTCTGTTAACTCATGTAAAACATAGTCTTGCATGCCATTGTGAAAAAGTGTATTCACATTGCCCTCGTAAAGAACAAGCACACATAAACACCACAACTGCTACTGTTTTTTTTAAAGCAGAGGCTACAGATCCGAGTTTTCTGGACCCCGCTTCTCGGCGGTGCAAATGAGAACTTTTAAAAATACCTACCACTTCTCTCTGAATGGACCCTCTCCCATTTGTCACGGGTCAATGGGTGTTTTCCCAGTATGCATATGCATCTCCAAGGACGTTCTCTTGAGTACGTTCTTGTGAAGACGAGAGTGTGGAGAGTGCACAAAACATTACATTTGAGAAGCACTCACACTCCCCCTACTGTATTACCTCACGCTGCACCTCCAGATTCACGGAACCTTCGTCCAGCTAGGCCAATGGCAACAGTACAGTGTACAGTCGGCAGCAAGCAGTTGAGCAGTTACACTGGCAGGCCCCAGTGGCAATAAATTAATAAAACCAAAAGCTTACCTTGACTTGTAAACTAACATAGCATCCCTCTCTGTTTTAGCCGGGTGTTTGAGTATGCTAAACTAGCTAGATGCATATGCTAGCTGGGTGAAAGGGAAAGTTTTTATTTAAATACAACCAAATATAGCTAGCTCTCTCTTGCTTATCTTTAATTTTGGAATAAATTAATTTGTTCAAAACTGTTAAACTATTGTCTTTCTCTCTCTTTGAGTCAACTACTCGCCACATTTTATACACTGCAGTGCTAGCTAGCTGTAGCTCATGCTTTCAGTACAAGATTCATTCTCTGATCCTTTGATTGGGTAGACAACATGTCAGTTTATGCTGCAAGAGTTATGATAGGATGGAGGACGTCCTCCAGAAGTTGTCATCATTACTGTGTAAGTCTATGGAAGGTGGTAGGAACCACAAGCCTCTTTGGTTTTGTAGTGAAGTCAATGTACCACTGTACTCAGAGGGGGATGGAAACCAGCTGTCCTCCGGTTGCACCATGGTGCTACCCTACAGAGTGCTGCTGAGGCCATTGTAGAGCTTCATTGCAAAACAGTGTGTTTAATTCATTATCTGGTGACATTTGAATATATTTAGTATAGTTTTATCTAAAAAGGTTAACTTTTTTAATGTTTCACAATTTTTATTTTTATGAAATTTACTGAGGAGGATGGTCCTCCCCTTCCTCCTCGGAGGAGCCTCCAGTGAGCTATATGTGAATCGTAATAATGTAGCTAACCAAATAGGCAAAAATGACCTAAAACTAATGTTATGCAAGGTAGATGTCAATCATTCGTGGTTGTCTGGCTTGTTAAAAGTAGTAGCTAGCCAATAGTAGTCGCTAGCCAGTTAGCACTATTGACTTATTATGGGCTTGAGATCTATGCACAGTACAGTGGGTATTGTAGGCAGGTAAACATGCCAACATTATTAACACAGCATGTATTTATTAACTTATCAAAATTAAATATTTTAGTCAGGCACTGTGAATAGGCAACATTTCATTCTGAAGTCGGGTGTATTCTTCTTCTATGATATATTGGCGGTACACAAACAAAAGTTTAAGGTGCATTCCGCCACCTACTGTGCTGGAGTGTGTGGTCAATCACGGTTTACAATATTAGCTCCATATTTCTAAATCCTCCTACCTAACTTAGTACGTCTGAGAAAAACAAAGAGCCCTACTAACTTCTAAATGACCCTCCCCCATCCCCAAAATCCCTTCTACCCCGCCCGCCCACCCACCCCATCCAACCTAAAGTAAAGTGATTGGTAAGCTGCTCTGACAGCTGATGCTTAAAGTTAGAGAGGGATATATTTATTTGACCTTTATTTAACTAGGCAAGTCAGTTAGCAATAAGGCTTCTGGCATTCCACTAAAGGATGACAAAAACCTTAACTCTAATTATCATCATACTGAGACATTCCATCATTACTATTATTAGTTGTCAACATATCAACAATCATGGCGACAGTAACATCTGTTACTCCTATAAACTCTGCTGCTGCTTCCACAATGATCTTCAATTTAGCAGTTCTTCTTTCCACAAACGCAGGCAGGTTGTTAACCTTTCCAATGAAAGCTATGAAGTCAATCTGATGAACTATCAAGGTGTCCTTTGACACAACCCATTTGTGAGAGCAAGATTTCTCGTAACCACTGTGTTCCCCCCAGAATTATAATAGCTAGCCTTGACATTGTTCCCACATTCACCATAATCATGTTCCCCTCCACACTTGGCACATCTTTCCTTTCCTTTGCACAGAGCCGCTACATGTCCCATTCTTTGGCATTAAAAACACCTTAATGGAGGTGGGCCAAACTCAAACAGTGAAAGCCAGGAAGCACTTCTATTTGAGAAGGTGTCTAAGGCAGAACCTTCTCAAACATTAAGAGTACTGACCTTCACTTTGCCGCTCTTTCTTACTGAATAGACTTTGGGCTTCAACCACTATGCCCCCCCTCTATATTTTATTTTAAATAATTGATGGACATAGAAAGTGGAACCCTAGAAATGATCCCCCTCATCTTAGCCGAAGCTTTCTTTCCATTGAGAGTTTTTCATTTTGAGAATCTTCCTTTGCTGAACATGGTCAGCACAAAATATTAACAAGTGTGCCATTACCAATCGACCAGGCTAATGTGACTTCACCTACCTCTTTCTTAATGGCATTGGTTAATCCAGTGGTTCCCAAACCTTTTATAGTAGTATTTTTCAGAGCCCCATGAAATGACACCACAAATAGATTCTACAGACCCTACTGAGTATGCCCGACACCACATACAATCTTTTTTTTCTCTCTAAGCCAATTTATAGGCCTACAGTGTTTTGTATTGGGACCAATGGAATGGGCGGAGTAAAAAGGGCTGCTGGGTATTTAGGCCACAGTCATTCAAGAAATAACACCATGTAAATCAGTTAAACACCATGTTAACACTGCTACTCCTACTGCTCTCTCTTCGTCCGCCCACGTGTTCTCGCACACCCCGAGAGCTTCTGGTCAGCGGGGTGGTGGCATCGGGATCCTTATCTCTCCCAAGTGGTCATTCTCTCTTTCTCCCCTTACCCATCTGTCTATCGCCTCCTTTGAATTTCATGCTGTCACAGTTACCAGCCCTTTCAAGCTTAACATCCTTATCATTTATCGCCCTCCAGGTCCCCTCGGAGAGTTCATCAATGAGCTTGATGCCTTGATAAGCTCCTTTCCTGAGGACGGCTCACCTCTCACAGTTCTGGGCGACTTTAACCTCCCCACGTCTACCTTTGACTCATTCCTCTCTGCCTCCTTCTTTCCACTCCTCTCCTCTTTTGACCTCACCCTCTCACCTTCCCCCTACTCACAAGGCAGGCAATACGCTCGACCTCATCTTTACTAGATGCTGTTTTTCCACTAACCTCATTGCAACTCCCCTCCAAGTCTCCGACCACTACCTTGTATCCTTTTCCCTCTCGCTCTCATCCAACACTTCCCACACTGCCCCTACTCGGATGGTATCGCGCCGTCCCAACCTTCGCTCTCTCTCCCCCGCTACTCTCTCCTCTTCCATCCTATCATCTCTTCCCTCTGCTCAAACCTTCTCCAACCTATCTCCTGATTCTGCCTCCTCAACCCTCCTCTCCTCCCTTTCTGCATCCTTTGACTCTCTATGTCCCCTATCTTCCAGGCCGGCTCGGTCCTCCCCTCCCGCTCCGTGGCTTGACGACTCATTGCGAGCTCACAGAACAGGGCTCCGGGCAGCCGAGCGGAAATGGAGGAAAACTCGCCTCCCTGCGGACCTGGCATCCTTTCACTCCCTCCTCTCTACATTTTCCTCCTCTGTCTCTGCTGCTAAAGCCACTTTCTACCACTCTAAATTCCAAGCATCTGCCTCTAACCCTAGGAAGCTCTTTGCCACCTTCTCCTCCCTCCTGAATCCTCCTCCCCCTCCCCCCTCCTCCCTCTCTGCAGATGACTTCGTCAACCATTTTGAAAAGAAGGTCGACGACATCCGATCCTCGTTTGCTAAGTCAAACGACACCGCTGGTTCTGCTCACAGTGCCCTACCCTGTGCTCTGACCTCTTTCTCCCCTCTCTCTCCAGATGAAATCTCGCGTCTTGTGACGGCCGGCCGCCCAACAACCTGCCCGCTTGACCCTATCCCCTCCTCTCTTCTCCAGACCATTTCCGGAGACCTTCTCCCTTACCTCACCTCGCTCATCAACTTATCCCTGACCGCTGGCTACGTCCCTTCCGTCTTCAAGAGAGCGAGAGTTGCACCCCTTCTGAAAAAACCTACACTCGATCCCTCCGATGTCAACAACTACAGACCAGTATCCCTTCTTTCTTTTCTCTCCAAAACTCTTGAACGTGCCGTCCTTGGTCAGCTCTCCCGCTATCTCTCTCAGAATGACCTTCTTGATCCAAATCAGTCAGGTTTCAAGACTAGTCATTCAACTGAGACTGCTCTTCTCTGTATCACGGAGGCGCTCCGCACCGCTAAAGCTAACTCTCTCTCCTCTGCTCTCATCCTTCTAGACCTATCGGCTGCCTTCGATACTGTGAACCATCAGATCCTCCTCTCCACCCTCTCCGAGTTGGGCATCTCCGGCGTGGCCCACGCTTGGATTGCGTCCTACCTGACAGGTCGCTCCTACCAGGTGGCGTGGCGAGAATCTGTCTCCTCACCATGCGCTCTCACCACTGGTGTCCCCCAGGGCTCTGTTCTAGGCCCTCTCCTATTCTCGCTATACACCAAGTCACTTGGCTCTGTCATAACCTCACATGGTCTCTCCTATCATTGCTATGCAGACGACACACAATTAATCTTCTCCTTTCCCCCTTCTGATGACCAGGTGGCGAATCGCATCTCTGCATGTCTGGCAGACATATCAGTGTGGATGACGGATCACCATCTCAAGCTGAACTTCGGCAAGACGGAGCTGCTCTTCCTCCCGGGGAAGGACTGCCCGTTCCATGATCTCGCCATCACGGTTGACAACTCCATTGTGTCCTCCTCCCAGAGCGCTAAGAACCTTGGCGTGATCCTGGACAACACCCTGTCGTTCTCAACTAACATCAAGGCGGTGGCCCGTTCCTGTAGGTTCATGCTCTACAACATCCGCAGAGTAACCCTGCCTCACACAGGAAGCGGCGCAGGTCCTAATCCAGACACTTGTCATCTCCCGTCTGGATTACTGCAACTCGCTGTTGGCTGGGCTCCCTGCCTGTGCCATTAAACCCCTTCAACTCATCCAGAACGCCGCAGCCCGTCTAGTGTTCAACCTTCCCAAGTTCTCTCACGTCACCCCGCTCCTCCGCTCTCTCCACTGGCTTCCAGTTGAAGCTCGCATCCGCTACAAGACCATGGTGCTTGCCTACGGAGCTGTGAGGGGAACGGCACCTCAGTACCTCCAGGCTCTGATCAGGCCCTACACCCAAATAAGGGCACTGCGTTCATCCACCTCTGGCCTGCTCGCCTCCCTACCACTGAGGAAGTACAGTTCCCGCTCAGCCCAGTCAAAACTGTTCGCTGCTCTGGCTCCCCAATGGTGGAACAAACTCCCTCACGACGCCAGGACAGCGGAGTCAATCACCACCTTCCGGAGACACCTGAAACCCCACCTCTTTAAGGAATACCTAGGATAGGATAAAGTAATCCTTCTCACCCCCCCTTAAAATATGTAGATGCACTATTGTAAAGTGGCTGTTCCACTGGATGTCATAAGGTGAATGCACCAATTTGTAAGTCGCTCTGGATAAGAGCGTCTGCTAAATGACTTAAATGTAAATGTAAATGTAAAGCATTTAGACCCGTTGACTTTTTCAACATTTTGTTATGTTACAGCCTTATTCTAAAATGTATTAAAAATATATATCTAATCAACACATAATAACCGATAATGACAAAACAAAAATCATTTTTTAGAAAAGTTTATAAAATAAAATAATAATAAAGTAACTGAAATGTCAAATGTACATAAATATTCAGACCCTTTGGCAGAAAATACAGCCTTGAGTCTTCTTGGGCATGACACTACAGGCTTGGTACACCTGTATTTGGGGAGTTTCTCCCATTCTTTTCTGCAGATCCTCTCAAGGTCTTTCAGGTTGGATGTGGAGCGTTGCTGCACAGCCATTTTCAGGCCTCTCCAGAGATGTTCAATCAGGTTCTGGCTGGGCCACTCAAGGACATTCAGAGACTTGTCCTGGTCGTTGTCCTGTTGGAAGGTGAACCTTCGCCCCCGCTCTGGATCAGGTTTTCATCAAGGATCTCTCTGTACTTTGCTCTTTTCATCTTTCCCTCGATCCTGACTCGTCTCCTAGTCCCTGCCGCTGAAAAACATCCCCACAGCATGATGCTGCCACCACCATGCTTCACAGTAGGGATGGTGCCAGGTTTCCTCCAGACGTAACACTTGGAATTCAGTCCAAAGAGTCCAATCTTGTTTTCATCAGACCAGAGAATCTTGTTTCTCATGGTCTGAAAGTCCTTTAGGTGCCTTTCGGCAAACTCCAAGCGGACTGTCATGTGTCTTTTACTGAGGAGTGGCTTCCATCTGGCCACTCTACCATGAAGGCCTGATTGGTGGAGTGCTGCAGAGATATTTGTCCTTCTGGAAGGTTCTCCCATTCCCACAGAGTAACTCTGTCAGAGTGATCATCGGGTTCTTGGTCACCTCCCTGACCAAGTCCCTTCTCCCCCGATTTGCTCAGTTTGGCCAGGTAGCCAGCTCTAGGAAGAGTCTTGGTGGTTACAAACTACTTCCATTTAAGAATGATTTGAGGCTACTGTGTTCTTGGTGACCTTTAATGCTTCAAAAATAGTTTGGTACCCTTCCTCAGATGTTTCTCGACACAATCCTGTCTCGGACCTCTATAGACAATTCCTCAACCTCATGGCTTGGTTTTTGCTGACATGCACTGTCAACTGAGGGACCTTATATAGACAGATGTGTGCCTTTCCGAATCATGTCCAATCAATTGAATTTACCACAGGTGGATTCCAATCAAGTTGTAGAAACATCTCAAGGATGATCAGTGTAAACAGGATACACCTGAACCTCCATTTCTAGTCTCATAGCCAAGGGTCTGAATACTTATCTAAGGTAAGTAAGGTATTTCTGTTTTTAATTTGTAATACATTTGCAAAAAAAAACTTTTCACTCTGTCAGTATGGGGTATTGTATGTAGATTGATGAGGATTTTTTTTTAAAAAAATCCATTTTAGAATAAGGCTGTAACGTAACACAATATGTAAAAAGTGAAAGGCTCTGAATACTTTCCGATTGCACTGTATAGACTCCAGCGCTAAATCATTCTAGTCTTTAGAATGTTATGTTCTTTACATTAAGTTACTTAAGCTCCAACCATTTATCTATGTTCTCCACCTTATATAAAGTAGTAATTCTCTTTGGTTTAGCTTTTTTTTTTTTTTTACATTTTAAAAAGTCTTAATGTTGCTGCCATGATGCTAATGAGATAAGCATGAGAACATTCCACCACAGACTTTTTGATCCTGACCAGCCAGGAAGAATTGTTTCTATCAAATCTTCCATTTATTCACCACATTCTGCTTTTCAAACAATTAAGCTTTACAATAATACCAAATAAAGACAAAAGTAGTCATATTTTAGGT
The DNA here is from genome assembly GCF_021184085.1 of Oncorhynchus gorbuscha. Classification (NCBI taxonomy): domain Eukaryota; kingdom Metazoa; phylum Chordata; class Actinopteri; order Salmoniformes; family Salmonidae; genus Oncorhynchus; species Oncorhynchus gorbuscha. Next base: position 25,579,538 of record NC_060196.1, read on the forward strand.
TTTATTGAGATTAAAAAAACATAAACAAAAACAAAGTTTGACATTTCACTTTATTACATGAAACTATCTAAATATTTGCTCTCTCTAAAAAAAACTGAAATTCACATTACCCTCAAATGAACGTTGGGGAGGTTTCACAGACCTGTTTCTGATCACAGAGATAAATACATAGGTAAAACTTACAGTATGTATCTCTATAGTTCTAACTGCATCTTGAAGAACATTGTATTAATCCAAGCAACATAGCATAAGAACAGACCAAGTTGAAAACATGAAACTAACAAGCTTTGGTCACAGGAACATGAATTCATACAAATGATAGATTTGGTTGTGTACCTCAATTACTATTTTTATATTACATAATTTACAAAGTTGTAATGCAGTATGAACTGTTGATATCATGGTCCAGCACAGAATTAATTAAATAAACAGATACCAGGCTAGATGAAGACATGTTTAAAATACAATCTGAACATTTACACACATCACCCAGAGTCTGTGAAACCAAGCATCCACTTCAGTTGAAAGCCAAGTGATAAAAAACAAGTAAAAAGAGCTGACATAAAAAAGTCTTAAAAATAACTGAGGAGTGATGTTGAGTGAATTACAAGGATGATACTGGCAAACAAAACCATCACAATAGTCAATAACCATACATCTTCTAAGAGAAATCTTAAGGATGATGGATTGGAAGTTTACAGTTACCGTCTTGACTCCATGATAGTGCCATGATAGTAAAACTAACAACATCTATATCGAAACAAAGATAGCTGGGAAGGGGAAGTTGTTACATTCAATGCTTTGGCAATTAAGGCAAATAAAATTAGAAGACATTAGCAATTCGAAAACTACAGAGCTTAATTAAGGAGAGATAAAAAAAACAAAAAACAAAATACTTAACCAATTCAATTGATTTACACCATTTGAGCTTATTTGGACAAATCTGCACAGACCAATACAAGATTAACAAACCTCAATGAGAATATCATCAACTATAGGATGTGTATGGAATTAGAAACTGTATCAATGACAGTACCAGTAAAAAATCTAAATGGGATAAATCTGAACAGACCAATACAAGATTAACAACGGTCAATGAAATTGTCTTCACATCATTCAAGCTATGGATGACCAAGGAAGTACAAAAAGTACTTGTTTTTTCCACATGGTTTCCACGAAGGCATCAAACCATAAAAAATAACAGCAAGAGCAAACAGACACATAGGTTAGTTGAGATAACAAGAAAGAGTTGGGTAAGAGATAATAAAATGTTTAAAAAACATCGTACAAGATGCTATTGATACTTGTTCAGTCTGCTCCGCCCAGGTTCCTTTTACTTTACAACCTTTTTGATTGAGCCAGGTTTTCTGCCCCCTCTTAGGAACAACCACTTATTTTTTCTTAACAGCTGCCGCTACCTTACCAGGGTTACTAGCCTTGCCATGACCATCGCGTGGTTTAATTTCCTCTTCTTCGTCATCTTCTACTAGAGAAAAACTTCATCCTCATTTCTCTGTGTATCTTCATTTTCCTCCTGTATAATCAACGTTCACAGTCTTTCTCCTGCCTTTTTGCCTCTGGGCTTGGAAGGCAGCTTCATCGAACACATTGGCTTTACCGTTGGAGCAGCGGTAAAGCCTTACTATTGGAGAAACAGTGCAACCCTGTTTGGCTGAGGGCGAACTGTTGGACCCATCAGTCTCTGCTGCTCTCTTGGCGTTGAAGGAGCCTAAGGGGCGGCCACTCTTTCGCGGGGAATCATCTTTAGCGGGGGGCTTTGAAACTTTAGAAGTTGGAGGTGGGTTCTTCCGTAAGTGGGCACCTCTACCTGTTGATACCTTGAGTGGACGGCCTCTTCTCCGTGGCTCGGCAGAGGTGGGTGTGGCGGGGGGATCCATGCGGGGATGGATGCGCGGCCTTCCGAGTGGCTTCCACACTCTAGGTCCCTTAGGTTGGCTTTTCAGTATCTCTCTCTCCTCTTCCTCCTCGGGTGACAGCCGGTACTTCCTCGGCCTACCCATTTTTTTTTTTTGCTGAACTTTTTTGGGCCGGCCACGCTTCAAAGGTGCAGTTGTCTCTGCTGAAACAGCATTAGGGTCAACCACTTTACGTGGCCTGCCCCGTGGCTGCTTGTCTAGTACCCTCAGTATCTTAGGTTTCTTGGAGCCTGATCCTTTGGGCCTACCCCTTCCCCTATTAGGTGGTATGGAGCTGCCATTAGACAAGGCTTCATCGGACTCCTCTTCACTACCAGTGGCATCCATTGCCCCTTCTTCCGAAGCCATTGCCCCTTCTTCCAAAGCCGTTGCCCCTTCTTCCGAAGCCGTTGCCCCTTCTTCCAAAGCCGTTGCCCCTTCTTCCAAAGCCGTTGCCCCTTCTTCCAAAGCCGTTGCCCCTTCTTCCAAAGCCGTTGCCCCTTCCCCTTCTTCCGATGCCGTTGCCCCTTCCCCTTCTTCCGACGCCGTTGCCCCTTCATCCAACATTGTTGCCCCCTCTTCTGACATTGTTGCCCCTTCTTCTGACATGGTTGCTTCTTTTTTCATCTGTTTTCTTGCAACCTGGCTCCTCCTTTCTTTCCTTCCAGCTCACTTCCTAGGAGGTCTTGTGAACTACTTAGGGCTTCCCACTGCAAAGGTCATATCGAGAAGGTTACAATACAAAACTAAATGTTCTTTGTGCACGCACCCCTTCATAAAACTGGCATATGTGGGCACGATAAAGTGTAGCTAGCATGTCTAGGCTGGACAATAGAATGAGTCAAAATTCCCCCAACGATGAAACATGGCAAAAGAAAGGTTAGCTAAGCTGGAACACTAGCATATGAATGGAATTGAACATTCCCTGGGTCTCTTCTGACTGGAGTGACGCTTATAATTCCATTTATGTATCCCTTTTTATTTTACCACTACAATCTGTTCTTAGGATAACTTGTGTAGAAAGTAAACATCCGCACCTCGATGGTGCCAAGTTTGAGTATGTCTGCATAACAAGGAAGTAGTTACATGAGTAATGTGTTGTGGTGTACATTTTAACTACCAACGTGGGCATTGCCAACAACAGAGAAGCAGGCGGCGTGACTTAGAACAATGTGAGTAGAACGGTCGGAAGGCGAGTTAATAATAATAATATGCCATTTAGCAGACGCTTTTATCCAAAGCGACTTACAGTCATGTGTGCATACATTCTACGTATGGGTGGTCCCGGGAATCGAACCCACTACCCTGGCGTTACAAGCGCCATGCTCTACCAACTGAGCTACAGAAGGACTATTTTGGTGCCACGGTGCTCATAACTATTTGGAGCCGGGAAAATGTCCCAAAATAAGACCTGTTTTTTCGTGATGACTTCAAAACTACGGCAGACAGCTGGGACATTATGAAACTGGGCTCCATGGCGGATGCAATGAACTAGTTTTATCAGAAAAAGTATTCGTGTCTTGTAATATGCACATTGTAAACATAGATGGTTTACTAATTGCAGTTTCTTCATTTTGTGATAGGTCACGTTGCAATTATGTATATGGAAAGGTCACGTTGCAATTATGTATATGGAAAGGTGCACAATAAACCAAATCTGATATGACAGTCTTCTCCATAAGTAAACTAAAGTTGATGCATTGACGCGACACTGAAATTGATCTAGCTTAGTATCCTGATTCAGTGACTGTTTTGGTTACTAGTAGCTAGTTAGCCAACTTTACCAGATGTTCGAAGCAACATCACATTCATCTTCTACGACCTGGGTGAACTAGCTACCGAAGTAAATTTACTTTAAAATAAGATAGCAAATTACGTAGCATATCCAGCTAGGTAGCTAGCATTAGCTCGATCGCTTACGACAGCCCCGGATCTCAAGCAGGCTGAACTAGTTTAATGAAAATAGCACACGCCTCACCTTGGTACAATACTTGCGTAGCTGGTGCTGTCTACACTTCTATCAGATATCGTTTGTCATGAAAGTCGCTAGATGTTTAATCAGCATTTGTTGTCATTTTTTAGCTAAGTAGCGATTTGAATTTCAACCGGACGTTGTGGCCGGTGAAAGCTGATTTCCTATAGACTAAAGGGGAAGTGGAACAACGTTTTTCATTTCCGCTCCCTAAATAAGATGTTGTCTATGACCCCTGTTCTTTCCTTGAGCAATTATTATAAAATAAAAAAAGAAGCATAATAGCATCCTATCTCAGAATGATTTCCTTTGAAAGCCTGGGAAAACGCTTGGGCTTCTTCTGGATGATCTGGACATGCTATACAACCCCAAAATATGTATTACCGCCGCCAACTGGACGACGTTGAAAAAAACAAGGTAAAAATAAAACCCATACATGATAGGGAAAACAAACTTAAATCCACCCAAAATAAAACAATAAAAACCACATTGACAAAACCAAAAACCCCAAACACCCACTTCTTCTGTCCTTCAAATCCCCATATCTCCCTTCTTACTAGCCTAGTTTAATAAAGGTTAAATAATGTTTAATTCTCACCTGAGAGGCTTGTGACAATACTCCATGCAACTCCTCTGCCAAGAAGTCTTTCAGTCCCAGGAAACATTCCGCCGCATCCACAACAATGTCTATTTTCTAGGACTTCCTCTCCACCTTGGCAGTGGCAGTAATCACCATAGCTATAAAGGCCACAAAGTTCACCTTCTGTACCTTTAACATATCTGGGTTCTGCCGTTGAACGGCAACCCCTGCAGCCTTCAGTGAATGCCTATCCACCACCATGGACTATTCAGGAGCAGCATTTGAACCCTCAACCCTTTTAAATGCCCTAACATCGGTCACCTCATTCTCTTTCACCCTTGTTGGGCATTCCAAATAGGTGGCGTATTGGTTCCCACCACAATTGCAACATGTTATATTTTCATCACTTTTTTTTAAACCTTTATTTGACTAGGCAAGTCAGTTAAGAACAAATTCTTTTTTCAAACAAAATGTACTCCTACAAGATAAGAAGGGACATTCTCATCACTGTCCGCTTATTTTCTCCGTTTTATATTATTTTGGACAACATTCCAATTCTCCTTGATTCCCCCGCCATTATATTCACGCTCCACATCAGCGTCCACTTCCGCCGAGTTCTCTCCTCTCTTACTGATGATCTGTCCAGGTGTCACTGGCGTGAAAAGCAAGCCCCCTACGCATCACGCCAATAGGGTTAACCCACTTGGTGGGAATTGCTAGGTGGCTCATTAGGGAGGATCACTACAGTATGGCTGAGAACTTTTACACCTTCTGTATAAAATAATATGGCATAGATCTATAACTGTAGAAATAATTAAAATATACAGTATGTCAAGCACTACTTTTGTTATTTTCACCCAACTTGATTTGCTACCCCTTTCTTTTCCCTACTTCTATATGTTGTTCTCATGTCTCCATAGACAGGAAAAAGATTGATGTATAGAGATTAAGGGAGATAAGAGGTATGTGGTAACAAATGAGTGATGGAAGCAGCCTGAATAAAAAATATATATACAAATTGTATGTGTGTTTGTGCGCATGACCCTGTACGTGCCTTTGTGTGGGATTTGGAGAGAAACAGGGAGAGAGCTTGAGAGACAATCCCAGAGAGACTGTGTGTTGAACCCGCTGCCCCATAATACCCCTACCTGCTCCCTGCATGTTTTGCCATGGTTACGAGACAGGGCTCCCAATGCAGGCAGTTAATGTGTTTTTCAGCAGGGGTGAGCTGGGTACTAATGTGTCTCGGTCTGTCTCCTCAGCAAATGGCACAATCAATATCAACTGTCCCAGGATGCACCACCATGAGCAGAGGGCCAGGAAAACCACCAAGCTGCCTGCCAGGCTGAATAATGTAAGGTGACTGAAATATTCTGCTTTTATAAAATGTTATGCTTTTTTGAAATGAAACAAAATACCTTGCTCTCCTTAAAGATTTTAGAATTAAATCAAATTTATTTGTCACATACACATGGTTAGCAGATGTTAATGCGAGTGTAGCGAAATGCTTGTGCTTCTAGTTCCGACAATGCAGTGATAACCAACAAGTAATCTAACTAACAATTCCAAAACTACTGTCTTATACACAGTGTAAGGGGATAAGGAACATGTACATAAGGATATATGAATGAGTGATGGTACAGAGCAGCATACAGTAGATGGTATCGAGTACAGTATATACATATGAGATGAGTGTGTAGACAAAGTAAACAAAGTGGCATAGTTAAAGTGGCTAGTGATACATGTGTTACATAAGGATGCAGTCGATGTTGTAGAGTACAGTATATACATATGCATATGAGATGAATAATGTAGGGTAAGTAACATTATTACATTTACATTTAAGTCATTTAGCAGACGCTCTTATCCAGAGCGACTTACAAAGGTAGCATTGTTTAAAGTGGCTAGTGATATATTTACATCATTTCCATCAATTCCCATTATTAAAATGGCTGGAGTTGGGTCAGTGTCAATGACAGTGTGTTGGCAGCAGCCACTCAATGTTAGTGGTGGCTATTTAACAGTCTGATGGCCTTGAGATAGAAGCTGTTTTTCAGTCTCTCGGTCCCAGCTTTGATGCACCTGTACTGACCTCGCCTTCTGGATGATAGCGGGGTGAACAGGTAGTGGTTCGGGTGGTTGATGTCCTTGATGATCTTTATGGCCTTCCTGTAACAACGGGTGGTGTAGGTGTCCTGGAGGGCAGGTAGTTTGCCCCCGGTGATGCGTTGTGCAGTCCTCACTACCCTCTGGAGAGCCTTACGGTTGAGGGCGGAGCAGTTGCCGTACCAGGCGGTGATACAGCCCGCCAGGATGCTCTCGATTGTGCATCTGTAGAAGTTTGTGAGTGCTTTTGGTGACAAGCCGAATTTCTTCAGCCTCCTGAGGTTGAATAGGCGCTGCTGCGCTTCTTCACGACGCTGTCAGTGTGAGTGGACCAATTCAGTTTGTCTGTGATGTGTATGCCGAGGAACTTAAAACTAGCTACCCTCTCCACTACTGTTCCATCGATGTGGATAGGGGGTGTTCCCTCTGCTGTTTCCTGAAGTCCACAATCATCTCCTTAGTTTTGTTGACGTTGAGTGTGAGGTTATTTTCCTGACACCACACTCCAAGGGCCCTCACCTCCTCCCTGTAGGCCGTCTCGTCGTTGTTGGTAATCAAGCCTACCACTGTTGTGTCGTCCGCAAACTTGATGATTGAGTTGGAGGCGTGCGTGGCCACGCAGTCGTGGGTGAACAGGGAGTACAGGAGAGGGCTCAGAACGCACCCTTGTGGGGCCCCGTGTTGAGGATCAGCGGGGAGGAGATGTTGTTGCCTACCCTCACCACCTGGGGCGGCCCGTCAGGAAGTCCAGTACCCAGTTGCACAGGGCGGGGTCGAGACCCAGGGTCTCGAGCTTGATGACGAGCTTGGAGGGTACTATGGTGTTGAATGCCGAGCTGTAGTCGATGAACAGCATTCTCACATAGGTATTCCTCTTGTCCAGGTGGGTTATGGCAGTGTGCAGTGTGGTTGAGATTGCATCGTCTGTGGACCTATTTGGGCGGTAAGCAAATTGGAGTGGGTCTAGGGTGTCAGGTAGGGTGGAGGTGATATGGTCCTTGACTAGTCTCTCAAAGCACTTCATGATGACGGAAGTGAGTGCTACGGGGCGGTAGTCGTTTAGCTCAGTTACCTTAGCTTTCTTGGGAACAGGAACAATGGTGGCCCTCTTGAAGCATGTGGGAACAGCAGACTGGTATAGGGATTGATTGAATATGTCCGTAAACACACCGGCCAGCTGGTCTGCGCATGCTCGGAGGGCGCGGCTGGGGATGCCGTCTGGGCCTGCAGCCTTGCGAGGGTTAACACGTTTAAATGTCTTACTCACCTCGGCTGCAGTGAAGGAGAGACTGCATGTTTCCGTTGCAGGCCGTGTCAGTGGCACTGTATTGTCCTCAAAGCGGGCAAAAAGTTATTTAGTCTGCCTGGGAGCAAGACATCCTGGTCCGTGACTGGGCTGGATTTCATCTTGTAGTCCGTGATTGACTGTAGACCCTGCCACATGCCTCTTGTGTCTGAGCCATTGAATTGAGATTCCACTTTGTCTCTGTACTGACGCTTAGCTTGTTTGATAGCCTTACGGAGGGAATAGCTGCACTGTTTGTATTCAGTCATGTTGCCAGACACCTTGCCCTGATTAAAAGCAGTGGTTCGCGCTTTCAGTTTCACGCGAATGCTGCCATCAATCCACGGTTTCTGGTTAGGGAATGTTTTTATCGTTGCTATGGGAACGACATCTTCGACGCACGTTCTAATGAACTCGCACACCGAATCAGCGTATTCGTCAATATTCCCATCTGACGCAATACGAAACATGTCCCAGTCCACGTGATGGAAGCAGTCTTGGAGTGTGGAGTCAGCTTGGTCTGACCAGCGTTGGACAGACCTCAGCGTGGGAGCCTCTTGTTTTAATTTCTGTCTGTAGGCAGGGATCAGCAAAATGGAGTCGTGGTCAGCTTTTCCGAAAGGGGGCGGGGCAGGGCCTTATATGCGTCGCGGAAGTTAGAGTAACAATGATCCAAGGTTTTACCACCCCTGGTTGCGCAATCGATATGCTGATAAAATTTAGGGAGTCTTGTTTTCAGATTGGCTTTGTTAAAATCCCCAGCTACAATGAATGCAGCCTCCGGATAAATGTTTTCCAGTTTGCAAAGAGTTAAATAAAGTTCGTTCAGAGCCATCGATGTGTCTGCTTGGGGGGGGATATATACGGCTGTGATTATAATCGAAGAGAATTCTCTTGGAAGATAATGCGGTCTACATTTGATTGTGAGGAATTCTAAATCAGGTGAACAGAAGGATTTGAGTTCCTGTATGTTTTCTTCATCACACCATGTCCCGTTAGTCATGAGGCATACGCCCCCTCCACTCTTCTTACCAGAGAGATGTTTGTTTCTGTCGGCGCGATGCGTGGAGAAACCCGTTGGCTGCACCGCCCTGGATAGCGTTTTCCCAGTAAGCCATGTCTCCGTAAAGCAGATTAGTAAATTAGTTTGTGAGTTAGAGAAAATAAGAGTAATTAGAGAGTAATTTTAATTTATTCAATTCATTTTTTGTACAGTATATTAGCACAATTTATGGCACAAGAGATTTCTTTTGTTTAATTTATTTTTGTTTTCAGTAAAAGAAAATGATATGTATCCTGCAGGTCCAAAATTATTGGCCCACTTGATAAAGATGAGCAAAAAAAAGACTATAAAATAAATCATATTTTTATTTATTTTATTTTATTTCACCTTTATTTAACCAGGTAGGCTAGTTGAGAACAAGTTCTCATTTGCAACTGCGACCTGGCCAAGATAAAGCATGGCAGTGTGAACAGACAACACAGAGTTACACATGGAGTAAACAATTAACAAGTCAGTAACACAGAAAAAAAGAGAGTCTATATACATTGTGTGCAAAAGGCTTGAGGAGGTAGGCGAATAATTACAATTTTGCTGATTAATACTGGAGTGATAAATGATCAGATGGTCATGTACATTGTAGACATATTGGTGTGCAAAAGAGCAGAAAAGTAAATAAATGTAAACAATATGGGGATGAGGTAGATAAAATTGGGTGGGCTATTTACCGATAGACTATGTACAACTGCAGCGATATACTGCTAGCTTGAAATACTGAGCTATTGTATGCTCAAAAACATTTGAAAATGATGTTATTTTATTGTTCAGAGAAATACATTTAGTTTAACAAGTAATATATATATATTTTAAAGATAGGGGTCAAAATGATTGTTATCCCTGTTTTCAATACCTCACCTTGCGAGGATAACGACACTGAGCCTTTTTCTAATATGTTTTATGAGATTGGAGAACACATCGGGAGGGATCTTAGACCATTCCTCCATTCAGAATCTTTCCAGATCCTTGATATCCTTTGTCTGTGTTTATGGACTGCCCTCTTCAATTCAAACCACAGGTTTTCAATGGGGTTCAAGTCAAGAGACTGAGATGGCCATTGCAAAATATTGGTTTTGTGGTCAATTAATCATTTATTTGTAGATTATGTTTTCTTGGGGTTAAGTGTCTTGCTGGAAGAGCCACTTGCAGCCAAGTTTCAGCCTCCTGGCAGAGTTAACCAGAGCTGCGTGCGAATACCCATACTAACATACGTATACTGCACACTTAATGAGTATATACTACATAGTTAATTTTAGTATACTGTAAACGAACAGTATGCTTTCAGTTGAGCGTACTCTCTCTTCACTTGTCTAACGGAAGTTGATGCTGTTGCTATGCAACCTCTTGCAAGCTAGTTGGCATAACAAATGACTAGCTAAACATTTTACAACTTTACGTGTGTTCCTAAATTCAATCTGGAGTGCCAGAGTGCACTTGTAAATTCAGAGCGTAGTCAGATTGTCTGTTTGTAAATTCAGAGCTTTCGCTCTCGGAGCGCACACTGGACACTCCAGCCTTTGGCTTTCTGATCTTCTGGCAGTCAAGCACCCAAGCTAACGTTGGCTAGCTTGCTAGCTACTTCCAGACACAAATGAGACCACTCTGACCATTTTATTCGCCCGAGCAGAGCTGGTTAGGCAGTTTTCCAGAGTGTTGGTGACTAACTGTAAATGACGCTCTTTTGCTGAAGTTTACTGACACCAGCCATATTCCATGGGGGTTGAGCGCTCATAAATACATTACACTCAGAGGAGAGTGCTCTGAAATCAGAGTACTGTAGATAGCCAGAGCGAATTTACGAAAAGACCCAAATGTCCATTGAGAATGCACAACGACTATACCATTTAGCTAAGCTAAGAATGACGGGAATAATCTTGTCAATAAACGTTGGGTAGAGTCGGGGAACTCGGCTGAGAGTCAGACTCTGCAGACGTCAGTATTACTTATGGATTGAGCTCGGTCCAATAAACGGTGTGAACATTCCACCACTGACTTTTTGATACTGACCAGCCAGGAATAAATGTTTCTATCAAATCTTCCATTTATTCATCACATTCTGCTTTTCAAACAATTAAGTTTTACAATAATACCAAATAAAGACAAATTAAGTCATATTTTAGGTTTTATTGAGATTAAAAAACATCAACAAAAACAAAGTTTGACATTTCACTTTATTACATGAAACTTTCTAAATATTTGCTCTCTCTAAAAAAACAAATTCACATTACCCTCAAATGAACGTTGGGGAGGTTTCACAGACCTGTTTTCTGCCCCCCCTCTTAGGAACAACCACTTCTTTTTTCTTAATAGCTGCCACTACCTTACCAGGGTTACTAGCCTTGCCATGACCATCGCATGGTTTAATTTCCTCTTCTTTGTCATCTTCTACTAGAGAAAATACTTCATCCTCATTTCTCTGTGTATCTTCATTTTCCACCTCTGAATTATAAGCTGTATAATCAACGTTCAGTCTTTCTCCTGCCTTTTTGCCTCTGGGCTTGGAAGGCAGCTTCATCGAACACATTTGCTTTACCGTTGGAGCAGCGGTAAAGCCTTACTATTGGAGAAACAGTGCAACCCTGTTTGGATGAGGGCGAACTGTTGGACCCATCAGTCTCTGCTGCTCTCTTGGCGTTGAAGGAGCCTAAGGGGCGGCCACTCTTTCGCGGGGAATCATCTTTAGCGGGGGGCTTTGAAACTTTAGAAGTTGGAGGTGGGTTCTTCCGTAAGTGGGCACCTCTACCTGTTGATACCTTGAGTGGACGGCCTCTTCTCCGTGGCTCGGCAGAGGTGGGTGTGGCGGGGGGATCCACGCGGGGATGGATGCGCGGCCTTCCGAGTGGCTTCCACACTCTAGGTCCCTTAGGTTGGCTTTTCAGTATCTCTCTCTCCTCTTCCTCCTCGGGTGACAGCCGGTACTTCCTCGGCCTACCCATTTTTTTTTTTTGCTGAACTTTTTTGGGCCGGCCACGCTTCAAAGGTGCAGTTGTCTCTGCTGAAACAGCATTAGGGTCAACCACTTTACGTGGCCTGCCCCGTGGCTGCTTGTCTAGTACCCTCAGTATCTTAGGTTTCTTGGAGCCTGATCCTTTGGGCCTACCCCTTCCCCTATTAGGTGGTATGGAGCTGCCATTAGACAAGGCTTCATCGGACTCCTCTTCACTACCAGTGGCATCCATTGCCCCTTCTTCCGAAGCCATTGCCCCTTCTTCCGAAGCCGTTGCCCCTTCTTCCGACGCCGTTGCCCCTTCTTCCAAAGCCGTTGCCCCTTCTTCCAAAGCCGTTGCCCCTTCTTCCAAAGCCGTTGCCCCTTCCCCTTCTTCCGATGCCGTTGCCCCTTCCCCTTCTTCCGACGCCGTTGCCCCTTCATCCAACATTGTTGCCCCCTCTTCCGACATTGTTGCTTCTTTTTTCATCTGTTTTCTTGCAACCTGGCTCCTCCTTTCTTTCCTTCCAGCTCACTTCCTGGGAGGTCTTGTGAACTACTTAGGGCTTCCCACTGCAAAGGTCATATCGAGAAGGTTACAATACAAAACTAAATGTTCTTTGTGCACGCACCACTTCATAAAACTGGCATATGTGGGCACGATAAAGTGTAGCTAGCATGTCTAGGCTGGACAATAGAATGAGTCAAAATTCCCCCAACGATGAAACATGGCAAAAGAAAGGTTAGCTAAGCTGGAACACTAGCATATGAATGGAATTGAACATTCCCTGGGTCTCTTCTGACTGGAGTGACGCTTATAATTCCATTTATGTATCCCTTTTTATTTTACCACTAAAATCTGTTCTTAGGATAACTTGTGTAGAAAGTAAACATCCGCACCTCGATGGTGCCAAGTTTGAGTATGTCTGCATAACAAGGAAGTAGTTACATGAGTAATGTGTTGTGGTGTACATTTTAACTACCAACGTGGGCATTGCCAACGACAGCGAAGCAGGCGGTGTGACTTAGAACAATGTGAGTAGAACGGTCGGAAGGCGAGTTAATAATAATAATAATAATATGCCATTTAGCAGACGCTTTTATCCAAAGCGACTTACAGTCATGTGTGCATACATTCTACGTATGGGTGGTCCCGGGAATCGAACCCACTACCCTGGCGTTACAAGCGCCATGCTCTACCAACTGAGCTACAGAAGGACCATTTTGGTGCCACGGTGCTCATAACTATTTGGAGCCGGGAAAATGTCCCAAAATAAGGCCTGTTTTTTCGTGATTACTTCAAAACTACGGCAGACAGCTGGGACATTATGAAACTGGGCTCCATGGCGGATGCAATGAACTAGTTTTATCAGAAAAAGTATTCGTGTCTTGTAATATGCACATTGTAAACATAGATGGTTTACTAATTGCAGTTTCTTCATTTTGTGATAGGTCACGTTGCAATTATGTATATGGAAAGGTCACGTTGCAATTATGTATATGGAAAGGTGCACAATAAACCAAATCTGATATGACAGTCTTCTCCATAAGTAAACTAAAGTTGATGCATTGACGCGACACTGAAATTGATCTAGCTTAGTATCCTGATTCAGTGACTGTTTTGGTTACTAGTAGCTAGTTAGCCAACTTTACCAGATGTTCGAAGCAACATCACATTCATCTTCTACGACCTGGGTGAACTAGCTACCGAAGTAAATTTACTTTAAAATAAGATAGCAAATTACGTAGCATATCCAGCTAGGTAGCTAGCATTAGCTCGATCCCTTAACGACAGCCCCGGATCTCAAGCAGGCTGAACTAGTTTAATGAAAATAGCACAGGCCTCACCTTGGTACAATACTTGCGTAGCTGGTGCTGTCTACACTTCTATCAGATATCGTTTGTCATGAAAGTCGCCAGATGTTTAATCAGCTTTTGTTGTAATTTTTTAGCTAACTAGCGATTTGAATTTCAACCGGACGTTGTTTCCGGTGAAAGCTGATTTCCTATAGACTAAAGGGGAAGTGGAACAACGTTTTTCATTTCCGCTCCCTGAAATAAATAAGATGTTGTCTATGACCCCTGTTCTTTCCTTGAGCAATTATTATAAAATAAAAAAAGAAGCATAATAGCATCCTATCTCAGAATGATTTCCTTTGAAAGCCTGGGAAAACGCTTGGGCTTCTTCTGGATGATCTGGACATGCTATACAACCCCAAAATATGTATTACCGCCGCCAAATGACGACGTTGAAAAAAACAAGGTAAAAATAAAACCCATACATGATAGGGAAAACAAACTTAAATCCACCCAAAATAAAACAATAAAAACCACATTGACAAAACCAAAAACCCCAAACACCCACTTCCTCTATCCTTCAAATCCCCATATCTCCCTTCTTCTGACTAGCCTAGTTTAATAAAGGTTAAATAATGTATTCATGTTTAATTCTCACCTGAGAGGCTTGTGACAATACTCCATGCAACTCCTCTGCCAAGAAGTCTTTCAGTCCCAGGAAACATTCCGCCGCATCCACAACAATGTCTATTATCCAGGACTTCCTCTCCACCTTGGCAGTGGCAGTAATCACCATAGCTATAAAGGCCACAAAGTCCACCTTCTGTACCTTTAACATATCTGGGTTCTGCCGTTGAACGGCAACCCCTGCAGCCTTCAGTGAATGCCTATCCACCACCATGGACTATTCAGGAGCAGCATTTGAACGCTCAACCCTTTTAAATACCTAGGATAGGATAAGTAATCCCTCTCACCCCCCCCCCCTTTAAGATTTAGATGCACTATTGTAAAGTGACTGTTCCACTGAATGTCTTAAGGTGAATGCACTAATTTGTAAGTCGCTCTGGATAAGAGCGTCTGCTAAATGACTTAAATGTAATGTAAATGTAAATGCCCTAACATCGGTCACCTCATTCTCTTTCACCCTTGTTGGGCATTCCAAATAGGTGGCGTATTGGTTCCCACCACAATTGCAACATGTTATATTTTCATCACTTTTTTTTTTTTAAACCTTTATTTGACTAGGCAAGTCAGTTGAGAACAAATTCTTTTTTTCAAACAAAATGTACTCCTACAAGATAAGAAGGGACATTCTCATCACTGTCTGCTTCTGTTCTCCGTTTTATATTCTTTTGGACAACATTCCAATTCTCCTTGATTCCCCCGCCATTATATTCACGCTCCACATCAGCGTCCACTTCTGCCGAGTTCTCTCCTCTCTTACTGATGATCTGTCCAGGTGTCACTGGCGTGAAAAGCAAGCCCCCTACGCATCACGCCAATAGGGTTAACCCACTTGGTGGGAATTGTAAGGTGGCTCATTAGGGAGGAGGATCACTACAGTATAGCTGAGAACTTTTACAGCTTCTGTATAAAATAATATGGCATAGATCTATAACTGTAGAAATAATTAAAATATACAGTATATCAAGCACTACTTTTGTTATTTTCGCACAACTTGATTTGCTACCCCTTTCTTTTCCCTACTTCTATATTTTGTTCTCATGTCTCCATAAACAGGAAAAAGATTGATGTATGGAGATTAAGGGAGATAAGAGGTATGTGGTAACATATGAGTGATGAAAGCAGCCTGAATAAAAAAAAATACATACAAATTGTATGTGTGTGTGTGTGCATGACCCTGTACGTGCCTCTGTGTGGGATTTGGAGAGAAACAGGGAGAGAGCTTGAGAGACAATCCCAGAGAGACTGTGTGTTGAACCCGCTGCCCCCTAATACCCCTACCTGCTCCCTGCATGCTTTGCCATGGTTACGAGACAGGGCTCCCAATGCAGGCAGTTAATGTGTTTTTCAGCAGGGGTGAGCTGGGTACTAATGTGTCTCGGTCTGTCTCCTCAGCAAATGGCACAATCAATATCAACTGCCCCAGGATGCACCACCATGAGCAGAGGGCCAGGAAAACCACTAAGCTGACTGCAAGGCTGAATAATGTAAGGTGACTGAAATATTCTGCTTTTATAAAATGTTATGCTTTTTTGAAATGAAACAAAATACCTTGCTCTCCTTAAATATTTTCGAATTAGTTCGTGAGTTAGAGAAAATAAGAGTAATTAGAGACATTTTAAGTTATTCAATTCATTTGTGTACAATGTATTAGCACAATTTATGGCACGAGATTTTTTCTTTTGTAAATTTTTTTTTTTTTTCAGCAAATTATTTCCATACATACCGTGAGGTCCAAAATTATTGGCACACTTGATAAAGATGAGCAAAATAAGACTATAAATAATAAAAATACTGAGCTATTGTATGCTCAAAAACAATTGAAAATTATGTTGTCTTATTGTTCAGAGAAATACATTTTGTATAACAAGTAATATATATATTTTTAAAGATAGGGGTCAAAATTATTGTCATCCCTGTTTTCAATACCTCACCTTGCGAGGATAATGACACTGAGCCTTTTTCTAATATGTTTTATGAGATTGGAGAACACATCGGGAGGGATCTTAGACCATTCCTCCATTCAGAATCTTTCCAGATCCTTGATATCCTTTGTCTGTGTTTATGGACTGCCCTCTTCAATTCAAACCACAGGTTTTCAATGGGGTTCAAGTCAAGAGACTGATATGGCCATTGCAAAATATTGGTTTTGTGGTCAATTAATCATTTATTTGTAGATTATGTGTTCTTGGGGTTAAGTGTCTTGCTGGAAGAGCCACTTGCAGCCAAGTTTCAGCCTCCTGGCAGAGTTAACCAGAGCTGCGTGCGAATACCCATACTAACATACGTATACTGCACACTTAATGAGTATATACTACATAGTTAATTTTAGTATACTGTAGCGACCCGCACAGACAGCTGTGTGTTATGTGTTAGGCTAGGAGGTGGTTGTGTTGTACTGACCAGTACCCGGTGTTCGCGGGGTCCAACCTGTCAATCAACCTGCTATCTGCCAATCACGGGAATGCCTGGAATGTTCTGATGCCAGGCATCCTGGTGGTTGGCGGAGTGGCGTGGAGGGGGGTTGGGCAGGGGGGTGGAGCATTGGAAGTTAAGACCAGGTTCAGCTTTTGTTCTCTCTCTCTTACGTCTGGGCTTCACAAGAGAAGGTCACGATTGGCTTGTGTCATCTATTTGGCGTGTGCTACGGCCCAAACAGTAGCCTGTGTAAAGTTGGTGTAATAAACCGTCAATTCGTAAACTCAAGCCTCTGTCTGGACAATTGTTCCTTTATGATCTAGTCGGGTCATTACAATACTGTAAACGAACAGTATGCTTTCAGTTGAGCGTACTCTCTCTTCACTTGTCTAACGGAAGTTGATGCTGTTGCTATGCAACCTCTTGCAAGCTAGTTGGCATAACAAATGACTAGCTAAACATTTTACAACTTTACGTGTGTTCCTAAATTCAATCTGGAGTGCCAGAGTGCACTTGTAAATTCAGAGCGTAGTCAGATTGTCTGTTTGTAAATTCAGAGCTTTCGCTCTCGGAGCGCACACTGGACACTCCAGCCTTAGGCTTTCTGATCTTCTGGCAGTCAAGCACCCAAGCTAACGTTGGCTAGCTTGCTAGCTACTTCCAGACACAAATGAGACCACTCTGACCATTTTACTCGCCCGAGCAGAGCTGGTTAGACAGTTTTCCAGAGTGTTGGTGACTAACTGTAAATGACGCTCTTTTGCTGAAGTTTACTGACACCAGCCATATTCCATGGGGGTTGAGCGCTCATAAATACATTACACTCAGAGGAGAGTGCTCTGAAATCAGAGTACTGTAGATAGCCAGAGCGAATTTACGAAAAGACCCAAATGTCCATTGAGAATGCACAACGACTATACCATTTAGCTAAGCTAAGAATGACGGGAATAATCTTGTCAATAAACGTTGGGTAGAGTCGTGGAAATCGGCTGAGAGTCAGACTCTGCAGACGTCAGTATTACTTATGGATTGAGCTCGGTCCAATAAACGGTGTGAACATTCCACCACTGACTTTTTGATACTGACCAGCCAGGAATAAATGTTTCTATCAAATCTTCCATTTATTCATCACATTCTGCTTTTCAAACAATTAAGTTTTACAATAATACCGAATAAAGACAAATTAAGTCATATTTGAGGTTTTATTGAGATTAAAAAACATCAACAAAAACAAAGTTTGACATTTCACTTTATTACATGAAACTTTCTAAATATTTGCTCTCTCTAAAAAAACTGAAATTCACATTACCCTCAAATGAACGTTGGGGAGGTTTCACAGACCTGTTTCTGATCACAGAGAGAAATACATAGGTAAAACCTACACTATGTATCTCTATAGTTCTAACTGCATCTTGAAGAACATTGTATTAATCCAAGCAACATAGCATAAGAACAGACCAAGTTGAAAACATGAAAGTAGCAAGCTTTGGTCACAGGAACATGAATTCATACAAATGGTAGATTCGGTTGTTTACCTCAATTACTATTTTTATATTACATAATTTACAAAGTTGTAATGCAGTATGAACTGTTGATATCATGGTCCAGCACATAATTAATTAAATAAACAAATACCAGGCTAGATGAAGACATGTTTAAAATACAATCTGAACATTTCCACACATCACCCAGAGTCTGTGAAACCAAGCATCCACTTCAGTTGAAAGCCAAGTGATAAAAAACAAGTAAAAAGAGCTGACATAAAAAGTCTTAAAAATAACTGAGGAGTGATGTTGAGTGAATTACAAGGATGATACTGGCAAACAAAACCATCACAATAGTCAATAACCATACATCTTCTAAGAGAAATCTTAAGGATGATGGATTGGAAGTTTACAGTCACCGTATTGACTCCACAAGGTGAAGTATGCAATGAACCAAGTGAAAGAAAACAACTACGATTATGGTACCGTCCCAAACGGCACCATATTCCCCTTATAGTGCATTACTTTTGACTTTGGTCAAAAGTAGTGCACTTTATAGGTAAAAGGGTGCCATGATAGTGAAACTAACAACATCTATATCGAAACAAAGATAGCTGGGAAGGGGAAGTTGTTACATTCAAAGCTTTGGCAATTAAGGCAAATAAAATTAGAAGACATTAGCAATTCGAAAACTACAGAGCTTAATTAAGGAGAGAAAAACAAAAAACAAAATACTTACCTAATTCAATTGATTTAAACCATTTTGAGCTTATTTGGACAAATCTGCACAGACCAATACAAGATTAACAAACCTCAATGAGAATATCATCAACTATAGGATGTGTATGGAATTAGAAACTGTATCAATGACAGTACCAGTAAAAAATCTAAATGGGATAAGCCTGAACAGACCAATACAAGATTAACAACGGTCAATGAAATTGTCTTCACATCATTCAAGCTATGGATGACCAAGGAAGTACAAAAAGTACTTGTTTTTTCCACATGGTTTCCACGAAGGCATCAAACCATAAAAAATAACAGCAAGAGCAAGCAGACACATAGGTTAGTTGAGAAAACAAGAAAGAGTTGGGTAAGAGATAATAAAATGTTAAAAAAACATCTTACAAGATGCTATTGATACTCGTTCAGTCTGCTCCGCCCAGGTTCCTTTTACTTTACAACCTTTTTGATTGAGCCTGGTTTTCTGCCCCCCCTCTTAGGAACAACCACTTCTTTTTTCTTAATAGCTTCCGCTACCATACCAGGGTTACTAGCCTTGCCATGACCATCGCGTGGTTTAATTTCCTCTTCTTTGTCATCTTCTACTAGAGAAAAGACTTCATCCTCATTTCTCTGTGTATCTTCATTTTCCTCCTCTGAATCATAAGCTGTATCATCAACATTCACAGTCTTTCTCCTGCCTTTTTGCCTCTGGGCTTGGAAGGCAGCTTCATCGAACATATTTGCTTTACCGTTGGAGCAGCGGTAAAGCCTTACTATTGGAGAAACAGTGTAACCCTGTTTGGCTGAGGGCGAACTGTTGGACCTATCAGTCTCTGCTGCTCTCTTGGCTTTGAAGGAGCCTAAGGGGTGGCCACTCTTTCGCGGGGAATCATCTTTAGCAGGGTGCTTTGAAACTTTAGAAGTTGGAGGTTGGTTCTTCCGTAAGTGGCCACCTCTACCTGTTGATGCCTTGAGTGGACGGCCTCTTCTCCGTGGCTCGGCAGAGGTGGGTGTGGCGGGGGGATCCACGCGGGGATAGATGCGCGGCCTTCCGAGCGGCTTCCACACTCTAGGTCCCTTAGGTTGGCTTTTCAGTATCTCTCTCTCCTCTTCCCCCTCGGGTGACAGCAGGTACTTCCTCGGCCTACCCATTTTTTTTCTTTGCTGAACTTTTTTGGGCTGGCCACGCTTCAAAGGTGCAGTTGTCTCTGCTGAAACAGCATTAGGGTCAACCACTTTACGTGGCCTGCCCCGTGGTTGCTTGTCTAGTACCCTCAGTATCTTAGGTTTCTTGGAGCCTGATCCTTTGGGCCTACCCCTTCCCCTATTAGGTGGTATGGAGCTGCCATTAGACAAGGCTTCATCGGACTCCTCTTCACTACCAGTGGCATCCATTGCCCCTTCTTCCGACGCCGTTGCCCCTTCTTCCGACGCCGTTGCCCCTTCTTCCAAAGCCGTTGCCCCCTCTTCCGACATTGTTGCCCCCTCTTCCGACATTGTTGCCCCCTCTTCCGACATTGTTGCCCCCTCTTCTGACATTGTTGCCCCCTCTTCTGACATTGTTGCCCCCTCTTCTGACATTGTTGCCCCCTCTTCTGACATTGTTGCCCCCTCTTCTGACATTGTTGCCCCCTCTTCTGACATTGTTGCCCCCTCTTCTGACATTGTTGCCCCTTCTTCCGACATGGTTGCTTCTTTTTTCATCTGTTTTCTTGCAACCTGGCTCCTCCTTTCTTTCCTTCCAGCTCACTTCCTAGGAGGTCTTGTGAACTTCTTAGGGCTTCCCACTGTAAAGGTCATATCGAGAAGGTTACAATACAAAACTAAATGTTCTTTGTGCACGCACCCCTTCATAAAACTGGCATATGTGGGCACGATAAAGTGTAGCTAGCATGTCTAGGCTGGACAATAGAATGAGTCAAAATTCCCCCAACGATGAAACATGGCAAAAGAAAGGTTAGCTAAGCTGGAACACTAGCATATGAATGGAATTGAACATTCCCTGGGTCTCTTCTGACTGGAGTGACGCTTATAATTCCATTTATGTATCCCTTTTTATTTTACCACTACAATCTGTTCTTAGGATAACTTGTGTAGAAAGTAAACATCCGCACCTCGATAGTGCCAAGTTTGAGTATGTCTGCATAACAAGGAAGTAGTTACATGAGTAATGTGTTGTGGTGTACATTTTAACTACCAACGTGGACATTGCCAACAACAGCGAAGCAGGCGGTGTGACTTAGAACAATGTGAGTAGAACGGTCGGAAGGCGAGTTGGTGCCACGGTGCTCAGTATAACTATTTGGAGCCGGGAAAATGTCCCAAAATAAGGCCTGTTTTTTCGTGATTACTTCAAAACTACGGCAGACAGCTGGGACATTATGAAACTGGGCTCCATGGCGGATGCAATTAACTAGTTTTATCAGAAAAAGTATTCGTGTCTTGTAATATGCACATTGTAAACATAGATGGTTTACTAATTGCAGTTTCTTCATTTTGTGATAGGTCACGTTGCAATTATGTATATGGAAAGGTGCACAATAAACCAAATCTGATATGACAGTCTTCTCCATAAGTAAACTAAAGTTGATGCATTGACGCGACACTGAAATTTATCTAGCTAGTATCCTGATTCAGTGACTGTTTTGGTTACTAGTAGCTAGTTAGCCAACTTTACCAGATGTGCGAAGCAACATCACATTCATCTTCTACGACCTGGGTAAACTAGCTACCGAAGTAAATTTACTTTAAAGTAAGCTAGCAAACTACGTAGCATATCCAGCTAGGTAGCTAGCATTAGCTCGATCGCTTACGACAGCCCCGGATCTCAAGCAGGCTGAACTAGTTTAATGAAAATAGCACACGCCTCACCTTGGTACAATCCTTGCGTAGCTGGTGCTGTTTACACTTCTATTAGATATCGTTTGTCATGAAAGTCGCCAGATGTTTAATCGGCCTTTGTTGTAATTTTTAGCGAGCTAGCGTTTTGAATTTCAACCGGAAGTTGTGGCGGGTGAAAGCTGATTTCCTATCGAATAAAGGGGAAGTGGAACAACGTTTTTCATTTCCGCTCCCTGAAATAAATAAGATGTTGTCTATGACCCCTGTTCTTTCCTTGAGCAATTATTATAAAATAAAAAAAGAAGCATAATAGCATCATATCTCAGAATGATTTCCTTTGAAAGCCTGGGAAAACGCTTGGGCTTCTTCTGGATGATCTGGACATGCTATACAACCCCAAAATATGTATTACCGCCACCAACTGGACGACGTTGAAAAAAACAAGGTAAAAATAAAACCCATACATGATAGGGAAAACAAACTTAAATCCACCCAAAATAAAACAATAAAAACCACATTGACAAAACCAAAAACCCCAAACACCCACTTCTTCTATCCTTCAAATCCCCATATCTCCCTTCTTCTGACTAGCCTAGTTTAATAAAGGTTAAATAATGTATTCATGTTTAATTCTCACCTGAGAGAACATGTTATATTTTCATCACTTTTTTTTCTTTTTTTTTAACCTTTATTTAACTAGGCAAGTCAGTTAAGAACAAATTCTTATTTTCAATCAAAATGTACTCCTACAAGATAAGATGGGACATTCTCATCACTTTCTGCTTCTTTTCTCTGTTTTATATTCTTTTGGGCAACATTCCAATTCTCCTTGATTCCCCGCCATTATATTCACGCTCCACATCAGCGTCCACTTCCGCCGAGTTCTCTCCTCTCTTACTGATGATCTGTCCATGATGGAGAGTGAATGTTTTGTACAGTGCCAACAGCAGCCAACCCTGCTAGATCTATAGGTCTTTGGATCATGAAAATGTATATCTCATCAATTAATTTGTTATTAATTGTTAGATGTACCTGTGTTCTTGAGACTGTTAGCTTGAAACTGCAAACTTTTAGGTAATAACATTAATTAAAAGATCAGTGAGAGTAGCAAACGGAGGGACAGAGACATAAACCTGTGGTGCTGGCGTGAAAAGAAAACACCCTATATGCATTGCACCAATAGGGTTAACCAACTTAGGAATTGTTCGCGAGGATCGCTACACTACCCCCTCGGAATGGGAAGGCTTGTCCCATGCTTTGACCACCTCAGTGCCCTCACACGTCCGGCCGTGCGTTTCGATGGCCTCGTGTCCACAATCCCACTTCTGACACCAATGTAGCGAATGGAGGGAGTGGGTCGTGAACAGGTGTCACTTGCATGAAAAGCAAGCCCCCTACGCATCACGCCAATAGGGTTAACCCACTTGCTGGGAATTGCTAGGTGGCTCATTAGGGAGGATCACTACAGTATGGCTGAGAACTTTTACAGCTTCTGTATAAAATAATATGGCATAGATCTATAACTGTAGAAATAATGAAAATATACAGTATATCAAGCACTACTTTTGTTATTTCGCACAACTTGATTTGCTACCCCTTTCTTTTCCCTACCTCTATATTTTGTTCTCATGTCTCCATAGACAGGAAAAAGATTGATGTATGGAGATTAAGGGAGATAAGAGGTATGTGGTAACATATGTGTGATGGAAGCAGCCTGAATAAAAAAAATATGTGTGTGTGCACATGCGCATGACCCTGTACGTGCCTCTGTGTGGGATTTGGAGAGAAACAGGGAGAGAGCTTGAGAGACAATCCCAGAGAGACTGTGTGTTGAACCCGCTGCCCCCTAATAACCCTACCTGCTCCCTGTATGCTTTGCCATGGTTACGAGACAGGGCTCCCAATGCAGTCAGTTAATGTGTTTTTCAGCAGGGGTGAGCTGGGTACTAATGTGTCTCGGTCTGTGTCCTCAGCAAATGGCACAATCAATATCAACTGTCCCAGGATGCACCACCACTAGCAGAGGGCCAGGAAAACCACCAAGCTGCCTGCAAGGCTGAATAATGTAAGGTGACTGAAATATTCTGCTTTTATAAAATGTTAATCCTTTTTGAAATTAAACAAAATACCTTGCTCTCCTTAAATATTTCAGAATTAGTTTGTGAGTTAGAGAAAATAAGAGTAATTAGAGACTAATTTTAATTTATTCAATTCATTTTTGTACAATATATTAGCACAATTTATGGCACAAGAGATTTCTTTTGTTTAATTTATTTTTGTTTTCAGTAAAAGAAAATGATATGTATCCTGCAGGTCCAAAATTATTGGCCCACTTGATAAAGATGAGCAAAAAAATTCCTAAGACTATAAAATAAATCATATTTTTATTTATTTTATTTTATTTTATTTCACCTTTATTTAACCAGGTAGGCTAGTTGAGAACAAGTTCTCATTTGCAACTGCGACCTGGCCAAGATAAAGCATGGCAGTGTGAACAGACAACACAGAGTTACACATGGAGTAAACAATTAACAAGTCAGTAAAACAGAAAAAATTTATTCCTTTGAGAGTCTATATAGCAGGTGGCTCTATTGGCCTGTGCAAAGTCTGCATGACTAGAGGATTTTTGGTATTCCCTGTTTGGATTTAAATAAACTCTGTTTCTGTTAAGTCGCTTTTTGGGTTTTTCACCTGCATGACAATTGTAAAGTGGTTGTTCCACTGGATGTTTTTACTGGAGATGATAAATGATCAGACGGCCATGTACATTGTAGACATATTGGTGTGCTAAAGAGCAGAAAAGTAAATAAATGTAAACAGTATGGGGATGAGGTAGGTAAAATTGGGTGGGCTATTTACCAATAGACTATGTACAGCTGCAGCGATATACTGCTAGCTCGAAATGCTGAGCTATTGTATGCTCAAAAACATTTGAAAATTATGTTTTATTGTTCAGAGAAATACATTTAGTTTAACAAGTAATATATATATATTTTTTAAAGATAGGGCTCAAAATTATTGTCACCCCTGTTTTCAATACTTCACCTTGCGAGGATAACGACACTGAGCCTTTTTGTAATATGTTTTATGAGATTGGAGAACACATCGGGAGGGATCTTAGACCATTCCTCCATTCAGAATCTTTCCAGATCCTTGATATCCTTTGTCTGTGTTTATGGACTGCCCTCTTCAATTCAAACCACAGGTTTTCAATGGGGTTCAAGTCAAGAGACTGAGATGGCCATTGCAAAATATTGGTTTTGTGGTCAATTCATCATTTATTTGTAGATTATGTTTTCTTGGGGTTAAGTGTCTTGCTGGAAGAGCCACTTGCAGCCAAGTTTCAGCCTCCTGGCAGAGTTAACCAGAGCTGCGTGCGAATACCCATACTAACATACGTATACTGCACACTTAATGAGTATATACTACATAGTTAATTTTAGTATACTGTAAACGAACATTATGCTTTCAGTTGAGCGTACTCTCTCTTCACTTGTCTAACGGAAGTTGATGCTGTTGCTATGCAACCTCTTGCAAGCTAGTTGGCATAACAAATGACTAGCTAAACATTTTACAACTTTACGTGTGTTCCTAAATTCAATCTGGAGTGCCAGAGTGCACTTGTAAATTCAGAGCGTAGTCAGATTGTCTGTTTGTAAATTGAGAGCTTTCGCTCTCGGAGCGCACACTGGACACTCCAGCCTTTGGCTTTCTGATCTTCTGGCAGTCAAGCACCCAAGCTAACGTTGGCTAGCTTGCTAGCTACTTCCAGACACAAATGAGACCACTCTGACCATTTTACTCGCCCTAGCAGAGCTGGTTAGGCAGTTTTCCAGAGCGTTGGTGACTGTGACTGTAAATTACGTTACTCTGAAGTTTACTGACACCAGCCATATTCAATGGGGGTTGAGCGCTCATAAATTCATGACACTCAGAGGAGAGTGCTCTGAAATCAGAGTACTGTAGATAGTCAGAGCGAATTTACGAAAGGACCCGAATGTCCATTGAGAATGCACAACGACTATACCATTTACCATTTATCTAAAGAGCAGAAAAGTAAATAAATGTAAACAGTATGGGGATGAGGCAGCTAAGCTAAGAATGACGGGAATAATCTTGTCAATAAACGTTGGGTAGAGTCGTGGAACTTGGCTGAGAGTCAGACTCGACGTCAGTATTACTTATGGCTAGGATGCGGGGATTGAGCTCGGTTCGATTCTGGTGTGAGTTATCTGGCCCAAATGTATTATTTGGGGCTCGGCGGATTGGGACCACTCTCTGGCAGATGAGGGCTGCTTTAAATAATTAACATTTCATTATTTATTTTTCCATGTTTTCTAATTGTTTCTGTGATCATTTTTTTTTTACATTTAAATGAAATTCTTTAAGAGTCCTGTGTAGTATTTTAGAATTGTTATACTTTGTGCAAGTCAATTGATAAGCATTAAAAACTTTGTGGATGGAGCCTCCCTGTAACATCTGCTTCCAACTCACTCTCAAACACGTAGATCCCCTGGACACAGCTCACTTTCCAGTCCACTTTCCAGCTCACACTCTCAAGCACATAGATCCCCTGAACGCAGCTCACTCTCCAGATCCCAATCACCTGAATTTTGATTACCTGTTCACACACTTGTATGTCATTATCACACATTATATAGTTCAGTTCTTTGCATCCCGTCATTGTGACGTATTGTTTATTTTGTGACACACTTCTATTCGGAGCTCTGTTTTTCCCGTGATTTACTCCTCCTGTGTATGGTAGTTTCTGCCTGCCTCACTAACAATGCCTTTTGCCTATTCCCTGCCTGTACTTTAGCCTATCGGATTTCCTGTTAACAACCTATTGCCTGATCTCCCGGATGACGTTACAAGCCTTTTCCATGCCTGTACTATTGCCTTTTTGGACCCCCTGTGTATGACATTCTGCCTGCCCCTGGACCCAGCTACCTGCCTCCTCATGTGGTCCTTTACCAATAAACACCTGCTGCGCCCTGCGCTTGAAACCAGCTCTCTGTCTCCCTTTGTGTTCATTACACTCCTGAGTAGCGCAGCAGTCTAAGACACTGCATCGCAGTACAAACTGCGTTGCTACAGATGCTGTCTCGAGTCCCGTGCTTGCCTCAACCAGGAGACCCATGAGGCGATGCACAATTGACACAGCATCGTCCGAGTTAGGGGAGGTCCTGCGGGCCAGGCGCATGCCCGCTAACACGGTCACCAGGTGTATGGTGTTTCCTCAGTTTTTTTGTGGATGGGTATACTTTGTATGTATAATAGTAGAACTAAAATGACTAAATTGGGTAATTTTGTATACATTTATTTAAATTTGCATCGGACCGCTACTGGGGAGATTCTGGTAAGATGTTAGCTGAATTTGGGTAGAGGAAACGGCCCGATGTACTTGGGCTGATTCTGGGCAGTCATTCATTTTGATTCCGGGCCGAGTCCGACACCCGATTCTGGGCGAATTCAATCAGTTCCGGCCTCCCAGAAGAGGGCCGATTCCTCATTGCTAGCTGGGATTCTGCTGTAACGATATGCTATGTGGTTCGTTAGGACAGCGTAGCTAACAGATTGTCAGCCAACATCACTCGAAATTGACTCAAAATAACTCGAAATTGAGCCCAGGTGCATACTGTTTCCATTGATCATCCTTGAGATGTTTCTATAGGGTGACACGCTCATGGGAATGGGCGATCGTACACCTTGCACCTCCGTGCAGAAAAGACAGAGAGGGCTGTCTTGCTTCTAGTCCTTGGGAAACTTTGCAGTATTTAGTTTTTTCTTACATTGTTAGCCCAGAAAATCTTAAGTGTTATTACATATAGCTGGGAAGAACTATGGTAAAAAATTATGTAGGTAAAACAAAGCGCAAATTAAAAGTACGTATCTCAGAGCATCGTAGCACCATTAGGTGTAAAAACTTTACTTACCCAGTTGCGGCCCACTTCTTGGAGGCAGACCACTTTATTTCGTCTCTGCATTATATTGGCATCGAACATGTCACCCTCCCTAGGAGAGGGCGTGACCTTGATAATTTATTGTTAAAACGAGAGGCTGCCTGGATCTTTAACTTAAAGACCCTTGTTCCCCCTCCTTCCCTTGTTTGGTCTCAACGTAGACTTTGATCTGAAGCCATTCTTGTGATTATTGTGACTTTGCCATTGTAATTGTTTGTAAGCTTGTGTAGTCAAATTCATCTATGATCGTATGCTATCCATTTGTTGTTTGTATGCTGTTCTTTGTATGACATTTTAATATTTGATTATTAACCAATAATATTAGCCCACTCTTGGCCATGATTACAGACACCTGTGTCTTTTGACACTATATAAACGAGTCATCCCGCAGTGTTTGTGACTATACCCTGATGAAGACAGCTTGGCTGTCGAAACGTTGGTAATTAAATTTTTGCATCTGAGCTCCTAGAGTGTGCGGCTCTCTTTTATTTTCAAGTTTTCTACCTCGTCTTAATCGGTGTGCGTTTCTTTTTCTTCAAGAACTACAGGATATCAGAGTGACGTCAACTTACCAGCACAACGACCAGGAATTACAACTTTCCTGAAGCGGATCCTTTGTCCGCACCACCGAGGGCATTTTAACTAATTCCAGAGGCCAACCCAAAACAATTCCGCCAGACAAAAGGAAGACGGAGCGGTCTTCTGGTCAGACTTCAGAGGCGTGCACACAACCCACTGCTCCCGAATATATTACTCGCTAATGTCCAGTCCCTAGATAACAAGGTCGACGAAATCAGGCCAAAGTTTGCTTTCCAGAGAGACATCAGATATTGTAACATACTCTGTATCACGGAAACATGGCTCTCTTGGGATATGCTGTCGGAGTCGATACACCTGGCTTCTCAGTGCGTCACTCCTACAGGAATAAATATCTCTCCGGGAAGAAGAAGGAGTGGGGGTGTATGTTTCATGATTAACGACTCATGGTGTAATTGTAACAACATACAGGAACTCAAGTACTTTTGTTCACCTGAACTTGAATACCTCACAATCAATTTTGATCACGTGGTCCGGGATTTGTTCCGGGTAGGCTCTGAGAATAATACCGCCATATACGCTGATTTGGTGAGTGAGTTTATAAGGAAGTGTATAGGAGATGTTTTACCTACTGTGACTATTCAAACTTACCCTAACCGGAAACCGTGGATAGATGGCAGCATTCCTTCTAAACTGAAAGCGCGAACCACCGCATTTAACCATGGAAAGGTGACTGGGAATAGGCCGAATATAAACAGTGTAGTTTATCCCTCCACAAGGCAATCAAACAAGAAAAATGTCGGTATAGAGACAAAGTGGAGTCGCAATTCAACGGCTCAGACACGAGACGTATGTGGCAGATAATCACGGACTACAAATGAAAAACCAGCCACGTCACGGACACGGACGTCTTGCCTCCAGACAAACTTAATACCTTCTTTGCCCGCTTTGAGGATAATACAGTGCCACCGACGCGGCCCGCTGCCAAGGACTGTGGGCACTCATTCTCCATGGTCGACGTGAGTAAGACATTTGAACGTGTTAACCCTGGCAAAGCTGCTTGCCCAGACGGCATGCCTAGACGCATCCTCAGAGCATGGACAGACCAGCTGGCTGGTGTGGTTACTGACATATTCCAGTCTGCTGTCCCCACATGCTTCAAGATGGCCACCATTGTTCCTGTTCCCAAGAAAGCAAAGGTAACTGAACTAAATGACTATCTCCCCGTAGGACTCACTTCTGTCATCATGAAGTGCTTTGAGAGACTAGTCAAGGATCATATCACCTCCACCTTACCAGTCACCCTAGACCCACTTCAATTTGCATACCGCTCCAATAGGTCCACAGACGATGCAATCGCCATCACACTGCACACTGCCCTGTCCCATCTGGACAAGAGGAACACCTATGTAAGAATACTGTTCATTGACTATAGCATTCAACACCATAGTACCCTCCAAGCTCATCATTAAGTTTGAGGCTCTGGGTCTCAACCCCACCCTGTGCAATTGGATCCTGGACTTCCTGACGGGCCGCCCCCAGGTGGTGAAGGTAGGAAACAACATCTCCCCGATGCTCAACACTGGGGCCCCACAAGGGTGTGTGCTCATCCCCCTCATGTACTCCCTGTTCGACCATGACTGCGTGGCCATACATGCCTCCAACTCAATCATCAAGTTTGCAAGCGACACAACAGTAGTAGGCTTGATTACCAAGAATGACGAGACAGCCTACAGGAAGGAGGTGAGGTCTCTCGGAGTGTGGTATCAGGAAAATATCAAATTAAATCAAAGTTTATTTGTCACGTGAGCCGGATACAACAGGTTACAGTGAAATGCTTACTTACAGGCTCTAACCAATTGTGTGTGTGTGTGTGTGTGTGTGTGTGTGTGTGTGTGTGTGTGTGTGTGTGTGTGTGTGTGTGTGTGTGTGTGTGTGTGTGTGTGTGTGTGTGTGTGTGTGTGTGTGTGTGTGTGTGTGTGTGTGTGTGTGTGTGTGTGTGTGTGTGTGTGTGTAAAGAAATAAAACAACAGCAAAAAGACATTTGAAAAAAGAGTAGCAAGGCTATATACAGACACCTGTTAGTCAGGCTTATTGAGGTAGTATGTACATGTAGGTATCGTTAAAGTGACTATGCATATATGATGAACAGAGAGTAGCAGAAGCGTAAAAAGAGGGGTTGGCGGGTGGTGGGACACGATGCAGATAGCCCGGTTAACCATTTGGTTAGATGTTCAGGAGTATTATGGCTTGGGGGTAAAAACTGTTGAGAAGCCTTTTTGTCCTAGACTTGGGTCGTGGGTGAACAGGGAGTACAGGAGGGGACCGAGCACGTACCCCTGGGGAGCTCCAGTGTTGAGGATCTGCATGGCAGATGTGTTGCTACCTACCCTCACCACCTGGGGGCAGCCTGTCATGAAGTCCAGGATCCAGTTGCAGAGGGAGGTGTTTAGTCCCAGGATCCTTAGCTTGGTGATGAGCTTTGAGGGTACTATGGTGCTAAACGCTGAGCTGTAGTCAATGAACAGCATTCTCACATAGGTGTTCATTTTGTCCAGGTGGGAAAGGGCAGTGTGGAATGCAATAGAGATTGCATCATCTGTGGATCTATTTGGGCGGTATGCAAATTGGAGTGGGTCTAGGGTTTCTGGGATAATGGTGTTGATGTGAGCCATTACCAGCCTTTCAAAGCACTTCATGGCTACGGACGTGAGTGCTACGGGTCTGTAGTCATTTAGGCAGGTTCCCTTCGTGTTCTTGGGCACAGGGACTATGGTGGTCTGCTTGAAGCATGTTGGTATTACAGACTCAATCAGGGACATGTTGAAAATGTCAGTGAAGTCACCTGCCAGTTGGTCAGCACATGCCCGGAGCACACATCCTGGTAATCCATCTGGTCCCGCAGCCTTGTGTATGTTGACCTGTTTAAAGGTCTTACTCACGTCGGCTACGGAGAGCGTGATCACACAGTCATCCGGGGAACAGCTGATGTTCTCATGCATGCCTCAGTGTTGCTTGCCTCGAAGTGAGCATAGAAGTGATTTAGCTCGTCTGGTAGGCTCGTGTCATTGGGCAGCTCTCGGCTGTGCTTCCCTTTGTAGTCTGTAATAGTTTGCAAGCCCTGCCACATCCGACGAGCATTGGAGCCGGTGTAGTATGATTCAATCTTAGCCCTGTATTGACGCTTTGCCTGTTTGATGGTTCGTCGCAGAGCATAGCGGGATTTCTTGTAAGCTTCCGTTTTAGAGTCCCGCACCTTGAAAGTGTCAGCTCTACCCTTTAGCTCAGTGCGAATGTTGCCTGTAATCGATGGCTTCTGGTTGGGGTATGTACCTACAGTCACTGTGGGGACGACGTCCTCAATGCATTTATTGATAAACCCAGCTACTGATGTGGTGTATTCCTCAATGTCATTGGAAAAATCCCGGAACATGTTCCAGTCTGTGATAGCAAAGCAGTCCTGTAGTTTAGCATCTGCTTCATCTGACCATTTTTTTATAGACCGAGATACTGGTGCTTCCTGCGTTCATTTTTGCTTGTAAGCAGGAATCAGGAGGATAGAGTTGTGGTCGGATTTACCAAATGGAGGGTGAGGGAGAGCTTTGTACGCATCTCTGTGTGTGGAGTACAGGTGATCTAGACTTTTTTCCCTCTGGTTGCACATTTAACATGTTGATAGAGATTTGGTAGAACTGATTTTAGTTTCCGTGCGTTAAAGTCTCCAGCCACTAGGTGCGCCGCCTCTGGGTGAGTGGTTTCCTGTTTGCTTATTTCCTTATACAGCTGACTGAGTGGGGTCTTAGTGTCAGCATCTGTCTGTGGTGGTAAATAAACAGCCACGTAAAGTATAGCTGAGAACTCTCTAGGCAAGTAGTGTGGCCTGCATTTTATCACAATATATAGAGACTTCCTTAGATTTCGTGCACCAGCTGTTGTTTACAAATGTCTTGATATCCAGAATCTCTTTTCTTCCGTAATATACAGTTGCAGAAACACTATGTACAAAAGAATTTACAAATATTGCAAAAACCCCCACATAATAGCACAATTGGTTAGGAGACCGTAAAACGTCGGCCATCTCCTCTGGCGCCATCACCTAAAAACCTCTCACTCAACGTCAACAAAACAAAGGAGAAGATCGTGTCCTTCAGGAAACAGCAGAGGGAGCACCCCCCTATCCACATCTATGGGACAGTAGTGGAGAAGGTGGAAAGTTAAGTTCCTCGGCATACACATTACTGACAAACTGAAATTGTCTACCCACACAGACAGTGTGGTGAAGAAGGCGCAACAGTGTCTCTTTAACCTCAGGAGGCTGATGAAATTAGTCTTGTCACTAAAAACATAATCTTTTACAGATGTACAATTGAGAGCATCCTGTTGGGCTGTATCACCGCCTGGTACTGCAACTGCGCCGCCCACAACCGCTGAGTTCTCCAGATGTCTCTGAATGTCCTTGAGTGGCCCAGCCTGAGCCCGGACTTGCTCCCCATTGAACATCTCTGGAGAGACCTGAATATAGCTGTGCAGCGATGCTCCCCATTGAACCTGACAGAGCTTGACAGGATCTGCAGGGAAGAATGGAAGAAACTCCCCAAATACAGGTGTGCCAAGCTTGTAGCATCATACCCAAGAAGACTCGAGGCTGTAATCGCTGCTTAAGGTGCTTCAACAAAGTACTGAGTAAAGGGTCTGAATACTTATGTGAATGTGATATTTCAGTTTTGTATTTTTTATACATCTGCAAAAAAATCAAACAACCTGTTTTTGCTTTGTCATTATGGGGTATTGTGTGTAGATTGATGAGGTAAAAAAAACAATTCAATCCATTTTAGAAAAATGCTGTAACGTAACAAAATGTGGAAAAAGTGAAGGTGTCTGAGTACTTCCCGAATGCACTGTGTGTCAACATATAGCTCAGCATTTGTATTATTTATTTTATAGTATTGTTTTCTTATCTTTATCAAGGGTTCCAATCATTTTGGACCTGACTGTATATCTTTTCAGTTATTGTAGTTATTGTAAAATATATGCATAATGTACATTGATGATTTACATAATTAAGTGACACTGAATATTACAGTTTCCTTTACCAGTAAAATAATTGGAACAACCAAATGAATAACATTTTATAGATGTAACTTTATTGAAATGAAACATGTTCATAACAATCCATACCACTGTTTTGTTTTTAATGATTTGCAACACACAATGAACACTAACTAAAACAAGATGACTATCAAAGCTCTCTCTGTATCTAAAAAGACTTCTATTACACATGCAAGTCTTCATCAGCTGGGCAGTTAACTTGAAAGTCCCAGGTGAAACATATGAAACATACATAACTTCTTCTCATTGGACCATATTAGTGGTCATGGCACAAAGCCGGCCAATAGGGACTGTCCCTCCAGGGGTCTCAATGGTCATTGGTTGCTCATGGCAATGATGCAAAGATACAAGTCTGACACTATGGTTCATGTATACTTTATCCAAGACAATTCTTTTTTTAAATATTTTTTTAAGGAGGTAGATCAGCTATGAAATTAGCAGATAGAATCGATGTCTCTCAAATAATATTACTTACATTATTTCTAATCTCCCTTTATACAGTGAATTCGGAAAGTATTCAGACCTTTTCCACATTTTATTACATTACGGCCTTATTCTAAAATTGAATAAATCGTCCCCCTCCCCCCTCATAAATCAACACACAATACCCCATAATGACAAAGCATTAACAGGTTTTTGCAATTTAAAAAAATAATTTATATATAAAAAAATTTATGTAAGTATTCAGACCCTTTACTAAGTACTTTCCCCTTGGGTTGTGCCGTTGGTGGTTGAAGATATCCCTCTAGTGGTGTGGGGGCTGTGCTTTGGCAAAGTGGGTGGGGTTATATCCTTCTTGTTTGGCCCTGTCCGGGGGTGTCCTCGGATGGGGCCACAGTGTCTCCTGACCCCTCCTGTCTCAGTCTCCAGTATTTATGCTGCAGTAGTTTGTGTCGGGGGGCTAGGGTCAGTTTGTTATATCTGAAGTACTTCTCCTGTCCTATTCGGTGTCCTGTGTGAATTTAAGTGTGCTCTCTCTAATTCTCTCTTTCTTTCTCTCCCTCGGAGGACCTGAGCCCGAGGACCATGCCTCAGGACTACCTGACATGATGACTCCTTGCTGTCCCCAGTCCACCTGGCCGTGCTGCTGCTCCAGTTTCAACTGTTTTGCCTTATTATTATTTGACCATGCTGGTCATTTATGAACATTTGAACATCTTGGCCATGTTCTGTTATAATCTCCACCCGGCACAGCCAGAAGAGGACTGGCCACCCCACATGGCCTGGTTCCTCTCTAGGTTTCTTCCTAGGTTTTGGCCTTTCTAGGGAGTTTTTCCTAGCCACCGTGCTTCTACACCTGCATTGCTTGCTGTTTGGGGTTTTAGGCTGGGTTTCTGTACAGCACTTTGAGATATCATCTGATGTACGAAGGGCTATATGAATACATTTGATTTGATTTGATTCTAGAAGCACCTTTGGTAGTGATTAAAGCATCGAGTCTTGGGTATGACGCTACAAGCTTGTATTTGGGGAGGTCCTCCCATTCTTCTCTGCAGATCCTCTTAAGCTCTGTCAGGATGGATGGGGAGCTTTGCTACACAGCTATTTTCAGGTCTCTCCAGAGATGTTCGATCGGGTTCAAGTCTAGGCTCTGGCTGGGCCACTCAAGGAAATTCAGAAACTTGTCCCAAAGCCACTCCTGGGTTGTCTTGGCTATGTGTTTAGGGTCGTTGTCCTGTTGGAAGGTGAACCTTCGCCCCAGTATGAGGTCCAGAGCACTCTGGAGCAGGTTTTCATCAAGAATCTCTCAGTACTTTGCTCCGTTCATCTTTTCCTCGATCCTGATTGGTCTTCCAGTCCCTGCCGCTAAAAAACATCCCCACAGCATGATGCTGCCACCACCATGCTTTACCATAGGGATGGTGCCAGGTTTCCTCCAGACGCGACGATTGGCATTCAGGCACAAGAGTTCAATCTTGGTTTCATCAGACCAGAGAATCTTGTTTCTCATTGTCTGAGAGTCTTTTGGCAAACTCCAAGCGGGCTGTCATGTGCCTTTTACGGAGGAGTGGCTTCCGTCTGGCCACTCTACCATAAACGCCTAATTGGGGGAGTGCTGCAGAGATGGTTGTCCTTCTAGAATGTTCTCCCATCTCCACAGAGGAACTTTAGAGCTCAGTCAGAGTGACCATCGGGTTCTTGGTCACCTCCCTGACCAAGGGCCTTCTCTCCCGATTGCTCAGTTTGGACGGGCGGCCACTTCTAGGAAAAGTTTTGGTGGTTCCAAATGTATTCCATTTCAGAATGATGGAAGCCACTGTGTTCTTGGGGACCTGCAATTCTGCCGAAATGTTTTGGTACCCTTCACCAGATCATGGCTTGGTTTTTGCTCTGACATGCACTTTCAACTGTGGGACCTTATATAGACAGGTGTGTGCCTTTCCAAATCATGTCCAATCAATTGAATTTACCACAGTTGGACTCCAATCAAGTTGTAGAAACATCTCAAGGATGATCAATGGAAACAGGATGCACCTGAGCTCAGTTCCGAGTCAAATAGCAAAGGGTCTGAATACTTACGTAAATAAGGTGTTTGAGTTTTTATTTTTAATACATTTGAAGAAAATTACTAAAAACCTGTTTTTGCTTTGTCATTATGAGGTATTTAATGTGTGTAGATTGCTGAGTTGTCATTTTTTTAAATCAATATTTGAAGAAGGCTGTAACACAACAAAATGTGGAAAAATTTAAGGGGTCTGATTACTTTCCGTAGGCACTGTACATGTATATACATGACAGCTTTGCACACTCATAGCATTCTCTCAACCAGCTTCCCCTGGAATGCATTTCCAACAGTCTTGAAGGCGTTCCCACATATGTTGTGCACTTGTTGGCTGCTTTTCCTTCACTCATCTAAATTGGGTTGAGGTCGGGTGATTGTGGATGCCAGGTCATCTAATGCAGCACTCCATCACTCTCCTTCTTGGTCAAATAGCCCTTACACAGCCTGGAGGTGTGTTTTGGGTCATTGTCCTGTTGAAAAACAAATGATAGTCCCACTAAGTGCAAAAAAGATGGGATGGTGTATCGCTGCAGAATGCTGTGGTAGCCATGTTGGTTCAGTGTGCCTTGAATTCAAAATAAATCACAGACAGTGTCACCAGCAAAACACCATCACACCTCCTCCTCCATGCTTCACAGTGGGAACCACACATGCGGAAATCATCCGTTCACCTACTCTGCATCTCACAGAGATACGGGGGTTGGAACCAAAAATGCCAAATTTGGACTCATCAGACCAAAGAACTGATTTCCACTTGTCTAATGTCCATTGCTCGTATATCTTGGCCTAAGGAAGTCTCTTCTTCTTATTGGTGCCCTTTAGTAGTGGTTTCTTTGCAGCAATTCGACCATGAAGGCCTGATTAACACAATCTCCTCTGAACAGTTGATGTTGAGACGTGTCTGTTACTTGAACCCTGTGAAGCATTTATTTGGGCTGCAATTTCTGAGGCTGGTAACTCTAGCTCTGGGTTTTCCTTTCTGGGTTTTCCTTTCCTATGGCGGTCCTCATGAGAGCCAGTTTCATCATATTGCTTGATGGTTTTTGCGACTGCACTTGAAGAAACTTTCAAAGTTCTTTAAAATTTTCAGATTGACTGACCTTTATGAAATGCATTCCAGGTGACGAGGCGAAGTGTGACTAAAATATATTTGATTTGTTTAACATTTGTTTAACACTTTTTACTATGTGTTATTTCATAGTTTTGATGTCTTTACTATTATTCTACAATGTAAAAAATAGTAAAAATAAAGAAAAACCCTTGAATGAGTCGGTGTGTCCAAACGTTTGACTGGTACTATATATATATATACATACATATATATATAAATTACTATGCCCCTACCCCCTTCTCCCCTGTTTACAAAACTTGGTGGAAAACATTAAAATTGAATATATACTGTACAGTTGAAGTCAAAAATTTACATAAACCTTAGCCAAATACATTTAAATTAAATTCAGTTTTTCACAATTCCTGACATTTAATCCTTCTAACAATTCCCTGTTTTAGCTCAGTTACTTTATTTTAAGAATGTGAAATGTCAGAATAATAGTAGAGAATGATATATTACACTTTTATTTCTTTCATCACATTCCCAGTGGGTCAGAAGTTTACATAAACTCAATTAGTATGTGGTAGCATTGCCTTTAAATTGTTTAACTTGGGTCAAACACTTTGGGTAGCCTTCCAGAAGCTTCCCACAATAAGTAGAGTGAATTTTGGCCCATTCCTCCTGACAGAATTGGTGTACCTGAGTCAGGGTTGTAGGCCTCCTTGCTCGCACACACCTTTTCAGTTCTGCCCACAACTTTTCTATTTGGATTGAGGTCAGAGCTTTGTGATGGCCACTCCAATACCTTGACTTTGTTGTCCTTAAGCAATTTTGCCTCAACTTTGGAAGTATACTTAGGGTCATTGTCCATTTGGAAGACCCATTTGCGACCAAGCTTTAACTTCCTGACTGATGTCTTGAGATGTTGCTTCAATATATCCACATCATTTTCCTGCCTCATGAAGCCATCTATTTTGTGAAGTGCACCAGTCCCCCCTGCAAAGCACCCCCACAACATGATGCTGCCACCCCGATGCTTCACGGTTGGGATGGTGTTCTTCGGCTTGCAAGCCACCCCCTTTTTCCTCCAAACATAACGACGGTCATTATGCCAAACAGTTCTATTTTTGTTTCATCAGACCAGAGGACATTTCTCCAAAAAGTACAATCTTTGTCTCTTTGTGATCTTTGTGTAATTGCAAACTGTAGTTTGGCTTTTTTTTAGGGCGGTTTTGGAGCAGTGGCTTCTTCCTTGCTGAACGGCCATTCAGGTTATGTCGATATAGGACTCGTTTTACTGTGGATATAGATACTTTTGTATCTGTTTCCCCCTCAAGGTCCTTTGCTGTTGTTCTGGGATTGATTTGCACTTTTCACACAAAAGTACGTTCATCTCCAGGAGACAGAACACGCCTCCTTCTTGAGCAGTATTTTTATTTTTCATATTTTTTATTTAACCTTTATTTAACCAGGTAGGCAAGTTGAGAACAAGTTCTCATTTACAATTGCGACCTGGCCAAGATAAAGCAAAGCAGTTTGACACATACAACAACACAGAGTTACACATGGAGTGAAACAAACATACAGTCAATAATACAGTAGAAAAATAAGTCTATATACAATATGAGCAAGTGAGGTGAGATATGGGAGGTAAAGGCAAAAAAAGGCCATGGTGGCGAAGTAAATACAATATAGCAAGTAAAACACTGGAATGGTTGATTTGCAGTGGAAGAATGTGCAAAGTAGAGATAGAAAAAATTGGGTGCAAAGGAGTAAAATAAATAAATACAGTAGGGAAAGAGGTAGTTGTTTGGGCTAAATTATAGATGGGCTATGTACAGGTGCAGTAACCTGTGATCTGCTCTGACAGCTGGTGCTTAAAGCTAGTAAGGGAGATAAGTGTTTCCAGTTTCAGAGATTTTTGTAGTTTGTTCCAGTCAATGGCAGCACTGGAAGGATAGGCGGCTAAAGAAAGAATTGGTTTTGGGGGTGACTAGAGAGATATACCTGCTGGAGCGCGTGCTACAGGTGGGTGCTGCTATGGTGACCAGCGAGCTGAGATAAGGGGGGACTTTACCTAGCAGAGTCTTGTAGATGACCTGGAGCCAGTGGGTTTGGCGAACGAGTATGAAGCGAGGGCCAGCCAACAAGAGCGTACAGGTCGCAGTGGTGGGTAGTATATGGGGCTTTGGTGACAAAACGGATGGCACTGTGATAGACTGCATCCAATTTATTGAGTAGGGTATTGGAGGCTATTTTGTAAATGACATTGCCGAAGTCGAGGATTGGTAGGATGGTCAGTTTTACAAGGGTATGTTTGGCAGCGTGAGTGAAGGATGCTTTGTTGCGAAATAGGAAGCCAATTCTAGATTTAACTTTGGATTGGAGATGTTTCACGTGAGTCTGGAAGGAGAGTTTACAGTCTAACCAGACACCTAGGTATTTGTAGTTGTTCACATATCCATCCAGAGTAGTGATGTTGGACAGGTGGGCAGGTGCAGGCAGCGATCTGTTGAAGAGCATGCATTTAGTTTTACTTGTATTTAAGAGCAATTGGAGGCCACGGAAGGAGAGATGTATGGCATTGAAGCTCGTCTGGAGGGTTGTTAACACAGTGTCCAAAGAAGGGCCAGAAGTATACAGAATGATGTCGTCTGCGTAGAGGTGGATCAGAGACTCACCAGCAGCAAAAGTGACATCATTGATATATACAGAGAAGAGAGTCAGTCCAAGAATTGAACCCTGTGGCACCCCCATAGAGACTGCCAGAGGCCCGCACAACAGACCCTCCGATTTGACACACTGAACTCTATCAGAGAAGTAGTTGGTGAACCAGGCGAGGCAATCATTTGAGAAACCAAGGCTGTCGAGTCTGCCGATGAGGATGTGGTGATTTACAGAGTCGAAAGCCTTGGCCAGGTCAATGAATACGGCTGCACAGTATTGTTTCTTATCGATGGCGGTTAAGATATCGTTTAGTACTTTGAGCATGGCTGAGGTGCACCCATGACCAGCTCTGAAACCAGATTGCATAGAGGAGAAGGTATGGTGGGATTCGAAATGGTCGGTAATGTGTTTGTTAACTTCGCTTTCGAAGACCTTAGAAAGGCAGGGTAGGATAGATATAGGCCTGTAGCAGTTTGGGTCTAGAGTGTCTCCCCCTTTGAACAGGGGGATGACCATGGCAGCTTTCCAATCTTTGGGAATCTCAGACAATATGAAAGAGAGGTTGAACAGGCGAGTAATAGGGGTTTGCAACAATTTCGGCAGATCATTTTAGAAAGAAAGGGTCCAGATTTTCTAGCCCGGCTTAAAGAGTCCAGATTTTGCAGCTCTTTCAGAACATTCGCTGACTGGATTTGGGAGAAGGAGAAATGGGGAAGGCTTGGGCGAGTTGCTGTGGGGGGTGCAGTGCTGTTGACTGCGGTAGGGGTAGCCAGGTGGAAAGCAATTATAGTGGATTTATCGGCGGTGACAGTGTTTCCTATCTTCTGTGCAGTGGGCAGCTGGGAGGAGGTGTTCTTATTCTCCATGGACTTTACAGTGTCCCAGAACCTTTTTGAGTTTGTGTTGCAGGAAGCTAATTTCTGCTTGAAAAAGCTAGCCTTGGCTTTTCTAACTGCTTGTGTATATTGGTTTCTAGCTTCCCTGAATAGTTGCATATCACGGGGGCTGTTCGATGCTAATGCAGAATGCCATAGGATGTTTCTTTGTTGGTTAAAGGCAGTCAGGTCTGGAGAGATCCAAGGACTATATCTGTTCCTGGTTCTAAATTTCTTGAATGGAGCATGCTTATTTAAGATGGTGAGGAAGGCATTTAAAAAACAAAACAGGCATCCTCTACTGACGGGATGAGATCAATATCCTTCCAGGGTATCCCGGCCAGGTCGATTAGAAAGGCATGCTCGCTGAAGTGTTTCAGGGAGCTTTTGACAGTGATGAGTGGAGGTCGTTTGACCGTTGACCCATTACAGATGCAGGCAATGAGGCAGTGCGCTGAGATCTTGGTTGAAAACAGCAGAGGTGTATTTAGAAGGCAAGTTGGTTAGGATGATATCTATGAGGGTGCCCGTGTTTACGACTTTGGGTTGTACCTGGTAGGTTCATTGATAATTTGTGTGAGACTGAGGGCATCAAGCTTAGATTGTAGGATGGCTGGGGTGTTAAGCATGTTCCAGTTTAGGTCGCCTAGCAGCATGAGTTCTGAAGATAGATGGGGGTCAATCAGTTCACATATGGTGTCCAGAGCACAGCTGGGGGCAGAAGGTGGTCTATAGCAGGTGGCAACAGTGAGAGACTTGTTTTTAGAGAGGTGTTTTCTTTAAAAGTAGAAGTTCAAATTGTTTGGGTACAGGCCTGGATAGTAGGACAGAACTCTATAACTGTTAAGGGAATTTTTATCAATGATGACTAATTATGTATACATTTCAATCAGGACTGACTAATCAGAATACTATTATGTTACTGTATA
Source organism: Oncorhynchus gorbuscha (assembly GCF_021184085.1). Lineage (NCBI taxonomy): Eukaryota > Metazoa > Chordata > Actinopteri > Salmoniformes > Salmonidae > Oncorhynchus > Oncorhynchus gorbuscha. Next base: position 25,620,964 of record NC_060196.1, read on the forward strand.
TGTACGAATCAGAATACTATTATGTTACTGTATATGTATGAATTTTCTTTTTAATCCTAGTATTAAATATAATGTGTGTAAATATAATCAAGAATTAGAACAATGACTGTCTGTACCATGGTAGAAATGAATGAACTTATAGCCAGACTGGCTAGAAGGCTTATCTACACCAGCTGTCCTAGGCTCAGTCATATATCATCTTAATAGGGAGAGACGATGTGAGAACCATACAGCCATTGTACTAGAGCGGAGATGACACGGGCTGGTACCGAAACTAATGACGTCATTTTAAGTTTATAACCTGTGGCAAAATGTGTAAGGAGCAGTACTCACGAGAATAAACGCAGCTGGTTGATTTCAAAGGCTGGTCTCTGTCCATTTTATACCAATAAGGGTCTTACAACCTCTTATGAATTGACAGAGTGATTCATTTTAATTGGTTATTAAAACAGAGGAATTTAATTCCTGTAACAATAACATATAACGTATGCTTGGTCCCATGGTGCTTATTCTTGCATACTGCTGTTTGTACAGATGAACGTGGTACCTTCAGGCATTTGGAAATTGCTCCCAAGGATGAACCAGAATTGTGGAGGTCTACAATTTTTTTTCTCAGGTCTTGGCTGATATCTTTTGATTTCCCCTTCACGATTGGACTACCGACGTAATCTGCTCGAGGGGGTACTCAACTGGCCCCTACGTTGCGACGTCCCCTGAATGCCCATCTGCTAGCCTGCCTGCCGTGGCCCGCTAGCTGTTAGCCACGGCCAGCTAGCTGTCTAGAGCATATTGGACTGTTAGCTGAATAGATTATTCGTCCAATTCCTTGGGCCACTATACCTATTTTGCCAATTAGACTTGGACCCCTCTGCTACTAGGAACACTACTAATCCATCACGACTGGTCTATCGACGTCACCGCATGCGCAGGCTAAAACAGACTTTCCTCCGTTGCGATGTCCCTCCATAAGGCCCTTCTGCTAGCTTGCTATCCCCGGCCTGCTAGCTGTCTGAATCGCTGTGTCTCCAGCCAGCCCAAATACTCACTGGACCCTATGATCACTCGGCTACGCATGCCTCTACCCTAATATCAATATGCCTTGTCCATTACTGTCCTGGTTAGTGATTATTGTCTTATTTCACTAGTGATCCTCTAGCCCTGCTCAATATGTCTTAACCAACCATTTAGTTCCACTTCCCACATATGTGGTGACATCACCTGGTTTAAATCTCTAGAGACAACATCTCTCTCATCATTGCTCAATGCCTAGGTTTACCTCCAATGTACTCACATCCTCCCATACTTTTATCTGTACATTATGCCTTGAATCTATTCTATCACGCCCAGAAACCTGCTCCTTTTACTCTCTGTTCCGAACGCACTAGACGAGCAGTTCTGATAGCCTTTAGCAATACCCTTATCCTACTCCTCCTCTGTTCCTCTGGTTATGTAGAGGTTAATCCAGGCCCTGCAGTGTCTAGCCCCACTCCTACTCCCCGGGTGCTCTCATTTGTTGACTTCTGTAACCTTAAAAGCCTTGGTTTCATGCATATTAGAAGCTTCCTCCCTAAGTTTGTTTTAGTCACTGCTTTAGCACACTCTACCAACCTGGATGTTCTAGCCGTGTCTGAATCCTGGCTTTGGAAGACCACCAAAAATCCTGAAATTCCATCCCTAACTATAAGATTTTCCAACAAGATAGAACTGCCAAAGGGGGCGGTGTTGCAATCTACTGCAGAGATAGCCTGCAGCGTTCTGTCTCACTATCCAGGTCTGTATCCTAAACAATTAGAGCTTCTACTTTTAAAAATCCACCTTTCCAGAAACAAGTCTCTCCGCTGCTTGCTATAGACCATACTCTGCTCCCAGCTGTGCCCTGGACACCATATGTGAATTGATTGCCCCCCATGTATCTTCAGAGCTTGTGCTGCTAGGTGACCTAAACTTAACACCCCGGCCATCCTACAGTCTAAGCTTGATGCCCTCAATCTCACACAAATTACAAAATAAACCCACCAGGTACAACCCCAAATCCGTAAACACGGGCACCCTCATAGATATTATCCTAACCAACTTGCCCTCTAAATACACCTCTGCTGTTTTCAACCAAGATCTCAGCGCTCTGCCTCATTGCCTGCATCTGTAATGGTTCTGTGGTCAAACGACCACCCCTCATCATTGTCAAACGCTCCCTGAAACACTTCAGCGAGCAGGCCTTTCTAATCGACCTGGCCCGGGTATCCTGGAAGGATATTGACCTCATCCCATCAGTAGAGGATGCCTGGTTATTCTTTAAAAGTGCCTTTCGGAACCATCTTAAATAACCATTCCCCCCTTCAAAAAATGTAGAACCAGGAACAGATATAGCCCTTGGTTCTCTCCAGACTTGACTGCCCTTGATCAGCACAAAAACATCCTGTGGCGTTCTGCATTAGCATCGAACAGCCCCCATGATATGCAACTTTTCAGGGAAGTTAGGAACCAATATACACAGGCAGTTAGGAAAGTTAAGGCTAGCTTTTTCAAGCAGAAATTTGCACCCTGTAGCACAAACTCCAAAAAGTTTTGGGACACTGTAAAGTCCATGGAGAATAAGAGCACCTCCTCCCAGCTGCCCACTGCACTGGGAGGCTAGGAAACACTGTCACCACCAATAAATCCACTATAATTGAGAATTTCAATAAGCATTTTTCTACGGCTGGCCAAGTTTTCCACCTGGCTACCCCTACCCCGATCAATATCCCTCCACCCCCACAGCAACTCGCCCAAGCCTCCCCCATTTCTCCTTCACCCAAATCAAGATAGCTGATTTTCTGAAAGAGCTGCAAAATCTGGACCACTACAAATCAGCCGGGCTAGACAATCTGGGCCCTCTCTTTCTAAAATGATCTGCCGAAATTGTTGCAACCCCTATTACTAGCCTGTTCAACCTCTCTTTCATATTGTCTGAGATTCCCAAAGATTGGAAAACTGCCACGGTCATCCCCCTGTTCAAAGGGGGAGACACTCTAGACCCAAACTGCTACAGACCAATATCTATCCTACCCTGCCTTTCTAAGGTCTTCGAAAGCGAAGTTAACAAACAGACTACCAACCATTTCGAATCCCAAACGGTTTGAATCATGTCTGTGAGTAAAACAGAACTTATGTAGCAGGCGAAACCCTTAGGAAAAACCATTCCGATTTTTATTTGAGGTCACTCTCTTTTCAATGTGTTTTCATTGGGAATCGAGATTTCTAAGGGACCTTCTTACAGTTCCTACCACTTCCACTGGATGTCACCAGTCTTTAGAAATTGGTTGAGGTTTTTCCTTTGTGTACTGTTAGATAGAGGCGCGTGATCAGAAAGGTAGCGTCAGTTTGTTTTCTTCCTGTATTGAACACAGATCATCCCGTCTTCAATTTGATCGATTATTTACTTTAAAAAATACCTAAAGTTGTATTACAAAAGTAGTTTGAAATGTTTTGGCAAAGTTTACAGGTAACTTTTGACATATTTTGTAGTGACATTGCGCAAGTTGGAACAGGTGTTTTTCTGGATCAAATGCGCTAAATAAATGGACATTTTGGATATATGTCGACGGAACTAATTGAACAAAAGGACCATTTGTGATGTTTATGGGACATATTGGAGTGCCAACAAAAGAAGCTCGTCTGTAACGGTTTTCTTCTGGAAAATAGTTTCCATAATGTCCACAGAAACATGTCAAACGTTTTTTATAATCAATCCTCGGGTTGTTTTTAAAATATATAATCGATAATATATTAACCGCAAATGTCTTTCACAGTAGGAGAGAGGAAAACAATGGCTGTCCAAATTCTGTTGCGCGAGCAAAACTCAAGTGACCACTTGACGCAATGTTATCGTTCTGGCTCAGTTTTCAAAATAAAAGCCTGAAACTATGTCTGAAGACTGTAGACACCTTGAGGAAGCGATCTGAATCTGGTTCATATCCCTTTAAATCCAGCAAAGGGAGGCTATGGAACATGGAGTTTTCAAAATAGAAGCCACTTCCTGTTTTGATTTTCCTCAGGGTTTCGCCTGCAATATCAGTTCTGTTATACTCACAGACAATATTTTGACAGGTTTGGAAACTTTAGAGTGTTTTCTATCCAATTCTAATAATAATATGCATATATTAGCAACTGAGACTGAGGAGCTGGCCATTTACAATGGGCACCTTTTCATCAAAGTTACTCAATACTGCCCCTGCAGACATAAAAAGTTAAATCTGGAATTGGCTTCCTATTTCGCAACAAAGCATCCTTCACTTATGCTGCCAAACATACCCTAGTAAAACTGACAATCCTACCGATCCTCGTCTTTGGCGATGTCATTTACAAAATAGCCTCCAACTCTCTACTCAACAAATTGGACGCAGTTTATCACAGTGCCATCTGTTCTGTCACCAAAGCCCCATATACTACCCACCACTGCGACCTGTACGCTCTCGTTGCCTGGCCCTCGCTTCATACTCGTCGCCAAACCCACTGGCTCCAGGTCATCTACAAGTATCTGCCCCACCTTATCTCAGCTCACTGGTCACCATAGCAGCACCCACCCGTAGCACGCGCTACAGATATATCTCACTGGTCACCCCCATAGGCAATTCTTCCTTTGGCCGCCTTTCCTTCCAGCTCTGCTACCAATGACAGGAACGAACTACAAAAATCACTGAAGCTGGAGACTCATATCTCCCTCACTAGCTTTAAGCATCAGCTGTCAGAGCAGCTCACATATCACTGTACCTGTACATAGCCCATCTGTAAATAGCCCATCCAACTACCTCATTCTCATACTGTATTTTTTTTTTATCTTGCTCCTTTGCACCCCAATATCTCTACTTGCACATTCATCTTCTGCACAACTACCATTCCAGTGTTTAATTGCTATATTGTAATTACTTCGCCACCATGGCCTTTTTATTGCCTGTATATAGACTTTTCTACTGTATTATTGACTGTATGTTTGTTTATTCCATGTGTAACTCTGCATTGTTGTATGTGTCGAACTGCTTTGCTTTATCTTGGCCAGGTCGCAGTTGCAAATGAGAAATTGTTCTCAACTAGTCTACCTGGTTTAATAAAGGTTAAATAAAAAAATGAAAAAATAAATGTCAAGCAAAGAGGCATTGAGTTTGAATGCCTTGAAATAAATCCACAGGTACACCTCCAATTGACTCTTATAATGTCAATTAGTCTATCAGAAGCTTCTAAAGCCATGACATTTTTTCCAAGCTGTTTAAAGGCACAGGGAACTTAGTGTATGTAAACTTCTGACCCACTGGAAATGTGATACAGTGAATTATAAGTGAAATAATCTCTGTAAACAATTGTTGGAAAAATGACTTGTGTATTGCACAAAGGAGATGTCCTAACCGACTTGCCAAAACTATAGTTTGTTAACAAGAAATTTTGGAGTGGTTGAAAAACTAATTTTAATGACTCCCAACCTAAGTGAATGTAAACATCCGACTTAAACTTTGTAAATATATATATATATATATATATGACACTGAATGTACAAAACAGTAGGAACACCTTCCTAATATTGAGTTGCACTCCATTTTGTCCTCATAATAGCCTCAATTCGTCTGGGATTGGACTCGACAAGGTGTCAAGCGTTTCACAAGGACAAAAAGGGGGGTGCAACTTAACATTAGGAAGGTGTTACTAATGTTTTGTACCATCAGTGTATGACGTTTCTTTCCTAATTACACTGGACTCCAAGGTCAAATGTAAAAAAAAAAAATAATAATCTGAATTCCTACTCTCAGATAACCACAGACTAAGCCACCTTTCCCAATACACTAACATTTGATTATTTCCTTTTGCATACATCCTCCTATTTTACTGTGATGTTTTATGAGGGTCTTGAACCTTTCTATTTGTTCCATTTCTACTGAGATTCTCCTAAAAATAAATACAATACCTTAGGGTATTATCATATTTCCCATTAATTGATCGTGGTTTTTCAAATCTCCTAACAGTACTGTTTGTAGGTCAATCTGAGCACAGACTTATTAACAACCACTTGTGGACCTGACTCCAAAAGCGAGCCACCGAAGGGTAGTACCAAAAGAGATGATCTATTAATTCTGTTTCTTCGAGTCTGCACAGGACTGACTGTTCAATGCCCCATATATTGAGCATTATTTTTGTGGTGAGAATTTGACATAATAACATTAAATAAAAAATAATGGAATTATGCTTCAATTGTTGTTTTGTAAATCAGTTCATAAACCCGATGCCATGGTATTGGGACATAAAAAATCTGTTCCCAAATATCTAGAATTATATGCGGTGTAGTTATCAAAACTCTCGACCTTAAGTGAAACTGATTATTTTTAATATTCATACTAGTCATTTTAAGCCATGCATGGTTTTTCATTGGTGGCAGACAAAAACCAATTCATTGCTTTATATTTTGAGAAATTGCCTCTTCCATTTTCGTGGCTGAGCTGCGATGAGTTCGTTATACTCCATACACCTTTGTTATATGCTTGTGTGACATACTTTTAGTGTCCTTATTTACAATGTCAATGTCTTCCCTTATACATTTTTTCTAAGAAAATGTGTATTTCCTTTATCAATACATTGGAGTTTAGCCTTATCATTTGTGAATAAAAATAATATTATTATTCTACTAAAGACACTTTTGTGAGGGTCCCCTACCAGAAATGGACATGCTAAAAATGTATGAATATACATTCATTTCACAATAACAAAATGTATTGTAACACAAATCGAATTGTAACATAAAACATGATTTCATAAACACCTTAAAAGGTTGTTTGGAGTGCCTTTTGTAGTTCCAAAACACATTACAAATGCATAGGAAACAGGTAATCAAGTAATTTCACATGAGATGGAACATGTTAGAATTGCAAACATAATGTGTTTATTTTGTGTAAGATTCCAGTGGGTAACTGGTGCTTTAGGCGGTGATATTTCCAGTAGGGTAACTGGTGCTGTAGGTGGTAATATTTCCAGTAGTGTAACTGATGCTTTAGGTGGTGATATTTCCAGCAGGGGTAACTGGTGCTTTAGGTGGTGATATTTCCAGTAGGGTAACTGATGCTTTAGGTGGTGATATTTCCAGTAGGGTAACTGGTGCTTTAGGTGGTGATATTTCCAGTAGGGGTAACTGGTGCTTTAGGTGGTGGTATTTCCAGTAGGGGTAACTGATGCTTTAGGTGGTGATATTTCCAGTAGGGTAACTGGTGCTTTAGGTGGTGATATTTCCAGTAGGGGTAACTGGTGCTTTAGGTGGTGATATTTCCAGTAGGGTAACTGGTGCTTTAGGTGGTTATATTTCCAGTAGGGTAACTCGTGCTTTAGGTGGTAATATTTCCAATAGGATAACTGGTGCTTTAGGTGGTGATATTTCCAGTAGGGTAACTGATGCTTTAGGTGGTGATATTTCCAGTAGGGTAACTGATGCTTTAGGTGGTGATATTTCCAGTAGGGTAACTGATGCTTTAGGTGGTGATATTTCCAGTAGGGTAACTGATGCTTTAGGTGGTGATATTCCCAGTAGGGTAACTGATGCTTTAGGTGGTGATATTTCCAGTAGGGTAACTGGTGCTTTAGGTGGTGATATTTCCAGTAGGGTAACTGATGCTTTAGGTGGTGATATTTCCAGTAGGGTAACTGATGCTTTAGGTGGTGATATTTCCAGTAGGGTAACTGATGCTTTAGGTGGTGATATTTCTGTGTTTCCTTGGCTTTTCATCCAATGACATCTTCTTGATCCCGATTACATCATTCTACCTAATAGTTTTTTTTATTCACCCAAATTCTGATGAACTTGCATGCAGCCTTGTTCCCAAGGACCTCACCTGTGACCTTAAAGTAATCACAGGTTAAGGGTCTCAGGGACAACAAAACATGCTTAGATATAAGTCAAGTCTCTAAATATACTTATGTGAATCTATTTGAGGATAAAAGTACAACACAACAATGATAGTGGGAGGTGTATAAAGGCTTTTGTAGCGAAACGGCGAACAGCAGTTAGTGGGAAACTTACTTATGACGATCCCTGAAAGAAAGAGTCAATCTGCCACTAGTTTGGATACCATATAATTGTGTTGTGTGTTGGGTTGGTGAATGGCTCCACCTCATAATGGCTCATCTCTAAACCTCCAAACTTGCCAGAGATGTTACCTGAAAGATGAAAAAAGACAGGGGTAAGAAATCATTGGATGGTATTGATGCCCTGTACTATTCTTGTGTTTTCATTTGAATCTTTCAAGACATGAAGATATTGTATATGCATTCATTCCTATAGTTACCCCCTAGTGGTAGACAGACAGAGAAAAAGTTACTTTTGAAACAGACTGACATACTATTGTCTAAACCAGGGATGGGCAACTTTGATGGGGAGGGGGCCACAAAAAAATGTAACTCATGGGGGGCCGCAGTGGTTAGAGGGTCTGCGCACCCACACACATATTCGAGTTTAAATATACATTTTGTAGAAATATTATTGATTTACAGACACATTTCTACACTAGTCTATATTAGACAACAGTGAAACATAACTAAACATATGCTTTCTTAAAAGTAAAAAAAAGGCTTAAAACTACTGAGATACTACCAAAGCGCTAAGTTTGCTGCTCATGCAATGAAATACATACATGTAATGCAAATAAATCCAACACAACGAAGGTGCATGTAGCATGTACTGTCTGAAATTAGACCCCTTCAATATCCTCTTGTCCCTCTGGTTTTCCCTGTCCCAGATTTATGAGCTCATCCTTTCTCTCCAAAGCATGAGAGCACAAGAGGAAGGTGGATGAAGAAAACCAGAGAGAGAGGGAGTAGAAACACCACGCAAGAAGAAACAGGATGAATGTGAAAGAAGAAATGTTAAGAGAATAACGCCGGCTGGCCAAAGAGGTCAAATAGATAGCTTCTCTCTTTTCGTTTGCCTGTTTGCTCGAGTGTATCCACTCACCATTTCGGCTTTAGCTGGTGTAGAATTTGTGTTCCTTGTGTAAACACACACTCACACACATGACTGTGTGCACATACATGCACACAAATGGATGCACATACTGTACATACATACACAAGAGCGTGCACACACACACACATGCAAACATGCACAGTAGCACAGTAGCACACACACACACTCTCGATTAGTTATTGATCTATTACCCCACTGAGAAAAAGGACAATTATTCCATCGGTAAAGGAAATAAAGCACAATAAGCCCTATCCTGCTCCATCTTCACTGTCTTCCTTTTTTTTCAGGGCTATAGCCTAGACAGTAACATGAAAAAGGTGCCCGTTCTACTCCTCCAGTTTTCTCTCTCTTTTTTTGTCTCTCCTTCTCCTATCCCTCTCACAGGCTCTGTCCCTGGCTCTGTGAATGGCTGTCTCCATTTGCCAAGTCGGATCTCTAATTCTCCGGGCGATTAGAGTCCAAGCAGCCATTGTGTGAGACAGGTACACACAGACAATCGCATTGATGCCATTGCTGCTGTACTTACAGCCATACTTCCACAACCCCCTACCACAAACACCAGGCAGCGCCGCCATCGCTGACCTCCTCCCCTCATAAATCTGTGTCACCTATATACATTGCACACACACAAACACACACAAAACACATATACAAGCTTACAGTCCATCTTTCTCTCTTGCCTGCTGACGTTCTCACCGCTCTGTCCCCGCCTTCCCTGCTCTGTCTCTCACCCCCTTTCCCCTCATCTCCATCTATTCCCTTTTCCTCCCTCTCACTTTCTCTCTCTTTCTCGCTCATACTCTCACCCTTGTGTTGTTTTCAGGCGTGACGACTTGTCTCGCCCATCTTGCAGTCTGCGTGCGCGCATGTTTGTCTTTATGTCTGTGTGTCTATCTGTACGTATGTGCGTGCGCACACTTGCATGTGTGGTGTGTGTGCTTGTACACTGCTGTGCTCGTGCATCTGGGAAAGAGAGTAAATGTGTGTGAGAGCTGGAGGGAGGGAGGGAGTGGGGGAAGGTGGCAGTGGCAGGAGCAGACAGAGACTGAGGCTGTGGTATTCACACAGCATGAGGATCAAAGCCACATCAACCCAAAGGTGATTAACCTCACATTCTGTTCGACCGCCACCCTTCTCACTATTATACACTGGGCATCTAAACAACATACATCTATCATCATCTCTGTGTGCACACATGACTGTAAGTCGCTTTGGATAAAAGCGTCTGCTAAATGGCATATATTATTATTATTATTATTACATCTAAACAACACTCAGTACCTCTGAAGCAAATATGTCCCTAAGAATCTTCCTCTTATAAATATATCTTAATATAAATATTTTACAGTTAGAATCCCAATTATAATATGCATATAAATGCCATGTCTTCTTTGATAATTTCTACTTGTCATGGACACGTTTATCTTAAATGCACACATGAACAGATTCACTGTTATTTTCATGTTACTTGATTCACTTATTCCATGCCACAGTTGTGTAGCACTTTTAAACCAACACAAGTTGTATATGAATATAACACAATCAAGATAAAGTCATATGAGACAATTGGTTATATCAAGAATGAAACATCAATGGTGGACGGCAGAAAGGAATGTCACAAAGTCAAAAATAATCAAGTGCCCCCACAAACCTATGAATGGCACAATATTCCAAAATAGCAGCAATAGTTGTCACTAGTGCCATGCTGGGGATATTTATCCTGTTGGAGGAGAGGTCAAGCAAGTATTTATTTGAGTGCTTAAAGAAAAAACAGTGGCAGGCACAGATGAATGATATATGTTCTTTTCCCCTCCTTACTCGAGCACTGTAACGCAATGCGGATAGTGACTGTCTGAGCCACTAGCCAGACACACTGGGAGGGACATAGGGGGAGTGGAGGGGGGGTTGTACGGCAAGGAGGAGGAGAGGGGGAAGGCAGTATGGTGGGGGAGCTCAAACACAAGCTCCCATGCTTTCGGACATATTGGTACTAATAGCTGTACTTCCTGCAACCACACAGAACAGCAGACTCTCGGGAAGATGGCGAATTTATGAGATCACAGTAGAAATGTGTCACCTGTCCATTTAATTCAAAGGCTATATAATCCAGGGTGTTTGCCCATTTTTTTATTTAACTTTTATTTAGTCAGGGGGAAACTCACTGAGCAATACAACAATACAACAGTACAACAGTACAAAAATGATCCTTCTAACAAAACAAAAAGAAAACTACATTACAACTTTCAACATTACAACCAAAACAATCTCTTAATTCAATCAAAATAACTAACTTTCATTCAACACATCTAATACTATAATGTTAAACTGCCCTGGCAGCACCAGGGAGTCAAGATGCAAGGAGTTCTGCAGGCTAGTCCAAGAAAGGGGGGCATTAAAACTGAAAGCAGATCTACCTAGATTGGTTCAGACTGGTGGAACCCCAAAGGTTAACCATCCCTGGGAATGGATTTGGTGTTTTAATAGATTAGATCTTTATCAAACCAAACACACAGATATTTAAAACCTCTTAGGGCTAGGGGGCAGTGTTCGTAAGTTCGGATGAATGACGTGTCCAAAGTAAACTGCCTGTTACTCAGACCCAGAAGCTAGGATATGCATATAATTAGTAGCATTGGATAGAAAACAAGTTTCTAAAACTGTTAAAGTAATGTATGTGAGTATAACAGAACTGATATGGCAGGAGAAAACACGAGGAAAATCCATCCGTATAATATTTTTTGGAGGTCACAGGCCATTTCAATGCTTGTCTATGGGATATACAAATGAATAGCTCCCAGATTGCAGTTCCTATGGCTTCCACTAGATGTCAACAGTCTTTAGAAAGGATTTCAGGCTTGTTTTTTGAAAAATGAATGAGTAGTTGTAGTTTTTCCAAGGTGTCTCTCATTGGAAAAGTAGAAAGGTAGTTGTCTGCCTTTTTTTCTTCCTATCTACTAATAGCTGGCCTATAGATTGTACTCATTCAAAAATCAGGTTAAACACTATTATTGCACACATAGTGAGTCCATGCAACATATTATGTGACTTGTTAAGCACATTTTTACTCAATTAACATATTTAGGTTTGCAATAAGAAAGGGGTTGAACACTCAATACTTTTTTTTGAAAAACATCATTCCACTTTGATATTATGGGGTATTGTGTGTAAGCCACTGACAAAAACATCTCAAATGAATCCATTTTAAATTCAGGCGGTAACACAACAAAATGTGGAAGAAGTCAAGGGGGTGTGAATACTTTCTGAAGGCACTGTGTTTAGTCCATCTGAGAATTTTCTTTGCGTGAATTAGAGAACATATATTTAGTTTTGCTCGCATTACTGTAAATACAAGTTTTAAATCAACAAGGGCTGGGAGTTGGTCACGGATTCTAATACCTTGGCTAGGCAAGATAACTGTCGCCCAATTTCCAAGTTATCTAAGTCGGAAGGATCTCCACCCTTCTGTATGGGGAGGACACGTGCCATTTACCAGAATTTAGGGATAACACCAGTAGCAATTGTCAAGTAAAGAATACAGGTTAATGATTCAACAATGAGTCGGGCAGAGAATTGTAGTAAGCCCATGGGGATTTTTTTCCATCGATCTTTAGCAAGGTACTAAATATATCAGACATAAAATACTTTAAATGAAAAAAATAAGATTGTCTGTACAGTCTGTTTCAAGTTAAATTAACTCCCTGTAGAGAAATTAGAGGAATTCTCAACTATTCTTTCAATCAGATTTTATTGGTCACACGTGTTTGGCAGATGTTATTGTGGGTGTAACGAAATGCTTGTGTTTCTAGCTCCAACAGTGCAGTAAAATATAACAAGTAATATCTAACAATTTCACAACAGTATACACAATACACACAAATCTAACTAAAGGAACGGAATTAAGAATATATACATATGAGATTATCAATATCACAGTGGCATAGACTAAGATACAGTAGAATATAATACAATACAGTATATACAGTGGGGAGAACAAGTATTTGATACACTGCCAATTTCGCAGGTTTTCTTACAAAGCATGTAGAGGTCTGTCATTTTTTATCATTAGGTACACTTCAACTGTGAGAGATGGAATCAAAAACAAAAATCCAGAAAATCACATTGTATGATTTTTAAGTAATTAATTAGCATTTTATTTTTGATTCCGTCTCTCACAGTTGAAGTGTACCTATGATAAAAATTACAGACCTCTACATGCTTTGTAAGTAGGAAAACCTGCAAAATCGGCAGTGTATCAAATACTTGTTCTCCCCACTGTACATGTGAGATGAGTAATGCAAAATATGTCAAAGTTATTAAAGTGACTACTGTTCCATTATTGAAGTAGCCAGTGATTTCAAGTCTATGTATACAGGCATCAGCCTCTAATGTGCAGGGTTGAGTAACCGGGTGGAAGCTGGCTAGTGATGGCTATTTAGCATCCTGATGGCTTGAGATAACAGCTGTTTTTAAGTCTCTCAGTCCCAACTTTGATGCAGCTGTACTGACTTCGCCTTCTGGCAGGTTGAACAGGCAGTGGCCCGGATGGTTGTTGTCCTTGATGATCTTTTTGACCTTCCTGTGATATCAGGTGCTGTAGGTGTCCAGGAGTGCAGGCAGTTTGCCCCCGGTGATGCATTGTGCAGACCTCACTGCCCTCTGGAGAGCCCTGCAGTTAGGGGCGGTCTAGTTGCCGTACCAGGCAGTGATACAGCCCGATAGGATGCTCTCAATTGTGCATCTGTAAAAGTTTGTGAGGGTTTTAGGTGCCAAGCCCAATTCCGTCAGAGGCGCTGCTGCGCCTTCTTCATCACACTGTCTGTGTGGTTGGACCATTTCAGTTTGCCATGATGTGTACGCCGAGGAACTTGAAGCTTTCCACCTTCTCCACTGTGGTCCTGTCGATGTGGATAAGGGGGTGCTCCCTCTGCTGTTTCCTGAAGTCCACAATCAGCTACTTTGTTTTGTTGACATTGGGTGAGAGGTTATTTTCCTGGCACCACTCTCCCAGAGCCCTCACCTCCTCCCTGTAGGCTGTCTCGTCATTGTTGGTAATCAAGCCTACTACTGTTGTCTCGTCTGCAAACTTGATGATTGAGTTGGATGTGTGCATGGCCACACAGTCATGGGTGAACAGGGAGTACAGGAGGGGGCTGAGCACGCACCCTTGTGGGGCCCCTGTGTTGAAGATCAGCGAAATGAAGGTGTTGTTTCCTACCTTCACCACCTGGGGGCTGCCATTTGGACACAGCCCTATTTCACATTTCTTACTCAGTGGTTTTACACATTATTATACATTATTCATTATAAATTGACAGAGCAATACATAGTAAATGTATTTTACGGGGTGGTTTCCTGGACACAGTTTCAACCTAGTCCTGGACTAAAAAGCAAGATTAATGGAGCATCGTAGCGTAGAGCTGACACTTTCTAAATGGCCCACTCTGTCGAAATGTCCAGAACTGTTGTGGGGTCTTTAGTCGACTCTTCATACTTACCACAGGGGAGTCGAGAGAAGGGGTCCATTTGATGATGTATTGGTGACACCGCAGGGAAAGCTAGAAGGTTGTACAGTTATCTCCAGGCTGTTTATTATGCGAAACAATACAACCAACTACCTCACACTGCAGAGCCCTCTTAGAGCAGGGTCACTGCTGGAGTTTCCTTTCAGTATTTTTACTCTAAATACAGTATGTTTTTCACCCGATTGATCATACAATTCAATATTGGTTCGAAAGTCATCCTGAATTTAAAAAATAAAATAAAAATTCTAGAAAGGTTTGTTAATATATCCTAATATATCCTAAATATATCCTAACATTGTACAGGGTATCATGATGAAATGTACAGATTCCAAAGTGATAAAAAATGTGTGAGGGTTGAGAAATGCATCCACCCAATGCATTTCTGTGGTATTGTCTCCCTCTTGTGGTATGTGATTGAACCTTCACGACATCCCCTCCCCCTTCAACTCACTTATGGCAAGACCTTGGTTACGTCCCAAATGGCACTTTATTCCCTTTATAGTGCACTACTTTTGACCAGATCTGGCACTATAAGGGAATAGGGTGCCATTTGGTACGCATTCCTTCACTGTCTCACAGCACAAAGCCAGGCACTCTACCTGCAGTCTGTCTGACGTACTTAAAAAATAATGTGGTGCATCCAAAATCCTCACCCCCTTGAATACTGAGAATACTTCATTATTCTGAAGCAGTCTAGAAATGCTGGGTTCAGTCGCATCTTTTTTCTCTCACTTTCTCTTTATTCTCCCACAAAAAGAACATCAGAATGTAAGTATTGTCTCTGTAGATTGAAAATCATCACTTTACTCAGGTCAAAAGGTCTGTAGGATCTCTCTTCACTAGAATATCAGCTGATGGCAATAAGATTGTGACACAAGAATGATCAAGACATAGAGTGTAGTGATTTGGAAATTATGATGCTAGATATTGTCATGTTTTGTCTTATATTGTCTTGTCATTTTGCTTTTCCTTCTGTTCGTTTTCCCCCTGCTGGTCTTTTTAGGTTCGTTCCCTTTTTTATCTCTCCCTCTCTCTCTCTCTTCTCTCTATCGTTCCGTTCCTGCTCCCAGCTGTTCCTATTCCCCTAATCAATCATTTAGTCTTCCCACACCTGTTCCCTATCTTTTCCCCTGATTAGAGTCCCTATTTCTCCCATTGTTTTCCGTTTCTGTCCTGTCGGATCCTTGTATACTGTTCACCGTGCTGTGTCTTTGTATCGCCCTGTCGTGTCGTGTTTCCCTCAGATGCTGCGTGGTGAGCAGGTGTCTGAGTCTGCTACGGTCAAGTGCCTTCCCGAGGCAACCTGCAGTTCATTATCGAGTCTCCAGTCAGTTCTCGTGATTACGAGTGAAATTGTTTCTTATGCTTTATTTACCGCTCCGATTTGTCTAGGAGTATTGCTATTTCCTTAAACTGGATTAAAGACTCTGTTTTCGCCAAGTCGCTTTTGGGTCCTCATTCACCTGCATAACAGAAGGATCCGACCAAAGAATGGACCCAGCGACTACAGACGCTCGTAACACTGCCGTCGAGATCCAAGGAGCCATGCTCGGCAGACACGAGCAGGAATTGTCTGCTGCTCGTCATGCCATGGAGAACCTGGCCGCTCAGGTTTCCGACCTCTCTGGACAGTTCCAGAGTCTTCGTCTCGTGCCACCTGTTACTTCCTGGTCTGCCGAGCCTCCGGAACCTAGGGTTAATAACCCACCTTGCTACTCCGGGCAGCCCAAGGAGTGCCGCTCCTTTCTCACCCAGTGTGATATTGTGTTCTCTCTCCAACCCAACACATACTCTAGAGAGAGAGCTCGGGTTGCTTACGTCATTTCACTCCTTACTGGCCGGGCTCGAGAGTGGGGCACAGCTATCTGGGAGGCAAGGGCTGATTGTTCAAACAATTACCAGAACTTTAAAGAGGAGATGATTCGGGTTTTTGACCATTCAGTTTTTGGTAGGGAGGCTTCTAGGGCCCTGGCTTCCCTATGCCAAGGTGATCGATCCATAACGGATTACTCTATAGAGTTTCGCACTCTTGCTGCCTCTAGTGACTGGAACGAGCCGGCGCTGCTCGCTCGTTTTCTGGAGGGACTCCACGCAGTGGTTAAAGATGAGATTCTCTCCCGGGAGGTTCCTTCCAGTGTGGACTCTTTGATTGCTCTCGCCATCCGCATAGAACGACGGGTAGATCTTCGTCACCAAGCTCGTGGAAGAGAGCTCGCGTCAACGGTGTTTCCCTGCTCCGCATCGCAACCATCTCCCTCCTCTGGCTCAGAGACTGAGCCCATGCAGCTGGGAGGTATTCGCATCTCGACTAAGGAGAGGGAACGGAGGATCACCAACCGCCTGTGCCTCTATTGCGGATTTGATGGACATTTTGTCAATTCATGTCCAGTAAAAGCCAGAGCTCATCAGTAGCGGAGGGCTACTGGTGAGCGCTACTACTCAGGTCTCTCCATCTAGATCCTGTACTACTATGTCGGTCCATCTACGCTGGACCGGTTCGGGTGCTACATGCAGTGCCTTGATAGACTCTGGGGCGGAGGGTTGTTTCATGGACGAAGCATGGGCTCGGAAACATGACATTCCTTTCAGACAGTTAGACAAGCCTACGCCCATGTTCGCCTTAGATGGTAGTCATCTTCCCAGTATCAGATTTGAGACACTACCTTTAACCCTCACAGTATCTGGTAACCACAGTGAGACTATTTCTTTTTGATTTTTCGTTCACCTTTTACACCTGTTGTTTTGGGTCATCCCTGGCTAGTATGTCATAATCCTTCTATTAATTGGTCTAGTAATTCTATCCTATCCTGGAACGTTTCTTGTCATGTGAAGTGTTTAATGTCTGCCATCCCTCCCATTTCTTCTGTCCCCACTTCTCAGGAGGAACCTGGCGATTTGACAGGAGTGCCGGAGGAATATCATGATCTGCGCACGGTCTTCAGTCGGTCCCGAGCCAACTCCCTTCCTCCTCACCGGTCGTATGATTGTAGTATTGATCTCCTTCCGGGGACCACTCCTCCTCGGGGTAGACTATACTCTCTGTCGGCTCCCGAACGTAAGGCTCTCGAGGATTATTTGTCTGTGTCTCTTGACGCCGGTACCATAGTGCCTTCTTCCTCTCCGGCCGGGGCGGGGTTTTTTTTTGTTAAGAAAAGGACGGTACTCTACGCCCCTGCGTGGATTATCGAGGGCTGAATGACATAACGGTTAAGAATCGTTATCCGCTTCCCCTTATGTCATCAGCCTTCGAGATTCTGCAGGGAGCCAGGTGCTTTACTAAGTTGGACCTTCGTAACGCTTACCATCTCGTGCGCATCAGAGAGGGGGACGAGTGGAAAACGGCGTTTAACACTCCGTTAGGGCATTTTGAGTACCGGGTTCTGCCGTTTGGTCTCGCCAATGCGCCAGCTGTTTTTCAGGCATTAGTTAATGATGTTCTGAGAGACATGCTGAACATCTTTGTTTTTGTCTACCTTGACGATATCCTGATTTTTTCACCGTCACTCGAGATTCATGTTCAGCACGTTCGACGTGTTCTCCAGCGCCTTTTAGAGAATTGTCTCTACGTGAAGGCTGAGAAGTGCTCTTTTCATGTCTCCTCCGTTACTTTTCTCGGTTCCGTTATTTCCGCTGAAGGCATTCAGATGGATTCCGCTAAGGTCCAAGCTGTCAGTGAGTGGCCCGTTCCAAGGTCACGTGTCGAGTTGCAGCGCTTTCTAGGTTTCGCTAATTTCTATCGGCGTTTCATTCGTAATTTCGGTCAAGTTGTTGCCCCTCTCACAGCTCTTACTTCTGTCAAGACGTGTTTTAACTGGTCCGGTTCCGCCCAGGGAGCTTTTGATCTTCTAAAAGAAAGTTTTTTACGTCCGCTCCTATCCTCGTTACTCCTGACGTCACTAGACAATTCATTGTCGAGGTTGACGCTTCAGAGGTAGGCATGGGAGCCATTCTATCCCAGCGCTTCCAGTCTGACGATAAGGTTCATCCTTGCGCTTATTTTTCTCATCGCCTGTCGCCATCTGAACGCAACTATGATGTGGGTAACCGCGAACTGCTCGCCATCCGCTTAGCCCTAGGCGAATGGCGACAGTGGTTGGAGGGGGCGACCGTTCCTTTGTCGTTTGGACAGACCATAAGAACCTTGAGTACATCCGTTCTGCCAAACGACTTAATGCTCGTCAAGCTCGTTGGGCGTTATTTTTCGCTCGTTTCGAGTTTGTGATTTCTTACCGTCCGGGTAGCAAGAACACCAAGCCTGATGCCTTATCCCGTCTTTTTAGTTCTTCTGTGGCTTCTACTGATCCCGAGGGGATTCTTCCTTATGGGCGTGTTGTCGGGTTGACAGTCTGGGGAATTGAAAGACAGGTTAAGCAAGCACTCACGCACACTGCGTCGCCGCGCGCTTGTCCTAGTAACCTTCTTTTCGTTCCTGTTTCCACTCGTCTGGCTGTTCTTCAGTGGGCTCACTCTGCCAAGTTAGCTGGTCATCCCGGTGTTCGAGGCACTCTTGCTTCTATTCGCCAGCGCTTTTGGTGGCCGACTCAGGAGCGTGACACGCGCCGTTTCGTGGCTGCTTGTTCGGACTGCGCGCAGACTAAGTCAGGTAACTCTCCTCCTGCCGGTCGTCTCAGACCGCTCCCCATTCCTTCTCGACCATGGTCTCACATCGCCCTAGACTTCATTACCGGTCTGCCTTTGTCTGCGGGGAAGACTGTGATTCTTACGGTTGTCGATAGGTTCTCTAAGGCGGCACATTTCATTCCTCTCGCTAAACTTCCTTCCGCTAAGGAGACGGCACAAATCATCATCGAGAATGTGTTCAGAATTCATGGCCTCCCGTTAGACGCCGTTTCAGACAGAGGTCCGCAATTCACGTCACAGTTTTGGAGGGAGTTCTGTCGTTTGATTGGTGCGTCCGTCAGTCTCTCTTCCGGGTTTCATCCCCAGTCTAACGGTCAAGCAGAGAGGGCCAATCAGACGATTGGTCGCATACTACGCAGCCTTTCTTTCAGAAACCCTGCGTCTTGGGCAGAACAGATCCCCTGGGCAGAATACGCTCACAACTCGCTTCCTTCGTCTGCTACCGGGTTATCTCCGTTTCAGAGTAGTCTGGGTTACCAGCCTCCTCTGTTCTCATCCCAGCTTGCCGAGTCCAGCGTTCCCTCCGCTCAAGCGTTTGTCCAACGTTGTGAGCGCACCTGGAGGAGGGTGAGGTCTGCACTTTGCCGTTACAGGGCACAGACTGTGAGAGCCGCCAATAAACGTAGGATTAAGAGTCCAAGGTATTGTTGCGGCCAGAGAGTGTGGCTTTCCACTCGCAACCTTCCTCTTACGACAGCTTCTCGTAAGTTGACTCCGCGGTTCATTGGTCCGTTCCGTGTCTCCCAGGTCGTCAATCCTGTCGCTGTGCGACTGCTTCTTCCGCGACATCTTCGTCGCGTCCATCCTGTCTTCCATGTCTCCTGTGTCAAGCCCTTTCTTCGCACCCCCGTTCGTCTTCCCTCCCGTCCTTGTCGAGAGCGCACCTATTTACAAGGTACGTAGGATCATGGACATGCGTTCTCGGGGACGGGGTCACCAATACTTAGTGGATTGGGAGGGTTACGGTCCTGAGGAGAGGAGTTGGGTTCCGTCTCGGGACGTGCTGGACCGTTCACTGATTGATGATTTCCTCCGTTGCCGCCAGGATTCCTCTCGAGTGCGCCAGGAGGCGCTCGGTGAGTGGGGGGTACTGTCATGTTTTGTCTTATATTGTCTTGTCATTTTGCTTTTCCTTCTGTTCGTTTTCCCCCTGCTGGTCTTTTTAGGTTCGTTCCCTTTTTTCTCTCTCCCTCTCTCTCTCTTCTCTCTATCGTTCCGTTCCTGCTCCCAGCTGTTCCTATTCCCCTAATCAATCATTTAGTCTTCCCACACCTGTTCCCTATCTTTTCCCCTGATTAGAGTCCCTATTTCTCCCCTTGTTTTCCGTTTCTGTCCTGTCGGATCCTTGTATACTGTTCACCGTGCTGTGTCTTTGTATCGCCCTGTCGTGTCGTGTTTCCCTCAGATGCTGCGTGGTGAGCAGGTGTCTGAGTCTGCTACGGTCAAGTGCCTTCCCGAGGCAACCTGCAGTTCATTATCGAGTCTCCAGTCAGTTCTCGTGATTACGAGTGAAATTGTTTCTTATGCTTTATTTACCGCTCCGATTTGTCTAGGAGTATTGCTATTTCCTTAAACTGGATTAAAGACTCTGTTTTCGCCAAGTCGCTTTTGGGTCCTCATTCACCTGCATAACAGATATATTCTTTTAGCACACTCTTTTAATCACCACAACATGAGTTATTGTATCAGTAGACATTCTGTCTTAATAATCATATGGGAGTGCCTAAAACAGGGAGTACATAATATGCACTACTAATATGCACTAATATGTTATACTCCCTTCTCTCAATCTAATCAATGAAGCAGCACTTGCCCTGATGGTAGATCCAGATTTGATTTTTATTTGTAAAATCCAGATCTACAGCTCAACATTAGGTCAGTCTATCTCACAGCACAGGGAGCTGATTTTGATAGGCACGTACAGACTGCAGAGTGAGGTACAGATCTACAGCTCAACATTAGGTCAGTCGATCTCACAGCACAGCACAGGGAGCTGATTTTGATAGGTGCATACAGACTGCAAAAGGAGGTACAGATCTACAGCTCAACATTAGGTCAGTCTATCTCACAGCACAGGGAGCTGATTTTGATAGGCGCGTACAGACTGCAGAGTGAGGTACAGATCTACAGCTCAACATGAGGTCAGTCTATCTCACTGCACAGCACAGGGAGCTGATTTTTATAGGCGCGTACAGACTGCAGAGTGAGGTACAGATCTACAGCTCAACATTAGGTCAGTCTATCTCACTGCACATCACAGGGGGCTGATTTTGATAGGCGCGTACAGACTGCAGAGTGAGGTACAGATCTACAGCTTAACATTAGGTCAGTCTATCTCACTGCACATCACAGCGAGCTGATTTTGATAGGCACGTACAGACTGCAGAGTGAGGTACAGATCTACAGCTCAACATTAGGTCAGTCTATCTCACAGCACAGGGAGCTGACTTTGATAGGCGAGTACAGACTGCAGAGTGAGGTACAGATCTACAGCGCAACATTAGGTCAGTCTATCTCACTGCACAGCACAGGGAGCTGATTTTCATAGGCGCGTACAGACTGCAGAGTGAGGTACAGATCGACAGCTCAACATTAGGTCATTCTATCTCACTGCAAAGCACAAGGAGCTGATTTTGATAGGCGCGTACAGACTGCAGAGTGAGGTACAGATCTACAGCTCAACATTTGGTCAGTCTATCTCACAGCACAGGGAGCTGATTTTTATAGGCGCGTACAGACTGCAGAGTGAGGTACAGATCTACAGCTCAACATTTGGTCAGTCTATCTCACAGCACAGGGAGCTGATTTTGATAGCCGAGTACAGACTGCAGAGTGAGGTACAGATCTACAGCTTAACATTAGGTCAGTCTATCTCACTGCACATCACAGCGAGCTGATTTTGATAGGCACGTACAGACTGCAGAGTGAGGTACAGATCTACAGCTCAACATTAGGTCAGTCTATCTCACAGCACAGGGAGCTGACTTTGATAGGCGAGTACAGACTGCAGAGTGAGGTACAGATCTACAGCGCAACATTAGGTCAGTCTATCTCACTGCACAGCACAGGGAGCTGATTTTCATAGGCGCGTACAGACTGCAGAGTGAGGTACAGATCGACAGCTCAACATTAGGTCATTCTATCTCACTGCAAAGCACAAGGAGCTGATTTTGATAGGCGCGTACAGACTGCAGAGTGAGGTACAGATCTACAGCTCAACATTTGGTCAGTCTATCTCACAGCACAGGGAGCTGATTTTGATAGCCGAGTACAGACTGCAGAGTGAGGTACAGATCTACAGCTCAACATTAGGTCAGTCTATCTCACTGCACAGCACAGGGAGCTGATTTTGATAGGCGCGTACAGACTGCAAAATGAGGTACAGATCTACAGCTCAACATTAGGTCAGTCTATCTCACTGCACAGCACAGGGAGTTGATTATGATAGGTGCATACAGACTGCAGAGTGAGGTACATATCTACAGCTCAACATTAGGTCAGTCAATCTCACTGCACAGCACAGGGAGCTGATTTTGATAGGCGCATACAGACTGGAGAGTGAGATACAGATCTACAGCTCAACATTAGGTCAGTCAATCTCACTGCACAGCACAGCACAGGGAGCTGATTTTGATAGGCGCGTACAGACTGCAGAGTGAGGTACAGATCTACAGCTTAACATTAGGTCAGTCTATCTCACTGCACATCACAGCGAGCTGATTTTGATAGGCACGTACAGACTGCAGAGTGAGGTACAATAATAATAATAATACTATATGCCATTTAGCAGACGCTTTTATCCAATGTGTGCATACATTCTACGTATGGGTGGTCCCGGGGATCGAACCCACTACCCTGGCGTTACAAGCGCCATGCTCTACCAAACTGAGCTACAGAAGGTACAGATCTACAGCTCAACATTAGGTCAGTCTATCTCACAGCACAGGGAGCTGATTTTGATAGGCGCATACAGACTGGAGAGTGAGATACAGATCTACAGCTCAACATTAGGTCAGTCTATCTCACTGCACAGCACAGGGAGCTGATTTTGATAGGCGCATACAGACTGCAAAGTGAGGTACAGATCTACAGCTCAACATTAGGTCAGTCTATCGCACAGCACAGGGAGTTGATTTTGATAGGCGTGTACTGACTGCAGAGTGAGGTACAGATCTACAGCTCAACATTCGGTCAGTCTATCTCACTGCACAGCACAGGGAGCTGATTTTCATAGTCACATACAGACTGCAAAGTGAGGTACAGATCTACAGCTCAACATTAGGTCAGTCTATCTCACAGCACAGGGAGTTGATTTTGATAGGCGTGTACAGACTGCAGAGTGAGGTACAGATCTACAGCTCAACATTCGGTCAGTCTATCTCACTGCACAGCACAAAGAGCTGATTTTGATAGGAGCATTCAGACTGCAGAGTGAGGTACTGATCTACAGCTCAACATTAGGTCAGTCTGTCTCACTGCACAGGGAGCTGATTTTGATAGGCGCATACAGACTGGAGAGTGAGATACATATCTACAGCTCAACATTAGGTCAGTCTATCTCACTGCACAGGGAGCTGATTTAGATAGGCGCATACAGACTGGAGAGTGAGATACATATCTACAGCTCCACATTAGGTCAGTCTATCTCACAGCACATGGAGCTGATTTTGATAGGCGCGTACAGACTGCAGAGTGAGGTACAGATCTACAGCTCAACATTAGGTCAGTCTATCTCACAGCTCAGGGAGCTGATTTTGATAGGCGCGTACATACTGCAGAGTGAGGTACAGATCTACAGCTCAACATTTGGTCAGTCTATCTCACAGCACAGGGAGCTGATTTTGATAGGCGCATACAGACTGGAGAGTGAGATACAGATCTACAGCTCAACATTAGGTCAGTCTATCTCACTGCACAGCACAGGGAGCTGATTTTGATAGGCGCATTCAGACTGCAGAGTGAGGTACTGATCTACAGCTCAACATTAGGTCAGTCTGTTTCACTGCACAGGGAGCTGATTTTGATAGGCGCATACAGACTGGAGAGTGAGATACAGATCTACAGCTCAACATTAGGTCAGTCTATCTCACTGCACAGCACAAAGAGCTGATTTTGATAGGAGCATTCAGACTGCAGAGTGAGGTACTGATCTACAGCTCAACATTAGGTCAGTCTATCTCACAGCTCAGGGAGCTGATTTTGATAGGCGCGTAGACTGCAGAGTGAGGTACAGATCTACAGCTCAACATTTGGTCAGTCTATCTCACAGCACAGGGAGCTGATTTTGATAGGCGCGTACAGACTGCAGAGTGAGGTACAGATCTACAGCTCAACATTAGGTCAGTCTATCTCACTGCACATGGAGCTGATTTTGATAGGCGCATACAGACTGGAGAGTGAGGTACAGATCTACAGCTCAACATTAGGTCAGTCTATCTCACTGCACAGCACAGCACAAAGAGCTGATTTTGATAGGAGCATTCAGACTGCAGAGTGAGGTACTGATCTACAGCTCAACATTAGGTCAGTCTGTCTCACTGCACAGGGAGCTGATTTTGATAGGCGCGTACAGACTGCAGAGTGAGGTACAATAATAATAATAATAATATATGCCATTTAGCAGACGCTTTTATCCAAAGCGACTTACAGTCATGTGTGCATATATTCTACGTATGGGTGGTCCCGGGGATCGAACCCACTACCCTGGCGTTACAAGCGCCATGCTCTACCAACTGAGCTACAGAAGGTACAGATCTACAGGGCAACATTAGGTCAGTCTATCTCACTGCAAAGCACAAGGAGCTGATTTTGATAGGCGCGTACAGACTGCAGAGTGAGGTACAGATCTATAGCTCAACATGAGGTCAGTCTATCTCACTGCACAGCACAGGGAGCTGATTTTTATAGGCGCGTACAGACTGCAGAGTGAGGTACAGATCTACAGCTCAACATTTGGTGAGTCTATCTCACAGCACAGGGAGCTGATTTTGATAGCCGAGTACAGACTGCAGAGTGAGGTACAGATCTACAGCTTAACATTAGGTCAGTCTATCTCACTGCACATCACAGCGAGCTGATTTTGATAGGCACGTACAGACTGCAGAGTGAGGTACAGATCTACAGCTCAACATTAGGTCAGTCTATCTCACAGCACAGGGAGCTGATTTTGATAGGCGAGTAAAGACTGCAGAGTGAGGTACAGAACTACAGCTCAACATTAGGTCAGTCTATCTCACAGCACAGGGAGCTGATTTTGATAGGCGCGTACAGACTGCAGAGTGAGGTACAGATCGACAGCTCAACATTAGGTCAGTCAATCTCACTGCAAAGCACAAGGAGCTGATTTTGATAGGCGCGTACAGACTGCAGAGTGAGGTACTGATCTACAGCTCAACATTAGGTCAGTCTATCTCACAGCACAGGGAGCTGATTTTGATAGGCGAGTACAGACTGCAGAGTGAGGTACAGATCTACAGCTCAACATTAGGTCAGTCTATCTCACAGCACAGGGAGCTGATTTTGATAGGCGCGTACAGACTGCAGAGTGAGGTACAGATCTACAGCTTAACATTAGGTCAGTCTATCTCACTGCACAGCACAGGGAGCTGATTTTGATAGGCGCATACAGACTGGAGAGTGAGGTACAGATCTACAGCTCAACATTAGGTCAGTCTATCGCACAGCACAGGGAGTTGATTTTGATAGGCGTGTACTGACTGCAGAGTGAGGTACAGATCTACAGCTCAACATTCGGTCAGTCTATCTCACTGCACAGCACAGGGAGCTGATTTTCATAGTCGCATACAGACTGCAAAGTGAGGTACAGATCTACAGCTCAACATTAGGTCAGTCTATCTCACAGCACAGGGAGTTGATTTTGATAGGCGCGTACAGACTGCAGAGTGAGGTACAGATCTACAGCTCAACATTCGGTCAGACTATCTCACTGCACAGCACAAAGAGCTGATTTTGATAGGAGCATTCAGACTGCAGAGTGAGGTACTGATCTACAGCTCAACATTAGGTCAGTCTGTCTCACTGCACAGGGAGCTGATTTTGATAGGCGCATACAGACTGGAGAGTGAGATACATATCTACAGCTCAACATTAGGTCAGTCTATCTCACTGCACAGGGAGTTGATTTAGATAGGCGCATACAGACTGGAGAGTGAGATACATATCTACAGCTCCACATTAGGTCAGTCTATCTCACAGCACATGGAGCTGATTTTGATAGGCGCGTACAGACTGCAGAGTGAGGTACAGATCTACAGCTCAACATTAGGTCAGTCTATCTCACAGCTCAGGGAGCTGATTTTGATAGGCACGTACAGACTGCAGAGTGAGGTACAGATCTACAGCTCAACATTTGGTCAGTCTATCTCACAGCACAGGGAGCTGATTTTGATAGGCGCGTACAGACTGCAGAGTGAGGTACAGATCTACAGCTCAACATTAGGTCAGTCTATCTCACTGCACAGCACAGGGAGCTGATTTTGATAGGTGCATACAGACTGCAAAGTGAGGTACAGATCTACAGCTCAACATTAGGTCAGTCTATCTCACAGCACAGGGAGTTGATTTTGATAGGCGTGTACAGACTGCAGAGTGAGGTACAGATCTACAGCTCAACATTCGGTCAGTCTATCTCACTGCACAGCACAGGGAGCTGATTTTCATAGTCGCATACAGACTGCGAAGTGAGGTACAGATCTACAGCTCAACATTAGGTCAGTCTATCTCACAGCACAGGGAGTTGATTTTGATAGGCGCGTACAGACTGCAGAGTGAGGTACAGATCTACAGCTCAACATTCGGTCAGTCTATCTCACTGCACAGCACAAAGAGCTGATTTTGATGGGAGCATTCAGACTGCAGAGTGAGGTACATATCTACAGCTCAACATTAGGTCAGTCAATCTCACTGCACAGCACAGCACAGGGAGCTGATTTTGATAGGCGCGTACAGACTGCAGAGTGAGGTACTGATCTACAGCTCAACATTAGGTCAGTCTGTCTCACTGCACAGGGAGCTGATTTTGATAGGCGCATACAGACTGGAGAGTGAGATACATATCTACAGCTCAACATTAGGTCAGTCTATCTCACAGCACAGGGAGCTGATTTTGATAGGCGCGTACAGACTGCAGAGTGAGGTACAGATCTACAGCTCAACATTAGGTCAGTCTATCTCACTGCACAGGGAGCTGATTTTGATAGGCGCATACAGACTGGAGAGTGAGGTACAGATCTACAGCTCAACATTAGGTCAGTCTGTCTCACTGCACAGCACAGGGAGCTGATTTTGATAGCCGCATACAGACTGCAGAGTGAGGTACAGATCTACAGCTCAACATTAGGTCAGTCTATCTCACTGCACAGCACAGGGAGCTGATTTTGATAGGCGCATACAGACTGCAAAGTGAGGTACAGATCTACAGCTCAACATTAGGTCAGTCTATCTCACAGCACAGGGAGCTGATTTTGATAGGCGAGTACAGACTGCAGAGTGAGGTACAGATCTACAGCTCAACATTAGGTCAGTCTATCTAACAGCACAGGGAGCTGATTTTGATAGGCGCGTACAGACTGCAGAGTGAGGTACAGATCTACAGCTTAACATTAGGTCAGTCTATCTCACTGCACATCACAGCGAGCTGATTTTGATAGGCACGTACAGACTGCAGAGTGAGGTACAATAATAATAATAATACTATATGCCATTTAGCAGACGCTTTTATCCAATGTGTGCATACATTCTACGTATGGGTGGTCCCGGGGATCGAACCCACTACCCTGGCGTTATAAGCGCCATGCTCTACCAACTGAGCTACAGAAGGTACAGATCTACAGCTCAACATTAGGTCAGTCTATCTCACAGCACAGGGAGCTGATTTTGATAGGCGCATACAGACTGGAGAGTGAGATACAGATCTACAGCTCAACATTAGGTCAGTCTATCTCAATGCACAGCACAGGGAGCTGATTTTGATAGGCGCATACAGACTGGAGAGTGAGGTACAGATCTACAGCTCAACATTAGATCAGTCTATCGCACAGCACAGGGAGTTGATTTTGATAGCCGCATACAGACTGCAGAGTGAGGTACAGATCTACAGCTCAACATTCGGTCAGACTATCTCACTGCACAGCACAAAGAGCTGATTTTGATAGGAGCATTCAGACTGCAGAGTGAGGTACTGATCTACAGCTCAACATTAGGTCAGTCTGTCTCACTGCACAGGGAGCTGATTTTGATAGGCGCATACAGACTGGAGAGTGAGATACATATCTACAGCTCAACATTAGGTCAGTCTATCTCACTGCACAGGGAGCTGATTTAGATAGGCGCATACAGACTGGAGAGTGAGATACATATCTACAGCTCCACATTAGGTCAGTCTATCTCACAGCACATGGAGCTGATTTTGATAGGCGCGTACAGACTGCAGAGTGAGGTACAGATCTACAGCTCAACATTAGGTCAGTCTATCTCACAGCTCAGGGAGCTGATTTTGATAGGCGCGTACAGACTGCAGAGTGAGGTACAGATCTACAGCTCAACATTTGGTCAGTCTATCTCACAGCACAGGGAGCTGATTTTGATAGGCGCGTACAGACTGCAGAGTGAGGTACAGATCTACAGCTCAACATTAGGTCAGTCTATCTCACTGCACAGGGAGCTGATTTTGATAGGCGCATACAGACTGGAGAGTGAGGTACAGATCTACAGCTCAACATTAGGTCAGTCTATCTCACTGCACAGCACAGCACAAAGAGCTGATTTTGATAGGAGCATTCAGACTGCAGAGTGAGGTACTGATCTACAGCTCAACATTAGGTCAGTCTGTCTCACTGCACAGGGAGCTGATTTTGATAGGCGCGTACAGACTGCAGAGTGAGGTACAATAATAATAATAATAATATATGCCATTTAGCAGACGCTTTTATCCAAAGAGACTTACAGTCATGTGTGCATATATTCTACGTATGGGTGGTCCCGGGGATCGAACCCACTACCCTGGCGTTACAAGCGCCATGCTCTACCAACTGAGCTACAGAAGGTACAGATCTACAGCGCAACATTAGGTCAGTCTGTCTCACTGCACAGCACAGGGAGCTGATTTTCATAGGTGCGTACAGACTGCAGAGTGAGGTACAGATCGACAGCTCAACATTAGGTCATTCTATCTCACTGTAAAGCACAAGGAGCTGATTTTGATAGGCGCGTACAGACTGCAGAGTGAGGTACAGATCTACAGCTCAACATTAGGTCAGTCAATCTCACTGCACAGCACAGGGAGCTGATTTTGATAGGCGCATACAGACTGGAGAGTGAGATACAGATCTACAGCTCAACATTAGGTCAGTCTATCTCACTGCACAGCACAGGGAGCTGATTTTGATAGGCGCATACAGACTGCAAAGTGAGGTACAGATCTACAGCTCAACATTAGGTCAGTCTATCTCACAGCACAGGGAGTTGATTTTGATAGGCGTGTACAGACTGCAGAGTGAGGTACAGATCTACAGCTCAACATTCGGTCAGTCTATCTCACTGCACAGCACAAAGAGCTGATTTTGATAGGAGCATTCAGACTGCAGAGTGAGGTACATATCTACAGCTCAACATTAGGTCAGTCAATCTCACTGCACAGCACAGGGAGCTGATTTTGATAGGCGCGTACAGACTGCAGAGTGAGGTACAGATCTACAGCTCAACATTAGGTCAGTCTATCTCACTGCACAGCACAGGGAGCTGATTTTGATAGGCGCATACAGACTGCATAGTGAGGTACAGATCTACAGCTCAACATTCGGTCAGTCTATCTCACAGCACAGGGAGCTGATTTTGATAGGTGCGTACAGACTGCATAGTGAGGTACAGATCTACAGCTCAACATTCGGTCAGTCTATCTCACAGCACAGAGAGCTGATTTTGATAGGCGCGTACAGACTGCAGAGTGAGGTACAGATCTACAGCTCAACATTAGGTCAGTCTATCTCACTGCATAGCACAGGGAGCTGATTTTGATAGGCGCGTACAGACTGCAGGGTGAGGTACAGATCTACAGCTCAACATTAGGTCAGTCTATCTCACTGCACAGCACAGGGAGCTGATTTTGATAGGCGCGTACAGACTGCAGAGTGAGGTACAATAATAATAATAATAATATATGCCATTTAGCAGACGCTTTTATCCAAAGCGACTTACAGTCATGTGTGCATATATTCTACGTATGGGTGGTCCCGGGGATCAAACCCACTACCCTGGCGTTACAAGCGCCATGCTCTACCAACTGAGCTACAGAAGGTACAGATCTACAGCACAACATTAGGTCAGTCTATCTCACTGCACAGCACAGGGAGCTGATTTTCATAGGTGCGTACAGACTGCAGAGTGAGGTACAGATCGACAGCTCAACATTAGGTCATTCTATCTCACTGCAAAGCACAAGGAGCTGATTTTGATAGGCGCGTACAGACTGCAGAGTGAGGTACAGATCTACAGCTCAACATTAGGTCAGTCAATCTCACTGCACAGCACAGGGAGCTGATTTTGATAGGCGCATACAGACTGGAGAGTGAGATACAGATCTACAGCTCAACATTAGGTCAGTATATCTCACTGCACAGCACAGGGAGCTGATTTTGATAGGCGCGTACAGACTGCAAAATGAGGTACAGATCTACAGCTCAACATTAGGTCAGTCTATCTCACTGTACAGCACAGAGAGTTGATTATGATAGGCGCATACAGACTGCAGAGTGAGGTACATATCTACAGCTCAACATTAGGTCAGTCAATCTCACTGCACAGCACAGGGAGCTGATTTTGATAGGCGCATACAGACTGGAGAGTGAGATACAGATCTACAGCTCAACATTAGGTCAGTCTATCTCACTGCACAGCACAGGGAGCTGATTTTGATAGGCGCATACAGACTGCAAAGTGAGGTACAGATCTACAGCTCAACATTAGGTCAGTCTATCTCACAGCACAGGGAGTTGATTTTGATAGGCGTGTACAGACTGCAGAGTGAGGTACAGATCTACAGCTCAACATTCGGTCAGTCTATCTCACTGCACAGCACAAAGAGCTGATTTTGATAGGAGCATTCAGACTGCAGAGTGAGGTACATATCTACAGCTCAACATTAGGTCAGTCAATCTCACTGCACAGCACAGGGAGCTGATTTTGATAGGCGCGTACAGACTGCAGAGTGAGGTACTGATCTACAGCTCAACATTAGGTCAGTCTGTCTCACTGCACAGGGAGCTGATTTTGATAGGCGCATACAGACTGGAGAGTGAGATACATATCTACAGCTCAACATTAGGTCAGTCTATCTCACAGCACAGGGAGCTGATTTTGATAGGCGCGTACAGACTGCAGAGTGAGGTACAGATCTACAGCTCAACATTTGGTCAGTCTATCTCACAGCTCAGGGAGCTGATTTTGATAGGCGTGTACAGACTGCAGAGTGAGGTACAGATGTACAGCTCAACATTTGGTCAGTCTATCTCACTGCACAGCACAGGGAGCTGATTTTGATAGGCGCGTACAGACTGCAGAGTGAGGTACAGATCTACAGCTCAACATTAGGTCAGTCTATCTCACTGCACAGCACAGGGAGCTGATTTTGATAGGCGCATACAGACTGCATAGTGAGGTACAGATCTACAGCTCAACATTCGGTCAGTCTATCTCACAGCACAGGGAGCTGATTTTGATAGGTGCGTACAGACTGCATAGTGAGGTACAGATCTACAGCTCAACATTCGGTCAGTCTATCTCACAGCACAGGGAGCTGATTTTGATAGGCGCGTACAGACTGCAGAGTGAGGTACAGATCTACAGCTCAACATTAGGTCATTCTATCTCACTGCACAGCACAATGAGCTGATTTTGATAGGCGCATACAGACTGCAGAGTGAGGTACAGATCTACAGCTCAACATTTGGTCAGTCTATCTCACAGCACAGGGAGCTGATTTTGATAGGCGAGTACAGACTGCAGAGTGAGGTACAGATCTACAGCTCAACATTAGGTCAGTCTATCTCACTGCACAGCACAGGGAGCTGATTTTGATAGGCGCGTACAGACTGCAGGGTGAGGTACAGATCTACAGCTCAACATTAGGTCAGTCTATCTCACTGCACAGCACAGGGAGCTGATTTTGATAGGCGCGTACAGACTGCAGAGTGAGGTACAATAATAATAATAATAATATATGCCATTTAGCAGACGCTTTTATCCAAAGCGACTTACAGTCATGTGTGCATATATTCTACGTATGGGTGGTCCCGGGGATCAAACCCACTACCCTGGCGTTACAAGCGCCATGCTCTACCAACTGAGCTACAGAAGGTACAGATCTACAGCACAACATTAGGTCAGTCTATCTCACTGCACAGCACAGGGAGCTGATTTTCATAGGTGCGTACAGACTGCAGAGTGAGGTACAGATCGACAGCTCAACATTAGGTCATTCTATCTCACTGCAAAGCACAAGGAGCTGATTTTACATTTACATTTACATTACATTTAAGTCATTTAGCAGACGCTCTTATCCAGAGCGACTTACAAATTGGTGCATTCACCTTATGACATCCAGTGGAACAACCACTTTACAATAGTGCATCTAAATATTTTAAGGGGGGTGAGAAGGATTACTTTATCCTATCCTAGGTATTCCTTAAAGAGGTGGGGTTTCAGGTGTCTCCGGAAGGTGGTGATTGACTCCGCTGTCCTGGCGTTGTGAGGAGTCTGTTCCACCATTGGGGAGCCAGAGCAGCGAACAGTTTTGACTGAGCTGAGCGGGAACTGTACTTCCTCAGTGGTAGGGAGGCGAGCAGGCCAGAGGTGGATGAACGCAGTGCCCTTATTTGGGTGTAGGGCCTGATCAGAGCCTGGAGGTACTGAGGTGCCGTTCCCCTCACAGCTCCGTAGGCAAGCACCATGGTCTTGTAGCGGATGCGAGCTTCAACTGGAAGCCAGTGGAGAGAGCGGAGGAGCGGGGTGACGTGAGAGAACTTGGGAAGGTTGAACACTAGACGGGCTGCGGCGTTCTGGATGAGTTGTAGGGTTTAATGGCACAGGCAGGGAGCCCAGCCAACAGCGAGTTGCAGTAATCCAGACGGGAGATGACAAGTGCCTGGATTAGGACCTGCGCCGCTTCCTGTGTGAGGCAGGGTCGTACTCTGCGGATGTTGTAGAGCATGAACCTACAGGAACGGGCCACCGCCTTGATGTTAGTTGAGAACGACAGTTTGTTGTCCAGGATCACGCCAAGGTTCTTAGCGCTCTGGGAGGAGGACACAATGGAGTTGTCAACCGTGATGGCGAGATCATGGAACGGGCAGTCCTTCCCCGGGAGGAAGAGCAGCTCCGTCTTGCCGAAGTTCAGCTTGAGGTGGTGATCCGTCATCCACACTGATATGTCTGCCAGACATGCAGAGATGCGATTCGCCACCTGGTCATCAGAAGGGGGAAAGGAGAAGATTAATTGTGTGTCGTCTGCATAGCAATGATAGGAGAGACCATGTGAGGTTATGACAGAGCTGATTTTGATAGGCGCGTACAGACTGCAGAGTGAGGTACAGATCTACAGCTCAACATTAGGTCAGTCTATCTCACTGCACAGGGAGCTGATTTTGATAGGCGAGTACAGACTGCAGAGTGAGGTGCAGATCTACAGCTCAACATTCGGTCAGTCTATCTCACTGCACAGCACAAAGAGCTGATTTTGATAGGAGCATTCAAACTGCAGAGTGAGGTACATATCTACAGCTCAACATTAGGTAAGTCAATCTCACTGCACAGCACAGGGAGCAGATTTTGATAGGCGCGTACAGACTGCAGAGTGAGGTACTGATCTACAGCTCAACATTAGGTCAGTCTGTCTCACTGCACAGGGAGCTGATTTTGATAGGGCAATACAGACTGGAGAGTGAGATACATATCTACAGCTCAACATTAGGTCAGTCTATCTCACAGCACAGGGAGCTGATTTTGATAGGCGCGTACAGACTGCAGAGTGAGGTACAGATCTACAGCTCAACATTTGGTCAGTCTATCTCACAGCTCAGGGAGCTGATTTTGATAGGCGTGTACAGACTGCAGAGTGAGGTACAGATCTACAGCTCAACATTTGGTCAGTCTATCTCACAGCACAGGGAGCTGATTTTGATAGGCGCGTACAGACTGCAGAGTGAGGTACAGATCTACAGCTCAACATTAGGTCGGTCTATCTCACTGCACAGGGAGCTGATTTTGATAGGCGCATACAGACTGGAGAGTGAGGTACAGATCTACAGCTCAACATTAGGTCAGTCTATCTCACTGCACAGCACAGGGAGCTGATTTTGATAGGCGCGAACAGACTGCAGAGTGAGGTACAGATCTACAGCTCAACATTAGGTCAGTCTATCTCACTGCACAGCACAAGGCGCTGATTTTGATAGGTGCATACAGACTGCAGAGTGAGGTACAGATCTACAGCTCAACATTAGGTCAGTCTATCTCACTGCACAGCACAAGGCGCTGATTTTGATAGGCGCGTACAGACTGCAGAGTGAGGTACAGATCTACAGCTCAACATTAGGTCAGTCTATCTCACAGCTCAGGGAGCTGATTTTGATAGGCGCGTACAGACTGCAGAGTGAGGTACAGATCTACAGCTCAACATTTGGTCAGTCTATCTCACAGCACAGGGAGCTGATTTTGATAGGCGCGTACAGACTGCAGAGTGAGGTACAGATCTACAGCTCAACATTAGGTCAGTCTATCTCACTGCACAGCACAGCACAAAGAGCTGATTTTGATAGGAGCATTCAGACTGCAGAGTGAGGTACTGATCTACAGCTCAACATTAGGTCAGTCTGTCTCACTGCACAGGGAGATGATTTTGATAGGCGCGTACAGACTGCAGAGTGAGGTACAATAATAATAATAATAATATATGCCATTTAGCAGACACTTTTATCCAAAGCGACTTACAGTCATGTGTGCATATATTCTACGTATGGGTGGTCCCGGGATCGAACCCACTACCCTGGCGTTACAAGCGCCATGCTCTACCAACTGAGCTAAGAAGGTACAGATCTACAGCGCAACATTAGGTCAGTCTATCTCACTGCACAGCACAGGGAGCTGATTTTCATAGGTGCGTACAGACTGCAGAGTGAGGTACAGATCGACAGCTCAACATTAGGTCATTCTATCTCACTGCAAAGCACAAGGAGCTGATTTTGATAGGCGCGTACAGACTGCAGAGTGAGGTACAGATCTACAGCTCAACATTAGGTCAGTCAATCTCACTGCACAGCACAGGGAGCTGATTTTGATAGGCGCATACAGACTGGAGAGTGAGATACAGATCTACAGCTCAACATTAGGTCAGTCTATCTCACTGCACAGCACAGGGAGCTGATTTTTATAGGCGCGTACAGACTGCAGAGTGAGGTACAGATCTACAGCTCAACATTTGGTCAGTCTATCTCACAGCACAGGGAGCTGATTTTGATAGGCGCGTACAGACTGCAGAGTGAGGTACAGATCTACAGCTCAACATTAGGTCAGTCTATCTCACAGCACAGGGAGCTGAATTTGATAGGCGCGTACAGACTGCAGAGTGAGGTACAGATCTACAGCTCAACATTAGGTCAGTCTATCTCACTGCACAGCACAGGGAGCTGATTTTTATAGGCGCGTACAGACTGCAGAGTGAGGTACAGATCTACAGCTCAACATTTGGTCAGTCTATCTCACAGCACAGGGAGCTGATTTTGATAGGCGAGTACAGACTGCAGAGTGAGGTACAGATCTACAGCTCAACATTAGGTCAGTCTATCTCACTGCACAGCACAGGGAGCTGATTTTGATAGGCGCGTACAGACTGCAGAGTGAGGTACAGATCTACAGCTCAACATTAGGTCAGTCTATCTGCACAGCACAAGGCGCTGATTTTGATAGGTGCATACAGACTGCAGAGTGAGGTACAGATCTACAGCTCAACATTAGGTCAGTCTATCTCACTGCACAGCACAGGGAGCTGATTTTGATAGGCGCGTACAGACTGCAGAGTGAGGTACAGATCTACAGCTCAACATTAGGTCAGTCAATCTCACTGCACAGCACAGGGAGCTGATTTTGATAGGCGCGTACAGACTGCAGAGTGAGGTACTGATCTACAGCTCAACATTAGGTAAGTCTGTCTCACTGCACAGGAGCTGATTTTGATAGGCGCATACAGACTGCAAAATGAGGTACAGATCTAGAGCTCAACATTAGGTCAGTCTATCTCACTGCACAGCACAGGGAGCTGATTTTTATAGGCGCGTACAGACTGCAGAGTGAGGTACAGATCTACAGCTCAACATTAGGTCATTCTATCTCACTGCACAGCACAAGGCGCTGATTTTGATAGGCGCATACAGACTGCAGAGTGAGGTACAGATCTACAGCTCAACATTAGGTCAGTCTATCTCACTGCACAGCACAGGGAGCTGATTTTGATAGGCACATACAGACTGCAGAGTGAGGTACAGATCTACAGCTCAACATTCGGTCAGTCTATCTCACAGCACAGGGAGCTGAATTTGATAGGCGCGTACAGACTGCAGAGTGAGGTACAGATCTACAGCTCAACATTAGGTCAGTCTATCTCACTGCACAGCACAGGGAGCTGATTTTTATAGGCGCGTACAGACTGCAGAGTGAGGTACAGATCTACAGCTCAACATTTGGTCAGTCTATCTCACAGCACAGGGAGCTGATTTTGATAGGCGCGTACAGACTGCAGAGTGAGGTACAGATCTACAGCTCAACATTAGGTCAGTCTATCTCACTGCACAGCACAGGGAGCTGATTTTGATAGGCGCGTACAGACTGCAGAGTGAGGTACAGATCTACAGCTCAACATTAGGTCAGTCTATCTCACTGCACAGCACAAGGCGCTGATTTTGATAGGTGCATACAGACTGCAGAGTGAGGTACAGATCTACAGCTCAACATTAGGTCAGTCTATCTCACTGCACAGCACAGGGAGCTGATTTTGATAGGCGCGTACAGACTGCAGAGTGAGGTACAGATCTACAGCTCAACATTAGGTCAGTCAATCTCACTGCACAGCACAGGGAGCTGATTTTGATAGGCGCGTACAGACTGCAGAGTGAGGTACTGATCTACAGCTCAACATTAGGTAAGTCTGTCTCACTGCACAGGGAGCTGATTTTGATAGGCGCGTACAGACTGCAAAATGAGGTACAGATCTAGAGCTCAACATTAGGTCAGTCTATCTCACTGCACAGCACAGGGAGCTAATTTTTATAGGCGCGTACAGACTGCAGAGTGAGGTACAGATCTACAGCTCAACATTAGGTCATTCTATCTCACTGCACAGCACAAGGCGCTGATTTTGATAGGCGCATACAGACTGCAGAGTGAGGTACAGATCTACAGCTCAACATTAGGTCAGTCTATCTCACTGCACAGCACAGGGAGCTGATTTTGATAGGCACATACAGACTGCAGAGTGAGGTACAGATCTACAGCTCAACATTCGGTCAGTCTATCTCACAGCACAGGGAGCTGATTTGGATAGGCGCGTACAGACTGCAGAGTGAGGTACAGATCTACAGCTCAACATTGGGTCATTCTATCTCACTGCACAGCACAGGGAGCTGATTTTGATAGGCGCGTACAGACTGCAGAGTGAGTTACATGTCTACAGCTCAACATTAGGTCATTCTATCTCACTGCACAGCACAAGGAGCTGATTTTGATAGGCGCATACAGACTGCAGAGTGAGGTACAGATCTACAGCTCAACATTAGGTCAGTCTATCTCACTGCACAGCTCAGGGAGCTGATTTTGATAGGCACATACAGACTGCAGAGTGAGGTACAGATCTACAGCTCAACATTCGGTCAGTCTATCTCACAGCACAGGGAGCTGATTTGGATAGGCGCGTACAGACTGCAGAGTGAGGTACAGATCTACAGCTCAACATTAGGTCAGTCTATCTCACTGCACAGCACAGGGAGCTGATTTTCATAGGCGCGTACAGACTGCAGAGTGAGGTACAGATCGACAGCTCAACATTAGGTCAGTCTATCTCACAGCACAAGGAGCTGATTTTGATAGGCGCGTACAGACTGCAAAATGAGGTACAGGTCTAGAGCTCAACATTAGGTCAGTCTATCTCTCAGCACAGGGAGCTGATTTTGATAGGCGAGTACAGACTGCAGAGTGAGGTACAGATCTACAGCTCAACATTAGGTCAATCTATCTCACTGCACAGCACAGGGAGCTGATTTTGATAGGCGCGTACAGACTGCAGAGTGAGGTACAGATCTACAGCTCAACATTAGGTCAATCTATCTCACTGCACAGCACAGGGAGCTGATTTTGATAGGCGCGTACAGACTGCGGAGTGAGGTACAGATCTACAGCTCAACATTAGGTCAGTCTATCTCACAGCACAGGGAGCTGATTTTGATAGGCGCGTACAGACTGCAGAATGAGGTATAGATCTTTTCCTCTCTGATAATAACAGCAGTAAATAGGCTGTTGTTGGAAGTCAATGGTGCTGTTTTGTCACTCTTCCTTTGTGCCTGAAGGCCTCACTGATTACTTGATAGCTACACAGCTTTGCTAGGCTCCCCATTCAGCTTGGTTAATGCGCCCCAAAAAAATATTCACTTCTGAGTTGGCTAGCTAAATCCTTACTGAATTTCTGTTGACCAAAAGGTTGAGGAGCGGGATCAAGGTTTCATGTCAACTGATGCATATTGACTGGGAATTTCATATTGCGATATTACGTCAGTGGATTTTTGTCTTGGACTATGTATGAGCATAAATGCCATCACCATAGCCGGTCTTGCTATCTTGCTAAGTGATTCTACCCTTCATTTTACATTTACATTTACATTTAAGTCATTTAGCAGACGCTCTTATCCAGAGCGACTTACAAATTTGATATATTATATAGATATATCAAGTAGGAAAGACCAACTTTTATGCCCTTCAATAGATTTAGTGCCTATTTCAAACCGTATGCTATTATGAAAAGTATGATCAGTGGAGACATTACAGATGGTAATCTTTTTTTTACTCATGTTGCATCCAACTGCAAACCCCATTCGCCACTCCTCTCTTTCTTGCTTTCTTTCTCCTTCAGTCTACCCCACAAAGCCGACCGTCTGTCTACCCTTCATTCGCTTTCATTGGCCAGCTTCCCTGGCCTCTAAGTGCCTCTCAGTTGTCCTTCATTGCCAAACATTTGTCTGAGAAATCTTTTCCAGCTCTTTTTGTTGTTGTTGGACAATCTCTCTTTTCATACAGGTCTCCCTTCTTCATCCCTTTGATTCCGCTCCTCCTCTTTCAAATCTCTCTCACTGTCTCATTCGTAGTCGAATCACGCGTGTATGCGGCATGGTTGTGCCACAATGCCATTTCTCTGCCAGTCTGTTTGTGTGTGTGTGTGTTTGTGTGCCAATGTAAGCCTGATGGAAAGCCCTTGCGTTGGATGCCAGTCCATGGTTTATGAACCCCAGTTGGTTTGGGGTTATGTGAAGCTATTGTAGATTACTATTCAAACAACTTGATTGACACCAAATTAATTGGGAGGGTCGTAGGATCGTAGCATAGAGCTCTACCTTCAAGAAAAATATTGATGACGAATATTTAGATATAATAAAGAATTAGAAATTCCTCTCTGCATATTCAAAAAGTGACAGTACATGCACTTATTAGGCTCTGTCTGGGAATCTGTGACTTTGCATCAGACACCAGAGTTGGGCTTGTTAAGGTGAGAGAGGGAAGCACATCCGACGACAGAATCCAAACTTGGCACTGCCCAGTTTGACTGATGGATGGTCAAACTTTCCAGCTGTTTCACAGTGGGTGGCTCCCTCCCAGCCCATCTCTGTAACTTACAGTGTCTACCTCACACATTACACCGTTTTCCCAATATAGTGCACAGCCATTGACCAGGGCCGAGAGTAGTGCACTATGTAGGGAATATGGTGCCTTTTGGGACTGAAGATAGGACATTGGCACCCTTCTGAGTAACTAGCAGTTACATTATTTTTTATCCTTTAAGGATATAAGGAAGAGAAGAAAAAAAGTAACCAAAGCTTGTTTGTTAAAAGAACAAACTTAACATCTGTTCTTGAAGTCAAAAGTTGAGAGATTGACAAAGTCTTAAATGAGATTTGAGGAAGATAAATACATTTAAAACACAGTTTGAAATGATACGCTTCTGACTTGACTGGATAGAGACACTGGAGCGTCGTGACAGATGCATTGGTGTCAAACGTGCCTGTCTGATCTTTGTCAATCACTGAGGTAATTCTCTGGATACAAAGCTAAAAATAATGAGCTCAGGTGACAGATACACCTTTGACACACTTAAAAAAGGACACATCTTAAGACTTAACATGTCTCCACTGTGATTTGAGTGACAGACAACTAAAGCCACTGTGTGTGGCGAAACCCAGACAGCCATAGAGCAGAGTCCATGAAGTCTGCATGGCAACACATAAATCGTTGGAATGGGGAGTCTTGACTCAAACCAACATTGTCTCCTCTTCTAACTGGAAAAGCAGATTGAGTTGGACGGCAAGTCGACGTGACACGCATTACCTCACCAGAGCTGAAGCAGGTGGGAGTAAAAACTGTGTATACTGTGTGGATATGTGGTAATTATTTCCCCCTTTATTTTCAGAACTTTTATGAGAGTGTGTTTATGTGACCGTTAGACGTTGGGGAGGATGCTGAAATGTGTTATACTCCTCTCTAGAGTCATATTCAGTCCCTTGTCCTCTTTAGAGTTTGGGTCTGGTTCTCTGCATGGGAGAGCAAGGCTCAAACTTTCCCTCTTCAGCCAGATGACAACTTGATTCAAGTCCAGGGTAAGTATCTGCTACTCCCAGACCATAAATTATTAGCTTTCTTAAGATGATACAAGATGCTGTAGTAGTCCCAACCCCTCTTTTCTCTTCCCCCATTTCTCTCTCCCATATTTACAAAGGCAGCATAAGATGTTACCATGGGAACACTGACACTGCCTGGCAACCTCAATGGCTTGGCAAGATGCCCAATAGTTACTATGGTGCAGTTTTCAGTTGCTATGGGTATTGTACCAATCCTGTGAGTGTGTGTGCACGTGTGGAACATGTGTTTTTGTAGCCTATGTAAGTCAATGTACTTGTACCCAATTCTAATAAAGCCCATTGAAAAAGTTGATATAGCTCATTATTTGATGTTTTATGTAAATGAGATATTCTACCATCTGTTTGAAATAGCTACTAGTGGGAGTGTTTGTGAGTGGAATGAGATTTGAAGGTGCCAGAACATTCACATATGTGTGTATATGTGCATGTTTCTGTGTGTCTCTCTTTGTGTGTGTGTGTGTGTGTGTGTGTGTGTGTGTGTGTGTGTGTGTGTGTGTGTGTGTGTGTGTGTGTGTGTGTGTGTGTGTGTGTGTGTGTGTGTGTGTGTGTGTGTGTGTGTGTGTGTGTGTGTGTGTGTGTGTGTGTGTGTGTGTGTGTGTGTGTGTGTGTGTGTGTGTGTGTGTGTCTGAGAGAGAGAAAGAGAGAGAGAGAGAGAGAGAGAGAGAGAGAGAGAGAGAGAGAGAGAGAGAGAGAGAGAGAGAGAGAGAGAGAGAGAGAGAGAGAGAGAGAGAGAGAGAGGAGACAAAGAGAAAAAGAGGGTGTGAAAAAAAGGGTGAGAGAGAGAGAAAAGATTGGAGGCAGCTTTACCTTACTTAGGCTGGACTGAAATTCTTTCCATTGTTACTCCTTAGTGGGAAGTTTCCACGGACTCAAGACAAGAGTAGACCACAGCATTCCTGAAAGCAACAGAGAATAGGATGTTTATTATTATCTATTAATAAATCAAGGAATATGTCCACAGTTCAGACCTGACCTTGTCCAGTGCTATTTCCGATGGAAACATAGAGCGTTGGATAATGTAAGCTAAACATTTGTGAAGTAAATCTTTGAACAATAAATAACAATAGTAGAGTAAACCCATTGAACCAAAAACATAATAGCTCATAGTCTTAAAGATACACTATGCAGAAATCACTAAAATTCTAATAGTTTGCCTAATTTCAGTTTTTGACTAAACAAGCAGTCATTGTGTAGAGAATCATTGTACCATCTAAACCGCTGTGAAATATATTTTCCATAAGAAAAAATATTGTATATTTAGCTGTTTGAAGCTGGTGTACAAAACCAAAGCAAAAAGAGCAAAAATGAAACTTCAGAAAGGGAAGAATAGAAACAGCACACATAGAACAGATCTATAGCTTATTAAGACTTGCCTTCAATGGGAATGAAAGATCTATAACAAAAAGTCAAGAAACAGAGTATATCCTCAATATTATCTGTGTAGATAATGAAAGGGAAAATGGAAGAGTGAAAAGATCACAATGTTGTTGTGCTTATTGACAAAGACTGACTAGAACATGACATAC
Organism: Oncorhynchus gorbuscha; assembly: GCF_021184085.1. NCBI lineage: Eukaryota > Metazoa > Chordata > Actinopteri > Salmoniformes > Salmonidae > Oncorhynchus > Oncorhynchus gorbuscha. The sequence continues at coordinate 25,663,586 of NC_060196.1, forward strand.
AAAACTGTGAAGAGATGTTTTAAGACAATAGCGATGAATAATACATTAACAATCCGACGTTATAAATTAAATAGTAGTGAGCCAAACAAATGCAATAATTATTTCATCTCAACACAGTGTTTGCATGCACTTAAGGCCTCTGCATGCTTCGGTTCAGCTGGCTGAACTCAGTGCGGGCGAACCGAACGAGTGTGCTTGCATACCTTTGACCTTCGCTTGAAAACAACTTGGCTTTAAAAAAAAAAATAAAATTAAAAAGCATCCTTAGTACTGTTTGTCAATCTGGAGACGCGTAGCCAGTATACACTTCCTCAAAATAGTCAAGATATGTCATTCACTTTTACATTTTTGCCAAGGAGATCTTAGTCGCACATTTTTATATTTTTAACGAGGATGTTTGGTGCAGTATTCCTCAAATGAAAAAAAAATTATATGAAAACGAGTCGTCTATCTTTGAATGACAACAAACTCTTCATTGAATAATCCTTACTGTTGACCAATTACCGATGAAGGGGGGTAGACTTTGCCTTCCGAACAGCCCTTTAAAAACTTGTCGAAGGACAAAACCAGCAAAAACGTCACAAAATGGAACTTCCGATCTCCGGTTTGCCTCAAACATGTTTGTGTGTACGAACAGCCGAAAAAACCCTTGCTTGAAGGACAAAACGAATGACAACATCACAAAATGTCACCATAATATATGCGCAAACTGTTTCAGATGGGAAGCACGCAGACACCTTAAGTAAGAGATCAGTGTTGCCTACAGTGCATTCTGATCTAAAATCACCAGAGGAAGCGTTGCCCCTCTTCCCCTGCCTCTCCCAACCCCTTTGAATTGAAACCATGGCTGGAGATGTCTGATTGAGCACAGCATGCCCTTAAAGGAGGTCAAAGACCAGGCTAAACAGTCAGGTGTTACGGCAACTTGATGCCACCAACCAGAGATTGTGAGGCGGGATGGTTTGAGAGGTCAGAGACAACCAGGGGGTCATTATCAGAGACACATCATTCTGGCTCTGAATCGGCAAGAAGGAAGTTGAGCCTAAAATATTGATGCTTCTTAAAGTGAATTCTCAAGTGAATCTCGGTCTGGATACTCATTGACTTTTCACTTGTGTCTTTCATACTTCCCGATGCATACTACACTCTTAGAAAAAAAGGGTCCCAAAGGGGTTCTCTGGCTGTCCCCAGAGAACCCTTTTGGGTTCCATGTAGAACCCTCTGTGGAAAGGATTCTACATGGAACCCAAGAGAGTTCTACCTGGAACCAAAATGGTTCTACACAGTATGGAACTAAAAAGTGTTCTTCAAAAGGTTTTTCTAAGAGTGTAGACATCCTTCTATGAATGAATTGTATGTGTGGTGCCAGTGTTGACAAAAAACAACAATGACAATGCAACACTAAACAAAAATGCAAAGCCCCTTCAAAAACGTCAACACTGTAAAATGAACAGTAGCTTTAGTCTAATTGTGTTACCTGCAAGGTCTGACTCTCTGTTTTCAATTCAGCTCTGGAGTGTTGGGTCAATATGGAATCTGGTCTCCATTCTGTGTCATTAGCTTGTCTGGTCATTTAGTAGAGACCTTTTTAAGTGTGTCCGCAGGTGTGTGGGAGAGAGATAGAGACAGAGAGATACACACATTGACGGGAATAGCCCTGAGTGAGTGCATATTTATGCATGCATAGTGGTATTTCCATTCAATACAATTCAGATACAGACCTGTCTTCACAACGTGCATGCATTGACGCAGTTCACATATGTCCTATGTGAGTAGGTGTGTGTGTGCTTTTCCAGAGTGTGTGCGTGTGTGTGTGTCTTTATGTTTGTTTAATGCGGCAGAGGGTGGAGCGGCGGATCAATAAGAAACAAAGGAATTCAGATCAATATGAAGCCAAGTGAGAGAGTGAAGGAGAGAGAAGGGGTTAGAGAGAAAAAGGGAGGAGGGGGATGAAGGAAATGGGAGGTGGTGAGTTGGACAGGGGCTGACTGTTAGTGCTGGCGCACTGGCTAACTGTACACTGGGGAGAAACCAGCCATCTCTACAGCACAACCTGAGTACTTAAACGCTAGATGTCAGTGACAGTGAAGGAAGAGGGTCAAGGAGGGGAGAGAGAGGAGAGCAGAGAGATACTGGAGACTAATTCAACCTTCCTGCATTGTTATTGACATTCTGTTAAAGCAGTGACTCAGACTTTGAGAGAAGAGAGGGAATTGGATATTATTACATGCTTTGGTTTTTCCATTTATATATGTTTTGAGGTTGGACTTTAGTACGTTAGCACTTAGGACGTACCGATTGGTGTCACATCGTTAGTCAGTATGTGTTACACCTGTGGTGTCTTGTTCATCTCATTAGTGGGAAGGTGTTTCATCTGTGCTGGCCCAGGTTCTATTTAAGAGTGGCTGGCCCAGTACTCCAGTTGTCTTGTTAGATGCAGAGCATTAACACTTTTAGTTGGCTATTCCTATTTTGATGTCTAGACAAACAATCCTTTGTCTGAATATGTTTTGCTCCAAGTTTGGTGGGCGCTCATGGTCGGGTCGGTGTCTTTTAGGTTCCAGTTGTTGTTGCTAGTCAACTTTCAGTGGGCACCCCCACGAGTATCTTTCAGAACCCCTTCTAAAAGTCCCACCTGTTTCATTTTGGTTGTTGTCAGTGACTCTTTGTTAGTTCCCCCTTCTGTTTGAGAGACATTATTTGTTTTTGACCAGTGCACTATATGGAGAATATGGTGCAATTTGGGACAAAGCCACGGTTTGGAGGGTGTCCAGGGTATGGCTGTGTGTCTCCTATCCTTGACCTCTGAACCCCAGTCAGTGAAATATGGCTCTGTATGATAGAGGCAGACAAGCTACAGCTGAGGGCCAAATGGACTCTTTAACATCAATCTGTCACCCCACCGTCTAAAGCAAATCTCCATCTTTTGTTTTTAGAAAGGCATATATGCAAGTATCATGCACTATACATACCATACATTCTATATTTTCCTACTATCGATTTCCTTTTCAGACTGGTATTATTTTTTCTATTGTGACAAACATTTCAAATTCTTTCAGCCAATGTCTTCACACATCTCAAAAGTGAAGACAGGATAACGTGGGTTTCTACAACGCCTCGTTGCTTGGTGGCAAGATCAAAGCGCAGAAGGCCATTTAGGTGTCTATACTGGGTGTTTTGATGTGAAGTAGTGAAAACAAACACCTGGCTGCTATTGAACCTGCTCTCCATCTCGCTCAAGGTTCCTCAGCACTTTTAATTAGAAAGGCCGCTGCGTACAAGTCAAACTGACCATTTTTCTTCTGAATGATCTGTGTAGAAATACAGCCCAGTGGTGTTTCTTCTGAATGATCTGTGTAGAAATGCAGCCTAGTGGTGTTTCTTCTGAATGATCTGTGTAGAAATACAGCCTAGTGGTGAAAAAAAAATATTATTTACAATGACGTCCTACTCTGGCCAAACCCCAATGATACTGGGCCAATTGTGTGCTGCCCTATGGGACTCCCAATCACAACCGGATGTGATACAGCCTGGATTCAAAACAGGTACTATAGTGACGCCTCTTGCGCTGTGATGCAGTGCCTTAGATTGCTGCACCACTCAGGAGCTGATGGGAACCACATTTGCTATTTAACGTAACACTTTTTGTGATAAAACTATGGGTAAAGTTGAAAATGCAATGGAAACAAATAGAACTTTAGATTTTTATTCGATACATGAAAACTTAAGTGAAAGTTTACATTTTGTGTGGACTACATCATCACACACTGATTTCCATCCGCAACAAGTCCGTTTGGTGGAAACACACCACTGGTGGGAAAACTTGCATATTTCCTTTATGCATATTTTGTTACATTTGCATGAAAGTCCGTCGCCGATTGAATGGAAACCTAACTAGTGTTCAAACAGGTGCATCCTAGATAATATCGATGCATGCGCATACCAGCCGTCATACCGCTCAGGAAGGAGATGCGTTCTGTCTCCTAGAGATGAATGTACTTTAAATGTCAGGAATTAAATGTCAGGAATTGTGAAACTGAGTTTAAAAGTATTTGGCTAAGGTGTATGTAAACTTCCGACTTCAACTATATTTAGGGCTCTATTTTAACAAACCTAACTTAATGGTAAATCTTAGCGCTGGCGTTAGCGCTATAGGTTCTGGGGTGTGTCAGAAATATTTTTGCTATTTATTAATAAATACAGTTGAAGTCAGAAGTTTACATACACCTTAGGCAAATACATTTAAACTCAGTTTTTCATAATTCCTAACATTTAATCCTAGTAAAAAATGTCCTGTCTTAGCTCAGTTAGGATCACCACTTTATTTTAAGAATGTGAAATGTCAGAATAATGGTAGAGGGAATGATTTATTTCAGCTTTTATTTCTTTTATCACATTCCCAGTGGGTCAGAAGTTTACATACACTCAATTAGTATTTGGTAGTGTTGCTTTTAAATTGTTTAACTTGGGTCAAACATTTAATGTAGCCTTCCACAACCTTCCCACAATAAGTTGGATGAATTTTGGCTCATTCCTCCTGACAGAGCTGATGTAACTGAGTCAGGTTTGTAAGGCCTCCTTGCTCACACATGCTTTTTCAGTTCTGCGCACATATTTTAAATTGGGATTGAGGTCAGGGCTTTGTAATGGCCACTCCAATACCTTGACTTTGTTGTCCTTAAGCCATTTTGCCACAACTTTGGAAGTATGCTTGAGGTCATTGTCCATTGGGAAGACCCATTTGCGACCACGCTTTAACTTCCTGACTGATGTCTTGAGATGTTGCTTCAATATATCCACATAATTTTCTTTCCTGTTTTGTGAAGTGCATCACTCCCTCCTGCAGCAAAGTATCCCCACAACATGATGCTGCCACCTCCGTGCTTCATGGTTGAGATGGTGTTCTTCGGCTTGCAAGCTTCCTCTTTTTCCTCCAAACATAACGATGGTCATTATGGCCAAACAGTTCTATTTTTGTTTCATCAGACCAGAGGACATTTCTCCAAAAAGTCCAATCTTTGTCCCCATGTGCAGTTGCAAACCGTAGTCTGGCTTTTTTATGGCGGTTTTGGAGCAGTTGCTTCTTCCTTTCTGAGCGGCCTTTCAGGTTATGTCGATATTGGACTTGTCTTACTGTAGATATAGATACTTTTGTACCTGTTTCCCCCAGCATCTTCACAGGGTCCTAGGCTGTTGTTCTGGGATTGATTTGCACTTTTCGCACCAAAGTACGTTCATCTCTAGGAGACAGAACGCATCTCCTTCCTGAGCGGTATTACGGCTGCTTGGTCCCATGGTGTTTCTACTTGCGTACTATTGTTTGTACCGATGAATTTGGTGCCTTCAGGAATTTTCCAAGCTGTTTAAAGGCACAGTCAACTTAATGTATGTAAACTTCTGACCCAATGGAAATGTAATACAGTGAATTATAAGTGAAATAATCTGTCTATAAACAATTGTTGGAAAAATTACTTGTGTCATGCACAAAGTACATGTCCTAACCGACTTTCCAAAACTATAGTTCGTTAACAAGAAATTTGTGGAGTGGTTGAAAAATGAGTTTTAATGACCACAACCTAAGTGTATGTAAACTTCCGACTTCAACTGTAAATTGGAGGTGTGATCAGTGCTTGGCTACTCACTCGCCAATCATCGCATTTCATGGCTTAATACTGCAGATTCTCAATTCTTTAGGTTATTGACGGTCTTGTCATTGTCATCAACTCCAATTCAGCACAGACTGTTCTCATCCTAGCCTATTGTGGATTGATACTACCATTTTTTAAATAGCACAGGCTACAGTATTGAGTTATAACAACTGTAAAGAAAAAAAAGATCAATATATTTGGAGTGTTGACAGTCAAAATTAATGAAATTGGCTTCAACGAGTATGTCTTTAAGCATTGCATTTCTCCTCAAATAAAAAAATACTACGCTCCCATAATTTAGGCCTACCGTTGATATGTCATTATAGGACTTAATAATTGTATATGTTTGGTGGTGGTAACCAGACAATGTGGATGGATACAAGCCGAATGGAGTTTGCACTGCAGGTAGGCCAATGGGAATTGTGGATAATGCAAAAGCATGACGGCAAAAGCCTCTGTCATGACTGTCCTGTGAGGGGGGTGGGGAGGGGACTGCCCGGTTGACAGCTCACACACAGTTGTAAATTATGCAGGAGAGGACTCACTCTTGCTCTTGCTAAAGGAATGTCCTTTGTCTCCAGAGACTTTTGCCCAAAACTCTAACACGGTCAAACGTGGATAATGGAACAATATTTCTAACACAACGATGTGGGGAATGATCACTGGAGGTCTATGGAAAACTAATGTCATGTCGTTGATTATTAAGGGAAGTCAATAAAAATAGTATAACGGAAATACTGTAACTTGAAAAGTATATCCCCTTTATCTGTAAAGTTTTCATCCAATATGTTGTGCATTTAATATAAAATACAAGTATTTTTGTAAAAATAGGAATGTGATTATAGTTTTCTAATAACATCATTGTTTTTCATAATACTTCGCACAGTAACTAGCCACATCCCAAGGGAGGTCAGCGAGCTTGTCAGCATGATGGAACGCCTCTTTTGACCAAGAGTGCATAACGAAATTAACATTTGACCATTAAACATGAGACGTTAGCTACATGTTTGAAATGGTTGAAACTGCCACCCTATGGGACTCCCAATCATGGCCGGATGTGGTGCAGCCAATATGGAAGAGTGAACTCCGTAGTTCTGTTCAGGACTACACAATGAACAAAAGCACCCACACGTAAATACATTCATGATTTCTTATTCCAAACGGGCGGCGGTTTGTGTGCAAACTATATGATTGTGAGAATAGTTATAGAAGTGTCCCTTTCGCTTTCTCTCTTTCTCTCTGTCTCTGTCTGTCTGTCGTTTGTCTCATGTAGTAAGTGTTTGTGTATTCTGTGTTATTATGTAGTTAGCTAGTAAATAAATTATTAAACCAATTTGTATAGTACTGAATAATGAGCAAGGCTGGGGTTTTTGCAGATCCAAGATGGTTACGATGTATGTATGTTTGTTTATTCCATGTGTAACTCTGTGTTGTTGTATGTGTCGAACTGCTTTTCTTTATCTTGGCCAGGTCGCAGTTGCAAATGAGAACTTGTTCTCAACTAGCCTACCTGGTTAAATAAAGGAGAAATAAAATAAATAAAAAACGACTGGTCAGAAGGACGATATGATAAGAGATAATGATTAATAAGATGACTGTTTTCAATTAAATAGATATATACCTTATAGAATTTAATTCGGGAGATGGTATCTCTTTACACCAACATCTTCCGTAGTGCCCCAAATCCTAATGATTTCATTGTTACATGATTCATTTAATCGGGTTGCAGTTTAACACAGTTAGTGGATTAAATAAATAACAGTCATCATATTAATCAAAGTAAAGTTATGACATATTGGTGCCCAGTGTGAGGCATCTAAAACAGAATTAGGTCTTGCTGTTGAATTCAGTCTATATGAATTGAGAGTGACTGTGTGAGATTCCTTTTGAGGTCCTTGAAAGATTGCCTCCGGTGTTGCGTGTTCCAATAACATTACCAGAAAAAACACCCATTGGGTTTTACGCAAGATGTCGTAAGTAAAACCCTGGTCCCGTATTGAAGGGGACCCTGGGTCTGCTTAGAAGTTAACAGGGGGTGAGTGTCACGGTCGTCGTATGGAGGAGACCAAGGCGCAGCGTGTTATGCGTACATTCTCTTTTATTAGACGAATGAACTTAGAACAAACTAACAAAAATACCAAAACGAACCGTGAAGCTATATAAATGAGTGCTGACAGGCAACTACACATAGACAAGAACCCACAAAATACCCAAGGGAATATGGCTACCTAAATATGGTCCCCAATCAGAGACAACGATAAACAGCTGCCTCTGATTGGAACCAATTCAGGCCACCATAGACATACAAATACCAAGACTTGCAAAAAAAAACTAGATATACAAAAACCTCAAGACAATACAAAAACTAACATACCCACCGTAGTCAAACCCTGACCTAACTGGGTGGGCATCTACCCTCGGTGGCGGCTCTTTTTTCTGGACGCCGCCCTCCTTCTATACACTGATCCCTCCGCCTTTGTAGAACCGACCCGTGAATCATCGCCGGAGTCTCTGGACTGCGTATCATCGCCGGAGTCCCCGGACCGGGGACCGTCGCTGGAGGTTCCGGACTGTGGCCTGTCGTTGGAGGTTCCGGACTGTGAAACGTCGCCGGACGCTCTGGACTGGGTACTGTTGCCGGACGCTCTGGACTGCCGAGTCGCACGGGGTACCTGGTACATGGTGCCGGCATGGTCCGTGGTGCCGGCGGGGTGCCGGCACAGTGTCCTCAAAGCTCATCACTAAGCTAAGGACCCTGGGACTACACACCTCCCTCTGCAACTGGATCCTGGACTTCCTGACAGGCACACCCCTCAGGGGTGCATGCTCAGTCCCCTCCTGTACACCCTGCATGGCCAGGCACGACTCCAACACCATCACTAAGTTTGCAGATGACACAACAGTGGTAGGCCTGATCACCGACACCACTGGGGTGGTGTCAAAAAAGCAATGTCTCACGCGTTCTTGGAGGCAGCCATCTATCCTGATTACCAGCATTATCAGGAACCGGAGGTCCTCTCCCAGTTCCCGACAGGCCGGTGAAAAGCCATCCACTCTAGGCAGTGAGGGTGCATAACTCAATGGCGAAGTAAATATCTCTCTCTCTCTTGGGCATTACAAAAACAGCCTTCATTGAGAGTGGAGGATATGCTTGATTTTTAATTAAATGAAAATAAATGGGCGGAAAAAGCACATCTCACATGCTCCATGTGCATACGGGCACTGTGCATCACGGCTGGATAGGCTGTGCTTCCAACGTCAAAATCCATGCCATAACCGCTATGACCAGCTTTTGGTTGGCCTTAAATATCCCCACCAGCGCTGCCTGAAATTGGCACGTTGGCACATGTTTTAAAAGACACACCTCAGATATTGCCACCCCTTCCACCTCAGCGCACAAAGTCCTCACAGCAATGGAAGTCCTCACAACAATGGTAAACCAAGGACAATTCTGAGAAGTGAGGACATTTGGCCGGTCCTCACTTCTAAAAAGGCTATTTTAGGCTTCGGGTTAGGTTTAGGGTTAGAATTAGGGTTATTATAAGGGTTTGGTTTAGGCATAGGGTAAAAAGTCCCCACAAGTATAGTAATACAGAGCTGTGTGTGTATGTTTGTATGCGTGTCTGAGTGAGACAGACCAGGAGACTCTCTCTCTGATCTCTTTTTCCCCCTTCCCCCTCTCTCTCCGCCCTCCCTCCCTCTGTCTGTCCCCCTGAGCTAAATTCTATTCCCTGCCAATCTGGCATTAAAAGCTTCCTTTGCGTCAGATATGAGATGCCCTACATCTGTGTATGTGAAATGTACTTTCATTCAAGGAGCGTGTGTATGAGGTTTAAAGTATGTCAAATCCCCCATCTGACAGAATCAAGAACATCAGCGTACCTGAGGGGGCTATCTTTTGAGTCCGTCACTCACAATATGAACCAGTCAGGATTGGGGATAGTAGGGGGGTTACAGAAAGAGAGAATCACAGCTTTGGGTTACTACAGTCAGATATCCAGATAGCTCATACGTGACTCATTTCAGGAAACTATGCTTATGTCGTGCGTCACTACTTCACAGCAGAGCCATTTGAACATAAACTTCATTTTTTAATCAAAATGCGTTTTTGGGCAGAAATGCTTTCTGGAACATGTGAACTCTCATGTGCCTTAATAATGCCATTTGTAAATACATTTGCCATCTGTAAACAAAATTGTTAAATTACAAACTGAGTCGAAAAGAAAACACACGAAGGATGTTATATAAAACACCTGTCTACGGATTACATCTTCAAGCTAAGGCAACTATGGCATCCGTGACAGAGACGGAGAAGTGTCAATGTATACGGGCAAGATAGTCTAGCTACATTTTCAGATGTTACACGTTTCTAATTTAGTCAGAAAGTCGTTTCATTTCAAGTTAAAGTGTACTGTTAGCTAGGTAGCTAATGTTATGTGTATGATCTGTGTGGTAATATTATTAGTATCTCAGAGCCATTTGCATTGCTACTCAATGTTAGCTAGCTAACATTGAACCTGGTGGTTTAGCTACCTGCAGATTCATGCAGGGTAGTAACATAATGAGTTGGGATTATGGCTTGATGTTTAGCTAGATAGCTAGCTACATGTCTAAACAAAAGACTCCACTATGCAAATAACCATTTCAATAGACTGTTCATGATGTCACTGTGATAACTTTTGATAGACTTAGCTGTGCCAGAACACAGAATAACTAAGGAATTTATGAACGCTCAACACCTGTTGAATATGGCCGGTGTCAGTAAATGTTTGCAAAAAACGCGTAATTAAATTGTTGCAAGCAGTACAGTTGCAGTCACCAACGCTCTGGCTAACATAAAAACAGCCTAACCAGCTCTGCTAGTGTGAGTAAAATGGTCAGAGTGAGGTGTTCCCTCATTTATGTCTAGAAGTAGCTAGCAAGCTAGCCAACGTTAGCCAGTTAGCTTGGGTGCTTGACTGCAGAACGCTCAGATCAACCCAACTCCTCGGCCAGAGCGTCCAGTGTGCACTCTGAACGCTCAGAGAGTGAAACAAACGCCCAGAGTGCATACTCTGGCACTCCAGATTGAATTTACAAACACACACGTGGTATAAACCAGTGAAAATAGAGGGCGCCAAATTCAAACTACAGAAATCTCACAATTCCAATTCCTAAAACATACATGTGTCTTATATCATTTTAAAGTTAATCTTGTTGTTAATCCCACCAAAAGTGTCTGATTTCAAATAGGCTTTTCAGCGAAAGCACTACAAATGATTATGTTAGGTCTCCACCAAACCACAATAAGCACAGCCATTTTCCAGCGAAATATAGCATTCACAAGAAGCAGAAATAGAGACACAATTAATCACTCACCTTGAATTATCTTCATCAGATGACACTCATGGGACTTCATGTTACACATTACATGCATGTTTTGTTTGATAAAGTTCATATTTATATAAAAAAATCTGAGTTTACATTGGCGTATTAGATTCACTAGTTCATAAACATCAAGTGATTTTGCATAGCCACATCGTTTCAACAGAAATACTCATCATAAATGTAGATGATAATACAAGTTATACACATGGAATTATAGATATACCTCTCCTTAATGCTACCGCTGTGTCAGATTTCAAAAAACGTTTACGTAAAAAGCAACCCATGCAATAATCTGAGACGGAGCTCAGAACAGTAGCCAAATTAGCCACCATGTTGGAGTCAACAGAAACCAGAAAATACATGATAAATGTTTCCTTACCTTTGATGAACTTCATCAGAATACAGTCCTAGAAATCCCAGGTCCACAATAAATGCTTGATTTGTTTGAAAATGTCCAATTAGCTACTTTGGTTAGCGCGTTTGGTAAACAATTCCAAAGTCACAAAGCGCGTCCACTATAACGTGACGAAATGTCCAAAAGTTCCGTAACAGTCAGTAGAAACATGTCAAACGATGTACTGAATCAATCTTTAGAATGTTGTTTACATATATCTTGAATAACATTCCAACCGGAGAATTAGAATGACTTCAGATGACCAGTGGAACGCAGGTCCTTCCCCTGTGAGCGTGCATAGTGAAAGCATTGTCAACTCGTGGCAGTGGTGACTATTTCCTGTCTCATTCGACCCCCCTTCACATTAGAGTCATCAGACAAAGTTATATTGACTGTTTACATCTAGTGGAAGGCGTAGGAAGTGAAAACTCATCCATATCTCGCTGTAATTTCAATGAGAGCTTGGTTGAAAATCTGCCACCCCCAGAAAAAATACAAAAGGAAGTGGAATATCTCAGGTTTTTGCCTGCAATATGAGTTCTGTTATACTCACACACATAATTCAAACAGTTTTAGAAACTTCAGAGTGTTGTCTATCCAATACTAATAATAGTATGCATATATTAGCGACTGAGACTGAGGAGCTGGCCGTTTACCATGGGCACCTTTTCATCCAAGGTACTCAATACTGCCCCTGCAGCCATAAAAAGTTAAAGAACTGGGTGGGACTAAAGTTTAAGAGGGTATGAATGATGCTGAATGGGTGTAGACAAAGAAGAGCTCTCCAGTAGGTGTACCAAAACATCCAAGGGCCATTCTTCTCAAAAGTGAGGTTACATGTTTATCAACTTTCAAAGCAAAATGACTCTCCCATTGTTCCTCAACTGTGGTGTATGATATACCATTTTTGAGCTCTGAGTCTCTACCTTTATCCAATGTAAAAAACACTATTTCAAATTGTGTCGGACGTATTTGATAACATTCCACTCATTCCATTCCAGCCATTACCACAAGCCCGTGCTCCGCAATTAAGGTGCCAACAACCTCCTGTGTTTGGGAACAGATGTTATAAATCATACATGACCAGCAGCACCAGGCACACTATACAGACACTGTACCATGCTGCATTAATAACAAGTACACACAGACACACAGTCTGTATCTTTCCCTTTCTCAACCAACCCCCAGCACAGCATGGTACTGAACTCCATGTGCTGAAGAGAGAGAGAGAGAGCTATTATCTACTTCACTTGCATTGGCAATGTTAACATAAGTTTCCCATGCCAATAAAGCCCTTAAATTTGAATTGAATTGAAATTGAAGAATTGAGAGGAGAAAGAGATCAATGAAGGGTAGGTATAGTGCATACAGATAATAGGATACCTGATGTAAGTGGAGGATATGTCAATGTGAATAGAGAGACATGGAGATAAAGAACAAATGAGACAATGAACAGGAGTGAAAAGAGAGCAGAAAGTAAGACAGAGAAGAAGGAAGATTGAGTGAGAGGTTGATAGACTACCTGTGAAAGAGAGAGGGGCAGAAAAGGCAAGGGGGAAGGGAGAGAGAGAGAGAGAGAGCGATGAGAGAGAGTGATGAGAGAGAGTGATGAGAAAGCACGAGAGCGATGAGAGAGAGAGAAAGTGTGATGAGAGAGAGAGCACTATGAGAGAGTGCGAGCGCTATTAGAGAGCGCGAGCGAAGAGACAGCGAGCGCGATGAAAGAGAGAGAGAGAGCACAATGAAAGAGAGAGAGAGAGCACGATGAAAGAGAGAGAGAGAGCACGATGAAAGAGAGAGAGAGAGAGCACGATGAAAGAGAGAGAGAGCGCGGCAGAAAGGGCCTAGGATAGGGAGAGAGAGAGAGAGAGAGAGAGAGAGAGAGAGAGAGAGAGAGAGAGAGGGAAAGAAACCTGAGACGGAGCTGCATTTCCTGACAAAATGTAAAAAAATATAAAACAATTACAGAGTGTCATTTTCCCAAATTTTGAAACCCTTAGTCAAGGTTTCAAAGACCTCTGATGAGGATAGGCTACCCGTCCTGTTGGGGGAGGATGCAGAGAGCTGTGGGTTGGCAGCGCACTACATCGCTGCCTGCCATAAGTTGAGGGACAGTGTCTGACAGAGCAATCAACCTGCACATGTACTCTACTGTATGCTTATTGTTATTGTTGAATGTATGGTTATTTTGACACTTGTTGTTTTTACTGTTGTCCCGTTGACAATTTTGATTCTCATTTTTATTTATTTTTCTATTGTAAATATCCAAAATAAGCTTTGGTAATATGTACATTGTTACGTCATGCCAATAAAGCGAATTGAGAGAGAGAGAGAGAGAGAGAGAGAGAGAGAGAGAGAGAGAGAGAGAGAGAGAGAGAGAGAGAGAGAGAGAGAGAGAGAGAGAGAGAGAGAGAGAGAGAGAGAGGGCAGGCGGGAGGGTGTGTGCTAAAATAAGAGGCAGGCTCTTGTCAGCACAGTGACCTACTCATGCAGGACTGAGGAATTCTCCCTGTCTAACAGGACACATTCCTCCAGTCCTCAGACATTAACCCAAGCGCTGCTGCCCTGTTGGGGTGGAGCGGGCTACACTGGCAGCCCTCACTGGCACTGGGTTGCACCATTGTACAATGCTCTACACTAGCAACTCATTGTTTTTATTTATTTATTTTTTCTTGGATAGAGACAGTGAAGGGAGACAGTGCTCCAAAGGCAGCCACAGTAAACAGCTATACCACCACAGGCCACCACGAGCCACTTCATCAGTACTGTCCTGTGCACACATTCACCAAGCCTAGTTCTGCACACACAATAAATCAGCACATATACTGTATCTGAAAAGCCAATAATCTACATATATTGAGGCATGATTAATTGTGATGCCTAAACTGCCACGGCACACACGCACAAACACAAACGCTGAAGGGAGCCTATACACATTTCTAAACGAACACAGTAAACAAGAATGCGTTGATCAGGTAAAGTCCGTAGCATAACCAAGTGAACAATTGAACTGGGTGTAGGTGTGCATATGGTGCTGCAAAAACACATTGTGACAATATCTGGATATGAAGGGCTCTATTGTGTCGCCAGGGCAGAATGTCTTATTCTGCTGGTGGGAACGGGGAGTTACAAAGACAAAAATGTAATGTGAAGCTTCTCAAACCACATGCTCTTCTTTATACTCCTCTGCTTCTCCATGATTCCCTAGCAATTCACTACATACAAGACTGCAGGATCAGGACATGACCAACTGGCAACCTCACCACTTGTAACTCAGTAGGAAATACAGTATGTCAAAGTGACATGAAATACCCATCACCGTAGAACATTATCATTAGTTTTCTCTTTAGCTTCCTTGGTAGAACAACCTTAAACGGAATCATTATAGGATGACTCGGGGAGTTGTAATTCAATTGTTCTGGTGGTAAATCAATGGGTCGATCGGTTCCGAGCTCAAAATGGCTGACCAAGTGATCTTCCTCACTGCTAGATGTTTGAGAAAAAAAGATGACCGATAGAGCACTTGATTCTATTCACATTCAGATGACTTCCCTGAAAGATAAGTGAAGTATGATGGATGATTTGTGTTGGTTAGTTTTGACTGAAAATAAAAATATCTCCTTACTTTCGGTGGGGGTAAAAGCACCCAAACATCATACTTGAGTAAAAGTAAAGATACCTTAATAAAAAATGACTCAAGTAAAAGTGAAAGTCACCCAGTAAAATAAGACTTAAGTAAAAGTCTAAAAGTATTTGCTTTTAAATAAGTAAATGTAACAGACAGCCTAATTTCATGTTTTAATTTTTTTTACGGATAGCCAGGTACACGCTCCAACACTAAGATATAATTTACAAACAAAGCATGCTTAGTGAATCCGCCAGATTAGAGGAAGTAGGGATGACCAGGGAAGTTCTCTTGATAAGTATTTGAATTGAACCATTTTCCTGTCCTGCTAAGCATTCAACATGTAATAAGTACTGTTGGGTGTCAGGGAAAATGTATGGAGTAAAAAGTACATCATTTTATTTAGGAATGTAGTGAAGTAAAAGTAGTCAAAAATATAAATAGTAAAGTAAAGTACAGATACCCCAAAAACCTACTTAAGTAATATTTTACACCACTGCTTACTTTTCAGGTCTTGGGCTACATGGAATGGGATTGGCAATGTTGGGTGCATAGGTCAGGTCTGAAAAAGAGAAAAAAAACGGTTACATTTTTTGCAGTCATCTTTACTTCTTTTGAAAACTTCCCGTTCTAGTTCTGTATGCTTGACTGCTGCTCCCCTAATACCCCTGAAGAGAGGTAGCCTCTGTTTTATCTATATTTGTCTTGGCTTGTTTGTTAGGCTGTCCATTGTTTTTACTGTACATCCACCTGTCTGTTTCCCAGTATGTCTATTAGCATGTCCGCTTACTGTATACAGTTGAAGTCTGAACTTTACATACACCTTAGCCAAATACATAAAATACAAAAACTATTTTCACTATTCCTGACATTAAATCTTAGTAAAAAGTCCCTGTGTTAGGTCAGTTAGGATCACCACTTTATTTTAAGAATGTGAAATGTCAGAATAATAGTAGAGAGAATGATTTATTTCAGCTTTTATTTCTTTCATCACATTCCCAGTCAAATCAAATCAAATATATTTATATAGCCCTTCTTACATCAGCTGATATCTCAAAGTGCTGTACAGAAACCCAGCCTAAAACCCCAAACAACAAGCAATGCAGGTGAAGAAGCAAGGTGGCTAGGAAAAACTCCCTAGAAAGGCCAAAACCTAGGAAGAAACCTAGAGAGGAACCAGGCTATGAGGGGTGGCCAGTCCTCTTCTGGCTGTGCCGGGTGGAGATTATAACAGAACATGGCCAAGATGTTCAAATGTTCATAAATGACCTGCATGGTCAAATAATAATAATAATCACAGTAGTTGTCGAAGGGTGCAGCAAGTCAACACCTCAGGAGTAAATGTCAGTTGGCTTTTCATAGCCGATCATTAAGAGTATCTCTACCACTCCTGCTGTCTCTAGAGAGTTGAAAACAGCAGGTCTGGGACAGGTAGCACGTCCGGTGAACAGGTCAGGGTTCCATAGCCGCAGACAGAACAGTTGAAACTGGAGCAGCAGCACGGCCAGGTGGACTGCGGACAGCAAGGAGTCATCATGCGAGGTAGTCCTGAGGCATGGTCCAAGGGCTCAGGTCCTCATCCTGAGACAGGGCCGAGTATAGCCCACAAAGATCTCCGCCACAGCACAACCCAAGGGGGAGCGCCAACCCAGACAGGAAGATCACGTCAGTGACTCAACCCACTCAAGGGACAGCATGAAAGAGCACCAGTAAGCCAGTGACTCAGCACCTGTAAAAGGGTTAGAGGCAGAGAATCCCAGTGGAGAGAGGGGAACCGGCCAGGCAGAGACAGCAAGTGCGTCAGAAGTTTACATGCACTCAATTAGTATTTGGTACCATTGCCTTTAAATTGTTTAATCTTGGGTAAAACGTTTTAGGTAGCCTTCCACAAGCTTCCCACAATAAGTCGGGTGAATTTTGGCCCATTCCTCCAGACAGAGCCGCTGTAACTGAGTCAGGTTTGTAGGCCTCCTTGCTCACACATGCTTTTTCAGTTCTGCCCACAAATGTTCTAGAG
The DNA here is from genome assembly GCF_021184085.1 of Oncorhynchus gorbuscha. NCBI lineage: Eukaryota > Metazoa > Chordata > Actinopteri > Salmoniformes > Salmonidae > Oncorhynchus > Oncorhynchus gorbuscha. The sequence continues at coordinate 25,680,637 of NC_060196.1, forward strand.
AATTGAGGTCAGGGCTTTGTGATGGCCACTCCAATACCTTGACTTTGTTGTCCTTAAGCCATTGTGCCACAGCTTTGGAAGTATGCTTGGGGTCATTGTCCATTTGGCAGACCCATTTGCGACCAAGCTTTAACTTCCTGACTAATGTCTTGAGATGTTGCTTCAATATATCCACATAATTTTCCTACCTCATGATGCCATCTATTCTGTGAAGTGCACCAGTCCCTCCTGCAGCAAAGCACCCCCACAACATGATGCTGCCACCCCCGTGCTTCACGGTTGGGATGGTGTTCTTTGGCTTGCAAGCCTCCCCCTTTTTCCTCCAAACATAACGATGCTCATTTTGGCCAAACAGTTCTATTTTTGTTTCATCAGACCAGAGGACATTTCTCCAAAAAGTACAATCTTTGTCCCCATGTGCAAACCGTAGTCTGGCTTTTTATGGCGGTTTTGGAGCAGTGGCTTCTTCCTTGCTGAGCGGCCTTTCAGGTTATGTCGATATAGGACTCGTTTTACCGTGGATATAGATACTTTTGTACCTGTTTCCTCCAGCATCTTCACAAGGTCCTTTGTTGTTGTTCTGGGATTGATTTGCACTTTTTGCATGTTCCTTCCTGAGCGGTGTGGCGGCTACGAGGTCCCATGGTGTTTATACTTGCGTACTATTGTTTTTACAGATGAACCTGGTTCCTTTCAGACCATCAGGAAATTGCTCCCAAGGATGAACCAGACTTGTTGAGATCTACCATTTTTTTCTGAGGTCTTGGCTGATTTCTTTTAATTTTCCTATGATGTCAAACATAGATGTCACTGAGTTTGAAACTAGGCCTTGAAATACATCCCCAGGTACACCTCCAATTGACTCAAATTATGTCAATTAGCCTATCAGAAGCTTCTAAAGCCATGACATCATTTTCTGGAATTTTCCAAGCTGTTTAAAGGCACAGTCAACTTCTGACCCACTGGAATTGTGATACAGTGAATTATAAGTGAAATAATCTGTCTGTAAACAATTGTTGGAAAAAAATACTCGTGTCATGCACAAGGTAGATGTACTTACCGACTTGCCAAAACTTAACAAGAAATTTAACAAGAAAAACTTCCGACTTCAGCTGTATGTATACCAATATGTCTATTGCTCTGCGGATATATTGCTTTGCAACAGTCACACTGGGAGTTTTTCCATACCAGAAATTGACATTCAACCCTTGCCTTCAGAAAGATTCATACCCCTTGACTTTTTCCACATTGTGTTGTGTTACAGCCTGAATTCAAAATGGATTAACTATATTTTTTTGCTCTCACACAAAATACCCCATAATATCAAAGTGAAAACATGTTTTTCGAAATGTTTGCAAATGTATTGAAAATGAAATACAGATATCGCAATTGAATAAGTATTCACATTCCTGATCCAATACATGTGTTAGAATTATGTTTGGCAGTGATTATAGCTGTGAGTCTTTCTGGGTAAGTCTCTAAGAGCGTTGCACACCTGAATTGTATAACATTTGGCCATTATTCTTTTCAAAATTCTTCAAACTCTGTCAAGTTGGTTGTTGATCATTGCTAAACAGCCATTTTCAAGTGTTGCCATAGATTTTCAAGCCCACTCAGGAACATTCTAGGCCACTCAGGAACATTCAATGTTGTCTTGGTAAGCAACTCCAGTGTATATTTCTCCTTGTACTTTTGGTAATTGTCCTGCTGAATGGGGATTCTTTCTCCCAGTGTCTGTTGAAAAGCAGACTGAACCAAGTTTTCCTCCATGATTTTCCCTGTGCTTAACTCTATCCCATTTATTTTACCCTAAAAAACTCCCTAGACCTTGCTGATGACAAGCATACCCATAACATGATGCCACCACCACAATGCTTGAAAATATGAAGAGCGGTACTCGGTGATGTGTTGTTTTGGATTTGCCCCAAACATAACAATTTGTATTCATGACATAAAGTACATTTCTTTGCCACATTTTCTGCAGTTTTACTTTAGTGACTTATTGCAAACAGGATGCATGTTTTGGAATATTTTTTATTTTGTACAGGCTTCCTTTTTTTAACGTTGTCATTTAGGTTAGTATTGCGGAGAAACTACAGAGCTCTCTGAAATTAGGTGTCCCCCTTGGTCAGTTCAGAGTAATGATCTCTATGTTGATAAATGTATTTTTTTCCTTAATATGTTTTGTAATTTTGTACATTGTATATGTTCAATGTATTTATGCAGGGCTCATCAGTAAGAGACCCTATTTATGACTTCCCTCTCAAAATAAAGGTAAAAAAAATAAATTGCTGATCTATTCTCAGTTTTCTATCACAGCCATAAACTCTGTAACTGTTTTAAAGTCACTATTGGCCTCATGGTGAAATCCCTGAGTTGTTTCCTTCCTCTCCGGCAACTGAGTTAGGATGGACGCCTGTATATTTGTAGTGACTGGTTGTATTGGTACACCATCCAAAGTGTAATTCTTAGTTTCACCATCCTTAAAGGGATATTCAATATCTGAATTGTCTTGAGTCAATAAGTATTCAAACCCCTTTGTTATGACAAGACAAAATACGTTTGGGAGTAAAAATGTGCTTAAGTTTCATGGACACACTGTGTGCAATAGTGTTTAACATGATTTTTTAGTGACTATGATATCCAATGTATGCTCTTTCTTTTTTTTTACCCATCTCTTATTTGCGAGGCTTTGGAAAAGCTCCCTGGTCTTTGTGGTTGAATCTGTGTTTGAAATTCCCTGCTTGACTGAGGAGCCTACAGATAATTGTATGTGTAGGGTACGGAGATGAGGCATGGTTACAAAATCACGTTCAACACTATTATTGTTAAACAACGTATTTAGGCTTGCCATAACAAAGGGGTTGAATACTTATAGACTCAAGACATTTCAGCTGTTCATTTTTAATTCATTTGTAAACATTTCTGAAAACATAATTCCACTTTGACATTATGGGATATTGTGTAGGCCAGAGACACACAATCTCAATGTAAAACCATTTTAAAGTCAGCATGTAACACAACAAAATGTGGAAGAAGTCAAAGTGTGTAAATACTTTCTGAAGGCCCTGCATCTAAATGAGTCAACCCCATCTAGACACACACACACACACACACACACACACACACACACACACACACACACACACACACACACACACACACACACACACACACACACACACACACACACACACACACACACACACACACACACACACACACACACACACACACACACACACACACACACACACACACACACACAGAGCCAGCCTGCAGAGGAAATCCTTAGGTCTGCACTGATCCAGTTAATGTATGATGCTGCGGTTGAATATCATCTCTTAAGTATGAGCAATGGAACTGATGGTGAGGGGAACATTCGGATGCTAAAACAATGGTACACATCGATGGTACACGTATTCCCTATGTAGTGCACTACTTTTGACCAGAGCCCCCATACAGCTCTGGTCAAAAGTAGTGCACTACAAAAGGGTATATGGTGCTATTTGAGACCTAACCTAAGAGAGCAAGATGTAGACAGATTAGAGCGATGGGCTTGTACAATATGTATTTCTGTTACATGTTTGGAATATCACATGTGCTGCTGGCGGGTGACATTGTTCGTATATTCGTTAAAATTCTCCATATGAGCCTAATGTGATGATGAATGATTTCCACATTTCTGAAATGGATGGATCTAATAGATTTGAAATCGGGTACAACTAAATATTATGATAATAATGTACTCTTGTGGTATTTAGATGTGATGTCAACCTCCATCTGAGAAATACAGTATTCTTGTCATTTACAACCTGTCTCTCTAAACAAAGGGACGTCCCACACAGACTATTGAGATGATGTCTTCATTAATCAAATCAATACATGTGAATTCATCCTGTAACTATGCATGAAACATGCAATGAAATTCGGCCGCGTATTGTAGTCCTACTGGTTCGACTTAAACACAGGGGAGGGAAGAGAGAAAGGGAAAGATTGGTCACTACATGACCAAAAGTATGTGGACACCTGCTCGTCAAACATCTCATTCCAAAATTATGGGCATTAATACGGAGTTGGTCCCCCCCTTTGCTGCTATAACAGCCTCCACTCTTCTGGGAAGGCTTCCCACCAGATGTTGGAACATTGCTGCATTCAGCCACAACAGCATTAGTTTGGTCGGGAACTCCTGTTTAGCGATTAGGCTTGGCTCGCAGTCGGTGTTCCATTTCATACCAAATGTGTTCGAGGTCAGGGCTCTGTGCAGGCCAGTCAAGTTCTTCGAAAACAATCTCGTCAAACCATTTCTGTATGAACCTCACTTTGTGCACGGGGACATTGTCATTCTGAAACTGGAAAGGGCCTTCCCCAAACCGTTTCGACAAAGTTGAAACCACAGAATTGACTGAAATGTCATTGTATGCTGTAGCATTAAGATTTCCCTTCACTGGAACTAAGGGGCCTGAACCATGAAAACAGCCCAGACTATTACTCCTCCTCCACCAAACTTTATAGTTGGTACTATGCATTGGGGCAGGAAGCGTTCTCCTGGCATCCGCCAAACCCTGATTTGTCCGTCAGACTGCCAGATGGTGAAGCGTGATTCATCCCTCCAGAGAATGTGTTTCCACTGCTCCAGAGTCCAATGGCGGCGAGCTTTACACCACTCTAGCCGATGCACGGTATTGCACATGGTGATCTTAGGCTTGTGTGCGGCTGCTCGGCCATGGAAACACATTTCATGAAGCTCCCGACGAACAGTTATTGTGCTGACTTTGCTTCCAGAGGCAGTTTGGAACTAGGTAATGAGAGTTGCAACTGAGGACAGAGGATTTTTATGTGCCACGCGCTTCAGCAGTCTGCGGTCCCGTTCTGTAAGCTTGTGTGGCCTACCACTTTGCTCTAAGCAGTTGTCGCTCCTCGACGTTTCCACTTCACAATAACAGTACTTACAGTTGACCGGAGCAGCTCTAGCAGGGCAGAAATTTGACGAACTGACTTGTTGGAAAGGTGCCACTTAGCTCTCCAGCAAGGACATTCTACTGCCAAAGTCTGTCTATGGAGAATGGGTGTCCACATACTTGTGTATATGTAGTGTATATCAGGCTGATGATGGAGAGGAGAAGGTGGGTTTACATACTGGTACTGGACATACAATACATACGGATGGATTAGCAGCTGGGTAGAGCATATTTGGGTCTTTTTCTAACCAACAATCACATATCAATAACATATGTAGTGTGAATCGCCATTGCCTCACATGCCATTACATTAATATGACATGTGAGGCAAAGTAATGAATGACCACGATGTCTTAAAATGAACACAAGATACTCCTATTGCTATTGCTCGGTGTCGAAATTGTATGTACATACCAAGTCTCTCTCTTTACCAGCAAATATCACCACATCAAACAGGTTATCCCCCAAAAATGCAGGAAAGATAATCAAACAAACTTTTTGAGTGTTTCGGGAACCCGTAGTTAATTTTCCCCCGATCTATTGATGACACCAGACCATGTCCTGATTTGTGAATATTGTCTTTCAATACAGAAGGACAGACAGATTGAGGGGTACCCGGATGGAAGACAGGACAGCAAAGGGGAAAAAGATGGGAGGAGCATATAACAAAAAGAGAGAAGGGGCGACCCTATACTTCTAATTCCCAATTCCCAATGCCCATATTGTAATACTAAAATAATCAAACTTGGCTGTCATCAGCCAAGCCGACATGCCCTTCATGCCTCCTTTAACGCTTCATTATAACACACAACATCCTTTCGATACACACATCGACATATAACATGAAACGTGATTGGTACAACCCCACGAATGCGTAGGGAGTCACAGAAGAGTGATCCGCCATAAGAGTGATCCGCCAGGCACCTCTCACTCCAAACCCCCCCAGACCCAGTCTCCCTCTCTCTCTTTCTCCTCTGTCTGGACTCCCAAAACTGGATGCTCTGAATTGCAGCCCCCTCCGAAATACCCATCTAAATGCGACCAAGGGTAATCCTACAGGGAGGCACTTAAGATAGCATATGTGAGAGAACAGCAGAGGGGGGAGAGTAAGAGAGAGAGGGAGATAGGGAAGAGAGAGAAGGAGAGAGAGAGAGAGAGAGAGGGGATAGGATGGGGGATTAGGATCCTAGGGGAAAGATTTTAAAATAGTTGAAAAATGGAGCAAGGCAATGAGGAGGGCGGGAGAAAGGAGAATCTGAGAGAAAGAAAGCGATGAATGTATGAAGAGGATAAAAGGATATGGACAGAGACACAGAGGCGTGAGGGACCTTGACGGAATTATAAAAGATGAGGAAAAGTGAGGGGGCAAAAAACACAAAAGCGATATAGAAAGTACTAGCACACGTTTAGGAGAGAAGTCTTGTTCCTTCTCTTTTCTTCCTCCTTTTCCCTTGATTTTGACCCTCTACTGGCCCCCCTTCTCTTCTCTCGCTCTAATGTTTCTTGGTGGTGCCGGTACTCTCTCTCCTACCTCTCTTGCTCTCCCACAGAACATGCTCTCCATTTTCTCACTCTTTTTTTCTGCTGTCCCCTTTCATCTGTCCATTCCGTGAGCGTTCTCTTCTTTTCTTCGTCCTCTCTTCCAGAATGGGTATGTGAAAAAAATTACTCAAAATGAACCGAATTTTACATTAAAGCTAGAGAGCAATTTTTAATATAAAGAGCTCAAATAATAGGGAGGAGTAGATGCACAAATCAATTGGTAGCATGCAGTCTGATGCAGGGACAATCCAGGGCCTATGTTTTAAGGGGCAGAGGAGGGGTGAAATGGGACTCGTCTCGCTGTACAAGAGGGAAAGACCCAAAGCAAGCAAGGCAAATAAAAAATCAAATAAAAAACTGAGCCCTGCGCTGGCTGCGGTCTCAGGCGAAAGTGGATAGTAGGCGTGTGAGGGAAGGAGTCAGCCCGGGTGTGTGTGCCTGTGTGTAAAGAGGTGGGAGGGGAGAAAAGGGAAAGCTAGCTAGAGCGAGACTGGGATTTCATGGTGAAATATCCAGGAGGGAGGGATAGAAGAGGAGGAGTGTGTTGTTTGGGAGAGAGGGAAGAGGAGGGGGTTGCTGGATTTTTTTTCTTCTCTCTCCCAGTATTCATTTTTGTACTTCCATTTCTTCCCTTATTCCCGGGTTAATACATTTTCTCTCAGAAAGAGAGCGTAAGAGCACTGCTTTCTCCACTTTGTGCCTCTTTTTGCCTCCCTTCCTCCTTGCTTATTTCCCACTCAGTCTCCCTTTTATTCAGGCAATTTTCTACATGTGCACTTGAACTCTAAATCCTGTCTGACATACCCTCCCATTTCCCTCTTTCTCTCACACGCACTAGCTCTCTCTCTCTCTCTCTCTCTCTCTCTCTCTCTCTCTCTCTCTCTCTCTCTCTCTCTCTCTCTCTCTCTCAGACAGAGGATTGAAATAGTGCTTACAGGCTAAACACGAGAGAGATATGGAGAGGGCAAGGGGGACAAAAAAGGGGAGAGAGATGTAAATAGAGGGAGGGTGTCAGAAGGTGAGTGTAGCTGGTGCTTGAAGTCAGGCGCAGGAGAGCAGAATGAGTGAGCAACGTACTTTACTCAACAAGGCACAAGGTAACAATACACTTGACCAAAACAAGACGGTAAAGATAACGCACGGGTGAACACAGCACCAGAACACAGAACACAGCACAGCATAAAAAAACAGCCATCAAAATAAACCTAACTGAACATGAAATAATCCCGCACAACACCATGGGGGAAACAGCGGGTTTAAATACAGGAACAAATCATTGTGAAATGGAAAACAGGTGTTTGAAAACAAAGACAAAACCAAAGGAAAAAGAAAAGTGGATCGGCGATGGGGCGACGCCGACCGCCGAGCGCCGCCCGAACAAGGAGAGGCACCGACTTTGGCGAAAGTCGTGACAGAGGGGAAGAGCCGTAGAAGGGCTGATTCAGAGCTGAGGGTGGCTCTGTGTGTGTGTGTGTGTGTGTGTGTGTGTGTGTGTGTGTGTGTGTGTGTGTGTGTGTGTGTGTGTGTGTGTGTGTGTGTGTGTGTGTGTGTGTGTGTGTGTGTGTGTGTGTGTGTGTGTGTGTGTGTGTGTGTGTGTGTGTGTGCGTGCACGCGTGTGTGTGACTTATCATTTTTGTTACTTAATACTTTGGGTCTTAAAATGTGATTTACTGTGTGGTACACTGGTAAGCCTGAGGCAATGGCAAATATAGAAGAGGGAGGAAATCATCTAAACATAAACAGCAGCAAACTTCAGGGACCTCAAGACTGTCTCATTTAAAGCTGCAATAATCGAACACCATGAACTACACACATTCAAGAGTTCCCATAACAGCACAAACAGTGACGATGACTTGTCTTACATCTTTCAGTTGAGGGTTGGTTTATTTCCTGCATTATATTTAGCATTGTGCCTTCTTGTATTGTTAGCCCCTCTACTACTTATGGTGCGTACTACTCTGAGACAATCATATATTTACACAAAAAGGTATCTGGGTAAAATAATGTATTCATGGTGAGTACCTATAACTTGTTATCATACTATTACTAAGTTAGTAGCCCTTTATGCTGTGCTACCCATCTAACGATGTCCTATTGCAAAACCATTTCCATGACCTACAAAATCCAAGCCATTTTATGCCATACTGACAAAGGCTTTTCCATTTCATCAGGAAATCCACAGGCATCAGTGCAGTTATGAGGGGAAAAGTAAGGTGGCAGTGCAGTGACATGTGGGTAGAAATGGAGTAGAGTGGGGAGCGGGGAGCGGGGGGGGGGGTCATAACAGTTCAAAAATCACCATCTAGCCAGGACGGGTTGTGCAGGCCCTTTGTTGGAGACCTCGAGTGTGCGTCCACGGCCCGGTCTATCCTGTGCCTCCTCTGAGGACCAGGCTCTCTCTCCGTCTCCTCCCTCCAGGGCCGCCCTTCACTTCGGCGCTGCCGGAGTCTCCCGTCTATTCGGGGCCCGCTGCAAGGGTCCCCAGTCTGAGGTCGGCGGCGAGGTTCACCGCTCCAAAGGCGCCACTTAAGTGGGCCAAGACTATGGTGGAGTGGGGTCCAAGTCCCGCGCCAGAGCCGCCACCGTGGACAGATGCCCACCCAGACCCTCCCCCTATGGGTTTAGGTTTTGCGGGCGAAGTCCGCACCTTTGGGGGGGGGTGTACTGTCACATCCTGACCTTAGTTCCTTTTTTATGTCTCTAGTTTAGTTTAGTCAGGGCGTGAGTTGGGGTGGGCATTCTATGTGTTGTTCTATGTTTTTGTATTTCTGTGTTTGGCCTGGTATGGTTCCCAATCAGAGGCAGCTGTTTGTCATTGTCTCTGATTGAGAACCATACTTAGGCAGCCTGTTTTCCCACTATGGGCTGTGGGTAGTTGTTTTCTGTGTCTATGTTTACCATACAGAACTGTTTCGGTTTTTCATTTATTTCTCTTGTTCTTTTGTATTCTGTGTTCAGTTGAATAAATATATTATGGACACTTACCACGCTGCATATTGGTCCGATCTCTCATACTCCTCGACAGAGGAAGAAGAAAATCGTTACAGTGAAGAGCACTTTTTGCCAGTGTTGTCTGGTCCAGCGACGGTGGGTTTGTGCCCATAGGCAACGTTGTTGCCGGTGATGTCTGGTGAGGACCTGCCTTACAACAGATCTACAAACCCTCAGTCCAGCCTCTCTCAGCCTATTGCGGACAGTCTGAGCACTGATGGAGGGATTGTGCGTTCCTGGTGTAACTCGGGCAGTTGTTGTTGCCATCCTGTACCTGTCCCGCAGGTGTGATGTTCGGATGTACTGATCCTATGCAGCTGTTGCAACATGTGGTCTGCCACTGTGAGGACGATCAGCTGTCCACCCCGTCTCCATATAGCACTGTCTTAGGCATCTCACAGTACGGACATTGCAATTTATTGCCCTGGCCACATCTGCTGTCCTCATGACTCCTTGCAGCATGCCTAAGGCACGTTCACGCAGATGAGCAGGGACCCTGGGCATCTTTCTTTTGGTGTTTTTCAGTCAGTAGAAAAGCCTCACAGTTTTCATAACTGTGACCTTAATTGCCTACCGTCTGTAAGCTGTGCGTGTCTTAACGACCATTCCACAGGTGCATGTTCATGAATTGTGGTTCATTGAACAAGCATGGGAAACAGTGTTTAAACCCTTTACAATGAAGATCTGTGAAGTGATTTGGATTTTTACGAATGATCTATGAAAGACAGGGTCCTGAAAAAGGGACGTTTCTTTTTTTACTGAGTTTACAAGCAGGAACAGAAAATAGCCACTATGACATATACATGCTTGCTAATGGTGTAGGCTATCTTCTCTCTGAGGCCACTGCACCAAACTTCATGTATAGGAATGGTGGCTGGGGAAAGAAACACATGGACATTAAATGAACAAGCCTGCCCTCTGCTGGTATAGCATAGTAGGTTATTATCCCTTACATCCATGCCTCATCCTCTGAAGAAGCAAAGGCATTTCAATTGTACTCACAGCTATCGCTTGCAATATCACTTTGGAACTGTCTAAATACACCTAACTCCGAATTACATGGTCACAAGGTTGCCAGGCAGGCTACAAGCCAAGTTGCAGGGTAGGACTACATCAAAATGAGGAGAATACATATACTCCAACTGAAGGCAGTAACCCTACCCAGCAGTACCCTACCCAGCAGTAACCCTACCCAGCAGTAACCCTACCCAGCAGTAACCCTACCCAGCAGTAACCCTACCCAGCAGTAACCCTACCCAGCAGTAACCCTACCCAGCAGCGAGATCTAGTGGGTTTTATATCAGACATTCAAAAGACATTCGCCGTTAAATCTCTTGTCTGCAATAACTTTTGCAATGTTTGTATCAGAACTCAGGATAAGACCCAGATGCAGACAGCTATCAAATCAAATCAAATTTATTTGTCACATACACATGGTTAGCAGATGTTAATGCAAGTGTAGCGAAATGATTGTGCTTCAAGTTCCGACCATGCAGTAATATCTAACAAGTAATATAACCTAACAATTCCACAAAAACTACCTTATACACACAAGTATAAAGGAATGGACACGAATAGGTACCTAAAAATATCTAATGAGTGATGACTGAACGGCATAGGCAAGATGCAGTAGATGGTATAGAGTACAGTGTATACATATGAGATGAGTAATGTAGGGTATGAAAATTTTATATGAAGTGGCATTGTTTAAAGTGGCTAGTGATACATTACATCAAGATGGCAAGATGCAATAGATGGTATAGCGTACAGTATATACATCTGAGATGAGTAATGTAGTGTATTATATAAAGTGGCTAGTGATGAATTGATTACATCAATATTAAAGTGGCTGGAGTTGAGTCAGTATGTTGGCAGCAGCCACTCAATGTTAGTGGTGGCTGTTTAACAGTCTGATGACCTTGAGATAGAAGCTGATTTTCAGTCTCTTGGTCCCAGCTTTGATGCACCTGTACTGACCTCACCTTCTGGATGATAGCAGGGTGAACAGGCAGTGGCTCGGGTGGTTGTTGTCCTTGATGATCTTTTTGGCCTTCCTGTGACATCGGGTGTTGTAGGTGTCCTGGAAGGCAGGTAGTTTGCACCCGGTGACCTCACTACCCTCTGGAGAGCCTTCTGGTTATGGGCGGAGCAGCTGCCGTACCTTGCGGTGATACAGCCCGACGGGATGCTCTCGATTGTGCATCTGTAAAAGTTTGAGTGTTTTTGGTGACAAGCCAAATTTCTTCAGCCTCCTGAGGTTGAAGAGGCGCTGCTGCGCCTTCTTCACCACGCTGTCTGTGTGGGTGGAACATTTCAGTTTTCCCCTGATGTGTACGCCGAGGAACTTAAAACTCTCGACCCTCTCCACGACTGTTCCGTCAATATAGATAGGGGACTGCTCCCTCTGCTGTTTCCTGAAGTCCACAATCATCTCCTTTGTTTTGTTGACATTGAGTGTGAGGTTATTTTCCTGACACCACACTCCGAGGGCCCTCACCTCCTCCCTGTAGGCAGTCTAGTCGTTGTTGGTAATCAAGCCTAGCACTGTAGGGTCGTCTGCAAACTTGATGATTGAGTTGGAGGTGTGCATGACAACGCAGTCGTGGGTGAACAGGGAGTACATGAGAGGGCTGAGAACACACCCCTGTGGGGACCCAGTGTTGAGGATCAGTGGGGTGGAGATGTTGTTACCTAACCTCACCACTTGGGTGCGGCCCGTCAGGAAGTCCAGGACCCAGTTGCACAGGGCGGGGTCGAGACCCAGGGTCTTGAGCTTAATGACGAGTTTGGAGGGTACTAATGGTGTTAAATGCTGAGCTGTAAACGATGAACAGCATTCTTACATAGATATTCCTCTTGTCCAGATGGGTTAGGGCGGTGTGTAGTGTGATTGCGATTGCGATTGCGTCGTCTGTGGACCTATTGTGGAGGTAAGCAAATTGGAGTGGGTCTAGGGTGTCAGGTTGAGTGGAGGTGATATGGTCCTTGACTAGTCTCTCAAAGCACTTCATGATGATGGAAGTGAGTGCTACAGGGCGGTAGTCATTTAGCTCAGTTACCTTAGCTTTCTTGGGAACAGGAACAATGGTGGCCCTCTTGAAGCATGTGGGGACAGCAGACTGGGATAAGGAATGATTGAATATGTCTGTAAACACACCAGCCAGGTGGTCTGCGCATGCTCTGAGGAAGCGGCCGGGGATGCTGTCTGGGCCTGCAGCCTTGCGAGGTTTAACACGTTTAAATGTTTTACATTGGCTGCAGTGAAAGAGAGCCCGCAAGTTTTGGTAGCAGGCCGTGTCAGTAGCACTGTACTGTCCTCAAAGCGATTAAAAAAGTTGTTTAGTCTGTCTGGGAGCAAGGCATCGTGATCCGCGACGGGGCTGGTTTTTCTTTTGTAGTCCGTGATTGACTGTAGACCCTGCCACATACCTCTTGTGTCTGAGCCATTGAATTGCGACTCCACTTTGTCTCTGTACTGACGCTTAGCTTGTTTGATTGCCTTGCAGAGGGAATTGCTACACTGTTTGTATTCGGTTATGTTTCCGGTCACCTTGCCCTGATTAAAAGCAGTGGTTCGTGGTGCGTTCACTTTTGCCGAATGCTGCCATCAATCCACGGTTTCTGGTTGGGGAATGTTTTAATAGACGCTGTGGGTACAACATCACCGATGCACTTGTTAATAAACTCGCACACCGAATCAGCATATTCGCCAATGTTGTTGTTCGTTGCAATGCAGAACATATCCCAGTCCACTTGATCGAAGCAATCTTGAAGCGTGGAATCCGATCGGTCGGACCAGCGTTGAACAGACCTGAGCGTGGGAGCTTCCTATTTTAGTTTCTGTCTATAGGCAGGGAGCAACAAAATGGAGTTGTGGTCAGCTTTTCCGAAGGGAGTGCGGTGGAGGGCTTTATATGCATCGCGGAAGTTAGAATTACAGTGGTCTAGGGTTTTGCCAGCACTGGTAGCACAATCGATATGCTGGGGAGCCTTGTTTTCAGATTAACCTTGTTAAAATCCCCGGCTACAATAAATGCAAGCCTCAGGATATGTGGTTTCCAGTTTACATAGGGTCCAATGAAGTTCTTTCAGGGCCGTCGATGTGTCTGCTTGGGGGGGAATATACACGACTGTGATCATGATAGAAGAGAATTCCCTTGGTAGATAATGCTGTCGGCATTTGATTGTGAGAAATTCAGTCAGATGAACAGAAGGACTTTATTTAACCAGGTAGGCTAGTTGAGAACAAGTTCTCATTTACAACTGCGACCTGGCCAAAATAAAGCATAGCAGTGTGAACAGACAACAACACAGAGTTACACATGGAGTAAACAATAAACAAGTCAATAACATAGTAGAAAAAAAGAAAATTTAAAAAAGAGTCTATATACATTGTGTGCAAAAGGCATGAGGAGGTAGGCGAATAATTACAATTTAGCAGATTAACACTGGAGTGATAAATAATCAGATGGTCATGTGCAGGTAGAGATACTGGTGTGCAAAAGAGCAGAAAAGTACATAAATAAAAACAGTATGGAGATGAGGTAAGTAAATTGGGTGGGCAATTTACCGATGGACTATGTACAGCTGCAGCGATCGGTTAGCTGCTCAGATAAAGTTGGTGAGGGAGATAAAAGTCTCCAACTTCAACGATTTTTGCAATGCGTTCCAGTCACAGGCAGCAGAGAACTGGAAGGAAAGGCGGCCAAATGAGGTGTTGGCTTTAGGGATGATCAGTGAGATACACCTGCTGGAGCGCGTGCTACGGGTGGGTATTGCCATCGTGACCAGTGAACTGAGATAAGGCGGAGCTTTACCTAGCATGGACTTGTAGATTACCTGGAGCCAGTGGGTCTGGCGACGAATATGTAGCGAGGGCCAGTCGACTAGAGCATACAGGTCTCAGTGATGGATGGTATAAGGTGCTTTAGTAACAAAACGGATGGCACTGTGATAAATTGCATCCAGTTTGCTGAGTAGAGTAGACATCGCTGAAGTCAAGGATCGGTAGGATAGTCAGTTTTACTAGGGTAAGTTTGGCGGCGTGAGTGAAGGAGGCTTTGTTGTGAAATAGAAAGCCGATTCTAGATTTGATTTTGGATTGGAGATATTTGATATGAGTCTGGAAGGAGAGTTTACAGTCTAGCCAGACACCTAGGTACTTATAGATGTCCACATATTCTAGATCGGAACCATCCAGAGTGGTGTTGCTAATTGGGCGTGCGGGTGCAGGCAGCGAACGGTTGAAAAGCATGCATTTGGTTTTACTAGCGTTTAAGAGCAGTTGGAGGCCACGGAAGGAGTGTTGTATGGCATTGAAGCTCGTTTAGAGGTTAGATAACACAGTGTTCAAGGAAGGGCCAGAAGTATACAGAATGGTGTTGTCTGTGTAGAGGTGGATCAGGGAATCGCCCGCAGCAAGAGCAACATCATTGATATATACAGAGAAAAGAGTCGGCCCGAGAATTGAACCCTGTGGCACCCCCATAAAGACTGCCAGAGGACCGGACAACATGCCCTCCGATTTGACACACTGAACTCTGTCTGCAAAGTAGTTGGTGAACCAGGCAAGGCAGTCATTAGAAAAACCGAGGCTACTGAGTCTGCCGATAAGAATATGGTGATTGACAGAGTCGAAATCCTTGGCCAGGTCGATGAAGACGGCTGCACAGTACTGTCTTTTATCGATGGCGGTTATGATATCGTTTAGTACCTTAAGCGTTGCTGAGGTGCACCCGTGACCGGCTCGGAAACCAGATTGCACAGCGGAGAAGGTACGGTGGGATTCGAGATGGTCAGTGATCTGTTTGCTGACTTGGCTTTCGAAGACCTTAGATAGGCAGGGCAGGATGGATATAGGTCTGTAACAGTTTTGGTCCAGGGTGTCTCCCCCTTTGAAGAGAGGGATGACTGCGGCAGCTTTTCAGTCCTTGGGGATCTCAGATGATATGAAAGAGAGGTTGAACAGGCTGGTAATAGGGGTTGCGACAATGGCGGCGGATAGTTTCAGAAATAGAGGGTCCAGATTGTCAAGCCCAGCTGATTTGTACGGGTCCAGGTTTTGCAGCTCTTTCAGAACATCTGCTATCTGGATTTGGGTAAAGGAGAAGCTGGGGATGCTTGGGCGAGTAGCTGCGGGAGGGGAAGAGCTGTTGGCCGAGGTTGGAGTAGCCAGGAGGAAGGCATGGCCAGCCTTTGAGAAATGCTTGTCAAAGTTTTCGATTTTCGATTATCGGTGGTGACCGTGTTACCTAGCCTCAGTGCAGTGGGCAGCTGGGAGGAGGTGCTCTTGTTCTCCATGGAGAAATTTTTGGAGTTAGAGCTACAGGATGCAAATTTCTGCTTGAAAAAGCTGGCCTCTGCTTTCCTGACTGTATTGGTTCCTGACTTCCCTGAACAGTTGCATATCGCGGGGACTATTCGATGCTATTGCAGTCCGCCACAGGATGTTTTTGTGCTGGTCGAGGGCAGTCAGTGAGAGACTTATTTCTGGAGAGATTAATTTTTTAAAATTAGAAGTTCGAACTGTTTGGATATGGACCTGGAAAGTATGACATTACTTTGCAGGCTATCTCTGCAGTAGACTGCAACTCCTCCCCCTTTGGCAATCCTATCTTGACTGAATTTTTTTTTTTTTTGGCCTTCAAAAGCTAGGATTAAGACACAGCAAGGACATCAGGGTTTGCAGAGGGTGCTAAAGCAGTGAGTAAAACAAACTTAGGGAGGAGGCTTCTGATGTTGACATGTATGAAACCAAGACTTTTTCGATCACAGAAGTCAACAAATGAGGGTGCCTGGGGACATGCAGGACCTGGGTTTACCTCCACATCACCTGCGGAACAGGATGCTGCCACCCCCGTGCTTCACGGTTGGGATGGTGTTCTTCAGCTTGCATTCCTCCACCTTTTTCCTCCGAACATAACGATGGTCATTATGGCCAAACAGTTCTATTTTTGTTTCATCGGACCAAAGGACATTTCTCCAAAAAGTTTGATCTTTGTCCCCATGTGCAGTTGCAAACTGTAGTCTGGCTTTTTTATGGCGGTTTTGGAGCAGTGGCTTCTTCCTTGCTGAGCGGCCTTTCAGGTTATGTCGATATAGGACTTGTTTAATGTAGATATCAATACTTTTGTACCTGTTTCCTCCAGCATCTTCACAAGGTCCTTTGGTGTTGTTCTTGGATTGATTTGCACTTTTCGCACCAAAGTACGTTCATCTCTAGGAGACAGAACGCATCTCCTTCCTGAGTGGTATGACGGCTGTGTGGTCCCATGGTGTTTCTACTTGCGTACTATTGTTTGTTCATATGAACGTGGTACCTTCAGGAGTTTGGAAATTGCTCCCAAGGATGAACCAGACTTGTGGAGGTATTCAAGTTTTTTTTCTGAGGTCTTGGCTGATTTCCTTTGATTTTCCCATGATGTCAAGCAAAGAGGGACTGAGGTTGAAGGTAGGCCTTGAAATACATCCACAGGCACACCTCCAATTGACTCAAATTATGTCAATTAGACTATCAGAAGCTTCTAAAGCCATGACATCATTTTCTGGAATTTTCCAAGCTGTTTAAAGGCACAGTCAACTTAGTGTATGTAAACTTCTGACCCACTGGAATTGTGATACAGTGAATTATAAGTGAAATAATCTGTCCTAATAATCTGTCCTAACCGACTTGTCAAAATTTTAGTGTGTTAAGAAGAAATTTGTGGAGTGGTTGGAAAACGAGTTTTAATGACTCCAACCTAAGTGTATGTACACCTCCGACTTCAACTGTACATACACAACTTGAAGAAACGACATATTAAGCAATTGAGCACGTTCTGATTGGCCAGTGAAGGGCCAAGCCTTGTCACACCCAAAAATGGTTTATTCATCAAAACCCAGCCCTTTTGCGCCATCGCCAGCTACTGCACCCATCATTTAGGTTGTGAAAATATTTCTGACACACCACACGGCCAGTACTAAGATTTACCATTGCATTATGTTTGTTAAAATAGATCCTTTGGGGGTGTGTGTGAATGGAATTCTTTAGGTATTGTTTTCATGTATACACTCTTAGAAAAAAGGGTTCCAAAAGTGATCTTTTTTAACCTTTATTTAACCAGGCAAGTCAGTTAAGAACAAATTCTTATTTTCAATGACGGCCTAGGAACAGTGGGTTAACTGCCTGTTCAGGGGCAGAATGACAGATTTGTACCTTGTCAGCTCAGGGGTTTGAACTTGCAACCCGGTTACTAGTCCAACGCTCTAACCACTAGGCAACCCTGTGCCCCCATAGGAGAACCCTTTTGGGTTCCATGCAGAACCGTTTTGGATTCCGTGGAGAACCCTCTGTAGAATGGTCTCTACATGGAACCCAAAAGGTTTCTTAATGGTTATCCTATTGGGACAGCCGAAGAACCCATTTAGGTTCCAAGATAGCACCTTTTGTTCTATATACTAACAATCACTAAGATCTGATGATTTGAACATGTATTCACATGACTTGATTAGTAACCCCATCTGTCCAAAGACTAAATATAGTACAATATCATAAACTCACATTGTAGACAAACACTTTGGCTGATGAAAAAAATAAGAAATATGTACCAATGGAAATAATACATTTCTGTTTTTGGACATGAATGGGTTAAGAGTTCACCTGACATTCATCTAAACCATTATGGTGGAAAATTACAATTACACTGAGACAATCTGACTTTGTCTGGCCTAGTCGTAAGTCTGGGCGTACAGCTAAGAGCCGTTTGAGGGTGACCAGAGTCTTGGTATATCATGTTTTTTTGGTATCTGTCAAGGACACAGCTGACACAGCGATATGAGGAGAACAGGAGCTAGCTTGAGCAGCAGCACCTAGATATCAGCAGAAAGGGGTAACAAAACTGACGTTATCACTTGTTTGCACGCTATGTTCCCACCAGGCTCTCACACATCTGCTAACTGCCACGTAGAAAAAGAGGTTGTATTTTATAAAAGCTGAGACCCAACTCTGTTCGTTGGGCCCTTAGCTCTGCACCATTGAGTAATTGTTAACTGCTCAAGATTTGGAAATATTATAATAAAGTTGTTGTTTGAAGAATCTACAGTCTCGATTTCTTTTTTACACAACACCATCTAACATCAATTTATAAAATAGTCAACTTCTCTTTCAAGGTTGCAACAAGCTTTACTCTGTCGATTGACCTGCAGGCCTGTGCAAGGGCGGGATTGTTTTTGGGGGGCAGCGCTCACTTTTGTCCATGTCTCTCTGTGAATTGTGATATGCTAGTGCTTGAACTGCTCTTCCTTCTCAGGATGAGAAAGACAAAAAACTATTAAGAAAATGGCAAGTTTGTCCACTGAACACTACAAGAGGGGATAATGGAGAGTACACAAATCATCTCCATTAAAGACACCAGCACCGGGAACACACTCATATTCACACCAGCTTGTTTTTACTTTGCGTCAACAGCATGGCTTTCATATCATTTGCAGGCAATTTAATGGCACATTAACCATTTTTAATAAATGTTCTGTTTTTTTGTAATACTAGACAAATATCAGGCACTACTTTTCTGTTATCATTTGCTGCATTGCGAACACAAACTTTTCGATAAACTTAAATGAACAAAAACAAACTCAGAATCCATACACGTTTGATACGTGTTCATTTCTTACAGATACATTTTACATCCTTACAATTTATGGCATATAGGCTAAGTCTATATAAAAAAAAAGTTTTAAAAAACATGAGCTTGCGCACACCCAGAATATTAGTTTGTGTGGAGGTGCTGAATAATGGCGATTACACTATAATCTATCAATTTAAAGAAAGTCGCACAATCCATGTATAATCTCGCAGAAATTTAATGGGTATTTACCAACGTTTCGGCATCGCTGTGCCTCCCTCAGGGTAATGTCATGAATACTTGACCCATGTTATGTAGACAAACAGTGCAATTAGTGTAAACAATGACAGTAGTGAGGGGTGGGTCATAATGATTAAGTGAATAAAAATTTGTGAAACTGTTTAAAAATATTATATGGCATATTAAATATATTATGCTATTGTTATCATATAGAAACATAACGGAATATTGTACATTATATTAGCGTCAACATGTATGCACACATGACTGTAAGTCGCTTTGGATAAAAGCGTCTGCTAAATGGCATATTATTATTATTATTATACAATATTGTTTCATTCAATTTCACATAATTTCGTATTTCATTTTTGTTACATGTAATATTGGTTCAACCTTAATATATCATGAGCATCATCAACAGGGGGAACGTATTAGGTAATAGCTAATAAGCTGTAAAAATAAATGTTCAATTTATAAGACTTGTTCATAAAGGAAAATGTGGTCATAAGAAGGGCCTGAGATCAAAGTCAATATTCAGACCACTAGGGGTCAATGTTTTAGAGAGGATATCCAGTAAGCCTCCCTTCGTAGTAGTAGAATCTCAATGTTACCTCCTCCCCTTGGTAGAGCAACATGCTCAATGCCTGTGTATTTGAGGGAGGAGATGGGATGGTTAGCTTCAACAAAGTGAGCTGCTATTGGATAGTCAATGTTCTTACACCTGATTGAGCTGCGGTGTTCAGCTCTGCGTTGTTTTAATTGTCTTTTCGTTTGTCCTACGTTGGCTTTTCCACATGAACAGGTAATGAGATAGATTACTCCCTTGGTCTTGCATGAGATGATACCCCTAACAGGGATTTTTCCACCTGTATGTGGGTGTCTGAAGGATGTTTTTATAGTGCTATTGCACTGTGCGCATGAGCCATATTTGTAGTTCCCATTTGGGATAGGTGTCAAGAGTGTCTGCGTGGGCTCAGGGGGCATGTCAGATCTCATCTAACTATCTCCAATATTGCGACCACGCTTATAGACCACCAGTGGGGGTTCCTTGAAGAGATGCACAATTTTTTCATCCGATTGCAGAATATGCCAGTGCTTTTTCAGGAATGCCTTCATTTTCTCTGAACACTTGGTGTACTTAGTACAAAAGACAGTTGCGTTGTTTTTCTTCTTAAGTTGAGTTTTTAGTAATTCCTCTCATGGTTTTTGAGATATTTTCATCATTGCAGCTTCCAGAGTTTTATCCTTTGAATTTATCTGTCATTTTTTTAGCATTGCTGTCAAAATCTTTCTGGTGGCCACAGATTTGTTGAACCCTGCACAACTGGCTATATGATAGACAATTCTCGAGGGGAAGGGGGTGCATACTATCCGCACATAGCAAGGTATTGCGGTCTGTGGGCTTTGTGTACAAGTCTGTGTGTAATGCATAATTCTCTTTGATGATCCATAAATCCAGGTAGTTTATTTTTCGCTCATCAGTCTGCATGGTGTATTTGAGGTGTTCAGAGCTCTCCTTTAGCAGAGTTTGGAATTCATTTAGTTCCTGCTGACTTCCTTCCCAGAGCACAAAGACATCATCTATGTATCTCTTCCATGAAATTATTTTAGAAAGTAAGGAGTGTGTCTCTGTTTTAAAAAGGAATGCTTCTTCAAATGGTTCCACATACAGGGGGGAAAAGGGGAGCCCATGGCTACTCCCCGAATTGGAAGGAAAAGGTCTGACTCAAAGACAAAGTAGTTCTGGGATAATACCAGTTCAGTAAGTTGTAAGATACAATCATTGGATGAAGCAAAGGTAGAGTCTCTCTGCTGAAGGAAGTCTAGCATTAATATTCAGGCCCACTTAGGCCTGTTTGGTAAGCAACACGTCTTGGGTCATATACTTTATTTTGCAGGGAAGTGCACAGAGATACAGTATATCCAAATCTATTCTTTGCAGGTGCAGGGGTGCATAGGTTATGGGTAGCATTACATGGAGAAGTGGCTTGAAAAAGTAATTAATGCTTATATATATATATCTGACACCATCGTTGTTAGCTTGCTCACTGTCACAATCTTTATTAACGGTCGGCACGCAATGCATAGTAGGGAATCAAATAAAATACAATTGTATTAGTCACATGCACCTAATACAACTGGTGTAGACCTTACAGTGAAATGCTTACTTACGAGCCCCTAACCAACAATGCAGTTTAAAAAATATATGGATAAGAATAAGAGATAAAAGTAACAAGTAATTAAAGAGCAACAGTAAAATAACAATAGCAAGACTATACACCGGGGGGTACCGATACAGAGTGAATGTGCGGGGGCACCTGTTAGTTGTAGGTAGAGTTATTAAAGTACAGTGCCTTGCGAAAGTATTCGGCCCCCTTGAACTTTGCGACCTTTTGCCACATTTCAGGCTTCAAACATAAAGATATAAAACTGTTTTTGTGAAGAATCAACAACAAGTGGGACACAATCATGAAGTGGAACGACATTTATTGGATATTTCAAACTTTTTTAACAAATCAAAAACTGAAAAATTGGGCGTGCAAAATTATTCAGCCCCTTTACTTTCAGTGCAGCAAACTCTCTCCAGAAGTTCAGTGAGGATCTCTGAATGATCCAATGTTGACCTAAATGACTATTGATGATAAATACAATCCACCTGTGTGTAATCAAGTCTCCGTATCAATGCACCTGCACTGTGATAGTCTCAGAGGTCCATTAAAAGCGCAGAGAGCATCATGAAGAACAAGGAACACACCAGGCAGGTCCGAGAAACTGTTGTGAAGAGGTTTAAAGCCGGATTTGGATACAAAAAGATTTCCCAAGCTTTAAACATCCCAAGGAGCACTGTGCAAGCGATAATATTGAAATGGAAGGAGTATCAGGAGTCTTACGGCTTGGGGGGTAGAAGCTGTTTAGAAGCCTCTTGAACCTAGACTTGGCGCTCCGGTACCGCTTGTCGTACGGTAGCAGAGAGAACAGTCTATGACTAGGGTGGCTGGAGTCTTTGACGATTTTTAGGGCCTTCCTCTGACACCACATGGTATAGAGGTCCTGGATAATAATAATAATAAATGCCATTTAGCAGACGCTTTTATCCAAAGCGACTTACAGTCATGTGTGCATATGGCAGGAAGCTTGGCCCCAGTCATGTACTGGGCCGTTCGCACTACCCTCTGTAGTGCCTTGCGGTCAGAGGCCGAGCAGTTGCCATAAAAAGGTAGTGATGCAACCAGTCAGGATGCTCTCGATGGTGCAGCTGTAGAACGTTTTGAGGATCTGATGACCCATGCCAAATCTTTTCAGTCTCCCGAGGTGGAATAGGTTGCCCCAGTATCTATGCATTAGACACTGTATGTCTACTATGTGTATGACATGTCCCCTCTCTAACGACCAGGAAGCTCTGATTCAAACTCCCATTAGTCAACTCTAAGTGTTATAATGTCAAAATACGTTTGTTACTCACAAAATATAAGTTTTGCTGAGCAACTATTTTCATTTACCTCTGTTCCGGGCCGGTATCTACTTCCAAAAAATATCTAAATAATGTATTGAGCTGTTGCAGACTTCTGACCTGTGCATGACAGTAATGAGTGATTCGGAGGTGCTGAATAGGCATTTTATCAGTTGCTTGTATATTT
Source organism: Oncorhynchus gorbuscha (assembly GCF_021184085.1). Classification (NCBI taxonomy): domain Eukaryota; kingdom Metazoa; phylum Chordata; class Actinopteri; order Salmoniformes; family Salmonidae; genus Oncorhynchus; species Oncorhynchus gorbuscha. The sequence goes on from NC_060196.1 coordinate 25,703,611, forward strand.
TATTTGTACCTTTTCTTGGAACCCATTCGGTAATCCGGCTCTGATTCCTGACGCATTAAATTGCGCAACTGACTAGGTATCGCCTTTCCCTTCACTTCCCTTATTGATGTCACTTGTTAAATCCACTTCATTCCGAGTAGATGGAGGGGAGGATAAAAGTTAGAGGGATTTTTAAGCGTTGAAATAATTTGTTTGTGTCAGGCGCATTTGCTTGTGTCAAGAATTGACACACTGCTGGGTTTTTCACACTCAACAGTTTCCCGTGTGCATTAACAATGGTCCGCCACCCAAAGGACATCCCGCCAACTTGACACAACTGTGGGAAGCATTGGAGTTAACATGGGCCAGCATCCTTGTGGAAAGCTTTCAACAGCTTGCAGAGTCCATGCCCCGACGAATTAATGCTGTTCTGAGGGCAAATGTTTGATATACTCAGTGTATATGTTAGAAGCTACAAACATTATCTCTCCTAATCTTTTCTACCACGTGGGGACTGTCATTCACCCATTTACCTCAACCTATGAGCACAATAACGCATATTCCTCTCACATACGGTCTAAATCTTGCAATTATCACCTTTCTGTGGTCATAAATCCTGGGATGTATTTACATGTCAAACTTACCCATGTTCTCTTTCTTGCTGTGATACAGCAAAAGTTACTGACAACTCTCCACCTCCAACTACACTGCTCAAAAAAATAAAGGGAACACTTAAACACAATGTAACTCCAAGTCAATCACACTTCTGTGAAATCAAACTGTCCACTTAGGAAGCAACACTGATTGACAATACATTTCACATGCTGTTGTGCAAATGGAATAGACAACAGGTGGATATTATAGGCAATTAGCAAGACACCTCCAATAAAGGAGTGGTTCTGCAGGTGGTGACCACAGACCACTTCTCAGTTCCTATGCTTCCTGGCTGATGTTTTGGTCACTTTTAAATGCTGGTGGTGCTTTCACTCTAGTGGTAGCATGAGACTGAGTCTACAACCCACACAAGTGGCTCAGGTAGTGAGGCTCATCCAGGATGGAACATCAATGCGAGCTGTGGCAAGAAGGTTTGCTGTGTCTGTCAGCGTAGTGTCCAGTGCATGGAGGCGCTTCCAGGAGACGGGCCAGTACATGAGGAGACGTGGAGGAGGCCGTAGGAGGGCAACAACCCAGCAGCAGGACCGCTACCTCCGCCTTTGTGCAAGGAGGAGCAGGACGAGCACTGCCAGAGCCCTGCAAAATGACCTCCAGCAGGCCACAAATGTGCATGTATCTGCTCAAACGGTCAGAAACAGACTCCATGAGCGTGGTATGAGGGCCCGACATCCACAGGTGGGGGTTGAGCTTACAGCCCAACACCGTGCAGGACGTTTGGCATTTGCCAGAGAACACCAAGATTGGCAAATTTGCCTCTGGCTCCCTGTGCTCTTCACAGATGAAAGCAGGTTCACACTGAGCACATGTGACAGACGTGACAGAGTCTAGAGATGCCGTGGAGAACGTTCTGCTGCCTGCATCCTCCAGCATGACCGGTTTGGCGGTGGGTCAGTCATGGTGTGAGGTGGCATTTCTTTGGGGGGCACAGCCCTCCATGTGCTCGTCAGAGGTAGCCTGATTGCCATTAGGTACCGAGATGAGATTCTCAGACCCCTTGAGAGACTGTTACGAATCCCTTTTGGCCCGACAGTCTAGGGGAGATGGTAACGAGACCCGTAACATAACTCATGCAAATTATAATAGTGAAAAAGTAAAAGTGAGAACGAAATAACCACGACAACTGAAATCTACCATCAAACTCTGGGTTTATTAATAAACACACGGTAATGGGGGGGGGTGACTTGTCTTGGTTCCCCCTTTTCCCACCAGCAAACAAACAAACACCATAACCAAAAACAATACTCACAGGTGATGACAAAGTGCTATGGAGGTGCTCAAACAAAAGAGAGGTTAAGACACAAAGCGAGAGTGAAACAGCATTTACAGAGAGATTGAGCTCTAGAGCAAACTACTGACAGGGTTTTTAAACCAAGGGAAAGGAACTGTGATTGGGTAGGAAACAGGAGGAGGTGAGTCTTCTGATTGATGATTGGTGACTGATTGGGGAGTGATGATTTTCACCTGTGAGGGGAGAAGGAGAGAAAAGAAACACACACACAGGATACTTGTATCTGTAACAGAGACCATATGCTGGTGCGGTTGGCCCTGGGTTCCTACTAATGCAAGACAATGCTGGACCTCATGTGGCTAGAGTGTGTCAGCAGTTCCTGCAAGAGGAAGGCATTGATGCTATGGACTGGCCCACCCGTTCCCCAGACCTGAATCCAATTGAGCACATCTGGGACATCATGTCTCGCTCCATCCACCAACGCCACGTTGCACCACAGACTGTCCAGGAGTTGGCAGATGCTTTAGTCCAGGTCTGGGAGGACCCCCGAGCTGACAAGGTACAAATCTGTCGTTCTGCCCCTGAACAGGCAGTTAACCCACTGTTCCTAGGCCGTCATTGAAAATACAAATTTGTTCTTAACTGACTTGCCTAGTTAAATAATGGTAAAAAAATAAAATTTAATTAAAAAGATCCCTCAGGAGACCATCCGCCACCCCATCAGGAGCATGCCCAGGCGTCGTAGGGAGGTCATACAGGCACGTGGAGGCCACACACACTACTGAGCCTCATTTTGACTTGTTTTTAAGGACATTACATCAAAGTTGGAACAGGCTGTAGTGTGGTTTTCCACTTTAATTTTGAGTGTGACTCCAAATCCATGGGTTGATACATTTGACTTCCATTGATAATTTTTGTGTGATTTTATGTTGTCGGCACATTCAACTATGTAAAGAAACAAGTATTTATTAAGAATATTTCGTTCATTCAGATCTAGGATGTGTTATTTTAGTGTTCCCTTTATTCTGTTGAGCAGTGTATGATAACCTTATAAGGCCTGTCATTGGAACTCAGCAGCCCGGCATAGGGCTACCTTTGATTGAATTGCATGTTGAATAGGCTCATGAATCACCTCTTAGTGACACTTTAACGCAACTGGTTGATGTTAATCATGTTTGTTATTTGTTCTTTCTTGCAGGGGCCAAAGACTCATTCCTCAGGGCCAAAGAGAGCTAGATAGAATTGCTGGTCAGGTGGGTCAGGTGGGTCATAACCTAACGTGTCTGAGCGGCGTTTCTCTCTTTCTGGGGAGGTTCTCTTCTGCACTATTGAACCAATCCAGTAAATATGGAGGAGTTAAGATGGAGGTTAGAAGGGTGTACCATACTGATCGACTTATGTCTCTCTATTTACAGCTTCCTTCTGCAAACAGCAAGCAGTGAGTGAAGTTCACAAGAAGTATGATAGAAGAGAATCACACCTTCCTGTCATGTTTTCCCTGCACTTTGACCTCCATTTGAACTGCGAGTGAACCTTGTCGTGAAAAATCCTAATCAAGTGAGAGAGACTTTGTCACTTCTTCAAACAACCATTGATTAATTATTGCAATAATGTAGCTGGTCAACACCCCACCCATAGGTGATTCGTTGAGAGCCCAATGATTCTGAGTTGAGGCTTGCCTTATATAGCCCAACCTTGTTACATTTCCTTCATCCACCACAACTATATCAATGTGCCGAACCAACAGATATTCGGAGTCCTCTGTGTTCTTCTGCAAGTCCTAACAACTGTTTGTTCTTAGAATAGAGGACAAGGAGAGACTTTATTCAGAACAGAGACACCTCGTTCTGAACATGCAGGTTTCAGAGTATAGAGAACGGGGGTATGAACACGAGATGTGCAGAGCCGTGGTGAATTAGGTACAGAGTTATGTGAAAACAGCAACTTACACATCCAGAGTAACAGGATTGTACACACCTATCATTTATATAAACCTTAAAGTAATGCACATTTTCCCCTTACAACCTCTTCTTAATTAACAACCTGAAAAAGACAATAGTTGATATCCCTTGTGACAGGCTTGGAATGCGTCTCAAATGGCATCCTATTCCCTATATAGTGCACTACTTTGACATATTGAGTCCTGTTGGCCCTGGTCAAAAGTAGTGCACTAAATATGAAATAGGGTGCCATTTGGGGGGTAACATACTGCAGGCTACAGCTCATTGAGAGATGAGAGGTCTCTTAGAACATGTTCTTTGAAAATGTCCACATGTATTCCTGAAAGGAGGAGCCCAATATTATCAACAACACCCCCCCCAACAAATGTGTGGCTCACATGCTGTTCCCATCACAATGTGTTGTACCTATCTGTGTTATGAAGAACAGTTTGAATCATTTTGAAGAAGATAAAACACACTGATAGGATTTATTGTAGTTCATTTCATAGATATAGCTAAACTTCTCTGGGGGTAGGCTGTAGTCTGCACGGGATATAGTGTGTATGTTCCAAACGGTATATTACTGACAGGGTGTGAGAGTGCTGCACAGTACCCCAACGTATTAACTGATACACTGTCTGTTGACTCAGAGGTAGAGTGAATGTTTCTGATTGGCATAGTTAGTGTGACCTTGAATGAGTGTGTGAGCATTACAGTACATGTGTGTGTGTGTGTGTGTGCAACACTGTGTATTTGTGTTTAGTTGCTGCTCATGATATCGCTGATCCAGTTGTTGTATCGGCAAACGCGGGCATAGACACTGGGGTGTCCCTCCTGGGCACACTCGTAACCCCAGGACACCACACCCTGCAGCTGACCATTACACACCAGGGGTCCACCGGAATCCCCCTGCGTGCACACACACACACACACACACACACACACACACACACACACACACACACACACACACACACACACACACACACACACACACACACACACACACACACACACACACACACACACACACACACACACACACACACACACACACACAGAGAGAGAGAGAGGCAGAGAGAGGGAGAGGGAGAGGATAAAAAGGTCAGAATTAAAGTGAATATTCTCAGGAGACTAACTGTAAGACAATCTAAAGGAGAGTGTTGGGTAGAGGGTTAGAGAATACTATCAATACAAGTGGTAGAGGGGATGAAGAATGAAAGCAGGAAAAGTCTGTGGCTGAACCTGATAGTATAGTCAAACAGTCCTATATCGGTATCTCCACCCCCTTTTTCTCAGTGGTTTAGGCCGACTAACCTGACAGCTGCTGGCTCCTCCGTGCATGAATCCAGAGCATACCATGTTCTCTGTGAACAGATGGGGGTAAGCATTCTTGCAGATTCTGTGATCAATGATGGGTTGCCTCAGGCACTGTAGTTTAGTAGGAAAGCTGTCTGGCAAAGCAGAAATAAATCAATGAATATGCTATGCCACACTTACACAGCCTCTCATTCAACATACAGTATTCTTCACGAGAGGTGCTGTGTTGTGTGCATTCAAGTCAGCCCTGAACCGTTTGCGTTTGAAATGTTATGCATCATGTACACAAAAAAAGCATACCCTTCAAGTAAATTTGCTTTAATCAAAGAAGGCACTTATTAACTTCAAATCCCAATCCCCTCTGATTTCCCCTGTAGTGTGTGTCCTCTTTATCATGGCATAGTTATGGAACTGTAGAAAGGGCCCATAACCACTAATACAGGATTATTTTGTATTCTCCTAATAGTTTTACGTTTAAGATTGTGGGTTGGCTAGTCGCATCCTAAGCCTACGGTCAGGTGCAACTTCTACGTTTAGCTTCCAGCCTCTCACTTACTTCCATTGGGGATGGTGTTGCCCCAGCCGGACACCAGGCAGTTCTCGTCGGCCTGGGGGCAGCGGGTGGGCAGGGCCACAGTCTGGACGTAGCTGTAAATTTCATGTTCAAATGTTAGATTCCACCTATATAGCAGCAGTCGGTACAAATTGAAATCCACAAGCATACAAATGGCATAGGCCTAACTAAATACATATTTATTGATAAAAGGACAAAAAAAGGATCTTCAAGACTTAAAGAAGCTACTCTGAAAATATAGTTTACCAAGCTACCAATTACTTCACACAAGTTAAGATACATTAAAGCTAACCTTAAGAGAAATACACTTTACTGAACTAGTTACTTAGAAAAAGTAGTGCACTACATCAAACTACTCTGTGAATAATTATCATATCTAAATATGAAATGTTATAGACTACAAATTGCCAGTCAAAATGTGTAATGTAGCCTATTAAACAAAAAAGTGAAAATTAGGTACACAAGTGAGAATTAGACAAGTCTGATACCAAAAAAGAAAGTATGTCAATTCTTGCCTACTTCACAAATATGTTATTTTAGAAAGAAGAGTAGTGTAGTTCCAGTAGTTAGCTACACCACTACATGGCAAAACAGTCATTAACTACTGAAAACACAAACAATATTTCATTTAGTTCAACGACCACAGAATTACTAGTTGAACTAAATGTAGTTCACTACTCCACAACACTGCTCATTAATCACCTGTTGAGGGTGGCAGGCTTGCTCAGCTTGATCAGCATGATGTCGTTGTCCAGGGTGTAACTGTCGTAGTTGGGGTGCTTGATTAGCTTGGCGGAGTCGATCCACTGCTCAGTGACCTCGTTCTGCTCGATGTTGTGCTCACCCAGACGCACCTGGATACGACTGAGGATCAGGAGAGGGTTTTAGGAAATCCATCATTTTGGAGTGAACGAAAAGTAAAGTACACATCTAAGATTGTGTGAAGTCCCGCGGTAGGCCAGCCATAGGAAAATGTATGCACGCGCTACTTGTAAGTCGCTCTGGAAAAAAGCGACTGTGAAATGGCATATATTGAAATGTGGTTCTGTAGTAAACAATACATTTAGACTACTACCTGACCAACATCGCCTATTATACCGGACTCTTTCCTGACCATATGATTATCTTACCAAGAAAGACTGTGTCCCACTTGTTATAGCCTATAACAAGTGGGCCCAATTAAAGGCTAAAACACCATGGGCTGACATCAAATAGGCCTACATCAGTTTAATAAAGCCCTGTCAGTGCTTACGACTTGTGGCAGTGGGCAGCAGACACCACCCACTGGCTGGAGATCAGGGAGCCACCGCAGAAGTGGTAGCCAGCGTTCAGAGACACTTGGTAGGGCACGGAGTGGGCAGGGCACTCATACCCTCCGACAACCTTCTCATCCCTCTCCTCCACCGGGGCAGCAACTGAAACAATCAGGTGTGGAGTTAAGCCCGATCATACTTACATCCAGAAGAGTAGATAATAAGAGCCATAAGCTGATGGATCTGTTAACAAAGAAGATTTTTAAAACAGTTTAGTTAATAGACACATCGGTCCACATTCCTGTAGAGTGTTTTTTTTCTTACATACTGCTCCGAGTAAAGCCAGAAGAATCAGGGCTTTCATGTTTGTTTGTACGTATGGCGCTCCCACAACCAAGGCTATATATACTGTACCACTCCACACTATCTCCACTTTTTCAAGGTACTGTTAAAACCAGTTCTTCCTGGGAATAGGGCATATGGCTCCAGAACACATGGAGCCATTACCCAATTCAATATGGGTGTAGTATGGAACCAATAGGCCTCCAACTAGGGGCCACGTCATGTTATCTACTGTATGACATTCCAAACATAATGATAAACTATAGACTCAGGTAATTTGACATTTACCTAGACACCTGAAGTAATTGTGTGTGTTCAGTGACTCAAGAAGTCATACTCTCACATAATACATGATAACCTGCAACGTATAGGAATACTGTATATATCAGCACATTATTTTTATTTATTTATAAATACTGTTCTGGGTGCTCCTTTCCTGTTCTAGCCAGGGTCAGCAAGGAATATTATGTCAACTCAGATAACCTCATCAGTTCTGCCCTTATCATATTAGTTGTGTTTGTTTAAATGTACTTCTGAGTAGCCTTGGTGGGACACAAATTACATAGCATGTCCTAAGAGTTTAACAGTCCTTGAAACATGAGCCTGTGCAGTAGTTTGTAAAAAAGATGTTCAATAACATAGGATAATTCAGATTCACACTTATTCCTCTGAGTCACATCATGGTATCTACTGTATGACATTCCAAACATAAGAATAAACTACAGGCCTCCAACTAGCCTTGTCTTCAGAGCATGCGCAGACCAGCTGGCTGGTGTGTTTACAGACATATTCAATCAATCCCTATCTCAGTGTGATGTTCCCACATGCTTCAAAAGGGCCACCATCGTTCCTGTTCCCAAGAAAGCTAAGGTAACTGAGCTAAACGACTATTGCCCCAAAGCACTCACTTCTGTCATCATGAAGTGCTTTGAGAGACTAGTCAAGGATCATATCACCTCCACCCTACCTGACACCCTAGACCCACTTCAATTTGCTTACAGCACCAATAGGTCCACAGACGACGCAATCACACTGCCCTAACCCATCTAGACAAGAGGAATACCTATTTAAGAATGCTGCTCATTGACTACAGCTCAACATTTAACACCATAGTACCCTCCAAACTCGGCATTAAGCTCGAGACCCTGGGTCTCAACCCCGCCCTGTGCAACTGGGTCCTGGACTTTCTGACGGCACGTCCCCAGGTGGTGAGGGTAGGAAACAACATCTCCACCCCGCTGATCCTCAACAAAGGGGCCCCACAAGGGTGCGTTCTCAGCCCTCTCCTGTACTCCCTGTTCACCCATGCCTGCGTGGCCATGCACGACTCCAACTCAATCATCAAGTTTGCAGATGACACTACAGTGGTAGGCTTGATTACCAACAACAACGAGACGGCCTACAGGGAGAAGGTGAGGGCCCTCGGAGTGTGGTGTCAGGAAAATAACCTCACACTCAACGTCAACAAAACAAAGGAGATGATCGTGGACTTCAGGAAACAGCAGAGGGAGCAGCCCCCTATCCACATCGATGGGACAGTAGTGGAGAAGGTTGGAAGTTTTAAGTTCCTCGGCGTACACATCACGGACAAACTGAAATGGTCCATCCACACAGACAGCATCGTGAAGAAGGCGCAGTAGCGCCTCTTCAACCTCAGGAGGCTGAAGAAATTTGTCTTGTCACCAAAAAACACTCACCAACTTTTACCGCCGTATCACCGCCTGGTATGGCAACTGCTCCGACCACAACCGTAAGGCTCTCCAGAGGGTAGTGAGGTCTGCACAACGCATTAACGGGGGCAAACTACCTGCATTCCAGGACACCTACACCACCAGATGTCACAGGAAGGTCGAAAAGATCATCAAGGACAACAACCACCTGAGCCACTGCCTGTTCACCCCGCTATCATCCAGAAGGCCAGGTCAATACAGGTGCATCAAAGCGGGGACCGAGAGACTGAAAAACAGCTTCTATCTCAAGGCCATCAGACTGTTAAATAGCCATCACTAACATTGAGTGGCTGCTGCCAACATATTGACTCAGATCTCTAGCCACTTTAATCATTCAAAAGTGTATTATGTATTAAATGTATCACTGGTCACTTTAAACAATGCCACTATATATAATGTTTACACACCCACAAGGGTGCGTTCTCAGCCCTCTCCTGTACCATTGTTCCTGTTATTACTCATCTCATACAGTGGGGAGAACAAGTATTTGATACACTGCCGATTTTGCAGGTTTTCCTACTTCCTACTTAAGCATGTAGAGGTCTGTAATTTTTATCATAGGTACACTTCAACTGTGAGAGACGGAATCTAAAACAAAATCCAGAAAATCTCATTGTATGATTTTTATTTTATCAAGTGTACCTATGATAAAAAAATTATGCTTTGTAAGAAAAACCTTTGTTGGAAAACCTGCAAAATCGGAAGTGTATCAAATACTTGTTCTCCCCACTGTATGTATATACTGCACTCTATACCATCTACTGCATCTTGCCATCTTTATGTAATACATGTCTCACTAGCCACTTTTATATGTTTACATACTCTACATTACTCATCTCATATGTATATACTGTACTCAATACCATCTACTGTATCTTGCCTATGCCGTTCGGCCATCGCTCATCCATATATTTATATATTCTTATTCATTCCTTTACACTTGTGTGTAAAAGGTAGTTGTGTAATTGTTAGATGACTTGTTAGATATTACTGCATGGTCGGAACTAGAAGCACAAGCATTTTGCTACACTCGGATTAACATCTCCTAACCATGTGTATGTGGCCAATAAAATTAGATTCTTTAATTTAGGCTCTAGAGTAAATTGACATTTGCCTAGACACCTGAAGTAATTGTGTATGTTCAATGACTCATTCATTGACTCAAAAAGTAATATTCTCACATAATAGATGTAACGTTCGTCGTTGGTGGTGGAAGAAGGTGAGGACCAATGCGCAGCATGGTAAGTGTCCATCTTTTTAATAAAGTAAATGAACACTGAACAAAACCGTGAACGAACGAACGAACGAACGAACGAACGAACGAACGAACGAACGAACGAACGAACGAAACCGTTCTGTCTGGTGCCGATACAAACACTCAACAGAAAATAATCACCCACAACTCAAGGGTGAAAACAGGCTGCCTAAGTATGGTTCTCAATCAGGGACAACGATTGACAGCTGCCTCTGATTGAGAACCATACCAGGCCAAACACAGAAATACCAAATCATAGAAAAACGAACATAGACAACCCACCCAACTCATGCCCTGACCATACTAAAACAAAGACATAACAAAACGTCAGAACGTGACAACAGATGACTTCATTGTTTAACAACAAAATCGACGCATGCGCAACTATGGGGCAAAACAGATGGGATTTGCTTAGATTGACAGCATGTAAGCTATATATCATCTCCAATGTTCATTGAAAACAAAAACATTTGCACAATGAGCACTTGTCTCAAATACATTGTTACAGTTGTTGGTTAGCTAGCTAGTGAATTTTTGACATATTAGCATAGACGTGACAGTCAAAACACCTCAAAATAAAGCATGGATTCAAGAACAAGATAACATTTGCTGAAATGAGCCATCTATGATTCCCCACTTGACAGCTTCTTGTCATTGTTGCTAGCTACAGTATCTGGCCATCCAGAATCACAACAACACTACCTTCTGCTCCATTGAAGTGTGCGCATTGTTTTCGTGACGTTGTCAGCTAACCCGTCTATACGACCAGATAATAACTTTTTAAATGTCTTTATTTTTTATTTAACCTTTATTTAACTAGGCAAGTCAGTTAAGAACAAATTCTTACTTACAATGACGATCTACCCCCTAGCCAACTCTAACGACGCTGGGCGCCACCCTATGGGACTCCCAAACATGGCCGGTTGTGATACAGCCTGGAATCAAACCAGGGTCTGTAGTGACGCCTCTAGCACTGAGATGTAGTGCCCTAGACTGCTTGCACCACTCGGGAGCCCCTCTAAACTTGCAACATATAGGGATACTGTACATACCAGTAAACATTTTATCTATAAAAAATACCAAATTATGAAAACTCAGATAACCTCATCGGTTCTGACATTATCATATTAGTTGTGTTTGTTCAAATGTTCACTACATGACCAAAAGTATGTGGATACATGCTAATCGAACACCTCATTCCAAAACCATTGGCATTAATGTGGAGTTGCCCCCCCCCACTGCTGAGTGATCTTAGGCCCATTTCATGGGTTTCGACGAACAGTTATTGTGCTGACGTTGCTTCCAGAGGTAGTTTGGAACTAGGTAGTGAGTGTAGCAATTGAGGACAGTCCCGTTTTGTGAGCTTGTGTGGCCTACCACTTCATGGCTGAGCCGTTGTGCTTCTAGACATTATCACTTCACAATAACAGCACTTAGAGTTGACCGGAGCAGCTCTTGCAGGGCAGAAATGTGACGAACTGAAGGTGCCACGTTGAAAGTCACTGAGCTCATCAGTAAGGTCATTCACTCATTTGACGGGGTGTCCACATACTTTTGTATATACAGTGTACTTCTGAGTAGCTATGGGAAATGTTGGGATGCAAATGAGAACATGTCCTAAGACTTTCATCATCCTTGAAAAATTTGCCTGTGCAGTAGATTGTTTAAAAAGTTGTTTAATAATATAAGATAAGGATATGTGAATGTTAGGGACTTATATATTATTCAGATTCACACTTATTCCTCCGTGTCACATGTTATCTACTGTATGACAAAAGTAATATTCTCACATAATAAAACGGCTTCGTTGTTTAGCAACAAAACCGGTGCATGCGCAACTATGGGACAAAACACACAGGGTAGCTGCTTGTTTAGATCCATAACATGGACTCATTGCACCAGTGCAGATCCCAGTAAAGCATGGTGGACTGTTACATCCCTGACTATGGACTCCCCAACTACGAATGTAGTAGTGGTGGTAGTGTGCATTTGGGAGCAGCTTATTGATGTCCTGTACTCGTGTTCCTGTATAGCACAACATTTTTGTTCCAGGGACTGAGACATTTCTGACCATTGAACTGCCCAATACAACGGCCGGAGAATGGGGTGGAGAAATCTGCCCATTCCTACCCCTCTCACAATTCGTTGAACCTTTCACAGGCCCACGAGAAGCAGGATAGCTTCTCCCGGCGATAGGTCCAAACATCCCACAGTGTGCAGTGCCCCCTCAGATCCAGAGTGAGGGAAAGGAGCCAAACTCGACAAACTCGAGCTTTAGTCAGCACAACCATCGCTAACACGAGGAATCCCAGAGATGAAGGCGCAGGTGGATCAGGAACAAGTGCAGCAGAGCTATTCCTCATGTCAATCTGCTACGAACCACTCGCAGTCACTCCCATTGACTTAGCAGCATGCCGCTGCCTTCGGTTTCCACAGCTTGTGACATGGGACCAGCGCTGATTGGAAAAAATCTTCTTGCTGTTCTCCATCTACTCCACTACTAGATGGAGGCGAAGCAGATGGAGACTACTTCATTGCTAGGCAAGTTGCAGGTATTTACAGGCCATTTGGATAGGGACAGATGACAAGGCGGGGAAACATCCATTAGGCCCGAGAGGCATCCTGCCACAGGAGTTGAGAATGTTCCAATTTGCATTTTCCCAATAAATCCATGCATAATTGAGATGGAGAAGCATAGCCAGCTCATTTCTGTTATCCTCCATTAGCAAACAATTGCCGTATTGGAACCCCAAATTGCCAATATTGTCCCAGACAAAAGCGTAATAAACACAGCTAGCAGGTTTTGACAGAAGCACTTCTGAACAAAACAAAAATAAAACTTAGGAAACAACAGGTCGAGGTGCAGGAGGTATCCGAGTTCGTGACAGGAAATTGTGCGTGGCAATTAGGTATGTTGATAGACCTACCCTGTAACCATCTTCCTCTACTACTTCACTGCCTCAGCATACAACATCTTCTGTACTACTCTGATCATGGCAAACTCAACATGCCTTCCTCTCACCAGACGCTTCCGAGCTCCGGCACCATGGGCACCCCCACAGCTAACACACAAAACTTTTTCAATCGAAACTACACAGTCCTTTGTGTCATGCCCTCCTGCACTCTTCTCACATATAAGAATCTCTCTCCTACACATGCTGCAACATGACCATAAGCTTGTCACCTAAAACACCATAATGGGTCCGGGACAAAAGCTCTCATGGGATAAATTACACATCCTAACTTGACCTTGTTATGCAAAGACAATGCATGAAAACTCAGCAGGGCAGACAATGTCCTCTCCAGTTGCACCACTCTCTTTACCGGGTCTGTGTCGCACCAAACGGTGGGCATCACAGACACTGGGAATCTTCAATTTAAGTTGATCCTCTTCCAACTTAAAGATGCACTATGCAGAAATTGCCCCGCCATTTCCTGGTTACTAAAATTTGAATAGTTTGCCTAATTTCAGTTTATGTAACAAAACAATCAACTACAGTGTAGAGAATCATTGTACATTTACATTTACATTTAAGTCATTTAGCAGACGCTCTTATCCAGAGCGACTTACAAATTGGTGCATTCACCTTATGACATACAGTGGAACAGCCACTTTACAATAGTGCATCTAAATATTTTAAGGGGGGGGGGTGAGAAGGATTACTTTATCCTATCCTAGGTATTCCTTAAAGAGGTGGGGTTTCAGGTGTCTCCGGAAGGTGGTGATTGACTCCGCTGTCCTGGCGTCGTAAGGGAGTTTGTTCCACCATTGGGGAGCCAGAGCAGCGAACAGTTTTGACTGGGCTGAGCGGGAACTGTACTTCCTCAGTGGTAGGGAGGCGAGCAGGCCAGAGGTGGATGAACGCAGTGCCCTTATTTGGGTGTAGGGCCTGATCAGAGCCTGGAGGTACTGAGGTGCCGTTCCCCTCACAGCTCCGTAGGCAAGCACCATGGTCTTGTAGCGGATGCGAGCTTCAACTGGAAGCCAGTGGAGAGAGCGGAGGAGCGGGGTGACGTGAGAGAACTTGGGAAGGTTGAACACTAGACGGGCTGCGGCGTTCTGGATGAGTTGTAGGGGTTTAATGGCACAGGCAGGGAGCCCAGCCAACAGCGAGTTGCAGTAATCCAGACGGGAGATGACAAGTGCCTGGATTAGGACCTGCGCCGCTTCCTGTGTGAGGCAGGGTCGTACTCTGCGGATGTTGTAGAGCATGAACCTACAGGAACGGGCCACCGCCTTGATGTTAGTTGAGAACGACAGGGTGTTGTCCAGGATCACGCCAAGGTTCTTAGCGCTCTGGGAGGAGGACACAATGGAGTTGTCAACCGTGATGGCGAGATCATGGAACGGGCAGTCCTTCTCCGGGAGGAAGAGCAGCTCCGTCTTGCCGAGGTTCAGCTTGAGGTGGTGATCCGTCATCCACACTGATATGTCTGCCAGACATGCAGAGATGCGATTCGCCACCTGGTCATCAGAAGGGGGAAAGGAGAAGATTAATTGTGTGTCGTCTGCATAGCAATGATAGGAGAGACCATGTGAGGTTATGACAGAGCCAAGTGACTTGGTGTATAGCGAGAATAGGAGAGGGCCTAGAACAGAGCCCTGGGGGACACCAGTGGTGAGAGCGCGTGGTGAGGAGACAGATTCTCGTCACGCCACCTGGTAGGAGCGACCTGTCAGGTAGGATGCAATCCAAGCGTGGGCCGCGCCGGAGATGCCCAACTCGGAGAGGGTGGAGAGGAGGATCTGATGGTTCACAGTATCAAAGGCAGCCGATAGGTCTAGAAGGATGAGAGCAGAGGAGAGAGAGTTAGCTTTAGCGGTGAGGAGCGCCTCCGTGATACAGAGAAGAGCAGTCTCAGTTGAATGACTAGTCTTGAAACCTGACTGATTTGGATCAAGAAGGTCATTCTGAGAGAGATAGCGGGAGAGTTGACCAAGGACGGCACGTTCAAGAGTTTTGGAGAGAAAAGAAAGAAGGGATACTGGTCTGTAGTTGTTGACATCAGAGGGATCGAGTGTAGGTTTTTTCAGAAGGGGTGCAACTCTCGCTCTCTTGAAGACGGAAGGGACGTAGCCAGCGGTCAGGGATAAGTTGATGAGCGAGGTGAGGTGGAGGTCTCCAGAAATGGTCTGGAGAAGAGAGGAGGGGATAGGGTCGAGCGGGCAGGTTGTTGGGCGGCCGGCCGTCACAAGACGCGAGATTTCATCTGGAGAGAGAGGGGAGAAAGAGGTCAGAGCACAGGGTAGGGCAGTGTGAGCAGAACCAGCTGTGTCGTTTGACTTAGCAAACGAGGATCGGATGTCGTCGACCTTCTTTTCAAAATGGTTGACGAAGTCATCTGCAGAGAGGTAGGAGGGGGGGAGGGGGAGGAGGATTCAGGAGGGAGGAGAAGGTGGCAAAGAGCTTCCTAGGGTTAGAGGCAGATGCTTGGAATTTAGAGTGGTAGAAAGTGGCTTTAGCAGCAGAGACAGAGGAGGAAAATGTAGAGAGGAGGGAGTGAAAGGATGCCAGGTCCGCAGGGAGGCGAGTTTTCCTCCATTTCCGCTCGGCTGCCCGGAGCCCTGTTCTGTGAGCTCGCAATGAGTCGTCGAGCCACGGAGCGGGAGGGGAGGACCGAGCCGGCCTGGAAGATAGGGGACATAGAGAGACAAAGGATGCAGAAAGGGAGGAGAGGAGGGTTGAGGAGGCAGAATCAGGAGATAGGTTGGAGAAGGTTTGAGCAGAGGGAAGAGATGATAGGATGGAAGAGGAGAGAGTAGTGGGGGAGAGAGAGCGAAGGTTGGGACGGCGCGATACCATCCGAGTAGGGGCAGTGTGGGAAGTGTTGGATGAGAGCGAGAGGGAAAAGGATACAAGGTAGTGGTCGGAGACTTGGAGGGGAGTTGCAATGAGGTTAGTGGAAGAACAGCATCTAGTAAAGATGAGGTCGAGCGTATTGCCTGCCTTGTGAGTAGGGGGGGAAGGTGAGAGGGTGAGGTCAAAAGAGGAGACCATCTAAACCGCTCGGACAAATATTTTCCATAAGCAAAAATATTGCATTTTCAGCTGTTTGATGCTGGTGTACAAAACCAAAAGTAAAAGACGCAAAAACTAAACTTAAGAACATGAAGCATAGAAATTAAGCACACAGAACAGATGTACAGCTTCTTAGACTTGCTTTCAATGCGAATGACAGATCTATAACTCACATTTCTATGTCAATTTGGTTGGGTCTCCCAAAAAGTAACATATTGCAATTTTAACGCCACCCCGTTATTACACCTTTCAACTGCGCCCTGCTTCGGAGAGCAAAGCAAGTCACAGCTCTTGTCCCTAGTCGTGTGGTCCGGAGCGCCCGCTCCCTCTGGACAGAAGAAACGCCATCTTCACCGCACCTGCCACTGCAGTTAAGTCATTCTCACTCTCATGCTCAATATCCTTCTGTAGCTCTTCCATAAATTCTGTGTCACTCAAAACATGTTCCACTTTTCACGTTTTTTCTGTCCACCATCTTACCCCCACCTCATTGCCACCACACCCCCACCTAAGGGCCACCGAGCAAGTCATTTCTGATATTGTTATGTAGCCTAGGCCGTTTTCTTTAAAAATCATAATGGTGACATCCCCATGCAGTATAAGTTAATAGACCCATAACAGACAGTTTCAAACCTCTCTGCCAATAACAGGTAGTTTTCAAGTGACATATCCCTCCCATTAGGCTCCTCCAATTAGAGCCACTCAGACAGCCCTAGTGAAATTATTGCTAGAGAAATGGCTTTTTGCTAATAAACTAAACTCATTTTTTTACCATTTTAATTTAAAACAATCACAGTAAGGTACTTAATTGTCAACTAGAAATGATTTGATAGTGATATATCAATAGCTTAATTGGAGCTTAAATTAAGTGGGAATCTATTTGTTTCCATTTTGCCAATATTTCACCATATAACATTTTTATTCAATGTAGAAATGTAGAGCTAGAACTATCACTGAATAAGATCAGAACATTATATGGTATTTATGTTTTTCATTCATTTATGGTTGTCTGCATACAGTTGGATGTACACAATATATGGACTGGGACATGGATCTATCTCAACATAAGTCCACTTTTGAGGTCTGAAAATGTCTCACAAACTTTGATTTTGGAGTGTGATGACCCTTTACAAGCCGAAACAGAGCCATATTTCTGAAGGAGTTTAAAAGAAAACAGGATAAATATAAAAATCAAGTTTTGTTAGGTATACTTCAGCACAGATGATTTCTCTAGATTCTCAGCTGGATTTCCTCTTAAATTTGAATTAATTTTGGATATACTTTAGTCACTTATTCACAGGCAGCACTGAGAGAGCGAGAGAGCATTAGTTCAAATCATGTTATACCAACACAGCCAGAGTAAGAACTAAACAAAACGTAACAGTGCATATCAACTATATAGTTTTAGGTTATGTCCCAAATGGCACCCTATTCCCTATTTAGGAAACTACTTTTGACCAAAGCCGCATAGGGAATAGCCCACTAGGCACAGACGTCAGGTCAACGTCTATTCCACGTTGGTTCAATGAAATTGGGCACACCACGTCATTTCAACGTGGAGAATTGGGTAACATTTGGTAGATACTTTGATCAATGAGATTCCAACCTATTTTCACACACTCAAAAAGACAGACAAAAGTTTGTTGAATTCCCAATGTGTTATTACTATGCTTTCAGAAAATGTCACGAGATTTATGTTCTCAATGTTCATATACTGAACTTCAATTAAACTACTCGGTCTGGTAGAAATTTTCAAATGAAACAGACAGAGGCCAGCCTACAATAGTCAGCAACGTTTATTTACGAGAGCTCTGCTTATCATTTCATGTACATTGGTTTATATACCTCTCATTTCGTCATAAATGTCCCTCCTCCTCTCAGACAATGACAATATAGTTTACAAGTCTTCTCCTACTCATACATTGCTTATCACATCCTGCAACATGTTACACAATCTACTGCAAGCCCAAGGTTTCTCCCCTCCCTGGATGGGGAGACTTCCTTCCCTGTTATCAGTTTCACAGTGGTCACAAGTTGTCTGGCACAGTTCCTTGCCTGCTAACAGTCCCTCTTTCTCATGGACAAACATTCTTCATCATTATACATTGACAGGGTATAATTCTGTTAGGACTATATCTATCATTACTTTAAATGTATACATAATTTAGTCATTATACATAAAATTCATAACAATCCACCCTTTGACTAAATATTAAACATTTAATCACACATAATTTTTATTAGAATTATCCATTATACTCAAAATCAACCACACAGAAAAACAATATATGTATTTATAATGACTGTTCTAGGCCTACATCAGAATCATAACTCTTCTTGTCAGGATTTGTTATAATCTTCATAAAAAAACAGTCTAAACATCCAAACAAGAAGGAACCTAAACATTAAAAATGGTCTCATCTAACATAGGCTCCTCGTAAGTGAAGTCCATCTACTAGGTCTGGGGGTAGGTATTCATCATTCCACTGGTCAGAGCTCGGCATCGGTCCGTATCTCACCATCTGATGTGTCATCGATTTCTCCAGAGTCCTGGAAATGAGACCTCTCACACACGTAATCAAACAACATCCGCACAAAACGAACACAGTCACACAGGTGAAGGTTGCCCACAACAGTGATCATGACATTTTTCAATTTTCCAAACCAACTCGTCAGAGAAGTATCCACCCCAGAGTTTTCTGCTAATTCGTGAGCTAAGGTGGTTAAACCAGCCAGGGCCTTGGTCAACGAACTCAAAACAGGTGTAACCAATTAGACCCAACTAACAGAAACAAAAGGAAAGGGAATCGATGGCAGCTAATAGGCTGGCGACGACAACCACAGCCACCCGAACAGGAAGAGCCACCATCTTCGGCGGGATTCGTGACAGCACCCCTCCCTTCTCAGCTAGTAGCATATCTAATGTTATCCTATTCTGCCATGCCATCAAACTAGTCGCTTCTGTCTGTTCTGCCAATCCTTTTATTGCATCTCTAGTATAATTGATGAAGCGCTGTTGATTATAATATATATAATTGATC
The DNA here is from genome assembly GCF_021184085.1 of Oncorhynchus gorbuscha. NCBI lineage: Eukaryota > Metazoa > Chordata > Actinopteri > Salmoniformes > Salmonidae > Oncorhynchus > Oncorhynchus gorbuscha. The sequence continues at coordinate 25,722,968 of NC_060196.1, forward strand.
CAATCCACATTCTTATTGAGAGTTGACCAACAGAAAATGCTTGATTCTAATCCTGCTAAGATCTGATTTCTTGCTTTAAACTCGTCTGGTACCCCAATATTATCAATATATACTCTATCGTCAAAAGACCCAGATAGAGAGCTTCTTTTTCCCATCTTGCCAAAACTATGTCATGGTGTTGGATGAGGGTGAAAGGCATTCCTAAATGTACAAGAGCACATAGGCCTGTCCAATTCGTAGGCAGATTCGGCCATAACGTCATTCCCCCACACAACCACCAGACGTCAGCCCTTATCCTCTTTATCTTGCTGAAAACCCCGGAGCTCAACCAAGCCTGTCAGATCCCTCATAGTCTCATCAATTGTAACATTCTCTGTCCTATTGCATGTTCTTACTTTCCCTACGTCCCATCCGTGTGTGATGTATCGAGCAATACAATAATAACGTCCTCCTGTAACTGTGAAAGGGGGAAGTCTGGATGTCCTGGGCACATGGGGATACATGCAGATCAATGCAACTGTCATTGTATGGCTTCCCTGCCTTCATGAACAGCTTTACCATACAGGCCATTCCCCTGGGTGAATCAATTCCATCAAATGGAAAGGGGATAGTTGTCAACTGAGGTTTTGCTGTGGCTCAGGCATAACCTTTTTCTTTCGCTACTGATCTTGCTGTATAACCATAGACAGTTTCCACCTCAATCACTTCCTTAAGATCTTTCGTCTGAGCTATCCGCCCCGGCCCGTGGCTCTTTACGACTCCACTGTCAGTATCTGTTTTGTCAGGGGCTCTGCTTGTATTCTGGCTGACTATAGAGCTATCACCTGCCCTAACCGCTTCTACCCGGATTGGCACTGGGGTATCAACTGAAACCTGATCAAATCCAACATACCATAACCCGAGATCCTCTTCCTTTACGTTTTTAATAGTAATTCGTACCTTTATGCAATATTTATCTCGATCTGGATTAGAGTCCAAAATCCTCACCTTCACTGGACTTCACCTTCTTCCATCTCGGATGGGTCATGATGTATTAGGATGATGGCTCACACAATAAGACAGCTCAGACCAATCAGCACTCCTGTAAGGCCCCACCCTTTCCTGGAGAACATATCCTCAGCCAGTGGCCAGCCCACACTTTCACTTCTACGAACACAAACAGGGAGGATAGGGCGGGGACAGGGAATCTTCGTTAGAGAGGTAACACCCGAACCCTATTGGTATTCAGTTCTTCTCCTAACTCTGTGATTGTTCGACAGTGTCAGTGTCTTACCCTCTTGCAATGTGTGATATGAACCCCGGTAGCTCTTTCAGCTATTCTCACCGTGAAGGCTGTCACCAGGAGTACTTGGTATGGCCCCTCCCAACGGGGCTGCTTCCCGTCTATTCTCCTCAGGGACTGGATTGAGTGAATCACCTTCTCCTGTAATTCACCTGTAGAGCATAAAATCTTGGACATACAGGTTTAGTTAAAAGTGACTCAAAGCTATAATGCACGCATTTTCCCTCTAAATGACACAAACAATTTTCTCTGTCACAACATAATTGCATGGCTGCAAAAGTGCATTGTGAGTGACGTCAGCAGCAGGCGCTCAGCCTATACCCAGGCAGCAGCAGTTTCAGCGAATTGCAAATCATTGTTGGCTGACAGCAGTAGTACGGGTTCCACAAGCCAAACCCAATGAATATAGTTGATCACAACTTACCCTGAAAATTAGTTGGCAACACTGCAACCAACTCTCTTATTCCTTTTGAAAATGATCCCAAATTATGGGTGGAAAATAAGTATTTGGTCACCTACAAACAAGCAAGATTTCTGGCTCTCACAGACCTGTAACTTCTTCTTTAAGAGGCTCCTCTGTCCTCCACTCGTTACCTGTATTAATGGCACCTGTTTGAACTTGTTATCAGTATAAAAGACACCTGTCCACAACCTCAAACAGTCACACTCCAAACTCCACTATGGCCAAGACCAAAGAGCTGTCAAAGGACACCAGAAACAAAATTGTAGACCTGCACCAGGCTGGGAAGACTGAATCTGCAATAGGTAAGCAGCTTGGTTTGAAGAAATCAACCGTGGGAGCAATTATTAGGAAATGGAAGACATACAAGACCACTGATAATCTCCCTCGATCTAGGGCTCCACGCAAGATCTCACCCTGTGGGGTCAAAATGATCACAAGAACAGTGAGCAAAAATCCCAGAACCACAAGGGGGGACCTAGTGAATGACCTGCAGAGAGCTGGGACCAAAGTAACAAAGTCTACCATCAGTAACACACTACGCCGCCAGGGACTCAAATCCTGCAGTGCCAGACGCGTCCCCCTGCTTAAGCCAGTACATGTCCAGGCCAGTCTGAAGTTTGCTAGAGAGCATTTGGATGATCCAGAAGAAGATTGGGAGAATGTCATATGGTCAGATGAAATCAAAATATAACTTTTTGGTAAGAACTTAAATCGTTGTGTTTGGAGAACAAAGAATGCTGAGTTGCATCCAAAGAACACCATACGTACTGTGAAGCGTGGGGGTGGAAACATCATGCTTTGGGGCTGTTCTTCTGCAAAGGGACCAGGACGACTGATCCGTGTAAAGGAAAGAATGAATGGGGCCATGTATTGTGAGATTTTGAGTGAAAACCTCAGCAAGGGCATTGAAGATGAAACGTGGCTAGGTCTTTCAGCATGACAATGATCCCAAACACACCGCCCGGGCAACGAAAGAGTGGCTTCGTAAGAAGCATTTCAAGGTCCTGGAGTGGCCTAGCCGGTCTCCAGATCTTAACCCCAAAGAAAAATCTTTGGAGGGAGTTAAAAGTCTGTGTTGCCCAGCAACAGCCCCAAAACATCACTGCTCTAGAGGAGATCTGCATGGAGAAATGGGCCAAAATACCAGCAACAGTGTGTGAAAACCTTGTGAAGACTTACAGAAAGCGTATGACCTCTGTTGGCAATGACAAAGGTTATATAACAAAGTATTGAGAAACTTTTGTTATTGACTAAATACTTATTTTCCATCCTACAATGTGATTTTCTGTATTTTCTTACTCATTTTGTCTGTCATAGTTCAAGTGTACCTATGATAAATTACAGGCCTCTCTCCTCTTTTTAAGTGGGAGAACTTGCACAATTGGTGGCTGACTAAATACTTTATTGCCCGACTGTATGTACTGATGGAAAAGTTTACATCCGAACAAAATGTCGTAGAGCTCCTTTTCGATTTGAGCGTAGTTGATTTCACAGTCTGTGAGAGATTTGGAAGTGTAGCCGATGGTCTTTCCTTCTTGCAGTAGCACTGCACCTAGTCCATACTTCGACGCGTCCACTTGGAGTCTGAGCTCTTTGTTGGGGTCGTAGTAGGCAATGATTGGTCCTGGTTCTCTCGTGATCAAGTCTTTCACATTCTGGAAAGCAATGTTGTGTTGCTTGTCCCAGGGAAACTCACTGGACTGCTTTAGCAGTTGACGCAGGGGTGCATTAGCATTGGAGAGGCTGGGTGCGAACTTGGCTAAGTAGTTGGCCATGCCAAGCACTGTTTCCAGCTCTGCATGGTTCTTTGGTGGCTCCATTTCTTTTATGGCTAAGACCTTCTGTGGATCTGGCTTGATTCCAGTCGCTGTGAGAAGATGACCGAAGTAGCTGACCTCTGTAGCGCCGACTGTGCTCTTCTCGGGGTTGAGCTGGACTCCTCTCTTGCGGGATCTTTGCAGCATCAAACTGAGATTTCGGTCGTGATCCATTTTGATTCGACCATAGACAAGGATGTCGTCCAAAATTGCCACAACTCCGTCGAGGCCTTCGTACACTTCGTCAATCTTTCGCTGAAACTTGTCTTGGGCTGAGATAATCCCAAAAGGCAGGCGACGGAACCTGTAGCGTCCAAACGGTGTGTTGAATGTTGTGAGCTTAGATGACTCTTCTGTGAGCTTGATAGCCCAGTAGCCTGATTTAGCATCCATGACACTGAAGTAGTGTGCTCCCGCTAGCGTGTGTGTGATGCCATCTAGCGTCGGTAGCCTTGTTCAAGTCTCTTGGGTCGAGACATACTCGGAGCCTGTGCGTGCTTTCTCCACCACCACTAACGCGTTTACCCAGTCAGTCGGTTCTGTAACCTTGGTGACTAATGTCAGATTGCTCCATGCTCTCCAACTCTTTCTTCAGACGGGCACGGAGAGCAAGGGAAATCTTTCTCGGTGGGTAGACCACAGGGGTTGCGTCTGGTTCAAGTTGAATGGTACATTCTCCTGGGAATAATCCTATTCCTGTAAAAACATCAGCAACCTCCTCCAGTAAATTGTCTGTCTCTTTACCATATATGTGATTGAATATTATCTGCTGTTGGCTTGTGTGGATGTATGTATGTCTTTTGCAACATAGCTGACTTGAAACATTGTTAACAGTTTCAGGGCCATGGGCCTTTCTCATGATGGAAAAATACAGAATAACATGAAGACAGGAACTGTGCAATTGGGTTGGGGAACATTCAGAACGTAGTGTTGCGAGAACAAACGGTCTTTTGTTAGATAACAGGAGCGAGATAACGGTATCGAGCATGAGTGCATAGATATTCTTCACAGCAAGTTACATCTATCAACTGGAGCGCCTGGGGGCTGAGTTCGACAACAATCAACGATAGGCTGGGTGAGTCTAAACCACGCCCAGTCTCTACTCTGACAGGCCGGCTCGGAAGCAGGAACTAATACTGTAGGGGCCAACCTCTTCATGTTGGAGAGAAAATGTTAAGTTTTAAAGCAGGTTTTCTGCAGTTCTATACATTTTGCAATTTTATTAAAAAATATATGCAATTCTAGGGCTTCTACCCAAGCCGGCTGGACGTTCGTTCTACCGTTTCGGTTTCTAGAGACACGACCCAGTCGTTCAGTCTTTTTGTTCTGTGTCTATGGACGTGACCCAGTCGTTCAGTCTTTTTGTTCTGTATCTATGGACGAGACCCAGTCGTTCGTTCTAAATGTACCATTACCTTATTGGCTGGCAACGTTATTATCCCTTGCTTGCTAGCTAGCCCAGGAAGGGTAATTTATAGTCACGTCAAAAAGTGCAGCCAGAATAACAAAGTAGCTGCATTTGTTAAAGCTGTTTCCTAGTGACATTTATTTGGATACATCCATAACAATGAGCTGAGGCGCGATTTCGCCCGGCATAGAAAATGTGCTCACTCGTCAGGATACTGTTGTTCAGTGGCGCTAGCCAACAACACAGCTTACGCAATCAGTTCAAACTGAGGCTGGAAAGACTGCAAAACAGCTGCACTTCGTTTCGTTTGACATTTATTTGCATATATCTATAAAAATGATGCCAGCTGATTCATGATTTCAACTGTCTGTCTCGTCCCGACTCCCGTTACGTTTATTACTATGGGACAGCTGGAGATCGAATTTGAATATTGAAACAATGTTGCAAATGTTGGAGACAGACCGCAAGGTTTATATATATCTCCTTGGTGGAAACCACATTTTTGTCTAAAAGTAATTTGAGATAATGTCTAGATACTTTTCAGTGTTCTTGTTCTCAACTAGCCTAACTGGTTAAATGAAGGTGAAATAAAAAATACAAATAAAAAAACTATGACCAATCATATAAGCCAGATAGGGTTATCATGTACATGCCCTTATATCAGTCATCAGTGGAAAAAAAGAGGGTGTTTTCCCCTGCCTTCATCAGCAACAGAACATTGGGGCAGGCACATGGGGGCAGGCACATGGGGGCAGGCAATTACAATAATGAATATGGTCAATAAAATAAAAAAGTTAACATAAACATACTGTTAACACGTAGGCTATGGTGTAATGGAATGTTGACATTTATGTAGGTGTCATAACAGCCATAAAATAACACAAATATGCCACAACAGGTCTAAATATGTCATTACAATGACAAGTTGTCAGCTTTTATGTCAAATGACATGTCAAGTAAAGTGTTACCCTTTACTTTTACTCAAGTATGATAATTGGATACTTTTTACACCACTGCTTATGTCACCTTAATGATATCTGAGTGAGAGTGACTAACAAAATCAATGGGGGCCCCCTGGAGGTCAGGGCCCCTGGGTTGGTATTCGGCCATGATTACTATAATTTTAGATAACTGGATAGATGAATTTACCAATCTAAAAATGGTTAGCTGACATGGCTAATTGAGTGACTATCAGTGACAAAACAAGAGAAACTGCTGATGCTCAACCACATTTTGAAGTACACTAAAGTGTCAAAACAGCCAGTCAATTAATCAACGCATTACTGACTACTGGTGGACCATGGTGTCTCACGACCCCCCGTTTCAGTCCCCAGTATGTATGCTGCAACAGCTTGTACGTACCAGGGGGGCTAGGGTCAGCCTGTCTTATCTGGTGCACTGTGAGCTCAATCATGCTCCCACTAATTTCTCCCCCAACCCCACCCTGTTACCTAACACAATCACAAAGTGTACATCAAGACAGAGAGTAGAGCTTATAACAATCATTTAAAGTTCTATTGAATCGAATCAAAAACAAATCCCTCCGTAACATTTATTCAAACCTTTCAAGATCTTTATTAAGCCAAGAACATCAAGAATAAAATAAAAAGTGCGTAGAAAAGATGTAACAGGTTTAGAAATGTTGTATACAACTATGTACAGACAAAGTTTGCTTTGTGCCAAGGTAACAGAACCATGTTCAACACGCAATGAGAGATTCATTTTTATTTTAAATATTTAAATAATCCTACAGAAATAAAACAAACTGCATTTATTCATTACTCTGGGGCAGAGACCCCTCCAAACCCCAACTAAAATCCGAAACATGTAGATTGTGTCCGTTGATGCATGCACAGCCAGCTCAGTGCCCTAAATTGGGTGGCACATTCGAGCCAGCACAGCACCAGTTGGAAACCAAGAACAAGTTACAATATCCATATTAGCATATCACTTAAAACGAAGCCGGATTGGCCATGCAATCGAAGTGGTATGCTACAGTCAATGCTTGACTTGGGCTGGAACAAACAGAAACTGAGTTCCAGCACCTCAAGCACTGGCTGAAGTAGTTACTGTAACAGTCATTATCTTCTCTTGTTTATGTCATGGTGAGCTACAGAGGTAGTACACCCGCAAGAGACAGGGGAGAGGAGTGTCACTGTCAGGTAAGTAGAAGGGGAAAACAGAGAAGATAAAGGACGACTAACTGAACAGGCTTCGACCAGGTATTGTACTGTAAGTTTCATGCCCCTGTTTAAAATTAGTGGGTGTTCAGTAGCGAATATAAACCAGGTTAATATTTGACAACACATATTTATTTATTTTCATTAGCATTTTGATTATTCATTTATACCAATATACAACAATACATATACAAATTGGGTTGTAAAATGATAGGAAGGGAGTAGAGTACTATCAAAGCATTTTTTCCCCTCACCCCAAACCATATTACTTTCCCCAATATTAAAGTCTGGAAGATCATGAACAAAACGGCACAAAAACAATAGTGAAAAAAAGTATACCTGGCAGACTAAAAACATGTTTCATTATTTCTTTCTAGAGGGGTGCGTCACAAGATATGTTTTCACAGATCTAAAGCATGACATTCTAATTTCAAGTACAGGGGAGAAATGAGCGAAGAACATGTTTAAAAGGTAGACTCAGCGATATGATGTAGATGCAGAAAGTAAACAGCATAATAGTGGGTGAATTTCCGCAACAACTAGAACACTTAAAAACGAGGTTCAACTTCCGTCACTGTTTTGGTGCCCTTGCTAACACGCTGTAACCTTGGGAACTGAACTTGTGCGCACATGTGCAGACACTTTGTTAGATTGAAGTCTTGCTATTCGTGGCAACGTCATTTTGCTGAGTGTACCTTTAATCATGTAGGGATTTCATTAAAAACATAGGTGAAAAGCAAACCTTTTGGGTAGTTTTCATCAGCACCTTCATAAAAGAGCAACAATCTGAACTTGCCCCATGTTCATAACAGTTCTGTCTTGTACATCACCTTTTTCCCCTATGGGTCCTGGACAAAAGTAGTGCACTATGTAGGGAATTTGGGATGCAGACTGTTATAATGGTCTCCATAACATCGAAATGGACAATTAAAATATAGCTGCTCTAAAAATGTATACTGGAGGTGGCTTGGGTCAAAGTAAAAAAATAAAACGGGCTTTTCTTCGTCCAATTTACAGGTCCGCATTGCCTTTTATGTACAGCAATGCTCGCGCTTATGACCATGGAAAATAAGGTGCTAAAATCAGTTGCCTCCACTTGAATGTAGCCTTCTATTGTCGTAGCTACAATAACATGGAATTCCTCTTTAAAACAGAGTAATTGACTGATGAGAAACAACTGAAATGAAGTACATAACCAACCACATCTCTGGTCCAAGTGATCAGCACCACAACTGTGGGATGTTTAGCTCCATTTTTATTAGAGGCCATTGGCGACTTGAGTCAAGAACGTAGACAAACCAAGCGAGTTGACCATGAGATTACGTAATGTTACCAGTGTACAAAATTACTGAGGTCTGAATCAACTGGGTTGCTTGCAGGCCTAGAATAAATGCCTGTAGCTGTAGACATTTTGTCTCACAAACACTGATAGCTCTTCATACCACAAACGTGTTGTATCATTAGGCGCCCTTTTTGGTTTCTGCGACAGAGGGAGCGGCTCAAGAAGCCCTCTAGGACAGGGTGTTTCCAAACTCGGTCCTGGGGCTCCCCCTGGGTGCACATTTCCTTTTTTGCCCTAGCACTACACAGCTGATTAAAATATCCAACTCATCATGAAGCTTTGATTATTTCAATCGGCTGTGTAGCGCAAGGGCAAAAACCACAACGTGCATCCAGGGGGCCCCAGGACCGAGTTTGGGAAACCCTGCTGTAGGAAAGAACCCAAAAATGTCCACCAGTCAGTCTTTAAATTAAAAATGCGTCATATCAGTCAGACTTTAAATTAAACTAACTACGGAGGAGGCTCCAATTCATCAGTACTTATTGGCAACACTCCTATCGCCATATCATTGCATTTTCCCCTCGTGTCCTGGTCCATACTCCTCTATGAATTCAAGTACTCCTCCAACGTGGTGTGTTTGGCTGGTCTTTTAGTTGAGGAAGCGGCGGCAGCGCCTGGCGGCACAGTTGCAGTGCAGCTTGCTGCCATCATCCTCAATGGGGAACTTGTAGTCGTAGGTGAGCTCCTCGCCGCGGTAGATCTTACGCAGGGCGAAGATGACGATGTGCTTGTGGCTGTCCACGAGGATGACGCGCGAATAGCAGTTGGGCTCGCACGAGTGGTTGATGAAACGGGCGGCGTTGCCGTGCATGGTGGCGTCGACCACGTCAAAGTCATCAATGCGGAACATGTAACAGCCGATGCCCTGACGAGGAGATAAGAGGGTTTTAGATAGAACTTTATTGAAAACCCAAACGGGAAATGTTTGCACCAGCTATTCAAACACCAATACACAAAAGACACACACTAAAAGCTGCACACCATGAATGCAAGCTAAAAATTTAAGTGCGTAGATTAAAATGTATCATTGCGAATGGTAAAAATATACTTAGTTACTGAATGAAATTAGATGCATTGCTGTATATTTTGCTTTGGTATATTTTCTCAAATGTATTTTCCTCTGTATGATCGCTCCATTGATTGTTGTTGACCAACCTTGCTGTCATAGTATTTCTCTTTCTTGTCTGTCAGAACAGCACGGATGACGTTGCCTGCGTACTCGATCACCATCTCCCCTGCCTCAATGTTCCTCTTGCAGAAGAGACCGCGTCCATGAATTTCAGACCTAGGATAAGGAAAAGATCAAATATTACATTTACATTACATTTAAGTCATTTAGCAGACGCTCTTATCCAGAGCGACTTACAAATATAGAGTGAAAAAGAAAAATAGTAAGTATGAAGTATTTTACCCTAAAAAACAAAGTAATCATAATAGTAATAATATCAGAACGTTTAAAAAAATAGTTTCTTAGTGACCTGTAAACCCCCACTGCTTCCTTGGAGGTCTTCTCCAGGTGTCTGAAGCGCATGGCCATGGGAAGCTCTGTGCTGGTGGCTCGTCTATGAGATGGGAACATGGGAGAATCCAGTAGGTTAGAACTTCTCTCACTCAGAACAATTAAATGACAGCATAAACTCAATGGTAATTGTGGAGTTGTCTAACCTGGTGGATTTCAGTGGGAAGTCATCATCCTCCTCGTCACATGGCGTCGACATGATGTCAGGCAGCTGTCTGTGTTGAGATGCCAAGAAGTTGAACATGTCGAAGGTTGACTTCCTGTGAGGGGACATGGGCAGAGGGAATTTGTTTAAATGCAGGAGATGTAGGATTCTACCACATTCAGATTCAATGATTTTACAAATCTGACAGCAAGCTTCAAACTATAAATCACTTCTACATTCTATTAAGGGATGGCGAGATGGCTCGGTCCTCAACATACCTATTTTAACCACAGACATCAGTGCTTGGTTCTTACCGTGAGTAGACCTCAGCGCGGGCGCAGCCACTGGGGTTGATGGGCAGCTCGTCGTCAGGGGTGTCGTAGCGGTGGAAGCGAAAGCGGTGTTGCTTGCATCCTGCGGCGCCCTGCAGCTGCTCCAGTAGGAAGATGACAGCGTCGTGGAGCAGGCCCAGAACGCGCGCCCCACTCACCCCGCCGAGAGGCAACGCCTTCAGGTGGAACCCTGCTCGGGCCTCCAGGACGCCGTCAATCACCGCTCGCCATGCCACTGAGGGAGGGAGAGGCAAGAAAGAAAGAAAAGGACATGAATGAGAAAGTATTAGAATGATACTGCATAGGGTCGTTTTACTGGACTCAGACTAAGCCTAGTCTTGGAGTTAAAAGCCAGTACAAACAGATTCTGCATAGAGAACGCTTTTATATAGAAAAAGGAATAGCTACACCTATGTAAGTTACAGCTAGTGTTTCCGTAGTTAGGCTGAGATTCTCACCCTCTATGCTGTCTGCCTGTACATGGAAGCCGTCGTCGCTGGTGATTTCAAAGCGCAGGTGGGGCTGGTTCCTGTGGGCGAACATGGTCTTGTCCTGTTTAGGTGGCGGCATGTCCTCGTCTGAGCTAAAACCTGAGCGGTTTTAAGTGTGTTAAGAATAGGAAGGTTAAGTCAGATTTTATTTATCAGAAATTATAAATATTTTTTTAATCATTCATAACACACTTTTAAAATATGGGTTTTGGTTGAATGGGGAAAAATATTAAATAATCATATGTATAACCGCTCAAGGTTGCCCACCTGAGTAGGGGCCCCAGTCAGAGAGATCTCCATGGCGTGCGCTGACCCACACATGGGTTTTCCCATGGATGTCGCTGCTACTCTGAGTGGTGCTGCTGTTGGGCTGACGCTCCATCTGAGGTATGGGAGGGGGTCTATAAGACAAGACACACAGACATGGTGTTATATGAATTAAAACTAAGGCGTAAAAGAGTTTAGATATTGATGTGCCTTTCCTATGGAAAGGGGTGCTCATCTGGGTTGAGTCATTCCAAAAAAGAAATGCAAAGTTTTTTGTATTGTATACTATAATAAAAGACTACCCTTATGGGTCATGGTGGAGACAAAAATAACAGCTAGGCTAATATGTTTTTTCATTAGTTCCCTCAATATAAAAAGTAATTCCCTCAATTTTATTAATCCATTCCCTTAATTTAGGAATTTGTTCCCTCAATTATGTAATTGTCCTCTGAATCGGCATTATGTCGCCATCTCCACTCCTTTCCCAGAAATTCAGAAACATGCTGCTGCGTGTGTGTGTTTGCATGCGTATGTGTGACTAAGTAATTTAGCTGCTAGCTAGGCATCTTGCTCGCTATAGCTGTATAGCGACTTAAGCAACCAGGCACAGATAGAGCCAGAGCCGCTTTAAACCATCTATGTTCGTAACTAAAACTGATAGCTATTTGATTTGTTGCGATGACAGGATAGGATAAGTAGCAAACGAACTCTGCCGGAGTATAGACTAAAAAGGCAGTGAAAGAGTGAGGTTCTCAATAACATATTCAAACAAGAAGAAAATAGCATCTGCAAATCTGTGTACGCAACTAATAAACTTTGATTAGATTCATTTCAAGCCCAGATTGAAGTAGAATTCAATGAACTCAAACTTGATCAATTCATGAAAAGGACATGTGCTCGAATCTGCAGGGGAGACAAATAAATAAATTGAGGGAATGGATTAATACAATTTTGATATTCAGGGAGAAAAACTATATATTGAGGGAAGGAATAAAAATCCCAGGGGGAACGGGTTAGTCTAGCTGTACTTTTCCTTCACCGTGACCACTAAGGCTCTCCGTACCTACGCATTATAACATTATTTGAGGGATTTAAAGTGAACCTGGCAGTGTGTATTTCTGGCATCCATCTTGCTATGGTTACATTTGAGAAGAAACTAACCTGATATTCTCAGGTTGTGGTGGTGGGATGACCTTGAGCTCAACCTTCTCCTGGTCCAGATCCAGCACATCTTTCATTGTTGGGGCTTTGATTCGAACACCACTATTTCTGTGTGAAGAAAAGAGTGACTCTGAGTCTGTAAAAATCTATCAATCAATTAATTGTCCAAATTGGAAAATGTGTAGTGCAGTCAGGGTTCCAACATTAAAAAGTTAAAGAAGAAACAATACATCTCATATCGTAGATATGGTACTCTGCCTTACCTGCTGCCATCTAGGTCATCCACGTCACTAGAGGGCAACTGCGGGAGGAAATCAGTCTTGCATTTCTTCTTGCCGGGACGCTCAGCGACGGAGGACACTCTCTTAACGCGGACCTGGGACTGAGACTCGGGTACGATGGCCGGCTCGTGACGGAGCATCTGTCCAGGAGCGGCAGAAATGGCTACAGGGGACTGGAGTTTGTTGAGGAAGGGGTGGACCTGAAACTGGGATGGGCTCAGCTGAGACGGGCTCACCCTGAGGATATTAGGCCGTATCCGAGAGGGCTCGCGATGAGTAGCCATGGCTCTGTCTAAAATAGCTTGGGCCTGGTTGCCAGGCAAAGAGACGCACTTGACCCCCACTGGTTTTGCCCCACTCATCATGGGCATGGCTTGGACCAGCACTCGCCCATCATGCAAACTCTGTGGGGCCCTGATCAGGAGGTTGGTGTTGCTTGCTGGTGTGATGTTTCTGTTAGAGATGGTGGTTGATGTGGTGGTGTTGTTTCTGTTAGTGGTGATGAGATGTGAACTATGGAAGACTGCTGTCCGTGGTGAGGGTGTTGACGTAGAGGGTACGACCACAACCTGGGGAACTGCCCGTGGCAGGGCACCACTGCTGTGGATCATTTTGGCGATCTGGCTGATGCGGCTGTAGGACGGAGAACTGGTGCTGACCGTCTGGAAAGTGTTGGTATTTGGATCTTTCATCAGAATCTGACCTTGACGGTTGACTAGCAGAACTTGCGGGGACGGGGCTGAGTTGGAGGCACCGGACAGAATAGTGGCCGTCAGTTGCTGCTGAACTTCTTGTCTGGGGGTGGCCAGGCGGATAGCGATAGCTCTGCCCCTAGTGGCCCCTGTCTGGAAGGGTATAGAGTTCATGCCGTTTATTACAAACGGGGTCGGAAAAGCGGTGGAGGGGACGGTCCTTGGAACGCTTCGAACAATGATGGGTGGGGAAGAGGAGGCGACATTCAGAGGCAGAGCAGGTGCAGAAGGTAGGGACACCCTGATGATTTTCTTCTGTGTTGGTGTGGGTTTAGGAGGAATAGTTTTCATGCTCACAGGACTAGGGCGTTGCATGACTTTGATGGTTTTTACAAGATGTTTTGGGTTGGGTTTGGGTTTGGGTTCCGGCTCGAAGTCTGGGTCTCCCATTTCGTCGTCCACTCCAAAGAGAGAATCTGTAGAGGAGCCAGAGCTGTCGCTATCGCTGTCATCAAGAGCTGGTTTTTTATTATTGGCCAGGTACACTCTGGTGCCGTCGTCAGCTGAAACAAAATGGCCACTACTTGGGTCCAGAAGAACCTCATTCTGGGATTCCGTTTGGTCAGAGTCCATCAGAACCTCCTCTTCAAAAGACATCATGTCGCTATTTGGGTCACAGGTTTCAAACACTTCTTGACTGTCAGCCCCCTGAGCTTCCCCACTCTTCCCCTCTTCCTGAGTTTCTTCCTGATCGCCAGTAGCCTCACTTGAGTCACTCTCAGAGCCATTATCCGCTCCGTCAAGCTGAGCAATGGACTGAGACGTAGGAAGTGGTGGGGTGAGAGGGAGACCTTCCTGCCCTGAGTCCTTGGAGGCTTCGCACACCACCACCGTACGAGAGAACTTCAAGTAGTGATCCATGTCTTCGTCTGAGGAACCGTTCTCCAGATCATCTTTAGAGGCTATGTCTTTGGTGAATACTGAGGCCTTGTTGGCGTCCATATTGCCCCTACCCTGAGTCTGGGTCTCCTCCACTAGTGCCTCCTCCTCTTCCATATCTCCTCCACCTGTATGGGACCCTCCACAGTGAAGCGCCACAGTCTCGTTCAGCAAGGCCTCGTCAAACTCCAGTTTGGCATTTAGCACAGAGGCCACCGCAACGTCTGCGTCCGCCACTTCGAATGTTGTGAAGGGCAAGTCCTGATCCGACATCAGGGGGCTGACGTCTGTGTCTTCCTCCATGTTATTTGCTGTCAATGTGATCCCGTTTGAGGGCGCCACCTCTGCTTTCTCTGGCTCGGACGAAGCTAAGAAGTACTGTGGCACCTCAGCGGACACTGGAGTTCGGATTTTGAATGGCTGTCTGATCCTGGAGGAGTGGCGGATGGCCAGATGGAGGTTGGAGGGAGGGCTGCCGGCGGTGCCAGGCCGCAGTGAGAAAGGGTGGGTAAGACTGGAGGGGGACAAGGGAGGGGAACCCCAGCTGGAGGAGCCAGCAAGAGGTCGTACTTGCCGAGGGGAACTCAGGAGGTTTTCGTTGGTTCTGGGAGGGGAACTGAAGGGGAGGGACCTGGGGTGGAGGGTGCCCCCTGAACGGAGTGTCATTGGTCCCGCGAGGACGTCGGTGGGGGAGGAGGAGTCCCCTGAGTGGCAGCTCAGAGACAGGCGACGCGGCCGGCGGGTATCGTCCAGGTCTCTGAGAGTCAAGATGTGGTGGGATTTGGACATGGCACTCCCTAGAGAGAAGAGGATCACCAGTCAGTGTCATGGCAGAAGTGATATTAACATTATTTAGCAAACTCTCTTATCCTAAGGGACTTTGTTTATTCAATGTAAGGTTGCTAGGTAAGACATCATATCGAGTAAAATCTTTCCTCAATAAAGCAGATATTTCACTTTTAAATTATTTAGATATGAAACTAATATAAACTGGTATTGATATCAAACTTAATGTCTAAGGGAGTGGTGTTACCTGGGGAGGGAAGAGGTCGAGATGTTCCTCCTGCTGGTCTCCTGGTTTGTGAGTAACCAGGGGTTTTGGCCCCCGTCTCCTGTTTCAGGGGAGACTGGGTGGTGCTGGGAGATACCTCAATGGGCGGAGGACTCAACACAGCCTCTGGAATCTCCATTTCTGGTCAAGGAACAAGAAAGGAGCATTATTTACTTTGATGAGTCCATTTTGAGAATTAGTAGATTGCCCCTTATCAATGGAAAAGATTGTATGATCCCCATGTACTTAAGTTGTAATACTTATCCTTCCGTTATTTATTTCAATAGAACATAAACAAATATAAAATCGGGAACATCAAGGTTATCCATTGAAGTGCTCCACCCTACTACCAGATAGGGGCAGGTATGGGTTTCCTGACCTTGATAGTAGCTGGGGCTGTGGGCTATGGTTCGGTTCTCCTCCTGGTCCCACCACAGTGGTTCCCCTGGCTTCTCTTCGAGTGGAGAACACACCTCTGTCACCTTAAAGGTGTACTTACAGCGCCGACGAGGGTCCACTGTGCTCCAGTACAGCCGAGAGCACCTGGACGGAGGAAGAGGGAGGAGAAGAGGAAAAAGGTGAGTAAAGTAAAATATATAAACACAATATTCTAAAATGAACTCGAGGGAAGCTATCCTACAAAGTAACTCAGGAGTTTTATACGGCCATTAATTTCTTATATTAACAGTATATTAAATTAGACAATGACAACCCTGATTAAATCATTCAGAAATGGATTATTCAACAGGAATCAAAATGGATGCTGTCGATGTCTGGTCACGTGGATTATTGTTCACTTACTGATAGCCGACAGGACACAACCTCGCTCCATTGGCTGATAGTTCAGTCAGCACACCCAGCCTGTTAATTTGCAGAGAGCCTGGATATAGAAGGAGACAGATGGGTGGTTTCAGAGGGTTTCACATGTAAAAAGGGGAATGATTGTTGGCGGTAATATAAATCCCTTACTGGCCATACTTTTAGAGCATATGGCCAATAAAAAGCAGGGAGGCTTTGTTCCCAATGGCACCCTATTCCCTATGTAGTGCACACTTTTGACCAGAGCCCCGGGCTCTTGTTAACCCTTTACACTCATACCCGTATACGGGTTGACAACGGCAGATTTGGACACTGATATGTTCCTACATTGGAATGCAGTGGCTACACAGTTCCATGCTATACGTCAGAGCTCAGGGTCTCCGCTTTACAGGTTTTTGACTTGACAGCAGTTCTGAACTTGAGCACTGCGTGCAACAAGAGGTGTTGCTCTAAATTAAGAGGACTATCTGCTTTGAAAGGTGAGACGTAGAGGATTATAATAAATACCGGTTTTGTGTCATACAAAGCAAGTCTTAAATGTGCACTTCGCATTTCCATACAAAACTCATGTAATTTACAGAGTCAACGTTTACTTATGTTTGATGTATAGTTACAAGATGACATGGTGTTTTACCCTGGGTGGTCCTTAACCAAATGAGACGTTTTCTGTAATGTACTGCTTCTCTGAGTTGCCTTGTGAAAGCTTAACACCAAGATCTAGCTAGTCATGTTGGTAACAGAACAAGCTTTCAAATGATGCCCACCTGACCCAGATGGCAATTTATAAATTGACCGTTTTTGGATAAACAACAGTAACTGTGTGATGGCAGGGATGCAGAGCTGTGTTCCAAACAAAACAAGTGTGCTTGCTGTAGTTCCTCAACGGCACAGCTAGGAGAGCTCACAAAAGCACGTTATAGTTGAACACTCTTCTTTAAGTCATAAATGTGCCTTGAATTTACTAAGGAACTGTGTACACTTTGGAGGTGTGGCCACTTGGAGATTCCAGTTTGACCTCATTCAAACCCGTGGCATTTTTTTTTGTCTTCTACAAAAAAAATGCACACAGTTCCTTAGTAAATTGAACCTAACCCACATTTTTCAAGAATATTCATATTAAGTTACTGAATGTATCCATAGTATTTTCAGATTTTGTTATCAACAAATGTGGCGAAAAATACAGTAAATGTAAAATGCACATAAAATGAACAGTGTAATGTTTGGATTCAGTCTTGTGTGAGGTGAACTGTTGTGTTCTCACCTTTAGTCTAATAATTTGCCCATAATATCCAAACTGTTCCCTTTTAATTGCTACCATGGATATGCATATGCTTTCCATATTTCTTCAGTAAGTAAAAAATATTACAATTTATCCCCATCCATATCGGCCAATTCCCACAAGCGTAAAGGGTTAAAAGTACTGCACTACATAGGGAATAGGGTGCCGTTGGGGATGTACGATACACACCGATGGTCATATTTATAGACTCTGGTTCCAGGCCAGTCAGAAACTTCCTACGGAGGCTGATCCCTTCGAAGTCCACGTAGACCCGCCGGAGAACTTCAAACCCATTCCCAGACACCATCTGGAGAAGAGGGGAAACGGGTGTAACTCCTGTGCAGTAGGTGTGTGTGTGTGTGTGTGTGTGTCCTGAGACATAACATTGGCCCTTATGCTACACAATAAGTGACCAGGTGTGAAGTTTGAATGCTGCTGACAAGTCACAGTGAAAGTGGTGGTGCTCAAGGTTGGAAAGACAACTATATGTTTGTTTATGTGTGTCCCTCATTAGCCCATATACAAAGGTTCACCTTCTCACTGACGAGGTCATGGTGCCTGGAGCAGAAGACCTTCCTGTCCTCCTGGAAGAAACAGTTGCGGGCGCGGGCGCACATGAAGTGGTAGTTACTCTGACAGGACGAGAGACAGCAGCCCACCGTCGCCCCCGCCTGGCCACAACGCTCACAGCGCTGTAGGGAAGAAGGGTGGAATAAGTGCAAGGATAGGAAAGAAAACAATGAATGAGAAAGACTAATGGAAAAGTCCCTGAAGAGTAAACATGATCATTTTAACTAAATAGCAGACTTGACCATTCTCTTTGGAACAATAAAGTTATCTTATGACAATGTTACAAACGGGCAATTGAATAGTTATGCCTGAATACAAAGCCTATCGAGTAAGGATGTACTACAGCCTTGATATGTGGGAGGTGTGTCTCAAATGTCACCCTATTCCCTACACAGTGCACTATGGGACCTGGTCAAAATAAGTGCAGTTTATAGGGAACATGTTGACATTTGAGATGCAACTATGATGAATTTCTATGCATTCCTACCATGTGGCGCCCCCTGGAGACCGCACTGTGTACTTGGAGCAGAGCTCCGTTGTCTTCGTACACCTCAGCGGACCACAGGCAGCAGTTCACGTGGGCCCACTCGTTCTGCCCCAGGTACAGCAGTCTGCCCGCGTCCTAAAATAAAGACGAGGACGTTCAGATTTAGAGTGGACCTGAAACGATAGCTTGTAATACCATTACTGTGGGAATGATGTACGATTGGAGTTGTGAAACAATTCTAGTCCTTGAGTACTCCCAAATATAATACATTTTTGTTGTCGCTGCATAAAAGCACACGTAATTCAACGAGTCAAGTGCTTGATGACTAGTTGAAATGTGTTGCCTTTCAGTCAGTTAACTTCAGTACAGCATACTATGGGGGAGTTGCACTCTCACATCTTCGGTTGAAGGATCTACAATTACACCTGACAAGGCCAATGAAATCTGCGCCTCGCCGAAAGACCCTCCTTCCACAGGTGATAAGCGTAAGACTCAGATTCACTCTGTTATTCCGCTCTTCACCTTGGTGTGAACAGGAACGTTTCGTGCTACTAAAACAAACGATTTGAACACGAGACAAATCTTACGTTGTGCCAACTAAACTGTCCCTTAGTGGTAGTGTGCTCTCCCCCTGGACGTTGTGTGTTGAAGTTTGAATGGTTCTCATAAAGTTTCCCAATCACAAACGAGGAGTTATTCTTCAGATTCCTATGCCTGGCTATAGCAATACATAAGATGACTAACGAGTCCGAAACTAAAAAAAAAAAAAAAAAGACAAGCTGGGTTCAGGTTCCCAACCACGACCCAATGAATTCAAATATACTCATGTTTGTAGTCTTGTGTGTCTCAGCGCATGCTCAGGCTGCCCTCACTTGAATCAGTTTGTGTGCGAGATTAGAAGACGGCTTGCACAGTTCCCCTACTCGTTCGCAGCGCAGGTTCTCTTGACAATCGTGTAGCATTCTTTAAGGGGCTTGGCGTTTACGATAATGACTTCCTCTCCCAGGTTCCTGTAGCTCGGCTACAGGACGCGGAGATGGATTGGGTCGTTTGGTTATGGCCAAACAGGGTGCTGGGCGATAGATTGAATTATGCTGAACAAAAATATAAACACAACATGTAAAGTGCTGGTCCCATGTTTCATGAACTGAAATAAAAGATCCCAGAAATGTTCCATAAGCATTCCCAATTTTCCATTCTATCAAATTTTGTACACAAATTTGTTTACATCCCTGTTTGTGAGCATTTCTCCTTTACCAAGATAAACTTTCCCCCTGACAGGTGCAGCATTACATGAAGCTGATTAAACAGCATGATCATTACACACCTTGTACTGTTGACAATAAAAGGCCACTCTAAAACGTGCAGTTGTGTCACACAACACAATGCCACAGATGTCTTAAGTCGAAGGAGCGTGCGATTGGCATGCTGACTGCAGAAAAGTCCACCAGAGCTGTTGCCAGAGAATTGAATGTTGATTTCTCTACCATAAGCTGCTTCCGACAGTTTTAGAGTATTTGGCAGCCGGTTAACTGGCCTCACAACCACGTGTAACCACGCCAGCCCAGGATCTCAACATCCAGCTTCTTCAATTGTGGGATCATTGGAAGGCTAATGAAACTGTGGGTTTGCACAATGAAATCATTTCGGCTGTCAAAACCATCTCAGGGAGACTCATCTGCGTGCTTGTCGTCCTCTCCAGGATCTTGATCGGACTGCAGTTTCGGAGTTTTAACCAACTTCAGTGGGCAACTGGCACCCTAGAGAAGTGTGCTCTTCAAGGTTGAATCACGGTTTCAACTATACCGGGTAGATGGCGTTGTGTGGCGAGTGGTTTGCTGATGTCAACGTTGTGAACAGAGTGCCCCATGGTGGCGGTGGGGTTATGGTATGGGCAGGCATAAGCTACGCACAACAAATGCACAGAGATACCGTGATGAGATCCTGAGGCCTACTGTCGTGACATTCATCCGCCGCCATTGCCTCATGTTTCAGCATGATAATGCACAACTCCATGTCGCAAGGATCTGTACACAATTCCTGGAAGCTGAAAATGTCCCAGTGCTTCTACACCTGCATTGCTTGCTGTTTGGGGTTTTAGGCTGGGTTTCTGTACAGCACTTTGAGATATCAGCTGATGTACGAAGGGCTATATAAATAAAATTTGATTGATTGATTCTTCCATGCCCTGCATACTCAGACATGTCACCAATAGAGCATGTTTGGGATGCTTTGGATCAACGTGTACGACAGTGTGTTCCAGTTCCCGCCAATATCTAGAAACCTCGCACAGCCATTGAAGAGGAGTGGGACAACATTCCACAGGCCACAATCACCAGCCTGATCAACTCTATGTGAAGGAGTGTGTCGCGCTGCACGGGGCAAATGGTGGTCACACCAGATACTGACTGGTTTTCTGATCCACGCCCCTACCTTTAAAAAAAAAAGATATCTGTGACCAACAGATGCATATCTATATTCCCAGTCGTGTGAAATACATAGATTAGGGCGTAATAAATGTATTTCAATTGACTGATTTCCTTATATAAACAGTAACTCAGTCAAATCTTTGAAATTGTTGCAATTTGCGTTTATATTTTTGTTCAGTGTATTTTGATAAAATAATGACAGTGGGTCTTATGCAGTGCATTTGACCTTGAAAATAGCACAATCAAGCTTAAGAAAAAACAAACAAATCTAGATGTATATCGTGAAGCTCATACATAAAAAATAAAAAAATAATAATATTTTTAAGCCCCATCGCTCAGCCCGTGCCCAAAAGGTTATCCTGCGTTCCTTGGTGTTCACAGGGTTCAAGGGTTATATCAATCTCCGAGGGTGAGAATTATAAATTGGGTGATTCGCTCAGTCCACAAGGGGGCACTCAACCATAGGTGGCTCACTACTGGGATTCATTGCGGATTCCTGCCTGTAGCTCACAAGTCCCTATGAGGTGCTTAGTGATACAGGTTATAGGTTCTATAAGCGATTGGTTGCATCCCTGTGAATTAAATTCAATTACAAATCACTCGTCTTACCACAGAAGGGATCAGTTTTTCAGAGCAGTCTGTCCCTTTTCCAGCTGGGTTACAAGGTGCTGTGGCACCAGTATCTATGACAACCATCATGATAGCGATTTTCTCCTGGGTAAATGTTTAATGGGAGCTGTGCAGTGCTGGGTGCCAGCAGGTTATTGGGACGCATCTTACCGCCTAAATCGACTGACGCTCGTTGTGACAGAAGTACCCCCAAGGGGCACTGCAAATCGGGGTACTTCACTGATTGCCAGAGCCCCTGAACCCAGAGTGGACCGGGCTTCAGGCAAACCTTGGCACAAACAGTTGTGTCAAACGAAAGTTCCATAATGTTCACAGGTGACAAAAGTGTTGCATCTCTCACGTGTGGGTACAATGACAAATGTCCCTTCTCCACATGTATACACGTGGTGGTTGAGAGCGGTGGAAAGGGGAAAATAACCAATATCTCCCAGACTACACTTGACAGGAGGCTCGCTGTCGGCTCCAACCAATGGTGTTGATCCATCTTCAGTTCTATCAGTCATTAAGCTGTTAACTGTTTTGTATTGTTGTAGTGACTGGGTGTATTGATACAGCATCCAACATGTAATTGGAAAAACCTCCCTGGTATTTGTGGTTGAATCTGTGTTTGAAATTCACTGCATGACTGAGGGACCTTCCAGATAATTGTATGTCTGGGGTACAGAGATGAGGTAGTCATTCAAAAATCATGTTAAACAGCATTAGTGCACACAGAACAAGTTTTTATCTTTTTTAAATCTTGAACTCAAGACATCTCAGCTTTAAAATGTTTTAATCCTTTGTAAATATGTCCTAAAAACATCATTCCACTTGGACATTATGGGGTATTGTATGTAGGCCAGTGAATTTTTTTTTTTTATCGATAAAAAAACAAAACAACTAAAATTGGATGTGTGAATGGTGCTGAATGGGGCTGTTGCGGTGTCCGTGTTACCGCCACACCGGCGGTCATGAAGGCAGTCTGAGTCCACGTGATAATTTAGTCAGTGTAATTAGGCCTCTCAAAGCTCTGATGCTGCTGCTGGTCATATAGTAGCCTGCCAAACTTGCTAACTGCCTGGTACTCAGCACTCTATTCTCCCTCTAATCAGTCTGACATCGATGCAAATGTCATCTAAAATCGAATCAAACACTTCACGAGAGCCCATGAGCTCATGTTGCACAACATTTCTATAGGCTATGCAATTGAGGGAGAAAAACAGAGTGATGGCCTCTACTAAAAAGAGGACTCCCATCAGCTTTCTATAGGCTAGGCCTACTATATTTATTTCTCAACTTTCCTAATATTAAGCACATTGTTTATCTTTACAACAGGAGTATAGCCTACTTGGCTGGCATGAAAATGAACCACGGGAAAAGCGTCCTCCATTCACTATTTGAAGTGCATAAATGACATGCATCTTTTTTACCGCCGTCCCTGTTGTGATACAGGTGCATGATAATGCTTAATTCTAAATAAAACATTTCACACAAGACAAGATTAAATAAAGAATAGTCTGAAGAGTGCTAATATTAGCCCATCACTTGTGAATGCCTTTTTGCTGCCAATTTTTCTAATCATTGTCACACACCTCATGTAAAGTTTTGTATCACAACCAAAGCAGCCAAATAATTTCTTAAAATAATGCACAATCCACTTTGCAAGGGGTGTAGAGCCTAACTGGCATACAGTGGGGCAAAAAAGTATTTAGTCAGCCACCAATTGTGCAATTTCTCCCACTTAAAAAGATGAGGCCTGTAATTTTCATCATAAGTACACTTCAACTATGACAAACAAAATGAGAAAAAAAATCCAGAAAATCACATTGTAGGATGTTTAATTAATTAATTAGCAAATTATGGTGGAAAATAAGTATTTGGTCAATAACAAAAGTTTCTCAATACTTTGTTATATACCCTTTGTCATTGCCAACAGAGGTCAAATGCTTTCTGTAAGTCTTCACAAGGTTTTCACACACTGTTGCTGGTATTTTGGCCCATTCCTCCATGCAGATCTCCTCTAGAGCAGTGTTGTTTTGGGGCTGTTGCTGGGCAACACAGACTTTCAACTCCCTCCAAATATTTTCTATGGGGTTGAGATCTAGAGACTGGCTAGGCCACTCCAGGACCTTGAAATGCTTCTTACGAAGCCACTCCTTCGTTGCCCGGGCGGTGTGTTTGGGATCATTGTCATGCTGAAAGACCCAGCCACGTTTCATCTTCTTCTGATGGAAGGAGGTTTTCACTCAAAATCTCACGATACATGGCCCTATTCATTCTTTCCTTTCCACCCCCATGCTTCACAGTAGGTATGGTGTTCTTTGGATGCAACTCAGCATTCTTTGTCCTACAAACACGACGAGTTGAGTTTTTACCAAAAAGTTATATTTTGGTTTCATCTGACCATATGACATTCTCACAATCTTCTTCTGGATCATCCAAATGCTCTCTAGCAAACTTCAGACGGGCCTGGACATGTACTGGCTTAAGCAGGGGGACACGTCTGGCACTGCAGGATTTGAGCCCCTGGCGGCGTAGTGTGTTAATGATGGTAGGCTTTGTTACTTTGGTCCCAGCTCTCTGCAGGTCATTCACTAGGTCCCCCCGTGTGGTTCTGTGATTTTTGCTCACCGTTCTTGTGATCATTTTGATCCCACAGGGTGAGATCTTGCGTGGAGCCCCAGATCGAGGGAGATTATCAGTGGTCTTGTATGTCTTCCATTTCCTAATAATTGCTCCCACAGTTGATTTCTTCAAACCATGCTGCTTACCTATTGCAGATTCAGTCTTCCCAGCCTGGTGCGGGTCTACAATTTTGTTTCTGGTGTCCTTTGACAGCTCTTTGGTCTTGGCCATAGTGGAGTTTGGAGTGTGACTGTTTGAGGTTGTGGACAGGTGTCTTTTATACTGATAACAAGTTCAAACAGGTGCCATTAATACAGGTAACGAGTGGAGGACAGAGGAGCCTCTTAAAGAAGAAGTTACAGGTCTGTGAGAGCCAGAAATCTTGCTTGTTTGTAGGTGACCAAATACTTATTTTCCACCATAATTTGCAAATAAATTTATTAAAAATCCTACAATGTGATTTTCTGGATTTTGTCTGTCATAGTCGAAGTGTACCTATGATGAAAATTACAGGCCTCTCATCTTTTTAAGTCTTTTTAAGTGGGAGAACTTGCACAATTGACTAAATACTTTTTTTGCCCCACTGTACATAAGCAGCACGTGAGTTTCAAGTTAGGGGAAAATAATTGTAAACATAAATATGCACCTTTATAATAAATGCATTACATGCATAATTGCATTTGCAGTCACTTTTGACAATGGTGTATTCCAGCTAATGGAACATTTGCACTTACAGCCTACAATAATGTGAAGAAATAGCTTAATAGTTGATCAAAATTTGAAGGTAAACGCTCTGATCCGTTGCGTCAGCCACATTGCGCTAAAAATGGTTGTATTAATTTGGGCCTACTTTTTTATTATGAGGGATAGTAGATTGACATAAACTAGTGCTTTTGCTGTTTGTTAGGCCTACTCATCTTGATGGCTGATGAAAAGTAAATGGACAGTTCCTCCAATATCTTCAACATGCACCTCGGAATGCCGCAGTGAAGTACTTGTCAAATTGTGAATGAGTGACTGATGAAGTGTGTACAGCCTGCACAAAAAAACACAAAGCAAAGCTCATGCCTTTCAAGCTAATTGGATGCAGTCTATCACAGTGCCATCCATTTTGTCACCAAAGCACCATATACTACCTACCACTGCGAACTGTATGCTCTCGTTGGCTGGCCCTCGCTTCATATTCGTCACCAAACCCACTGGCTCCAGGTCATCTATAATTCTTTGCTAGGTAAAGCCCCACCTCATCTCAGTTCATTGGTCACCATAGCAGCCCCCACCCGTAGCACACACTCCAGCAGGTATATTTCACTGGTCAACCCCAAAGCCAATTCCTACTTTGGCCGCCTTTCCTTCCAGTTCTCTGCTGCCAATGACTGTAACGAATTGCAAAAATCACGGAAGCTGAAGACTTACAGTATATCTCCCTCACTAACTTTAAGCATCTGCTGTCAGAGAAGCTTACATATCATTGCACCTGTACATAGCCCATCTGTAAATAGCCCATCCAACTACCTCATCCCCATATTATGTTTTTTTTGCTCCCTTGCACCCCAGTATCTCAACTTGCACATTCATCTTCTGCACATTATCACTCGTGTTTAATTGCTAAATTGTAATTACTTCACCACTACAGCCTATTTATTGCCTTACCTCCCTAATTTTACCTCATTTGCACACACGGTATATAGACTTTTCTATTGTGTTATTGACTGTACGTTTGTTTATTCCATGTGTAACTATGTAGTTTGTGTCACACTGCTTTGCTTTATCTTGGCCAGGTCTAAGTGGTTAAATAAATCAAACTTTTTTCAAATCATATAGTCCCATCATGCAGCATTACAATGTATTAAAAAATCTAAACATATAGCCCAACGTTTGTAGAACAATTAAAGTTACATTTAACTCTACAGTAAGAATATAGAAATAATTATTTATTTGTTAACCGCTCACAATTGTGCAATCCGTCAAAATCGTTCAGAGAAAATATCCTTTCTATTTTATTCATCTTTGTTCAATTGTATTCTTCATAGTATAAAATAATGCCATGGAATTCTAAGCAAAACTTGTCTGCTAAATGAACTGGTGTAGCCCACAGCCATTTGGCATAGCCATATCAGGACCTAACATAGGGATAACTCAGAGTATGCAAATTCTGTTCTGAAATAAGACTACATTTTCTTCAAATCGTGCTTCTTGAAATGGATTTATTGTGACGGTGTAGGCTATATTACATGGATTTATTAGACTTTTTAAAAAAGGTAGATGTTCAAAAGGTCTGGATCAGTGGCTTGTAGACGATGTGTAGAAGCCAGGAAATGCTAAATGTGTTTGTGTTAATTAAACAGTAAATTACCACGAGACTGACAGTTATTTGTTTGACAATCACCAGTGGACAACATTTCGCGACCTCCACAGCCCTGTGAATACTTCCTGAAGGCACTGTAGGTTACCAAGCAGCGTCTCTCCCACTGGATTGTGGAGGCTTTCTCCCTGAAATATTGCAGCAAGAAGCAAGGGTTACCTAGCAGTGTACATGCCCACACCACCAGGGGTCTGGCGTTGTTTAAAGAGTTGACTGCAGGAGATATTTGTACTGCGGCGAGTCGGGCATCATCACATACTTTTGTGAGGCTTTATAAATGTAAGGATATACGAGCCTCACGCTTATCAACTGTGGAATTCCAGCAAGGCGTATTTCATTGGCCTTGTCAGGCGTGATTTTAGATACTTCTGCCAACGTTACGAGAGCACGATTCCCCCATAGTACGTCGATTCCCTCCTTCAGGGAACAGTAGTTATCGTCACAGTATTACGTTCAATTGGAGGAACTCAAAGACCGGAGTTGAGAAACACTAATACAGTGCATTCAGACCCCTTCCCCTTTTCCATGTTGTTACATTAGTTTTATTTTAAAAATGATAAAAATATATGCATATATCCTCAGAAAACGACACACAATAAACCTTAATGATAGTGAAAACATTTGTAATTATCAGAAATGTATTCAAAATAAAAAATAGAAATACCTTATTTATTTACATACAGTTGAAGTCGGAAGTTTACATACAACTTCGCCAAATACATTTAAACTCAGTTTTTCACAACTCCTGACATTTAATCCTAGTAAAAATTAATTGTCTTAGGCCAGTTAGGATCACCACTTTATTTTAAGAATGTGAAACGTCAGAATAATAGTAGAGAGAACGATTTCTTTCAGCTTTTATTTCTTTCATCACATTCCCAGTGGGTCAGAAGTTTACATACACTCAATTAGTATTTGGTAGCATTGCCTTTAAATTGTTTATCTTGGGTCAAATGTTTTGGGTAGCCTTCCACAAGCTTCCCACAATAAGTTGGGTGAATTTTGTCCCGTTCCTCCTGACAGAGCTGGTGTAACTGAGTCAGGTTTGTCGGCCTCCTTGCTCGCACACGCTTTTTCAGTTCTGCCCACAAATTTTCTATAGGATTGAGGTCAAAGCTTTGTGATGGCCACTCCAATAGCTTGACTTTGTTGTCCTTAAGCCATTTTGCCACACATGCTTGGGGTTATTGTCCATTTGGAAGACCCATTTGCGACCAAGCTTTAACTTCCTGACTGATGTCTTGAGATGTTGCTTCAATATATCCACGATTTTCTTCCTCAGGATGCCATCTATTTTGTGAGGTGCACCAGTCCCTCCTGCAGCAAAGCATCCCCACAACATGATGCTGTCCCCACCGTGCTTCACGGTTGGGATGGTGTTCTTCGGCTTGTATTCCACCCCCTTTTTCCACCAAACATAACAATGGTCATTACGGCCAAACCGTTCTATTTTTGTTTCATCAGACCAGAGGACATTTCTCCAAAAAGTATAATCTTTGTACGCATGTGCAGTTGCAAACCGTAGTCTGGCTTTTTTTAATGGCGGTTTTGGAGCAGTGGCTTCCTCCTTGCTGAGCGGCCTTTCAGGTTATGTCGATATAGGACCCGTTTTACTGTGGATATAGATACTTTTGTACCTGTTTACTCCAGCATCCTCACAAGGTCCTTTGCGGTTGATCTGGATTGATTTGCACTTTTTGCACCAAAGTATGTTCATCTCTAGGAGACAGAATGAGTCTCCTTCCTGAGTGTTATGACAGCTGCATTGTCCCAGGGTGTTTATATCTGTACAAACAATAGGGCACGTGGTACCTCCAGGCATTTGGAAATTGCTCCCAAGGATGAACCAGACTTGTGGAGGTCTACAATTGTTTTTCTGAGGTCTGGGCTGGTTTCTTTTGATTTTCCCATGATGTCAAGCAAAGAGGCACTGAGATTGACTGTAGGCCTTGAAATACATCCACAGGTACACCTCCAATTGACTCAAATGATGTCAATTAGCCTATCAGAAGCTTCTAAAGACATGACATAATTTTCTGGAATTTCTCAAGCTGTTTGAAGGCAGTCAATTTAGTGAATGTAAACTTCTGACCCACTGGAATTGTGATACAGTGAATTAAAAGTGAAATAATCTGTCTGTAAACAATTGTTGGGAAAATTACTTGTGTCATGCACAAAGTAGATGTCCTAACCGACTTGCCAAAACTATAGTTTGTTAACAAGAGATTTGTGGAGTGGTTGAAAAACGAGTCGTAATGACTCCAACCTAAGTGTATGTAAACTTCCGACTTCAACTAAGTATTCAGACACTTTGCTATAAGACTCGAAACTGAGCAATCGGGGGAAAAGGACCCTGGTCAGGGAGGTGACCATGGTCCTGATGGTCACTCTGACAGAGCTGCAGAGTTCTTCTATGGAGATGGGAGAACCTTCCAGTAGGACAGCCATCTCTGCAGCACTCCACCAATCAGGCCTTTATAGTAGAGTGGCCAGACAGAAGCCACTCCTCAGTAAAAAGGCACATGACACCCCGCTTGGAGTTTGCTAAAAGGCACCTCAGGACTCTCAGACCATGAGAAACAAGATTCTCTTGTCTGATGAAACCAAAATTGAACTCCTTGGCCTGAATGCCAAGCATCACACGTCTGGAAGAAACCTGGCACAATCCCTACAGTGAAGCATGGTGATGGCAGCATCATCATGCTGTTGGGATGTTTTTCGGTGTCAGGGAATGGGAGACTAGTCAGGATCAAGGGAAAGATGAACAGAGAAAAGTACAGAGCGATTCGTGAAAAACTCTTCTCCGGGGCACTCAGGACCTGACTGAGACGAACGTTCACCTTTCAACTGGACAACGACCCTAAGTACACAGCCAAGACAACGCAGGAGTGGCTTCAGGACAAGTCTCTGCATGTCCTTGAGTGGCCCAGCTAGAGCCTGGACTTGAACCCGATCGAACATCTCTGGAGAAACCTGAAAATAGCTGTGCAGCAACGCTCCCCAGCCTGACAGAGCTTGAGAGGATCTGCAGAGAATGAGAGAAACTCCCCAAATACAGGTGTGCCAAGATTGTAGCGTCATACCCATGAAGACTCAAGGCTGTAATCTCTGCCAAAGGTGCTTCAACAAATTACTGAGTAAAGGGTCTAAATACTGTGATATTTCATTTTTAAAAACCTGTTTTTGCTTTGTAATTATTGGTAGTGTGTGCAGATTAATGATACTTTTTAAATCCATTTTAGAATAAAGCTGTAACGTAACAAAATATTAAGAGGTCTGAAAACTTTCCGAATGACCTATGTACGATATCTGGTTATACTGAGTGGGATATGTTCAGAGGTGGGCAGAAGAACTCACGTTGGGTGTGGCGTCACCACACTGTTGGCAGAGTGCACACTGTCTCTCATCTTTGGTCCGGTCGAGTTCCAGGGCCCCGGTTACAGCACCATTTGTACCTAGACAAGATACACCAAACACATTAATTATTTTATTGACCTTTCACATTGTTCGGATCAAGGGAAATGCAAAAATCAGTCATTGCACTTAATTTCTTTACACACAACAAAGATCTTCTTGTGCTGGTGAATGGGGTTACATGTCTGCTTTAAGACTAGGACATAAGCTTTGTCCCAAATGGCACCCTATTCCTAACACAGCTCTGGGAAAAAATGAAGAGACCACTGTAAAATTAGCAGTTTCTCTGGTTTTACTATTTATAGGTATGTGTCTGGGTAAAATTAACATTTTGGTTTTTATTCTATGAACTACTGGCAACATTTCTCCCAAATTCCAAATTAACATTTTTAGATAATTTAGAGCATTTATTTGCAGGAAATGACAGCTGGCCAAAATAACAAAAAGATGCAGTGTTGTCAGACCTCAAATAATGCAAAGAAAATGAGTTCATATTCGTTAAAACACTAGTATCGTGTTGTTTAAACTTAGGAAGTATTCAGAAATCAATATTTGGTGGAATAACCCTGATTGTCCATCACAGCTTTCATGCGTCTTGGCATGGAGCATTGTCCTTGCTGGAAAAACCAATCCTCAGACTTGGGGAACATTGCCAGAGTAGAAAGAAGCAAGTTTTCTTCCAGGACAACACTGTACGTGGCTTGATTCATGTGTACTTTACAAAGACGTCTGCCTGATTCCAGCCTTCCGATCCTCCACCAAATTTCACAGTGGTTGCGA
Organism: Oncorhynchus gorbuscha; assembly: GCF_021184085.1. Lineage (NCBI taxonomy): Eukaryota > Metazoa > Chordata > Actinopteri > Salmoniformes > Salmonidae > Oncorhynchus > Oncorhynchus gorbuscha. The sequence continues at coordinate 25,753,715 of NC_060196.1, forward strand.
GACCTGGAAATGCCAACTAGCCACGTACAATGGAAATTTGGTGGAGGATCGGTGATGAACTGGGGGTGCTCAGCAAGGCTTGATTTGGGCAGATTTGTCTTTGTGAAGGAAGCATGAATCAAGCCACGTACAAGGTTGTCCTGGAATAAAACTTCCTTTCTGGTCTGACAATGTTCCCCAACTCTGAGGATTGGTTTTTCCAGCCGGACAATGCTCCATGCCACACAGCCAGGTCAATCAAGGTGTGGATGGAGGACCACCAGATCAAGACCCTGTCATGGCCAGCCCAATCTCCAGACCTGAACCCCATTGAAAACCTCTGGAATGTGATCAAGAGGAAGATGGATGGTTACAAGCCATCAAACAAAGCCGAGCTGCTTAGATTTTTGTGGCAGGAGTGGCATAAAGTGACCTAACATCAATGTGAAAGACTGCCAAGATGCATGAAAGCTGTGATTGAAAATCAGAGATATTCCACCAAATATTGATTTCCTAAGTTGAAACATACATAATGAATACTAACTTATTTTCTTTGCATTATTTGAGATCTGACAACACTGCATCTTTTTTGTTATTTTGACCAGTTGTCATTTTCTGCAAATAAATGCTCTAAATGACAATATTTATATTTGGAATTTGGGAGAAATGTTGTCAGTAATTTATAGAATAAAACTAAAAATGTGAATTTAACCTAAACAAGTACCTATAAATAGTCAAACCAGAGAAACGGATAATTTTGCAGTGGTCTCTTCATTGACAGAGCTGTGTAGTGCGCTACAGTTGACCATAGCCCTATACATATGACCAGACTCCCTATTTAGGAAACAGCCATAGACTACATACCTTGGGATTTGAGTGGGAGGACCTCCAGCGCCCAGGGCTGATGGGTGGTACCTGAGGATGGGGGAGGGACGCTGTTCCCCTGCTGGAGAAAGCCTGAACCACTGGTAACTTGGTACGTCCTCTCCAGCCACTGTGCATAGCTGTGCTCCATAGATGGAGGAAGAACTGCCTCGGGGAGCATACCACTGAGACAGAAGAGGGGGAGACTTGCTCAGCAACAGAGATTTTTAACCCATAAGTCCTGTCTAAGTCAGGGGAAGGGGGTGAGGGGGTTGCTGCAAACTATATGAAATTGTTTTAAGGTCATACCAAGGATCATTTAGCTATTTGATTTGGAATTTTACAATCCCTTTAAGTAGCAAACATATATCAGAAAAATAGTATTTTGCCTTACTCCTATTAGCACATACAACGAATAACAGATTCAGTAGTCTATCCACACCCACACACAAAAATATATTCTAAAAAGGAAGTTTGTTTGGAAGTGTATGCTATATCTAAAGCACTGCGTCTCAGTACTAGAGGCGTCATTACAGACACCCTGGTTCGAATCCAGGCTGTATCATAACCGGCCGTGATTGGGAGTCCCATAGGGTGGCTCAATTGGCCCAGCGTCATCCGGGTTTGGCCGGTGTCGGCAGTCATTGTAAATAAGAATTTGTTCTTAACTGACTTGCCTAGTTAAATAAAAGGTTAAATAATTTTAAATATTAAAAAAAAATATGCGATTTAAGAAAGATCAGGAAACATTTGTATTTAACCCCTTATTTTTGGCACTAAACAGTCTAAGCCTGAAGAGTGAGGGGGGGGCTCCCACTAAGCTACACTACATGACCAGAAATATGTGGACACCTGCTAGTCAAACATCTCACTCCAAAATCATGAGCATTAATATGAAGTTGGTCCCCCCTTGCTGCTATAACAATCTTATAGGAAGGCTTTCCACTAGATGTTGGGAACATTGCTGATATAACACTCTTATGGGAAGGCTTTCCACTAGATGTTGGGAACATTGCAGCGGAGACTTGATTCCATTCAGTCACAAAGGCATTAGTGAGGTTGGGCAATTCCAATTCATCCCAAAGGTGTTCAAAGGGGGGCTGAGGTCAGGGATCTGTGCAGGCCTTTGAAGTTCTTCCACACAAATAATTTTCTGTAAGGACCGGACTTTGTACACGGGGGCATTGTCATGCTGAAACAAGAAATGGCCTTCACCAAACTGCTGTCACAAAGTTAGAAGCACAGTATCATCTAGAATGTCATTGTATGCTGTAGCGTTATGATTTCCCTTCACTGGAACTAAGGGGCCTGAACCATGAAAAAACAGTCCCAGACCATTATTCCTCCTCCTCCAAACTTCACAGTTGGCACCATGTATTGGGGCAGGAAGCATTCTCTGAAATGATTTGTTGGCAAGGTGGCATCCTATGACGGTGCCACATTGAAAGTCACTGAACTCTTCAGAAGGCCATTCTACTGCCAATGTTTGTCTATGGCAATTGCATGTCTGTGTGCTCGATTTTACACGTCAGTAGCAGGTGTGGCTGAAATAGACAAATCCATACATTTGAAGGGGCGTCAACATACTTTGTATCTGGAATTGTTTCAATTAGGTCATACCTAGGATCATTTTGCTACTTGATTTGGAATTGTAAGACCCCCTGAAGTATCAAAGAAATATATGAAACAATTATTTAATTAAACATTCTATTTGGCCTTAATGCTATTAGCCCATACAAGCGCATTGAGTAACTTTAATACACTACATGGAACAACAAATAGTCCTAGTTCTGTTATACAGTGCATTCATAGACGAGACTATGGGGATATTTTATACATGAATGCTTCCGCTCAGTGTTTGAGATCAATTGACACCCTTTACCATGGCACTCAGATTTATTTTAAACTGCAAAACCCTTACGCACCACTGCAATTTGTATAACAGGGTTGGCTAGCCTTCTCTAGTCACTCGTAGGCTCAGTCACCGGTATACTTTTATTTAATGTACCAGCAGGCACCTGCGGCTTATAGACATGTGTGGCGTATTTATGTACAAAATACATATTTTTGAATAATTCAGTGGGTGAGGTTTATATTCAGGTGCGCTTAATAGTCCAGCAATTACGGTAGCTGTTTTTGATTTTGTAACACTCTTGTGAATTCTATGGTTTTTACTAAATTACTTGTAATTTTTCACGTTGTTTGTCTGTCATTGTAATGACTTGGTGTTGCCCATCTTGGCCAGGACACTTGAAAAAGAGATTTTAAATCTCAATGAGCCCTTCCTGGTTAAATAATAATAATAATATATATATGCCATTTAGCAGACGCTTTTATCCAAAGCGACTTACAGTCATGTGTGCATACATTCTAAATAAAGGTTAAATAAATTCATAAAGTATTCAGACAAAATAAGAAACACACACACACACAGCATAATGACAAGCAAAAACAGGTTTAAAAAAAATTATAAGTTAAAGTCACATTTGCATAACTATTTAGAGCCTTTACTCAGTACTTTGTTGAAGCACTTTTGGCAGTGATGACAGCCTAGAGTCTTGGATATACGCTATAAGCTTGGCACACCAGTATTTGGGAAGTTTCTCCCATTCTTCTCTGCAGATCCTCTCAAGCGCTGTCAGGTTGGATGGGAAGCATCGCTGCACAGCTATTTTCAGGTCTCTCCGGAGATGTTTGATCGGATTCAAGTCCAGGCTCTGGCTGGGCAACTCAAGGACATTTAGAGACTTCAGAGTCACAAAGCCACTCCTGCGTTGTCTTGGCTGTGTGCTTAGGGATGTTGTCCTGTTGGAAGGTGAAACTTCACCCCAGTCTGAGGTACTGAGCGCTCTGGAGCATGTTTTCATCAAGGATCTCTGTCCTTTGCTCAGTTCATCTTTCCCTCGATCCTGACTAGTCTCCTAGTCCTTGCTACTAAAAAGCATCCCCACAGCATGATTCTGCCACCACCATGCTTCACAGTAGGGATGCTGCCAGGTTTTCCTGGTTTCATCCAGACATGACCCTTGGCATTCAGGACAAAGAGTTCAATCTTGCTTACACCAGACCAAAGAATCTAAGAGTCCTTTAGGTGCATCTTGGCAAACTCCAAACGGTCTGTCATGTGCCTTTTATTTTGTGGGGGATTCTGTCTGGCCACAATCATAAAGGCCTGACTGGTGGAGTGTTGCAGAGATGGGAGCACCTTCCAGAAGCACAACCATCTCCACAGAGGAACTCCGGAAGCATTGTCAGAGTGACCATCAGCTTCTTGGTAACCTTCATAACCAACGCCCTTCTCCACCGATTGCTCAGCTTGGCACTGCAGCCAGCTCCAGGAAGAGTCTTGGTGGATCCAAACTTATTCCATTTAAGAATGATGGAGGCCGCTGTGTTCTTGAGGACCTTCAGTCTTCTTGGGGACCGCTGTGTTCTTGGGGACCTTGTAGAAACATCTCAAGGATGCGCAATGTTAACAGGATGCACCTGAGCTCAAATTTGAGTCTCAATTCAAATATACATTTAGAATAAGGTTGCAACGTAACAAAATGTGGAAAAAGTGAAGAGGCCTGAATACTTTGACTGCACCGTATATCTGAGTGATACAGTATAAGATCAGGAAACTATTTTTTATTACATGTACTTGACCCCTTATTTTTGGCAGTAAACAGTGTTATACACACACACACACACACACACACACACACACCACACACACACATTCTGCATATACACAGTTGAAGTCGGAAGTTTACATACACCTCAGCCAAATACATTTAAACTCAGTTTCACAATTCATGACATTTAATCCTAGTAAAGATTTTCTGTCTTGGGTCAGTTAGGATCACCACCGTATTTTAAGACTGAAGTGTCAGAATAATAGTAGAGAGAATTGTTTATTTCAGCTTTTATTTCTTTCACCACATTCCCAGTGTGTTAGAAGTTTACATACACGCAATTAGTATTTGGTAGCATTGCCTTTAAATTGTTTAACTTGGGTCAAACGTTTGCGGTAGCCTTCCACAAGCTTCCCACAATAAGTTGGGTGAATTTTGGCCCATTCCTCCTGACAGAGCTGGTGTAACTGAGTCAGGTTTGTAAGGCCTCCTTGTTCACATATGCTTTTTCAGTTCTGCCCACAGATTTTCTAAAGGATTGATGTCAGGGCTTTGTGATGGCCACTCCAATACCTTGATTTTGTTGTCCTTAAGCCATTTTGCCACACATGCTTGGGGTCATTGACGATTTGGAAGACCGATTTGCGACCAAGCTTCAACTTCCTGACTGTGTTGAGATGTTGCTTCAATATATCCACATAATTTTCTTCCTCGTGATGCCATCTATTTTGAGACATGCACCAGTCCCTCCTGCAGCAAAGCATCCCCACAACATGATGCTGCCACCACCATGCTTCACGGTTGGGATGGTGTTCTTCAGCTTGCAAGCCTCCCCCTTTTCCACAAAACATAACGGTGGTCATTATGGCCAAACAGTTCTATTTTTGTTTCATCAGACCAGAGGACATTTCTCCAAAAAGTACAATCTTTGTCCCCATGTGTAATTGCAAACTGTAGCCTGGCTTTTTTATGGCGGTTCTGGAGCAGTGACTTTCTCCTTGCTGAGCGGCCTTTCAGGTTATGTTGATATAGGACTCATTTTACTGTGGATATAGATACGTTTGTACCCGTTTCCTCTAGCATCTTCACAAGGTCCTTTGCTGTTGTTCTGGGATTGATTTGCACTTTTCGCACCAAAGTACGTTCATCTCTAGGAGACAGAACGCGTCACCTTCCTAAGCGGTATGACGGCTGCGTGGTCGCATGGTGTTTATAATTGCATACTATTGTTTGTACAGATGAACGTGGTACCTTCAGGAGTTTAGAAATCGCTTCCATAAAAATAACAAAATCAACTGGTACGGGGGAGCTTCAGATGAGTCTTGCAAGGCCTGTGGGCGTCCTAGAGCAACACAACATGTACGTGTTCTAGAGAGTCTCACCTTTCCACAAGGGGTATTATTAGTGTGTAGCCCAAACTGTTGGGACGCTACAGACAGAAGTTGGCAGATAGGACTCGTCTGACGCCCAGACAGCCAAAGATGAATACCATTGTGTTTGTGAGAGTCATCTCTCCATGGTCACAATACTTTTGTAGGCCAAACTGTTCGGACACGACAGACGACTTTGTGAGAAGACCGATTTTTGGGATGTCTCATGGTCTGACAAACTCTGCAGCTGCGACATTGGCGCATGCGGTGGATTGAGACGTATACAATGCAACAAAAAAAACATCTGTAGCTTAAACTAGAGGTCGACCGATTATGATTTTTCAACGCCAATAACGATAATTTGAAGACCAAAAAAAGCCTAAACAGGCTATATATATATATATATATAATATAATCGCATCGCATCTCTGCATGTCTGGCAGACATATCAGTGTGGATGACGGATCACCACCTCAAGCTGAACTTCGGCAAGACGGAGCTGCTCTTCCTCCCGGGGAAGGACTGCCCGTTCCATGATCTCGCCATCACGGTTGACAACTCCATTGTGTCCTCCTCCCAGAGCGCTAAGAACCTTGGCGTGATCCTGGACAACACCCTGTCGTTCTCAACTAACATCAAGGCGGTGGCCCGTTCCTGTAGGTTCATGCTCTACAACATCCGCAGAGTACGACCCTGCCTCACACAGGAAGCGGCACAGGTCCTAATCCAGGCACTTGTCATCTCCCGTCTGGATTACTGCAACTCGCTGTTGGCTGGGCTCCCTGCCTGTGCCATTAAACCCCTACAACTCATCCAGAACGCCGCAGCCCGTCTGGTGTTCAACCTTCCCAAGTTCTCTCACGTCACCCCGCTCCTCCACTCTCTCCACTGGCTTCCAGTTGAAGCTCGCATCCGCTACAAGACCATGGTGCTTGCCTACGGAGCTGTGAGGGGAACGGCACCTCAGTACCTCCAGGCTCTGATCAGGCCCTACACCCAAATAAGGGCACTGCGTTCATCCACCTCTGGCCTGCTCGCCTCCCTACCACTGAGGAAGTACAGTTCCCGCTCAGCCCAGTCAAAACTGTTCGCTGCTCTGGCTCCCCAATGGTGGAACAAACTCCCTCACGACGCCAGGACAGCGGAATCAATCACCACCTTCCGGAGACACCTGAAACCCCACCTCTTTAAGGAATACCTAGGATAGGATAAAGTAATCCTTCTCACCCCCCCCTTAAAATATGTAGATGCACTATTGTAAAGTGGCTGTTCCACTGGATGTCATAAGGTGAATGCACCAATTTGTAAGTCGCTCTGGATAAGAGCGTCTGCTAAATGACTTAAATGTAAATGTAAATGTATATATATATATATAGCCTGTTTAGGCTTTTTTTGGTCTTCAAATTATCGTTATTGGCGTTGAAAAATCATAATCGGTCGAGACATCCCAAAAATCGGTCTTCTCACAAAGTCGTCTGTCGTGTCCGAACAGTTTGGCCTACAAAAGTTGCATACTATATATATATATGACAATTACTGGAATAACACTTATTTTAACTTAATGTAATACATAAATAAAATCAATTTAGCCTCAAATAAATAATGAAACATGTTCAATTTGAAGAAGAAAGTTAAAGTGCAATATGCGCCTTGCTCAGAACATGAGAACATACGAAAGCTGGTGGTACCTTTTAGCATGAGTCTTCAATATTCCCAGTTAAGAAGTTTTAGGTTTTAGTTATTATAGGAATTATAGGACTATTTCTCTATACCATTTGTATTTCATATACCTTTGACTATTGGATGTTCTTATAGGCACTATAGTATTGCCAACCTAATCTCAGGAGTTGATAGGCTTGAAGTCATAAACAGCGCTGTGCTTCAAGCATTGCGAAGAGCTGCTGGCAAACGCAGGAAAGTGCCGTTTGAATGAATGCTTACGAGCCTGCTGCTGCCTACCAGCGCTCAGTCAGACTGCTCGATCAAATATCAAATCATAGACTTAATTATAATAAAATAAACACACAGAAATACAAGCCTTAGTTCATTAATATGGTCAAATCCGGAAAAGATCATTTTAGCGATTTTAGCGATCATTTTAGCGTATTTTATCGAACGTCTAAATATTGCTGTAACATTAAACAACCTTCAATGTTGTCATAATTATGTAAAATTCTGGCAAATTAATTACGGTCTTTGTAAAGAAGAAATTATCTTCGCAATGAGCCAGGAAGCCCAAACCGCTGCATATATCCATATCTGCTTGCACTGAACACAAGAGTAGTGACACAATTTAGCCTGGTTAATATTGCCTGCTTAACATGAATTTAAATATGCAGGTTTAAAAATATATACTTCTGTGTATTGATTTTAAGAAAGGCATTGCTGTTCATGGTTAGGTACATTGGTGCAACGATTATGCTTTTTTCGCGAATGAGCTTTTGTTAAATTATCACCCGTTTGGAGTAAGTAGGCTGTGATTGATGATAAATTAACAGGCACCGCATTGACTATATGCAACGCAGGGCAAGCTAGTTAAACTAGTAATATCAATCATGTGTAGTTAACTAGTGATAATGTTAACATTGATTGTTTTTTTACGAGATTAATGCTAGCTAGCACCTTACCGTGGCTCCTTGATGCCCTCACGTAACATGTGGTCAGCCTGCCACGCAGTCTCCTCTTGGATTGCAATGTAATCGGTCATAATCGTCATCCAAAAATGACGATTGCCAATTGCTATGAAAACTTTAAATTGGCCCAAATTAAATCGGCCATGTGGATATTATGCTAATAAGACTTCCATGGGTGTGCGGACATCCACTCTAGGGGATTAAAGTAGTATTCTTTGCTAGCCTTTTAAAAACAAGTATTATATGCTTGCTTTATCTGTAGGAAAAACTATTTCTTGTCATAGTGGATTTGTTCAGGGAGATTCTCTTAACGTCTTGGTGGAAATGTAAGAAAGTCGGTCAAAATGTATAACACACACAGTCATACTGTGTACACATAACGTATCCATTTACCTTGGGAAATCTTTGGAGAGTGGGTCCCACATTTTCTGATCTTGGCTATGAAACCAACTGAAAGTCTCCTCCAGCAACTGAAAGGACAGATATTGTGAGTGATCTCTGTACATCATTAAGGGGAGTCAATAAGCAAAAGTTCCACTAGAGAGACTTTCAGAGTAATTTTATGCGGTTTTATTAATTGAAGAAATTAATAAAACAGAAAATCAATTTTTTGAATACTAGTCTGAGTACATAGGCAAACAAACAATAATGATTTGGCCAAGTATGGCCCCTAACAATGTCTATAGCATTAATGGAGGAAAGGTCTTTCTACTAACCTTCAGGTAGTGAGACCTGGCCAAACAGGTGGGACTCAGGCCCTCAGGGAGAGACTCCTCCTCCTTCAACCACTTCCTCATCACCATGACAACATCCTCATGGAATGATTTCTGATTGGTTGACAAAAGCAGGAAATAGATTTTTTTTATTTCACCTTTATTTAACCAGTTGAGAACAAGTTCTCATTTACAACTGCGACCTGGCCAAGATAAAGCAAAGCAGCGCGACAAAAACACAGAATTAAACACAAATGTACAGTCAATAACACAATAGAAAAAGTCTATGTACAGTGTGTGCAAATGTAGTAAGATTAGGGAGGTAAGGCAATAAATTGGCCATAGAAGTGAAATAATTACAATTTAGCATTAACACTGGAGTGATAGATGTGCAGATGATGATGTGCAAGTAGAGCTACTGAGGTGCAAAAGAAAAGGAAATACGGTGTCAAGTTTAGGAGATGGATGCAGTGGTGTGTATTCATGGATGCCAAGGTGAGCCAGGCTTAATAAAGGGAACACTTAAACACAGTGTAACTCCAAGTCAATCACACTTCTGTGAAATCAAACTGTCCACTTAGGAAGCAACACTGATTGACAATAAATTTCACATGCTGTTGTGCAAATGGAATAGACAACAGGTGGAAATTATAGGCAATTAGCAAGACACCCCCAATAAAGGAGTGGTTCTGCAGGTGGTGACCACAGACCACTTCTCAGTTCCTATGCTTTCTGACTGATGTTTTGGTCACTTTTGAATGCTGGCGGTGCTTTCACTCTAGTGGTAGCATGAGACTGAGTCTACAACCCACACAAGTGGCTCAGGTAGTGCAGCTCATCCAGGATGGCACACCAGTGCGAGCTGTGGCAAGAAGGTTTGCTATGTCTGTCAGCATAGTGTCCAGAGCATGGAGGCGCTACCAGGACACAGGCCAGTACATCAGGAGACGTGGAGGAGGCCGTAGGAGGGCAACAACCCAGCAGCAGGACCGCTACCTCCGCCTTTGTGCATGGAGAAGCCCTACAAAATGACCTCCAGCAGGCCACAAAATGTGCATGTGTCTGCTCAAATGGTCAGAAACAGACCCCATGAGGGTGGTATGAGGGCCCGACGTCCACAGGTGGGGGTTGTGCTTACAACCCAACACCGTGCAGGACGTTTGGCATTTGCCAGAGAACACCAAGATTGGAAAATTCGCCACTGGCGCCCTGTGCTCTTCACAGATGAAAGCAGGTTCACACTGAGCACGTGACAGACGTGACAGTCTGGAGAACGTTCTGCTGCCTGCAACATCCTCCAGCATGACCGGTTTGGCGGTGGGTCAGTCATGGTGTGGGGTGGCATTTCTTTGGGGGGCCGCACAGCCCTCCATGTGCTCGCCAGATGTAGCCTGACTGCCATTAGGTACAGAGATGAGATCCTCAGACCCTTTGTGAGACCATATGCTGGTGTGGTTGGCCCTGGGTTCCTCCTAATGCAAGACAATGCTAGACCTCATGTGGCTGGAGTGTGTCAGCAGTTCCTGCAAGAGGAAGACATTGATGCTATCGACTGGCCCGCCCGTTCCCCAGACCTGAATCCAATTGAGCACATCTGGGACATCATGTCTCGCTCCATCCACCAACAGACTGTCCAGGAGTATATATATATATATATATATATATATATATATATATATATATATATATATATATGTGTGTGTTCATCATTCATTTCACAGGGAAAAGCAGCGGCCCTCTGTCTCTACGTGTAGGCCATCTTTCTGATGCTGTCTGGTCCAAATGAGTATGACATTGTTGCCCCCAGTAGCATTCAAGGTAAGGGAAGCCAGTGAGCATCTGACAACCCTTGACAAATAAAACAATTTAAAAGGATAGGCATCCTATCAAATTCCATTGAGAGCATACGTCACTTAGCTAAAATGTGCCCTTTCCTAAATTAGCCATGGATGGAAACAGGGATTTGGATGTGTGGTTTTACTTAATTCTCCGTACTAGCCAATGACTATAACTGCAATTCTAATCCAACCATTAACTCATTTATTGTTGTGCCTCTGGCCTGAGACGCTGGAAGTTCAATATGTAGCTAGATGTAGAAGGGTAATGTTAACGAGCTAACGTTGCCCATTAATGGAAGTTAGGCAAGCATTTTGGCCAGATGGCCTAGGACAACAAAAAATGTAAAAGAAAGTGTGTACTGTATGACAGAGTTAGACCGTTTATTCAACATGAAAGAGAGGAGGATGGCAATTTCTCTACAAGTAGAGAGTCCTGTTTTTCTACTTGCATGAACGTGCACGCACACAAATCAGAACCATCGACAGCAACAGCTTATGCTGATTGACTAAATATTTTTGCTATCTTTTAGCTGTCAGTGTATTAGACTAAGCAGAGGTGATTTGATGATGTTGAAGTGGAAACGGTGCTGGAATAGTGGAGGCAGCTCCTGTTTTCTTTGTGACTTGCGGTAACTCTCTGTGGTTCTAAATCAATAGTTGCTAAGTGGTCCGAAAATCTCGGAAATAGTAACTTGCTTGACCATGCTGTAGGTCATGTAACTGTCTGCTACTGTACATGGAATATGCTTTGTTGAAGTTGCGATACGGTTTTGTGATAAAAACAAAAAGGTGTGATTCTGACACTGTCTTCTTATTGTCTCGGCCTTTTAAGCCTATATATCACAGTCGCAAGGCATATTAATTAACAGGTTATAGAGCAAACAATGCAGTTATCACAACACACAGGATTCAATTTACTGTACTATTAGAGTGTCTATAAAAAGCAGCATTCTCCAAGAGAGGATGACTTTCACTTTAGCAGTGATAAATTCATGAACTTCTTTGAGGAAAAGATTATGATTATTAGAAAGCAAATTACAGAGTCCTCTTTAAATCTGCGTATTCCTTCAAAGCTCAGTTGTCCTGAGTCTGCACAACTCTCCCAGGACCTAGGATCAAGAGAGACGCTCAAGTGTTTTAGTACTATATCTCTTGACACAATGATGAAAATAATCATGGCCTCTAAACCTTCAAGCTGCATACTGGACCCTATTCCAACTAAACTACTGAAAGAGCTGCTTCCTGTGCTTGGCCCTCCTATGTTGAACATAATAAACGGCTCTCTATCCACCGGATGTGTACCAAACTCACTAAAAGTGGCAGTAATAAAGCCTCTCTTGAAAAAGCCAAACCTTGACCCAGAAAATATAAAAAAACTATTGGCCTATATCGAATCTTCCATTCCTCTCAATTTTTAGAAAAGGCTGTTGCACGGCAACTCACTGCCTTCCTGAAGAAAAAACAATGTATACGAAATGCTTCAGTCTGGTTTTAGACCCCATCATAGCACTGAGACTGCACTTGTGAAGGTGGTAAATTACATTTTAATGGCATCAGACCGAGGCTATGCATCTGTCCTCGTGCTCCCTAGAACTTAGTGCTGCTTTTGATACCATCGATCACCACATTCTTTTGGAGAGATTGGAAACCCAAATTGGTCTACACGGACAAGTTCTGGCCTTGTGTTTTATGAACCAGGTTTTCTAGGATTTTACCTGCGCTTATAGCTGTCCTCAGTTTGTTTTTTTCAGGATAAAAATTAACAAAAAAACTCTAATCCAACACCGATAACAAGCCCATAACATGATGCAGCCACCACCATGCTTGAAAATATAAAGAGTAGTACTCAGTGATGTGTATTGTTGGATTTGCCCCAAACAAAACACATTGTATTCAGGAAAAAAAGTTACTTTCTATGCAATCTTTTTTGCAGTATTATTTTAGTGCGTTGTTGCGAACAGAATGCATGTTTTGGGATATTTGTATTCTATTTTATTTGATGTATTCTATACATAAAATATTATTTTATTTTGTTATTATTGTGAAGTAACTACAATGTTGGTGATCCATCCTCAGTTCTATCAAAGCCATTAAACTTTGTTTTAAAGTCACCATTGGCCTCATGGCAAAATCCTTGAGCAGTTTCCTTCCTCTCTGGTAACCGAGTTAGAAATAATAATGTTTCCGCCATCGTTTCCTATGACCGAAAAGAGCTTCTGGACATCAGAACAGCAATTTCTCACCTCAAACAGGATGATTTTTTATTTAATGAGTCGGACGTGAACGATATACTGCTCTTCCGCGGACCATGCCCAAACCCCCATCATTTACCACCACAAACCGATGCTGACACTAAGGCCGCACTCAACGAGCTGTATAGGGTCATAAACAAATAAGAAAATGCTCATCCAGAGGCAGTGCTCCTCGTGCCAGGGTACTTTAATACAGGGAAACTGAAATCACCTTTACCTCATTTCTACCAGCAAGTCGAACCTCCTGATTCCTGCTTCCAAGAGTGCCAGTGACGCGCTCAATTTGGAAGTGTTCAGATGAAGCGGATGCACAAACATTCCTTCAAACATGCTGCTGTTACTCTATTATTTATGCATAGTTACTTCACCCCTGCCTACATGTACATATTATGTCAAGTACCTCGACTAAATCGTACTCCGGAACATTAACTCGGTACTGGTACCCCTCGCATATAGCCTTATTTTATTGGTAGTATTTTTCCTATCGTTTTTTTTTTTTTACTCTGTATTGTTGATTAAGGGCTCATAAGTAAGCATTTCACAGTAAGGTCTACACAGGTTGTATTCGGGGCATGTTACAAATACCATTTTATTTGAAATTCAGCATCTGCTTTTTAAAAATTTTACACAGCTACCAAATCGGTGCCCTATTTTGCGAGGTATTGAAAAAACAACTGACGCGTTCTGACTCCTAAACTTGAAATATTGTTTATCATCACGTATCCTATGGAAATTAAGAGTGCCATCGTGTGGTTTCTACACCAGAAATGAATGGTTATCTGTAGGAGGAATATATATGGTGGAGGAAATTAAGCTTGGAATGCACTGAAAAAAAGGAAAGGTAATCACATGGTTTCAGTCAGACACTGATAAGGGTGGAGAGACATGGTGAGGAATGGGGGCTGAGGTCTGGTTAGATTAAGGGAGAAGGAACAGTTTACTGTTTACCACACCACTTAACTTCCTGCCTAGCAATAAAGAGGTCATGTTTAGAGGGAAGGAGGAGATGGCACCCAAATTGGGGTATATATACACACTTGTGCTGGTGAAAACATGTCTTTGTCTGATCAGCTGTCTGACCCTTTGGGGGAATACATTTGGTTTGAGCTTTAACAATCGTCCGTGAGTTTTTACTCTGTTCATTTAAAACATAACACCTCCCTGGTCTTTGTGGTTGAATCTGTGCTTTAAATTCACTACTCGATTGAGAGACCGTACAGATGTGTGTGGAGGAAAATCATGTTAACCACTATTATTGAACACTGAATGAGTCCATGCAACTTATGTGATTTGTTAAGCACATTTTTACTCCTGAACTTATTTAGGCTTGCCATAAAAAAGTCCATACTTATTGACTCAAAACATTTCAGCTTTTAATTCTTTAAGAATTTCTAGAGTTTTCTACAAACAAAATTCCACTTTGACATTATGTGGATTTGTGTGTAGATTAGTGACACAAAAGTTATATTTAATAAAATGGTAAATTCAGGCTGTAACAACAAAATGTGGAAAAAGTAAAGGAGTGTGAAAACTTTCTGAAGGCTCTGACTGTAGAAAGTGAGTCTGAAAAGACATACATGATTCACAGTAGAATATTGATGCCCTGAGAGCAAAATAGACCACCTCTAAATTGTTTTCATGTGGCATAATTCAAATGTTTAAAAAGGATTGGGGTATCTCACCAGTGAAGTGTACTGGTGCCCTTCAAATTTTTGACCCACAGCATGCAGGTCGCAGATGGGCTGGTGTTTGTCCCTGAAAGCATCTGGTTCTGTGGATTCCTCACACTACAGGGGGAAAAAACAGAATAGTACATGGAGACTGCTGTCAGAGGGTCCGTGTTGAGGGATATACAATAGATAAGGCAGTCTAAACATTTTAGTTGTTTTTGGATACAGAGCAAAACCATGTTGCGAAACAGAGATTAAGTCTGACTCGTGACTACTTGATGTCTCTACTGTGATGAGGCAGTCCGTACCTCCCTGCAGGTGATCAGGTGCTGGGCAGAGGAGTCAGAAAGAAGGTTGGCCAGCACCTTCTCTAGCCCCGCCCTCAGCCTGTCTTTCAGCTCACCCTTCCAGGAGCTGGGCTGTGATTGGCTGCAGGGTGTACAGGAGTACACTACGCTCTCTGATAGGCTGGACATGATCTCATATAGGTCATCTGACAGACAGAAGAGAGAAAGAATTTCAATGTCATGGAGTGGATTTATAGTGAGAGAGTTGTTCTGATCCCTCAAGTTAGGGACTATATTTTGATTGAGGTGGCATCTTCCCCTACATACTGTTAACAGCGGTGGTCACCCCTTTGCGTAGAGAGCTACCCTCTTGCAGGATTTTGTTGCAGCCCTTATCTCTAACACACCTGATTCTGGGTCAAGTGTGTGTGATAGCTGGATCAGGTGTGTGTGTGTGTGTGTGTGTGTGTGTGTGTGTGTGTGTGTGTGTGTGTGTGTGTGTGTGTGTGTGTGTGTGTGTGTGTGTGTGTGTGTGTGTGTGTGTGTGTGTGTAGGGCTGAAGCAAAAGTCTGCATACCAACCAGAAACCCTCTAAGATGAGTGTTGGCCACCCCTGCTGTACATCCCCTTGATAAAGACAGTCCTGAGGCAGAAATATTAGTCCCACTCACCAGAGAGTCCTTCACATTTAGAATGTACCCAGTGGCTACACCTGGAGCACTCCATCATCTGGCTGTTGTGGTCGTTCTCCTCGTAACACTTGGAGCAGATAGTGCAGAAGTTCCCTTGTAAAACAAAATCAGATGTACGACAGTAATCAATGGTTAAATTAAACAAATACGTGACAAGAAGGGCCTGACAAAGTATCAGTCCAGCTATACAACTGCTCTCATCCCGGTCTTCTTGGACTGTTCCTGGAGTTTGTCTATACCGTCAGGGCATGAAATTAACACCCACCAGCTGCGGGTCGATTTTGTCATTGGCGGGTAAAGATGTCTATATCACCAGCCATGTTGGCGGCTGGTCAGGGCAAGCATTTCAGGACACATTTGTAAAAAAAAAAAATAAATAAAAATAGTCCAGTATGATCACATTTATAGTAAAATAAATGCTGCTAGGTGACTATTCTATATTTTTTCCATAGCTGGTAAAATTATCGCACACAGTCAAAGGACTACGAATTCTATATAACCTATCCCACCTGGTGCTGCAACCCCGCCTGACTGGGGGGCTGTGCGCACGTGAAGAGCTGAGTGAAAGATTCATTTTTAGAAGCGCTGTTGCCAGGCATAAAAGTATTTCTAATTTACTTGAAAGTCTAATGAAGTGTTTCTTGGAAATGTACAATTATTTGTTCACAAGCTAGGTTGTTTTTCAATGTTTGAGTTTCAACTGCTTGGTAAGAGAAGGCAGCGATTCTACTAGCCAGACTCAATCTCACAGGTACGAACAAGTCACGTTACCATGGTAACATCCTGCCCTTAAAGGGATAGGTGAACATTTGTCTCATCTGTAATATTCTGGTTAATGCCACATCACGTCTTACTAGTAATACACAGATTGTAATGTTTCGCTGAGGTCCTACCTTTGAGGTGGAGGGTGCTGCAATCGGGACAGAGGTCCTGCTCGTGGTTCCAGGCCATGTCCCAGGTCTTCCCTGGGGTCACTCCACAGCTCTTACACCGGATACACGTCATACACACCTGGGATGGGGGCAGGTAGCCCAAAGGTTAGAGAGATGGACAAGTATCCGGAAGGTCGCTGGTTCAAGTCCAGGGTAGGGCGAAGAAAAGTGGGAACTGAATTGGCTAAGAACTGAGGGTTGCTGGTTTCAGATCATTACTAGCATATCCACCATTGTTGTACCCTTGAGCAAGGTACTTCATTCCAGAATAATCCTAGCCCAGAAGCTAGGATATGCATATAATTGGCATATTTGGATAGAAAACTCTAAAGTTTCCAAAACTGTTCAAATAATATCTGTGAGTATAACAGAACTGATACAGCAGGCAAAAACCTGAGAAAAAAAATCTAACTTCCTGGGTGGATTTATTTTTGTAGTTTTCTATTGAATGCCATTACAGTATCCATTGACTTAGGACTCAAATTGCACTTCCTATGCCTTCCACTAGATGTCAACAGTCTTTAGAAATTGTTTCAGGCTTGTATTCTGAAAAATGAGGGACCAGTCAGAATGAGTGGACCATTCACTGTCCCAGAGGTTTTTCATGTGCGCAACAGAGCTCGCCTTTCTTGTTTTCCTTTTATATTGACAAAGCTTTTGTCCGGTTGAAATGTTATCGATTATTATGACTAAAAACAACCTGAGTATTGTTTCTAAATATTGTTTGACACTTTTCTACGAACTTTACTGATACTTTTCAGATTTTGTCTGTCTGTTGTGACTGCCTGTGGATTACTGAACAAAATATGAACTAAAAATATGTTTTTGGATATAAAGAGGCACGTTATCGAACAAAACAAACATTTATTGGGTAAATGGGAGTCCTGTGAGTGCAACCATATGAAGATCATCAAAGGTATGTGATTAATTGTATCACTATTTCTGACTTGTGTAACTCCTCTACTTGGCTGGTAACTGTTTGTAATGATTTGTCTGCTGGGCGCTGTTCTCAGATAATCGCATGGTATGCTTTCGGCATAAAGCCTTTTTGAAATCTGACACTGTGGTTGGATTAACAAGAAGTTCATCTTTAAACCGATGTATAACACTAGTATGTTTTATGAATTTTTATGAGTATTTCTGTTTTGAATTTGGCGCTCTGGAATTTCACTGAATGTTGGCCAGGTGGGACGGTAGCTTCACACACCCCATGGAGAGGTTAAAAACATGGTCGTAAATCAGAATGGGGATAAGAGAGAAGAAAAAGTTAAACAGAAATATAAATAATACATTCCTGGTACTTACCCAGGGCATGTTACAGTTGATGGGCTTTGGGTAGGTGGGTCCCAGACAGGAGGGGTGGTAGCAGTTCTGACACCTCCTGCACTGCAACACAGGCTAAAGGAAGAAGCAGTACATTTAAAATGTGACAGTTGGGGTGAAAACACTATCAAATCTCAAGTCACTTTTGAGGATCCTGCTGACATGCACACCTTGTTGTTCTTGTGCTTGCGGCCGCACACATGGCAGAACTTGCAGCGGCGGCAGCACCAGTTCTCTTTGTTCTCCTCCTGGGGTCGCTCTTCAGGCCAGAGGCAGAAGCTGTGGAAGGGTTCGCAGCACACCTGGCAGTAGATCATCTGAGGGGAGGTGGTAAGGCAGAAGGCAGTCAGCATCAGGAGAACACATATTGCACAAAAACTACTGTTTTCCAAGATAACCCAGGGTAGCTCTTCATTAAGCCTACACAGCCTCCTAGTTTTCCTCAAAACAGTAATACTTACCTACAATGAAATGTAATTATTCTAATGACAATATGGCAAACACCCGGACAGAATATTCTGTAAATGCATTTCCACGGTTACCTCATGGTGTCCTTTGCTGGCACAGAGCAGGCAGACAGGATGAGGGGTGACTGGGATGGAGGTGAGGATACTCAGACCGCCCATCAACCACACGTTCTGGACGGCACAGTCCTCCTGGGAGAAAGACGAGAGAAAGAAACACAATAATGGTGTGACTTAATGAATGTTTGTATGGGAGGGAGATAGAAAGCAAGTACTGTTTTTAATGAAATGCTATACCACTATACTGCTTTGGCAATATTTTCAAATGGTATTTCAAACCAATAAAATAATCTGAATGAGAGAGACCCTCACCTTAAAGTCTACGCGGATCCTGTGCATCCCGGTCTTCAAGTGGCCCTTTTGGGGGAATCCGTTGATTAGCGTGGCGAGGATGTTAGTTGGTGTGTGTTCTGCAGCGTTCTGGGAACGAAGGACATAGTGGGGATCAATTCTGGGATTATGTTGCAGCACAGCCTCTTTAACAATAGTCTCCTCCTCTTCCTGTGAAGACTCCTCCTCCTCTGGCTCCTCCTCCTGCATGACCGACTGCACCACAAATGGGGGCAACCGTTGCAGCTGCACCTGCAGTCGCCACTGTAACCGCAACGGTGGGATCCTGGGTGGGCACGGCTCGCTGGGGCTCCTTGTTATGTGGCTCTCTGTGACCAGCAGCCCTGGATGGTGCTCCTCTGAGTTGCTCCCCTGTGCATGTGAAGGGGGGGAATGCTTAAGCAAAAGAGGGGGACCAGCGTTACAGCACGACCACGGTCACATGCTAGGTGGCGGGTAGCGGCAGCAAGGTAGAGGAAAGAGGAGAGCCACCAAAACTACCTTTGGCTTTGAGAGAAAAGTCTAGCTAGGAGGAGTGAAGGAGAGGAGGTAAGAGAGGGTTAGATAAGCTAATCATTGTTAAAGCATGCCTAGTCAAACCAGAAAGAAAGAAAGAGGACCCTTTACCACAGTAGTTAACTGTGAGGAGGTAAGAGAGGGTTAGATAAGCTAATATTTGTTAAAGCATGCCTAGTCAAACCAGAAAGAAAGAAAGATGACCCATTACCACAGTAGTTAACTGTGAGAGGAGGTAAGAGAGGGTTAAGATAAGCTAATCATTGTTAAAACATGCCTAGTCAAACCAGAAAGAAAGAAAGAGGACCCATTACCACAGTATTTAACTGTGAGAGGAGGTAAGAGAGGTTTAGATAAGCTAATCATTGTTAAAGCAAGCCTAGTCAAACCAGAAAGAGGACCCATTACCCACAGTAAACTGTGAGTGGGAGAGAATGAGCAAGATCATGCCTGTCAAAAGAAACATTGAGTCACGGCATCTTTGGATTCCAGACGATTAAATTCCAGACAAATTAAGCAAGATTGCAGAGGATCCAGAGGTTTTTGAATTAAGGTATAACGCATGCGTCGGCGATTAATGTGAAAGCTTTTCCCAACATCAGACATTTTAAGCTTCAGCACCAAAAAGAAGGGGACCACACTAGAAAATAAACAGTGCACATTTGATTGTGCATTTTGATGGAAGTGGTTATTGGAGCTGCTCACTCCTGCACACAGATGACAAGGTTAGAGTGTGAGAGACTGATCAGTTAATCAGTTAATCTACTCACTCACATGAGTAATGTCAGGCAGAGACAGTTCTACGGGTAATTACCTTGTCGGCTCTGCGTCGGCCCAGCAGTCCTTTGGGTGGCCCAGGTCTGCGGTGCCTTACAACTTCACTGGGCACTGGGCCCTCCTCTGGAGCTAGGAGATCAGAGGGAGCAGCATCAGTCAGTCAGAGAGCAAATGGGTTTTAAAACATAAACTCTCTACTCAAACCAATACCCTGAAACCACTCAATGGTACTTTGGCATTTCTGACCTGCAAGTCTATCCTCAAAACACAGTCATCCTCAATCTCAAATCACTATGGTCACTAACATCCACCCCTTTTCTTCTGATCTGCCTGACTAAAGGCTATAAATCCTTCAACTATCTGTCAAATCACTCCATTTCAAAGATAGAGTTCAATGGATCATGTTGTGGTGCAACTCAAAAGGTGAGGCACAAATATGCATTGACCTATATTGTCATCATACACTAAGGCTCCTATCCCTGTGTACGGCATTACCTTGGTTGCTTGGGGCGACAGGATTCTTTACAGGACTCTTGACTGCTGCTTTTCCGCCCATGTCCTCGTCCGAGTCGGACTTCAGCAGGCTGCTGTAGGAGCGAGGTGTCACGTTCCGCCTTGGCTGCTTTCTGGTGGAAAGGCTCAGGCAGTCTCCAGGGGTTGCCGGGTCCAACCCCTCCTCTGCCTCTCCATCCTCCCAGGACACCGACCCCTCGTCATCATTGGACTTAAACACATTGGCTGATGACCTGCGTCGCCGCCTTGAAAGGACTGCACAACAAATTGAAGCCCAATGGTAACACTGAAATCATTGGCTGAATATTTGGGCCATGATGCAGACCACCGTGATCGTGTGGTTCAGTTAAAGGTGTCAATGTAATTGGTAAGAACAGCAAAAACACACAAGTGGCTTGTAGTCATTAGTAATTGATCCACTGGATTCCAGTTGAAGTCTTCGAGACCCTTGTGCTTGCCAACGGAGCGGCCAGGGGAACTGGTCCTCCTTACCTTCAGGCTATGCTCAAAACCTACATCCCAACCCATGCACTCCGTTCCTCCACCTATAGCAGGGTAGCTCCCGCTCAGCCCAGTCAAAGCTCTTCTCTTTCCTAGCACCCCAACGCTTCCCCTTAAAGTCAGGACAGCGGTGTCCCTCCCAATCTTTCGAAATCATCCTGCCTCTGAAGAGTACATTACATTTTTTTTTAAAGAGCCCCCATCCTGAAAAAAGGCACTTGGCTTGTCCTACTAACACTGACTTTGAAATACGTTGTTGATGAAAAATGTACTTGATACGATTGTGATGTTGTCGTTTCACCTAGCTATCTTAAGATGAATGCACCAATTGTAAGATGCTCTGGACAAGAGTCTGCTAAATGACTCAAATGTAAAATTATATAAATACAGATATATTAAACACAACTCCAACAAACCTGTGAATGCCTTCATGCCACGCTTTACTTTCCTCGCCTCAATCCGAACACATCGCTTTAACCTGGTGGCACAGGGAAATATTTATTATCATTTTAAAATGGGTATCATGTTCAATTTGTACACAAAACAACCAAGAAGAAAATACAGTGAGTGTTTGTCCATGAGTAGATGAATAATAGTGGATGAAAAGTAGGAGCACTTACACACAGCACTGGCGTCTGGTGTTGGGCCCTCCAAACTTGGGCTTGTCCAGGCAGTTGAAGCAGGTGCCGCAGTCACCCTCATGGAGGCAGCCCTGGCAGGACCCACAGCGGGTGGCACGACCCCCAGGACCAACCTCGCTATAGTTCCGCTTTAACTTGCGCTGCTTGCTGTACTTGTGCTTCTGTCTTGTCCTCTTGTGCTCCTGAGTGTGCTCGATTTCCTGATCAGAGGGGTCATCAGCAATGTCTAAAAACAAAGAGAGCATGAGAGAGCGTGGGAGAGATTAAAAAATGATTTGTTAACATAGGTGACTGAGCTTAGGTCACATACCTGAAATCGACAGAAAGCTAAACACCAGAAAAAGAAAACAAAATGGTAACTACAGTTCTTAGCAGTGTGCTTCATAAACATAAAGGTTACCTTCTACAGCTGGTGAGGTGGTGATGCCCTCTCTCTCATGGAGGGGCAGAGCGCTAAGCCTGGGGATATCGTCAGGCACCATGGCACGGGGTTGCCCCAACGCCACCGCTGCTGCCCGACAGACATGCTTGATGCGTGGACCACCAAGGAGCTGGTCCTATGGGAACAGGATTATGCGGGGAACACGGTCATAAATTAAACTATTACAATGAAACTCCACTCTAAAGACAGACACCAAAATGCAGCCACCGCACAAATGGCCTAAGCATTTTCAAGAGAAACCTTAGATAGGCCACTAACAAAACACTGTACTATAAACATCAACAATACAGAAATGTTAAACCACAAAATCTAAAAACAGAGAAGAAAAGAGATGGACACAGACAAAGACAAAAACACAGCCAGGGTCAAGAAACAGGGGCTCACCTGAGCAGAGCCTCCTATCCTCCTCCCCCCTCCAACTCTTAAATCTCTGGGACTGAGTTTTACAGATCCAGACAGGAGCTGAAAGAAACAAGGGTATAAAAGTGAAATTATATTAATGAAACCGCCTAATAATTGAAATTGGTTTTAATCCAACAAATCTGTGCCAAATTAATACACTGTAAGCCGACATTCAACTGTTACCAACAGCCCTGCTAATTCAGGGTAAATCAATGGTAGCGCCCAAAATGGAACCCTATTCCCTATGTTGTGCACTACTTTTAACCAAAGGGGCACACCACAGGGAAGTGTGTGCCATTTGGGATGCAGACAGGGTCAATCAAGGTCACCGATTCTGACCTGTGATGACTTCATTGGCCTTTGCTGGTCAATCTTTACCAGCTGCAACTTGGCTCTCTTCAGCTGGTCGATCTTAATGAGCTGAACCTTGGCCCTCTTCAGCAGATGGAACATCCTCTTGTTGGTGCCGGTGAGGTTGATACGATGGCTGGTGCCCCCCTGTTCCACCACCACCCCATCATCACCCCCATTAGCCTGGCTCACTCCTTCGTAAACTCCTTCAGGTGCGGACTCTGCTCCTGGGGAGAAGAATCAGTCAACTGTCACTAACTTCCAAAGGGCTGACTGTGTCAAACTTGAGACAGCCTGTATATCAAATTGTATTCGTCACATGCGCCAAATACAACAGACCTTACCGTGAAATGCTTACTTACTACAAGCCCTTAATCAACAATGAAGTTGAAGAAATAGAGCTAAGAAAATATTTAAAAAATAAATAAATAAAGTTACCATAAAATTATAACAATAATGAGGCAATATATGGCAGCGAGTCAATGTGCAGGGGTACAGGTGAGTCAAGGTACTTTTTGGGGGGCCTTCTGACACCTCTTAATATATACAGTGTGGCAAAAAAGTATTTAGTCAGCCACCAATTGTGCAAGTTCTCCCATTTAAAAAGATGAGAGAGGCCTGTAATTTTCATCATAGGTACACTTCAACTATGACGGACAAAATGAGAAAAAAAATCCAGAAAATCACATTGTAGGATTTTTTATGAAAATTAGTGGAAAATAATTATTTGGTCACCTACAAACAAGCAAGATCTCTGGCTCTCACAGACCTATAACTTCTTCTTTAAGAGGCTCCTCTGTCCTCCACTCGTTACCTGTATTAAAGGCACCTGTTTGAACTTATCAGTATAAAAGACACCTATCCACAACCACAAACAGTCACACTCCAAACTCCACTATGGCCAAGACCAAAGAGCTGTCAAAGGACACCAGAAACAAAATTGTAGACCTGCACCAGGCTGGGAAGACTGAATCTGCAATAGGTAAGCAGCTTGGTTTGAAGAAATCAACTGTGGGAGCAATTATTAGGAAAGGCATACAAGACCACTGATAATCTCCCTCGATCTGGGGCTCCACGCAAGATCTCACCCCGTGGGGTCAAAATGATCACAAGAACGGTGAGCAAAAATCCCAGAACCACACGGGGGGACCTAGTGAATGACCTGCAGAGAGCTGGGACCAAAGTAACAAAGCCTACCATCAGTAACACACTACGCCGCCATGGACTCAAATCCTGCAGTGCCAGACGTGTCCCCCTGCTTAAGCCAGTACATGTCCAGGCCCGTCTGAAGTTTGCTAGAGAGCATTTGGATGATCCAGAAGAAGATGGGGAGAATGTCATATGGTCAGATGAAACCAAAATATAACTTTTTGGTAAAAACTCAACTAGTCATGTTTGGAGGACAAAGAATGCCGAGTTGCATCCAAAGAACACCATACCTACTGTGAAGCATGGGGGTGGAAACATCATGCTTTGGGGCAGTTTTTCTGCAAAGGGACCAGGACGACTGATCCGTGTAAAGGAAAGGAATGAATGGGGCCATGTATCATGAGATTGAGTGAAAACCTCCTTCCATCAGCAAGGGCATTGAAGATGAAACGTGGCTGGGTCTTTCAGCATGACAATGATCCCAAACACACCGCCCGGGCATAAGAAGCATTTCAAGGTCCTGGAGTGGCCTAGCCAGTCTCCAGATCTTAACCCCAAAGAAAAATCTTTGGAGGGAGTTGAAAGTCCGTGTTGCCCAGCAACAGCCACAAAACATCACTGCTCTAGAGGAGATCTGCATGGAGGAATGAGCCAAAATACCAGCAACAGTGTGTGAAAACCTTGTGAAGACTTACAGAAAGCATTTGACCTCTGTTGGCAATGACAAAGGGTATATAACAAAGTATTGAGATAAACTTTTGTTATTGTCCAAGTACTTATTTTCCACCATAATTTGCAAAATAATTCATAAAAAATCCTACAATGTGATTTTCTGGATTTTTTTTTCTCATTTTGTCTGTCATCGTTGAAGTGTACCTATGATGAATATTACAGGCCTCTCATCTTTTTAAGTGGGAGAACAATTGGTGGCTGACTAAATACTTTTTTCCCCCACTGGATATATATATATACATACACCAAGGAACTTGAAACTCTCGACCCGCTCCACTTCAGCCAATGTTAATGGGGGCCTGTTCGGCCCTCTTTTTCCTATAGTCCACGATCAGCTCATTTGTCTTGCTCACATTGAGGGAGAGGTTGTTGTCCTGGCACCAGACTGCCAGGTCTCCTCCCTATAGGCTGTCTAATCGTTGTCGGTGATCAGGCCTACCATTGTTGGCCACGTAAGTCGTGGGTGAACAGGGAGTACAGGAGGGGACTAAGAACACACTTCTGAGGGGCCCCAGTGTTGAAGATCAGCGAGGCAGATGTGTTGTTACCTAACCTTACCATCTGGGAGCGGCCCATCAGGAAGTCCAGGATCCAGTTGCAGGGGGAGGTGTTCAGTCCCAGGGTCCTTAGCTTAGTGATGAGCTTTGTGTGGACTAGGATGTTGGATGTTGAACTGTAGTCAATGAACAGCATTCTCACATAGCCAGAAGAGGACTGGCCACCCCTCAGAGCCTGGTTCCTCTCTAGGTTTCTTCCTAGGTTCTGACCTTTCTAGTGAGTTTTGGCTTGCTGTTGGGGGTTTTAGGCTGGGTTTCTGTACAGCACTTTGTGACATCAGCCGATGTAAAAAGGGCTTTATAAAAAAGACGTGATTGATTGACATAGATGTCCTTTTTGTCCAGGTGGGAAAGGGCAGTGTGGAGTGCAATAGAGATTGAGTGATCTATGGATATGTTGGTTGGTATGCGAATTGGAGTGGGTCTAGGGTTTCTGGCATGATGTTGTTGATGTGAGCCACGACCAGCCTTTCACGTCAGTAGCCATGAAGTGTTTTGAGTGCTACGGGGCGGTAATTATTTAAGTAGGTTACCTTCGCTTTCTCGGACACAGGGACTTTGTTGGTCTGTTTGAAAACATGTAGGTATAACAGACTCGGTCAGAGAGAGGTTGAAAATGTCAGTGAAGACACTTGTCCGTTGGTCCACCCATGCTTTGAGTAGACATCCTGGTAATCTGTATGGTCCCGCAGCTGTGAATTTTGACCTGTTTAAAGGTCTTGCTCACATCAGCTACGGAGAGCGTGATCACACAGTCATCCAGAACAGCTGGTGTTCTCATGCATGCTTCAGTGTTGCTTTCCTAGAAGCAGCATAAAACGCATCTCTCATCTGGAAGACTCGCGTCACTGGGCAGCTTGTGGCTGGGTTTTCACTTTGTAATCTGTAATATTTTTCAAGCCCTGCCACATACGACGAGTTGTGTAGTCGGATTCAATCTTAGTCCTGTATTGACGCTTTTCCTGTTTGATGGTTCGTCTGAGGGCACAGCGGGATTTCTTATAAGTGTGCGGATTAGTGTCCCGCTTCTTGAAATTCGCAGCTCTAGCCTTTTAGCTTGGTGCGGATGTTGCCTGTAATCCATGGCTCCCGGTTAGGAAATGTACGTACGTTGCCAATGCACTTATTGATGAAGCCGGTGACTGAGATGGTATACCATTGGATGAATCCCAGAACATATTCCAGTCTATTACAGAAAAACAGTCCTGTAGCGCAGCACCCGTGCATCTGACCACTTCCGTATTAAGCGAGTCACTGGTACTTCCTGCTTTAGTTTTTACTTGTAAGCAGGAAACAGGAGGATAGCAAGAATCAGGAGGATAGTGCACTACTTTTGACCAGAGCCTTCTGGCAAGCTATACTGCTCAAACCTATGGTAAAATGTTTCCTAAATGCACTAAAACATCGAAGAATAATACTTTTATCACAAAAGCCCAAATCATTTTCTGGAATAAAGAAACAGTTAGTTCCTAAATATCCATTAAGGAAAATATATATTACACACACACACGCATACAGTTTAAGTCGGAAGTTTACATGAACTTTAGCCAAATACATTTAAAACTCAGTTTCACAATTTCTGATATTTAATCCCCATAAAAATTCCCTGTCTTAGGTCAGTTAGGATCACCACTTTATTTTAAGAATGTGAACTGTCAGAATAATAGTAGAGAGAATGATTTATTTCAGCTTTTATTTCTTTCATCACATTCCCAGTTGGTCAGAAGTTTACAAACACTCAATTAGTATTTGGTAGCATTGCCTTTAAATTGTTTAACTTGCGTTAAACGTTTACGGTTGCCTTCCACAATAAGTTGGGTGAATTTTGTCCCATTCCTCCAGACAGAGCTGGTGTAACTGAGTCAGGTTGGTAGGCCTCCTTGCTAGCACACACTTTTTCAGTTCTGCCCACAAATGATCTATGGAATTGAGGTCAGGGCTTTGTGATGGCCACTCCAATACCTTGACTTTGTTGTCCTTAAGCCTTTGGAAGTATGCTTGGGGTCATTGGTCTTCCAAATGGACAATTTGCGACCAAGCTTTAACTTCCTGACTGGTGTCTTGAGACATTGCTTCAATATATCCACATAATTGTCCTTCCTTATGAAGCCATCTATTTTCTGAAGTGCACCAGTCCCTCCTGCAGCAAAGCACCCCCACAACATGATGCTGCCACCACCGTGCTTCATGGTTGGGATGGTGTACTTCGGCTTGCAAGCCTCCCCCTTTTTTCTCCAAACATAACGATGGTCATTATGGCCAAACAGTTCTAGACCAGAGGACATTTCTCCAAAAAGTACAATCTTTGTCCCCATGTGCAGTTGCAAACTGAAGTCTGGCTTTTTTAGTCTGTCTTTTTAAAAGCGGTTTTGGAGCAGTTCAGGCTTAAGGGGTTTTGGGCCCTTCAGGTTATGTCGATATAAGACTAGTTTTACTATGGATATAGATACTTTTGTACCTGTTTCCTCTAGCATCTTCACAAGGTCCTTTGCTGTTGTTCTGAGATTTGATTTGCACTTTTCACACTAAAGTAGGTTCATCTCTAGGGGACAGAACGTGTCTCCTTCCTGAGCGGTATGGTGGCTGTGTGGTCCCATGGTCTTTATACTTGCGTACTATTGTTTGTACATATGAACGTAGTACCTCCAGGCGTTTGGAAATTGCTCCCAAGGATTAACCAGACTTGTGGAAGTCTACAATTATCTTTGAGGACTTGACTGATTTCTTTTGATGTTCCCATGATGTCAAGCAAAGAGGCACCGAGTTTGAAGGTTGGACTTGAAATACATCCACAGGTACACCTCCAATTGACTCCAATTATGTCAATTAGCCTATCAAAAGCTTCTAAAAGCCATGAAACCATTTTCTGGAATTTTCTAAGTGGTTTAAAGGCACAGTCAACTTAGTGAATGTAAACTTATGACCCACTGGAATGGTGATAGATTATTTCACTAATTCACTGTCTGTAAACAATTGTTGGAAAAATGACTTGTGTCATGCACAAAGTAGATATCCTAACCGACTTAGCCTAACCTAACAAACTATAGTTTGTTAACAAGAAATTTGTGGAGTGGTTGAAAAACGAGTTTTAATGACTACAACCTAAGTGTATGTAAACTTCCGATTTCAACTGTATGTAACGGAGCACACAAAATGCCTTACCTTGGAAATGTTCTGCGTCGTTTGCTGCCTCCTCCATAGTCACAGATGATGCAGCTTGGGATGCAGCGGCAGCGTTACGGACCTGCACAGCCAGCTTCCTCACAACCCCGGGAGAGTTGAGGTCCTCCATTTTCAGCTTGGACCTCCCTCTCTTCCTAACCGGCGAGGTCAAACTCCGGTCCTCCTGGGCTTCTTCTTCTTCTTCTGCCGTTTCACCCTCAGCAGCACCAAGGCCTTTCTTCTTCTGGGCCAGGCTGAGGGTCAGCTTCTTGAGTCTCTCGTAGACCTCGAGGTGGGATGAGCCTGGGCTGAGCGTCGGGTCCTTCACAGACAGGGTTGAGGACAGGCTGGTCTGAAGTGTTTTTTTACCAGTTGAGCCCGAAACTTTAGGTTTGAACTCATTTTGACCTGGAGTTCGAGACAAGTGGTCAATGTCATCATTGAAGGATAGGCTCATGGCATCTTCCTCCTTCACCTTGCCTTGGCTATTCTTTTTCAGGGAGCCCCTGGGCCAGGATATTATCTCGTCATTGAGGAACCTCTTGGGTGCCTTGATGACACGTGAAGATCTGGCGCTCACCACAGGCGAGGAGAAGTTACTGCTGGCTCCCTGCTCGAGCTCTCCAGGGGACAGGAGAGGCTCGCCCTCTGTCCTAGTGCTCTCCCCCTGCGGCTGCTGCTCATTTCCCTCCTGCTTCACTGGGTCTGGGTGGTACTCTGGCACGTAAGTGTAGAATACAAACTTACGACGAAAGCGTTTCACAACAGACTCTGGCGTACTAAGCCTCTCCACATTCCCGGGCTTCCTCCTGTGGCCAAATATCGACTTGCGCTTATACTGTGTTGGTTTCTTTCTTTCCAGTGACATTGCTGGATTCTGCTCCATCTCAGCTCCAGCCTCAAGGGATTCCCCTGTTCCCTTGGACACTCTCCTCCTCTGCTGCTGCTTATTCACAGGTTTAGGGGACAGTGCTTCCCTTTGCGCTTGACCAATGTCAGGGTCCACACCAGTTTGGCCTGTTTGGTCTTGCTGAGATCCTCTTCTCTTCCCAGACATCTGTGGCTCAGATTGGTCTGGTTCGGTTTTGCCTGCTGTTACATCCCTGGCCTCTTTGCTCTTGGAGGCCTTCCCTTTGCCCTTGACCACTGTCAGGGTCCACACCAGTTTTCCCTGCTTGTCTCTGCTGGTTTGGGGTCGGGCTGTGCTGGACCCTGAGCCTCCCCTGCCCACCTTTGTTGTTTGGTCTTGCCTGTTCCTCTTTCTGGCTGTTGAAGACAATTCCACCACCTTCCTTCCCCTTTTTCTGTTGGAACCATTTGATTTTGCACTGCCATTGCCTTCTGAGGCCTTTGTCCCAGTAGTCTGCTTTCCTCTAGATTTAATCCCAGAACTGGGAGACATTTCTTGGGCTGACAGTTTGGCAATTATTTTGGGTTTCACAGCGTTTTCGTCTTCCTGACCCTCTCCAACTTTAGGGTCTTCTTTGGAGCCCTTCACTCCACTTTTCTCAAGCTTTGCTGTAAGTTCTGGAGCTGGGGGATGATTTTCTGGCTTCAAAAATGATAATTGGAGAGGCCTGCCTAGAAACAAGACAGGGAAACATAAGTGTCTTAATACGAATAGACCAATGTCAGACAATAAGTTGATGCATATTATAAGGTATGCTACCAAAGCTATAAATCCCAAATATGAACGCTACTGCATATTTCTGCTAGGAAATGTGAGAATTCCGGAGCACAATTGATATCTAACATTATTGTTCATCATTAGCCTACTTACTTTCAGAGATATTGTGTGCTGAGAGTGTTGGCCGGTATTCAGTCCCAAACCCAGGGAAATCATCATCCTAAAACACAAAAACCCAGGGTAGGAACACAATGCATTATTTAATGTTCACACATCACACTGTGTTCAGCAAAAAAATATATAATACATAATAACAACCAGAATTTAATACTTTGCATGTATACTACAGAAGGCCAACTCGATCTCATCACAGGGTTGGTAAGGGGTGGAATCAGATGAAACCATGGGCAGCAACCCAGCTGATATCTGGTTACAAACCGTCACACTGAACTGATTTGAGAGATCAGGCTTCAAAATGTAGTGGGGTATAACTGCAAATGTGTCATTTCAATTAGGTCTAGGATATTGCAAATGCAAAGTGTGAACATTGATCAAACTCTACTTTCCACAGAAAACATACACCATCATGAAATGTACAATGTTCACAAATACTGATCTGAATACTGTTTGTCCACATTGCTGGAAGATGAGGATGTGTAAGAAAAGGAACAATAAAAAACAACAAGGCAAAAATTGATCTAGACTAAAACTGCATCAGCTTAATAGGCTAAATTTAGCTAGCATCTCACTATCCGAGAGAGCAACCTACGACCATTCAATCTGTCCCAGAGTTATGCAGTCAGTCAAGTGTGACAAAAGAAACTGCAAAGATGATATGGGGGCCGGAGACTACCTTTTTACTGGAAGTAAAATCGGATTGGATATAGAAAGACCAGGGTGACAAAGGGAACTTTATTTGTGAAAAGACAAGACACTCGCATGACTAGCTGAGTTTGTATAAAGTTATATGCAGAGCTGCCTATTGCAGCCTGTATTCAAAAAGCATCTCAGAGTAGGAGTGCTGATCTAAGATCATTTTTGCCTTTTTAGATCATAATGAATTGACAGGGGGACCTGGGCCAGCAAACATAAAACATCTAGCATCAGGGACCCCCCCTCCATAGGGATGCACATTTTGGGAAACATTCAGAGGTGGAAACTTTCCTTGGGAATTAAAAGGAATATGGGAATTACAGAAATATGCAAATTAATATTAATACCATTTAAACGTAGATGGTTTTTTGCATTGGATATATTTACCATATGGAGACAGAAACATACACCTTTTTACCTTATCAAAAGTAGACTTTTGCAAATGATTAAATCATTCCATAGAAATAAAAATGTAGTTACAAATTTAACTTCAATTAAATGAGTTGACTCTTCACATGGGATGATTTCACTGAACAACAAAAGGGAATATTGAATGATCCCAATGATCCATCGCATCTCCAAAAAACGCTTTCAACATACATCTGTAAAATGAAAGTCGAGAAACTACAGCTATGGTTGTCATCCTCTCAGGCATCCATGTCTTCTCCCTGGAACTCCTCAATGTCCACCTCTTAAACATCAGAGTCTGAGGCCTCATCTTCACTGTCACTTTCCAACCTTGCTGAGGATGGCTTGTTGTCAGGCTCAAAAGGCCTCAAATTTCCCCGGATGGCCACCAATTTTTCAACCCTTGTTTTGGTCAGTCTGTTGCGTGCTTTGGTGTGTGTGTGCCCAAACAAGGACCAGTTGCGCTCGGAGGCGGCTGATGTTGGTAGGATTTTGAGGATGATGGAGGCAACAGCAGAAAGAGCCTCAGATTGCCAAAGTCCCTTCCACCAGGTGGCTGATGAGATATGTTGGCACAAATGCCATATTGAAACTCCACCCCAAAGCTCTTGCTTGGAAGTGAACTTCGCCAGAGTGCCAAGAACCTTGCCTCATCCAGAACAAGGTGGTAAGACACGGTAGTGACGACACCATAGGCCTTGTTGATCTTTACTCCAACCAGGATGCCCTTGCCAGCATACTTGGGGTCCAACACGTACTCTGCTGCGTGTATGGGCTTCAGGCAGAAGTCTTCACGCTTTTTGATGTATTTCAATACTGTAGTGTTCTCTGCTTAGAGCAACAGTGAAGTGAGCAGGGCAGTACGGATTTCTTCTCTTACATCTGCAAGCAGTCTGAACATCAGACAGGATGGAATTGTCTCCCTCAATCCGTGGAATGGCTACTGCTATTGGTTTCAGGCTGCTTACCACTCTCTCCCAAAATACATCATCCAGGAGGATCCTCTTGGTGGGGCTGTCCATATCAGCAGACTGTTTTGGCCATTTCTTGGAAACTCCTTCCCCTCCAAGAGACTGTCAAACATGATGACATGGGTGTTGCTGGGCAGCTTCAATGTGGTGCTCTCATTCTTCTCACTTTGCTTGGTGAGGTAGACTGCTGCTATAACTTGATGACCATTCACATACCTAACCATTTAATTGGCTCTCTTGTAGAGTGTATACATTGTTTTCAGTTCCATGATGTCCTTGAGGAGCAGATTCAATGCATGAGCAACACAGCCAATGGGTGTGATGTGAGGGCAGGACTCCTCCACTTTAGACCAAGCCGCCTTCATGTTTGCAGCATTGTCTGTCACCAGTGCAAATACCTTCAATGGCCTTGAGCCACAGATGACTGCCTTCAGCTCATCTGCAATGAAGAGACCGGTGTGTCTTGTCCCTTGTGTCTGTGCTCTTGTAGAATACTGGTTGAGGGGTGGAGATTTAGTTAATTATTCCTTGCCCACAAACAATCGACCACCCATCAGAGATGATTGCAATACCGTCTGCTTTCTCTATGATTTGCTTGACCTTCATTTGAACTCTGTTGAACTGTGCATCCAGTAAATGAGTAGATAAAGCATGTCTGGTTGGAGGGGTGTATGCTGGGAGAAGAACATTCAGAAATCTCTTCCAATACACATTGCCTATGAGCATCCGAGGTGAACCAGTTGCATTCACAGCTCGAGCAAGACATTCATCAGCATCGCTGACTACGTTCCTCCATTGAGTCAAAAAAACTTTGATTCCAGGAGGACCATGAGCTGTTGCCATCGATAAGGTGCCTGATTCATAATTTTCACCTCAAATAGAAGTAGAGGGACTTTTGTGATAGGTTGCTTGTTGTGAGCGCTGAGGGAACTTTATGCACTTGGCCAGATAATTCTGCATCTTTGTTGCATTCTTCACATATGATTTTGGCACAGT
Source organism: Oncorhynchus gorbuscha (assembly GCF_021184085.1). Lineage (NCBI taxonomy): Eukaryota > Metazoa > Chordata > Actinopteri > Salmoniformes > Salmonidae > Oncorhynchus > Oncorhynchus gorbuscha. Next base: position 25,787,357 of record NC_060196.1, read on the forward strand.
ACTTGCAAATGTACAGCTTTTCCTTCTACATTAGCTACAGTGAAATGCCTCCAAACATCAGATTGTGCCCGTAGCATTTTCCTGTAAAATAATAATAAATATATACATATATACACACATAAATAAATTGCTAAGCAGTTAAACTCTATTTGTAAGATAAATGTTTTAAAATGAAATATGTATAGAAACCCACATGGTAGCAAAAACAACAAGCAGAAAGTGTTATGTTAGAAATGGTTTAAACACACTTTGCTGTAGGATATTATTTACTAGTTAACAAAAAAGCATGTATGTCCTATAAAATATATTCACCCCACCCAGTATTGTAATCGGAACATACGAGAAAGCATGTAGTCCTGGGCTCAGTAGTGTGGGCTCAATAGCATCTCATTAGTGTGCAAGATCTTGACAATCAGCTTTACATGTAATGGCAGAGTGTACTGTGCATGCAGAGGGTTGCAATTCCATAGAATTGGGGATAGTTTAACCAAAATATGCCACAGGACCTAGAATTGCCTTATGTGTATCCCACTAAAAAACATTTTGGATGAATTTAAGCAAAATTATCTTCCTGGGCTTAACCTCACATGGAAAATTTCCAGAACAATTCTGGAAATTTACGGGAAGACTTCCGACCCTTTGCAACCCTGGTTACAAACCTATCATCAACAAACTACACTGGATGACCACAAAATTGCAGACCAAAAGAGCACATGAATATAGGATACATCTTGCTGATATTTCCACTTCTCCAATCAATTTGCTAGTTTCATCTTCTTGAACGTACTTTGTTCATTTCCTTCAACTTTGCCATAATAACAATTGTGTTGATATACACAAATAGTGATGACAGATTTGTGAGTGAATATAAAATAACATATTGATGTTGATTGAGTTAAAAGTTCCAATAGCTGACTTTAAAATGTGATGAAATCCTCTGTCGTATTTTGGCTCCTCCTATAGGCTATTGTGCTGCAATGATGTTATCCATTTGCACACTTTAGTTTTTGTACAATAAATTAAAATACCCATCAATTAGGTTGGAAGTTACTCATCTAGTTCATTACTGAAAATTTACTCACATTAAAATTTGTATTCATGCAAAATCCTACTGATTCAAGGTTCTCCTTCAGACAATTTAGTTTAATATTCAAACTCAACACATTAGTAGGTTTGCACTTCCCTAAGATACAGTACCAAAGGTTATTCTTATTTTACTATTTTCCACATTGTAGAATAATAGTGAAGACATCAAAACTATGAAATAACACATGGAAACATGTAGTAACCAAAAACGCTTAAAAAAAATAGAAATATATTTTATATTTGAGATTCTTCCAAGTAGCCACCCTATGCCTTGATGACAGCTTCGCAAACACTTGGAATTCTCTCAACCATCTTCATGAGGTAGACACCTGGAATGCATTTCAATTAACAGATGTGTCTTGTTCAAAGTTAATTTGTGGAATTTCTTTCCTTCTTAATGCATTTGAATCAACCAGTTGTGTTGTGACAAGATAGGGGTGGTATACAATAGATAAACCTATTTGGTAAAAGACCAAGTCCATATTATGGCAACAGCAGCTCAAATAAGCAAAGAGAAACAATAGTCTATCATTACTTTACGACATGAAGGTCAATCAATCCGTAAAATTTCAACAACTTTGAAAGTTTCTTCAAGTGCAGTTGCAAAAACCATGAAGCACTATAATGAAACCGGCTCTCATGAAGACCGCCACAGGAAAGTTAAGACCCAGAGTTACCTCTACTGCATAGGATAAATTAATTAGCATTCACTGCACCTCAGATCGCAGCCCAAATAAATGCTTCAGAGTTCAAGTAACAGACACGTCTCAATATCAACTGCGTGAATCAGGCCCTCATTGTCAAATTGCTGCAAAGAAACCACTACTAAAGGACACCAATAATAAGAAGAGACTTGCTTGGGCAAAGAAACAAGAACAATGGAGATTAGACTTGTGGAAATCTGTCCTATGGTCCGATGAGTCCAAAATTGAGATTTTTGGTTTTAACCCCCGTGTCTTCGTGAGACGCAGAGAAGGTGAACGGATGATCTCTGCATGTGTGGTTCCCACCATGAAGCATGGAGGGGGAGGTGTGATGGTGTGGGGGTGCTTTGCTGGTGACACTGTCAGTGATTTATTTAGAATCCAAGGCACACTTAACCAGCATGGCTTCCGCAGCATTCTGCAGCAATACACCATCCCACCTGGTTTACGCTTAGTAGGACTATCATTTTTTTTTACCAGACAATGACCCAACACACCTCCAGGCTTTTTAAGGGCTATTTGACCAAGGAGGAGAGTGATGGAGCGCTGCATCAGATGACCTGGCCTCCACGGTCATCCGACCTCAACCCAATTGAGATGGTTTGGGATGAGTTGGATCGCATAGTGAAGGGAAAGCAGCCAACAAGTGCTCAGCAAAAGTGGGAACTCCTTCAAGACTTTTGGATAAGCATTCCTGGTGAAGCTGGTTGAGAGAATGCCAAGAGTGTGCAAAGCTGTCAATGCAAAGTGGGTGGCTACTTTGAATTTTCAAATATAAAATATTTTGATTTCTTTCTTTTTGGTTACTACATGATTCCATATTATTCTGCAATGTAGAAAATAGTCATAAAAAAATATATTTAAAAAACTTGAATGAGTAGGTGTGTCCAAACTTTTGACTGGTACTGTACATTAATAAATGAAAGGTGAGTTTCCTCTAACTATACCTCTGAATCAGTGAATAGCCTACATAACGTTTCCTGAACATAAATATAGTCAGCATTCAGCAATCAATCGAACATGTGAATTGCTATAGTTACAATTTAACAAATATAAATTAATCCAGGCAGGCCATTTTAAAGAAGAAGTTGCAACATATCTAACACAAATCAATTAATGTAGGCAAACATTTATCAACTAGTATATAAACTTCACTGAGAGTGCACAGGTGCGTTTTGGCACACATACATATTTTACACACACATCTATCTTCACATTCTGCTAATGGTAAATCTCATTCAGTGTAGAGGTCGACCGATTAATCGGAATGGACGATTTCAAGTTTTCATAACAATCGGTAATCGGCATTTTGGGACACCGATCATGGACGATTACATTGCAATCCACAAGAAGACTGCGTGACAGGCTGACTACCTTATATACAAGAGCAGCAAGAAGCCAAGGTAAGGTGCTAGCTAGCATTAAACGTATCTTATAAAAAACAATCAATCTTAACATTATCACCAGTTAACTACACATGGTTGATGATATTACTAGTTAATCCAGCTTGTCCTGTGTTGCATATAATTGATGCGGTGCCGGGTGATTTAACAAGCTCGTTCGCGAAAAAAGCACTATCGTTGAGGTAATGTGAACCTAACTATAAACATCAACGCCTTTCTTAAAATCAATGCACAAGTATATATTTTTTAAACCTGCATATTTAGTTCATATTGCCTGCTAACATGAATTTCTTTTAACTGGGGAAATTGTGTACCTTCTCTTGCTTTCTGTGCAACAGAGTCAGGGTATATGCAGCAGTTTGGGGCGCCTGGATCTTTGCGAACTTTGTGAAAACTTTCTTTCTAACAAAAACAGCAACCTTCGCCAAACGGGGGATGATTTGACAAAAGAGCATTTGGAAGAAAAGCACAGTCGTTGCACGAACGTACCTAACCATAAACAGCAATGCCTTTCTTAAAATCAATACACAGAAGTATATATTTTTAAACCTGCATATTTAGTTCAAATAAATTCATGTTACCAGGCAATATTAAACTAGGGAAATTGTGTCACTTCTCTTGCGCTCATTGCACGCAGAGTCAGGGTATATGCAACAGTTTGGGCCGCCTGGCTCGTTGCAAATTAATTTGCCAGAATTCTACGTAATTATGACATAACATTTAAGGTTGTGCAATGTAAAAGCAATATTTAGACTTATGGATGCCATCCGTTAGATAAAATACGGAACGGTTCCGTATTTCACTGAAAAAATAAACGTTTTGTTTTCGAAATGATAGTTTACAGATTTGAACATATTAATGACATATGGCTCGTATTTCTGTGTTTATTTTATTATAACTAAGTCTATGATTTGATAGGGCAGTCTGACTGAGGGGTGGTAGGCAGCAGCAGGCTCGTAAGCATTGATTCAAACAGGACTTTCCTGCTCTTCGCAATGCTTGAAGCACAGCCATGTTCATGACTTCAAGCCTATCAACTCCCGAGATTAGGCTAGCAATACTAAATTACCTATAATAATAATAATAATAAGAACATCCAATAGTCAAAGGTCTATGAAATACAAATGGTATAGAGAGATAGTCCTATAAGAACTACACCCCATTGAAGACTCATGTTAAAAGGAACCACCAGCTTTCATATGTTCTCAGGTTCTGAGCAAGGAACTTAAACATGAGCTTTTTACATATTGCACTTTTACTTTCTTCTCCAACACTTTGTTTTTGCATTATTTAAACCAAATTGAACATGTTTCATTATTTATTTGAGACTAAATTGATTTTATTGATGTATTATATTTTAAGTTAAAATAAAAGTTCTCATTGTTCATTCAGTATTGTTGTAATTGTAATTATTACAAATATATACATAAAAATTGTCCGATTAATCTGTATCGGCTTTTTTTGGTCCTCCGATAATCGGTGAAAAATCACAAATCAGTCAACCTCTAATTCAGGGGTGGCAGGTAGCCTAGCGGTTAAGAGCATTGGACCAATAACCAAAAGGTTGCTGGTTTGAATTTCAGAGCTGGCTAAGTGAAATATGTTGACTTAACCCTAATTGCTCCTTTAAGTCGCTCTGGATAAGAGAGTCTGCTAAATGACTAAAATATAAATGAATCAGAATGAATACATCCCTGTCAGAGAAACCATGCCACTGCTGTACTGCACACCGGAAAGGCTCAGTGTTCCCATTTTGAACCATTTCACGTGTCTGAAGTAACAAATTTGGCCTTCCCGGCAGGCCTAGAGAACAAATCAAGTGCACAATAGGCCTAACGCTGGCCAATCGGATGGCTTAGACTACCATGTCTGCAGTAACATAGCAGCCGTAAAAGAAAGCTAGCACAAAGTTGATACTGTGAGATTTCAAAACTTTTAAAACCATGAACGGAGAGACTGTCAATGAACACAGAAACGAGCTGCTGTTTTTATGAGTTTAAGTTCTTACTTAGCACTGTCAACCCTTTTATATGCTATTAAAATGTGCATTCTTCCTACTTCCACTGCAACCAATACTGCAGCTGTAATGAATGAGTAGGAAAGTGTATCGATAGGCTTGCATCATTATTAGCGTGTTAGGTCTTTTTTTTATATGTAGAAATATTTAACTTTCTCTGTTCATAGGAGTAGCAACATTAATTTCTGTATGAGGAAGAAATAATGCGGTGCGACTCAAGTGTGCCATCAGCTGGAAGACAGTGTCCCTTTTCGGTCAGTGGAGGAAAGGGAGAGTAGCGGGACATTTAAAGGTGAACCTTAGTCTCCTCCTGCTCTCTCCCTCCGCTAAGACGAACCATCAGCCCAGTAAAATATTCAAATGTATGCTCACTCAGCTGTTCCTCACAAGTAATATAACAACTGATCTACTACCGGTTTGCCTCCCATTCGCTATTCAGGTGTATAGGCCAGTTGTTCCAAACCATGGGTACTAGGACCCCTAGGGGTACTTGGCCTATCCACAGGGGGGGATGTGAGAAGACTCGTGAGACCATAGGCCTACAGGTAAAATGCACAAGGGGTACTTCAGGGGTAATCCGGGCAGAGCAAAAGTCAGTTGGTGGCACAATACCCTAAAAGGGTTGGGAACCACCCGTATTGGCTATGGCCTGCCTACCATTGACTATCAGTCACCCACCACTTTGCAACGTGAGCTTGAGGTAGTATAACTGTTTAAAACCTGAACGTTTTACTTTAATTCAAATAATGAAGCCTATTTTACCTTGCTTCAAAGTTGCCTTGCGAAAATCCATCCATAGAAACGTGGAGGCAATAATTTTATGAAGACTTCCTCATGCAATTAACCAACATTTCTCTCCTATTCTATTTTCATATCAACTCTCTTTCATTGTCCAGGAATCCACAGGCACAATCCTAGTAATAGTAGCAACACATCATAATTGTTGCTATTAGATTCACCATCTTTCTACGTTCTAAAAGGAGATTTTTATCTCTGTCACAACTGTTCGCATTAGGTTTAGAATGGTGTTTTCCGCTAATTGCATTTTGGCAAATGACGTTTTATTAGCCACTTCATTACAGGAGTTGCATATTCAATAATAGGCTATAGCCTTTTGAACTGTAGGATGATAAGTTCGCTATTGTTGCATGTTTCCATTAAGCTCTTCATGAAAAAGTTCCAGTCCTTGTATGCATGCACCGTATTCAGTGTGGATGTGGCAAAGTGAGAGGTTTCACTTTCGCAAAAATATGTCCAAAATAAGACCAATATGTTAATATGGGCTTATTTTGAGTCTAAACTTGTCGCTTGCCTTCCCGCATTGGGCTGACTCCAATTGTTAGGATGGAAACATAAGCATCTCGCCATTATATACAGATCTCGAATAGTATTTTCTGTTGGACACTTCATTTTACTGTTTGGAAACAATTTAACTGTTTGTTGACAGGTTAATGAGGGTCAGTTAGTCGGCAGCAAAATTTTCCAAAATGTGCATCCCTAATTGGGCCTATAGCCTACAGCACAAACTTAATTTCTATAGTACTGTTTTTAATACATTATAGTTGCATAGGCTTACGTTTTTTAAGTAATGTAATTTTTTTGCATTTTGACTCAAAGTGATCTTCACTCAGAAATGGTTGGTGACCACGGGTCTCAATAGACTAGTTCTAAATTGCTTGCAGAATTGGGCATGTCAAGCAGATATTAGCTTAGTTGTGAGCATGGCATGGGCGCCAATTTGATTGACGATACGATGACAAGCTCACAAAAAAAGATAACTGTCAATACTATAGCCCGACTATACGCACGACACTTACCACTTTGCAATGTGAGCTTGAGCCAGTATCATTTTTTTAACCCTAAATGTTTTACTTGACTTTATTGCACTCCACACTGTCATTTCACACCTGGACAAAAGGAACACCTATGTGAGAATGCTATTCATTGACTACAGCTTAGCGTTCAACACCATAGTGCCCTCAAAGCTCATCACTAAGCTATGGTCCCTGAGATTAAACACCTCCCTCTGCAACTGGATCCTGGACTTCCTGACGTGCCGCCCCAAGGTGGTAAGGGTAGGTAACTACACATCCGCCATGCTGATTCTCAACACTGGGGCCCCTCATGGGTGCGTGCTCAGTCCCCTCCTGTACTCCCTCTTCACTCATGACTGCACGGCCAAGCATGACTCCATCATCATCATTAAGTTTGCTGATGACAACAGTGGTAGGCCTGATCAGCGACAACGATGAGACAGCCTATTGGGAGGTGGTCAGAGACCTGACCTTGTGGTGCAAGGACAACAATCTCTCCCTCAACGTGATCAAGACAAAGGAGACGATTGTGGACTACAGGAAAAGGAGGACCGAGTATGCCCCATTCTCATCGAAGGGGCTGTAGTGAAGCAGGTTGAGAGCTTCAAGTTCCTTGGCGTTCACCAACAAACTAACATGGTCCAAGCACACCAAGACAGTTGTGAAGATAGCACGACAAAACCTATTGCCCCTCAAGAGACTAAAAATATTTAGCATGGGTCCTCAGATCCTCAAAAGGTTTTACAGCTGCACCATTGAGAGCACCCCTGACTGGTTGCATCATTGCCTGGCATGGCAACAGCTCGGCCTCCGACCACAAGACACTACAGAGGGTAGTGCTTAAGGCCCAGTACATCACCGGGGCCAAGACTCCTGCCATCCAGGACCTCGACTCCAGCCACTAGTCAATAGACTGTTCTCTCTGCTATCGCACGGCAAGCGGTACCGAAGCGCCAAGTCTAGGTCCAAGAGGCTTCTAAACAACTTCTACCCCCAAGCCATAACAGTCCTGAACAGCTAATAAAAATGGCTACCCAGACTATTTGCATTGCCCCCCCCAACCCTATACGGCTGCTACTCTGTTATTATCTATGCATAGCCACTTTAATCACTCCACCTACATGTACATATTTACCTCAACACCGGTGCCCCCACACTTTGACACAAACTCTGTACCGGTACCCCCTGTATATAGCCCCGCTATTGTTATTTACTGCTGCTCTTTAATAGTTTGTTATTCTCTCTTTTGCTTTTTTTAGAGATTTCCTTAAAACTGCATTGTTGGTTAAGGGCTTGTAAAGTAAGCATTTCACTGAAAGGTGAAATGTACACCTGCTGTAGACCTTACATGTGACAAATAACATTTGACTTGATTTGAATAATGAGGCCTGTTTTACCTTGCTTCAAAGTTGCCTTGCGAAAATACATCAGCAGAAACGTGGAGGCATTTTATGAAGACTTCTTCATGCAATTAACCAGCATTTCTCTCCTATTCTATTTTCATATCAACTCTCTTTCATTGTCCAGAAATCCAAAGGCACAATCCTAGTCATATTAGCGACACAACATAATTGTTGCTATTTGATTCACAAACCTCGTTGCTAGAGTAATGCTTTTAATACGTTAATGTTGCATAGGCTTACGTTTTTTAAGTCATGTAAAACATGTATTCTGATCGGTAGATCTTGCGTTGCATTTTGACTCAAAGTGATCTTCACTCAGAAATGGTTGGTGACCACTGGTCTCAGTAGACTAGTTCTACATTGCTTGCGGAATGAGGCATGTCACGCAGCAATTAGCCTAGTTGTTGTGAGCATGGCATGAGCGCCAATTCGATTGAGAATGTGAAGACAAGCTCACATAAAAGATAACAGTCAATACTAGTAGGCTATGGTGTGAGAAGTCAGTTAAATATAAGCTAGAACAAACTGCTCTTAGTTTAAATGACACACGGGCCAAGCTTTTGGTGTAGCCCACTTAAAGCATGCTGTGGAATGTCTCAAAATCGTTTCTGTTCCACAGGCCAGACATATTTTACGAACGATGGGGGCTGTCGGGAGTGGACCAAATGACAGATACTATGGCATAATCTGACTGAACGTCGATACCAAAGATGTTATGTGTTGATACTACGTAGAGTGATGGTGGATGTATGAAAATGTGACTGTTGCAAAAGTTGCTAACTAGATAGCATCACTTGCTAACTACATTGTTTTAGTAGTTAGTTAAATTGGCAGAAAAACTTGTATCCAGACATAGTAATGTTGGCTACCGCCAATTTCACCGCCTAAAATCATCGATTGTCAAAGATCCTGGTAACGTTAATGTCAGTCTAGGAGGCTGTCAGGAGATGTTTTCACTGTTAGCTACTAACGTGTACTTTTCTCCGAGTACAGTGGATTGGTACAGTAACTAGCAAACATCTGAACCACAATCTGGATTCATAAAGAGGCGTTGAATACGGCTAGAACGTCACCTGTAAACCCAGATTCTGGTTCAGCAAGAATTCAAGTTTGAACAATTGTATAGCTGGATGTCTACTGTAGCCAGGTAACGAACGTTGTCAGACACTTGATTCTCAATATAATCTATATTACACGGCGAAGGCTGTGGAACATACACGTGTTAATTGGGTCTGTTGCACGGCTTGGAAACTCACCTCTCCACTCCCGCTTGAGTAGAAACCCGCGTCTCTCTGGCGCCTATGTTTATCAGCAATCCCGAGTAAACGCAGCAGTGACGGGTCCTCGCTCAACGTTAGTCCAATGTTGATGGGCCTCCGGCCTCCAGTGACTATCCCTCCACTTTCCGAGCCCAACCTTCCCCGCTGCGGACGTTTCTCCGATCGTAGCCGAATACGAGATGTCCATGGCCGGCCCGGGAAACGGGCCCGGGCTACGGCCGGCGTGCTGGAACAAGCGCCATTAGCGGGAGATGATAATCCCCCTCCCGCTGCCGCCATTATTCACTACTATAACAACAACGGTGGTGGTGCGCTGTGTCTGTAGCGCTTCTGGTGAAACAAGATGGAAAGGCGCGAGATAGGAAGGAAATACCGTTGCATCATGGGAAAACGAGTTTGTTGCGTTTCAGAATTCTCCGCATTCTTTTTGAGTGTTTATGAATGTGGAGTGCATATACATTGTTTTATTCGTGTTTTATATTTCCATTAAGTAAAAAAAGTATTAAAAGGAAATAAAATAACATAAACATACATGTATAGTATAATACATTATTATTCAAGTATACAGTCCACTTGCAGTAAATGTTTGCAACTTTTACCCTTTTTCTTCCTTCTGCCCACTTGCTCCTCTCCTTTTTACCATAATATGTATATATTGTTGTGCAGGTAACCACACAGATTCTTATTTGTAATGAGGATCTTAAGTGGTGATCACAGCAATATAAAATATCCCTCAAAATTGATGTCATTCCATCTCTCTCTGCATTCCTTCTCCATGATACTCATTTCCATTTGGCTCAACACCTGCCAGTATTTTTATATGGTGACTCTCAGAGCATCCATCTCCTTCAACAGCACCACCCTTATATATCCTGTTTCTCTACTGCTTCTCGACCAATCCCTCGTAAACCTATCTACTCTTTTCCTCCTCCACAGCACCATCCCTCTTTCCTGTTTCTCCGCTGCTCTTCTCCAGAATGGTTTTGACCTGGACCCATCCCTCCTTAGCCCATCTCCTTTTCTCCCCCACTCCTCTTAGCCAGGTTAATCTCTAGCTCACTCCTTAGCTGGTTCCAGGTGTTATTCTCCTCTTTCCCATTCTCAACTACAAGCGGTTGCCTTATTTTAGGCTTCTTTTGAGCGTCTGCTAAATGACTTAAATGTAAATGTTTTAACCTTCATTCACCCTTGATCTTTTCCTTTTTTTGCCTTTTGATTTCCTCCTCATTCTCCATCCTCACTAGCTCCTTCTGCCACAGCTGCAATAAATGGAAAAGATAAGCACCATACAATCTTACTCAGTACTCATCTTTTCCATTAATTTCAGGTTCACACACTAGTTTCCCATAACCTCAAATTCACATAAATTACAGACTGCAATTTAAAAATCACTCCTTACTCTTTAATTATGGATGAAAAAAAGTACAAGATCATATCACAACAACGACATCCTTCACAGAACCATATATTCTCCGGACCAATATATATACACATTTACATGATCAGAAGATGCCTTGACAGGAACGTAAACTAAATGATGAGTGGAATGTTGAAGGCGGTAGGTTGCCCAGCGATTAAGAGCGATGGGCCAGTAACTGAAAGGTCGAATCCCGAGCTGACAAATCTGTTGATGTGCCCTTGACCAAAGAACTTAACCCTAATTGCTCCTGTAAGTTGCTCTGGATAAGCGTATCTGCTAAATGACTAAAATGCAAACCATAAAACCCATTGATTTCCTACTAAAATCAAAATGATAAGTTACTAAATCTGCTCACATTTGAGGTAATATGGAAATAGATTCCTACCCTGGAAGGGGGCTGGCAGTTGAAATTCACGATCATGTACACATCATTAGAGGGTTCTAAAAGCATTTCAAAATAATCAGTGGGAGCAACCAGGAACAAGCTAATGATCCAACCGAGTGCTTATCCATAATGGTATGTCACTCACTCCAAACTCCCATCTTGAACATAAAAAACCCACCCATATCAATGCCTGTTTTAACCAAATTATATTTTCCAAACCCTTAAAAGCTGCAGCATGTAACTTTTTAGGTAACCCGACCAAATCCACATAGAAATATGAGTTATAGAAAGCAAGCAACTCATCGAAAGCAAGTCTAAGAAGCAGTAGATATGTTCTATGTGCGCTATTTCTATGACTCCCTTAAGTTTAATTTTGTGGCTTTTACTTTTGGGTTTGTACAGCGGTTTCAAACAGCTGACAATATATTTCACAGTGGTTTAAATGGTAGAATGATTATCTATGCTATACATTGCTTGTTTTGTCACAAACTAAAATTAGGCAAACTATTCGAATTTTAGCAACCAGAAAATGGTAAGCAATTTCTGCATATTGCACCTTTAACCATTACATAAATTGTCCATGATGACATTCCCCTTTCCCCAGATCATCTATTTTCTTTGTCTGTTGCCTCTTCTCCCTCAGTGTGGGTCTTCTGGTGTGCCTTTAGGTTGCTCTCCCGGCCAAAGGTCATGCCGCAGGTGGGGCAGTTGTGTTGGCCGTAGCCGTGAGCCATGGCCATGTGGTCTTTGAGCTGCTCCGGTCGAGTATAGCTCTCTTCACACTCAGAGCGGGGGTGAGTCTTGAGAGGTGGCCGCCTGTGCTTCTCCTTCTTGTGGGCCCGGAGAAGGGCAACAGAGGAGAACATGAGGTCACACTCAGCTTCAGGACAGGGAATTTGGAGCTCCTCCTTATGGGTTAGACCTGGTCGTTTCCCTCCTTTTGCCACAAGCTCCTCTCCTCCATCGTCAGCTTTCCCACTCTTCTCTCCATTAGCTGCCTCTCGCTCAGCAGACTTTGGCTCGGCCACAGACACTTTCTTGGGAGGGCTTCCGCGTGTTTTGGCTGGGACTTTTGCGTCGCAATGCCAATGACCCACAAAGTTCTCCTGGTGCAGCACAAGCTCCACCTCCATCTCAAACTTGCGGCCGCACTTGCCACAACGATGAGTCTTGGTGTCATCATCCTCCTCTTCCATCAGCTGGGGGTGCTGGGTGAGGCAGTGGGTGTGTAACTGGTTTGGGCCCCGCAATACCATGCCACAGTTCTTGCAGGCACACCGACGCTCCTTGCACAGCTGTCGCCGGTGGACTGTCAACTGTGAGAGACATCAAGTGACAAAAAATTACAAAGAGGTTCAGGCAGGGTTTCCGTTATGAAAATGTAGCGCCAGACATTCGCCTGGCAGCATTTTAATTTACCCGACATTTAAAAAAATGTACCGGACCCATATGCATTGGTTGGGTAATATGATTAGGGCTTCCACCTACGATTCTTAGAATGACAGAAAACACATTCAGTTTATGGCAATTCATCTTAACAGAACATGCAACAGGGTGCCTTATTCTTACCGAACTCCCATGAGCAATCTGAAGATATTAGAATACATAGAGGGCTCGTCCATAAGGCTCGGGGAAGCTGAGCTTTACCGAAAGTTAATTGAATTTCCAAAATGATACATCCTAATTAGCATACTGTCTATACAGAAATACATTCAATGATTCAAAATAGGCTACTACACCAGAAAGCATGATTTTGCCATAGAGGATCATTAACTTATTTAAAAATCAAAAGCTGTTGATTGTTTAAAATGACATAGCCTACAGTCGGAAGGGCCCGCAATTTGGGTGATTGACAAGTTGAGACTGTCAGTGAAAAGCATAGAGACCCAGCCAGGCAGACCATAATATTTAAAAATACAATTGCAGAAAAACTGTTTGGAAAACAAATGGCTATTGCTGTAAAGAGAAGACAATGAAAAGTCTCCAATCTGTCTTTTAGTTATGAAAATGTTAAACTTAATTAAGCAAAGAGTAGCCTATCTTATTGGCACCAGCAAAGAATATTGGCCATGTCCTCAGTAAGTGTCCATATTTACTGTCTTTATCATTGGGTTAGTGCCACTTCTTGTTTAATACAATAATTTCTCCTTCAGGTTAGATGGATGTCAAATTGTATTTGTGTCTCTCCTTTTCATAGGCCTAATATATGACTCGGACAATGTTGTTTTTATTGATCTGTTTGTTAGGGTCAGCAGAGAAGGTTACCCTGTAATTTGTGTCATATTAAAGAAGATTCTGCTCATGTCTCCAGTCATATAAAGGGTCACAATCACAGTATTTTCAGTATAGAGTTATTAGCAGCAATATTTTATGGTCTCAAGCCAGTGAGTTCATTAACATTCTTCATCAATAATATTGTCAAAATTGTTTTCTTAAAAATGGTGGGAATGTTGTTCTCCTGTCATAGAAATCGCTACATTTACTATCAATACAGCATTAAAAATAGTTTTCCAGATTCTATTTTGGCGATTCTTTTTCGCAAAGCAAATATTCGGTCGTGGCAGACTACCTGGTTCAATTTGGGTCCCGAGGCAAAACCAGCTGAGAACCACTGGCCTATAGTCTAGGCCTACTCTAAACAATGATTGAGTTATACTTCTAGACAATAATTATGACTATGAAAACTAGGAATAGTAGGCCATGGCTATATTACAAGTATTTACAATATACCAATTAAACACTGGAGTGATATATGTGCAGAAGATGAATGTGCCTTAGAGATACTGGGGTGCAAAGGAGCAAGATAAATAAATACAGTATGGGGATGAGGTAATTGGACAGGCTATTTACAGATGGGCTTAGCCCATCATGCGACAGAGATGAAAATATCTTTTCGAAATTTAGAAAGAGAGAAGATCTAAATAGGCAACAACTAGCATGAATAGCTAATATGAATAGGATTGTGACTTTGGATACTGAACAATGAAATTAAGTTTATTTGAAAACTAGTAGAACATGAGAGAAAAAGGCTACAATGGCATATGGAGGACTATAAAATAATTGTCTGCACGTTTTATTGGATTTTGGCTTGGCTGCATTGAAGCAAGGTAAGACATGCCTCATAATATGTCGTAAAATGTTTAGGTTTCACACAATTAAGTATATCTTTTTCAAATGCATACTGCCTCCGGCCCATTGCAAAGTGGTGTGTGGTGCACTGAAGCCTAACAAGGTGTCTATGCACTTGAATGGTGAATGAGAAGCATGCTTCAATTACCATTTGAGAAACAAAATAAATAAATGTTTAATCGTGGCCATTGTTTTTGTTGTTGGCTTTTTTTACCTTTAGAATTGTTGCACAGTGATTGGGCATATTAAAGCACGTTTCAATCCAACAGCAACAAAGTTGTTTGAGCTCTCACACTACGTCAACTGGTATTTCAATCAATGAATAGGCTAAAATGCATCATTTAGCAATGGATTCATTTACTTTTTCGGACAATTGACCGGGAAATGTACTTATCTGCTTTTTTTTTTAAGCAGCCAAAAGTTGGCTATTACTGGCTAACAGAAATCCTGGGCTCAGGCCACCTTGAGGAAACAAACATGGAGACAGAGACACCAATGGACAACAGAAGGTAGATGCACTACAGAGATTTACTTGACCTTCTATAAATGGTATTTCAATGCTTGGTTTTTAAATGTGATGCGCAACTCCGGAATGTATGATGTCCGTTATTATAGTTTACTCCATTTGCTACTTGAGTTGCCTTTCTCCCTCTCCTCCTGCTGCATGCCGCTTCACACACCTAGCCCCGCCCCGTCACTCAATGAGAAAGCAGTTGCTCCACCATGGAGTCATGAGTACTTTCTTGCTGTTCACTCTGACGCCTGCATGGTCAGATAGATGCAAAAATATGTTGGTGAGAACAATGGTGCTTTCCACGAGCGTTCTATAATTACACTATTGGTTTGTGTGTGTGTATCTTACTTTCTGCAAACTACTGTCTGGTAGTTTGTCTTAGCAAGTTGTAAATAAATCACTAGCCGCTAATGTTAATCGCTAGTTAGCTGGCGAAATGTACTTAGAGTCAGAGCAAACGTAACTAGCTAATATAACCTAGTTCGTACCAGTGCTGGTGTATGCCAAGATATGTTGTTTTTCCAACCGTATCTTTTAAATCAGATAGGAATTATATTGGTGAAGCATGAATATGTTAGCTAGCTAACTACATGAGGTAAGAACCTGTAATGTACCATCTAATTAGGGTCCCATGGAAAAACTAAGCAACACTTTAGTCCCTACCCTGTCAATAATAACTCCCCGACTTATTCATTTGTTGCCATGTCAAACTATGTATTCAAGGTGGTGCTCACTATACTCCTTATATTTCCATGATTCCAACAGTTCACCAATTAACTAGGCCTAGATTTTTTGCCAATATCATGCAACCCTGCGTGGCAATGCGTAAATGATAACAAAAGTGCAGGAAATACAGAAATTGATAAATTATTTTGGTTTGAAATTGCATTCAAAAAATCAGATTGGATAAAGCGCCATTGAAATCACTTAAATTACACAAGATTTTAGTTCTGGGTTAAATGAGATTACTGGGGCACTTACACTAAACTAAAAGTCATTACAGACTAAAACTTTACACCTTCCATTGAAAGACCACTCTCACCTCAGAGAAAGTCCGGAAGCTTCCCTGGCAGTGGGTGCAGCGGAAGGCCTTGTCTTCCAGGCTGTGTGAGGCCTGGTGCTGCGTCAGCTCCTCAGAGGAGGAGAAGGTACGATCGCACACATAACAGGTGAACAGCGTATCTGTCTGCAGAATACCATAAAAAAGCAAATAATTAACAGTGTCTTAGTTATGCTGTGCATATTGGCCTACAGCATTTTGCTGTGTGCTTTGCAGCTACGGGGTGAAGTTTCCCCTAGGTACATTGTACAGTCGTAGAATCAGCTCCCCCTACCCCCAAAATCTTAAACTTAATCACTGAGGAAAACGCTAAACTCACCCAAAACCAGCATCTAGGGGCAACTTCACCCTACTCTTGCATTTATTTTCTCTGTTCCATACCTGCTGGAGCGACTGCTTGTATTCCTCACGATGGCTCTTCCTCATGTGTCTCTCCTTGGACTTGGCATCACAGAATGTAATGAAGCACTGAAAACACTGTACGCTGTCATGCTGATCTGCAATAAGAGATTTATTTATTTAGTCTTTATTAACTAGGCAAGTCAGTTAAGAACAAATTCTTATTTACAATGACGGCCTAGGAACAGTGGGTTAACTGCCTTGTCCAGGGGCAGAATGACAGATTTTTACCTTGTCAGCTCGGGGATTCGATCTAGCAACCTTTCCAATTACTGGCCCAACGCTCTAACCACTAGGCTACCTGACGCACCAATACTGCACCTGAAATTCATACATATGAACAACGATCTGAAATAATAAAATGAGTGCTTACAGGGTTGGAGAGCAGGGACAGTCTGTGGTTTGATGATGGATGCTGTGGTACTGGTCATCACCTCTTCCCCCACAACAACCTGCTCTATATCCAACATAACGTTACCGAACTCCATTTTGACACCTGAATCCACCCAGCAAAACATTTTTTTTTAGCTGTAACCAAAATATAGGAATCATATACGGGAATACATTCATATCTGCAGCATGGTCTTATTTTACTCTTACATGCTTACCACACTGGCCACGTCACGTGCGCGAGCGTTGCAAAATACATTTACACATACATGTTATTCAATCATTTGTATATATGGATCCCCATTAGCTGCTGCAGCTACTCTTTCTGGGTTCCAGCTAAATTAAGGCAGTTTATACCATTTTAAAAACATTACAATACATTAACAGATTTCACAACACACTGTGTGCCCACAGGCCCCTACTTCACCACTACCACATATCTGCAGTACAAAATCCATGTGTACGTGTGTATGTTCTTGTGTGTGAATGCATGTGTCTGTGCCCATGTTTGGGTTGCTTCACAGTCCCCGCTGTTCCATAAGGTGTATTTTTATCTGGTCATTTTAATCAAATTTTACTGCATCAGTTACTTGATGTGGGATAGAATTCCATGTCGTCATGGATCTGTGTAGTACTGTGCACCTCCCATAGTTCTGTTCTGGACTTGCAGACTGTGAAAAGACCTATTGTAGCATGGGTGTCAGAGCTGTACGCCAGTAGTTCAAACAGACAGCTCTGTGCATTCAACCTCCTCCACTTTGAGCCAGGAGAGATTGACATTAAAAGTAGCTCTGTGTACATCCAACTGTTCTGAGGCAAATGCAATTGTCCTTAGTCTCTTTTTGTGGCACCTGATAACATGACTGAACAATAGTCCAGGTGCGACAAAACCTGCCTTGTTGATTGCACCTACACTGCTCACGCGCATCTGTGTAGCCAGGCGCTAAAACAGAACCTGGTTCTATTGTGACGCTTAAAGCGTTGCAAGTCCCGCCTCTCCCATCTCCTCATTGGTGTTAAGGATCACATACCCACGTGGGTGATTGAACGACGAATTTAGGTCCACACACAGTCCAGTGTGTTCGTAAATTCAATCTGGAGTGCGCTCTGGCCGTTCATAAATTCATCAATTATTCTGTGCTATGGCACTTTATAGCCAGAGTTAATTTACGAACCCACCCTTAATGTTAATTGGAAACTAATATCTAGCAAATGCGAACCTTTAGGTATTTGTTTCAATAACTACCCAGCTACAACTAATTTAATAAAAATGCGCTGTGGCTCAAATGATTGGGGAACTTAATTATGATTTAGCGTGCTAGCTGGGAAGGCTGGCGGGCTTTGCCATCGCGGAATTATGAGGGCAAGAGGTACAACAAATCAGATATTCAGTTACCTAACAAACATTCACTGTTTGTTTTACAGAACAGTAAAGAAAAGGGCAATGACAACTAACCAGAAACTCGGCAAATAGAACACGCAAAGTAGCTAAAACTTTAGTCAAGCAATGCAGACAAAACAAACGCGAGAGGGGAAAAAAAAATAAGATAGCAGACATTTTCCGAGACCATGCTTAAATAGTATTATAATGTTGTCTTAGGTGTTCATGAAAGTGTTTAAATAATTTGGGTATGAACATGAAAAGCCGAGGTAAAAAAAATGTACAAATGTATACTTATAACGAGCTACAACCGTTGCTTACCTTTGAAAGTATCCAACGATGCACTGCTGTGAAGTACTTCCAGGTCACGAATGTTTGGAATCCTTCAGAATAAAAGTGCAGTCCTGTATACGTTGTAAAATAATAATTCGGGCAATTAAGGAACTATCGAACGATTTTATACTAGTTATTAAACAAATAATAATTACAAGTATTTCTATAAGATATGTCATTCATTTTTATTTATTTTTCATATTGGACATACATATTGAGTATGGTGCAATAAATTATAAGAGTACACGAACAAAAAATTTTGTTGACCATTTAGCTGATTGGCCTTTAAGGGCCGCAGAATGAGTAGCGATGCTCCTTTGGTTGTATACTGTGAATTTGGAAACTAGAGGTGCTCCTGATTAAAATGGAAACCAACTTTTACTGCGACACGATGTACAGGGAAGGGGCACAACTTTGGTTTTAGAAGGGTGGGGGCATAACATCTATATCTATATATATATATATATATATATTTTTTTTTCATCCAGTCGGATAAACACTCCAAATAGCCTACTCGACCACTCGGAGGCGTCCGCATGGTCCTAAAGCACACATTTGCCTGTTTTGCATCACATTCCAATGATAAAAATAGGGAGACACAAATGCAATTTCAGAATGTGAAGAGGGACATGTCTCCCCCCCCCCACCACTAACATTGAGTGGCTGCTGCCAACACACTGACTCAACTCCAGCCACTTTAATAATGGGAATTGATGGGAAATGATTAAAATATATCACTAGCCACTTTAAACAATGCTACCTAATATAATGTTTACATACCCTACATTATTCATCTCATATGTATATGTATATGTATATGTATATGTATATGTATATACTGTACTCTATATCATCTATTGCATCTTTATGTAATACATGTATCACTACCCACTTTAACTATGCCACTTTGTTTACATACTCATCTCAGATGTATATTCTGCACTCAATACCATCTACTGTATCTTGCCTATGCCGCTCTGTACCATCACTCACTCATATATCTTTATGTACGTATTCTTTATCCCCTTACACTTGTGTCTATAAGGTAGTAGTTTTGGAATTGTTAGCTAGATTACTTTTGGGTTATTACTGCATTGTCGGAACTAGAAGCACAAGCATTTCGCTACACTCGCATTAACATCTGCTAACCATGTGTATGTGACAAATAAAATTTGATTTGATTTGATTCGATTTGGAGATCGAGGGAGATTATCAGTAGTCTTGTATGTTTTCCATTTGCTAATAATTGCTCCAACAGTTGATTTTTTTTTTCAAACCAAGCTGCTTACCTATTGCAGATTCAGGCTTCCCAGCCTGGTGCAGGTCTACAATTTTGTTTCTGGTGTCCTTTGACATCTCTTTGGTCTTGGCCATAGTGGAGTTTGGAGTGTGACTGTTTGAGGTTGTGGACAGGTGTCTTTTATACTGATAACAAGTTCAAACAGGTGTCATTGATACAGGTAACGAGTGGAGGACAGAGGAGCCTCTTAAAGAAGAAGTTACAGGTCTGTGAGAGCCAGAAATCTTGCTTGTTTGTAGGTGACCAAATACTTATTTTCCACCATCATTTGCAAATAAATTAATTTAAAATTCTACAGTGTGATTTTCTGGATTTTTTTCCCACATTTTGTCTGTCATAGTTGAAGTGTACCTATGATGAAAATTACAGACCTCTCTCATATTTTTAAGTGGGAGAACTTGCACAATTGGTGGCTGACTAAATACTTTTTTGCCCCACTGTAGGTATTCCTCTTGTTCAGATGGGTTCGGGCAGTGTGCAGTGCGATGGCAATTGCATCGTCTGTGGATCTATTGGGGCAGTAAGCAAATTGAAGTGGGTCTAGGGTCGTCGAGAGTGTTGGGCACTCAACTATCGGGAGAAGCTGCCGACTCGAGGGAACAACACATAACTTTGTTGAGGCAGCAATGCGGGTCCTTAAGGATAAAATCCTCCAGAGGACAAAAGCATTCGATCTCCCTGCTTTATTTGACCTTCTGAAAATGCCCTTGGCCGCTGGGCAACGTCGGAAGGTCAACTCGGCGCTCATGGTTTCTGGCCCAGGAGAGCATCGTCAACTCAATCTGACATTGAGCAGGTAAAATAGTGAGGAATACAGGTTTGTGATATTACAAAAATACATAATGTGGTCTTTTATTATTTGCTGTATATTATAAGTTGTCTATCTTCTCTCTACAAATGTCTGTGAGGTGGGGGAGAAGCAGTACAGGGTTAAGGGCAGAACACCAGGCCAGACTTATACTGAATTTGAAACGTGTTTTTCAGCACTTTTTAAAGACAAATGACAAAATTCTTGTTTTAGGCCCTAACCGTTATGCAAACCAGTTTTGTTGTCCCTATCCGGCATGCCTCTAGGTCGGCATGACGGGAGACATCGTTTCTGGGTCACGAATTTGAATCATATTTTTCCGCGCACTTTCATGAACATAAACTAAAATCATTTTTGTTGTCGTTGTCCGGAATGCCGCTAGTTCAGCATGACAGGAGACACCGTTTCTTGATTGCGTATTACAAACATATTTTTCAGCACTTTTTCATGAACAAGGACGCAAAACTTTTTTTTAGGCCCTATCTGGCATTCTGCTAGTTGTCCCTATCTGTCATGCCTCTAGTTCGGCATGACGTGATACACTGTTTCTGGGTCACGAATTTGAAACATTTTTTCAGCACACTTTCATGAACAATGCCGAAAATCATTTTTGTTGTCCTTGTCCGGCATGCTGCTAGTTCAGCATGACAGGAGACACCGTTTACAGGTCACAAATTTAAAACATGTTTTTCAGCACTTTTTAAATAAAAAGGACGAAAATGTTGTTTAAGGCACTAACCGTTATGCCACTAGTTTGTTGTCCCTATCCAAAATGCCGCTAATTCGGCATGACGGGGACACTGTTTTTAGGTCACGAATTTGAAACATATTTTTCAGCACTTTTTAAATTAAAAGGACGAAAATCTTGTTATGCCACTAGGTTTGTTGGCGCTATCTGGAATGCCGCTAGTTCATCATGACAGGAGACACCGTTTCTTGGTCAAGAAATTGAAACATATTTTCCAGCACTTTTTCATTGAACAAGGATGAAAAACTTTTTTTAGGCCCTATTCGGCATTCTGCTAGTTGTACCTATCAGTCATGCCTCTAGTTCGGCATGACGGGAGACACTGTTTTTGAAATTAATGGGAGCTTAGCAAGCCTAGGTAACAGATGAGAACGTTTGGCTTTGTGGAAGAGGCTGGGTAGCGTGGCAGAGTGGTCTAAGGCACTGGATTTAGGCTCAAGTCTCTCTGGAGGATTGGCTTTGTATCACAATGCTGCCATCTTTGATGTTGTCGATGTTTGTGCAAGGCTTCAGTGTGGGTATCTCTTAACTAAATCCATACTTTTGCAGCATTTCAATATTCTTACAATATTGTAAGAAATGTTGTGTGTAGTCAAATCCACGAGTGCAGAACACGTTGAATTAGCACTACATTGCCTTAAAGGCATAGTCAACTTAGTGTATGTCATCTTGATCCACTGGAATTGTAACACAGTGAATTATAAGTGAAATAATCTCCGTAAACAATTTTTTGAAAAATGACTTGTGTTATGCACAAAGCATCTTGCCACCTTGATGTAATTAAATGTATATCACTAGCCACTTTAAACAATGCCTACATACCCTACATTACTCATCTCATATGTATATACTGTACTCTATACCATCTACTGCATCTTGCCTATGCCGTTCGGGCATCACTCATTCATATATTTGTATGTACATATTCGTATCCATTCCTTTGTGTATAAGAGGTAGTTGTTGTGAAAGTGTTAAGTTAAATTACTTGTTAGATATTACTGCATGGTCGGAACTAGAAGCATAAGCATTTCGCTACACTCGCATTAACATCTACTAACCATGTGTATGTGACAAATACATTTGATTTGAAGTAGATGTCCTAACCGACTTGCCAAAACTATAGTTTGTTAACAAGAAATTTGTGGAGTGGTTGAAAAACTAGTTTTAATGACTCCAACCTAAGTATATGTAAACTTCAGACTTCAACAGTAGCTGTAAGCCCTGTCTTATGACTAAGAGCCGTTTGGGTGCAACTGCAGAATGTGACAGACATCCCGTGGGTTTACCATCTACAGAAAGTCACATGTATGTAAACTTGCAGAAAGGAGTACATAGTGTTTGTTCTTTTGAATGCGGTTAGCACAAGCTTGATAGCCCGAGGGCTCAACCGTCTATCTTAAGTCTGCACGGACAACTAATTACTTTTTACACACTATCTGCTGTATACACGTATACACGAATACAGAAAGGGGTTGTATTTTCTCAATAAAGCAAGGACCCGACTATGTTTGTTAAGCTTTCAACTCTGAGCCTTTATTGGTGATGGTTGATGGCTTCGTTTTTGTAAATTGTTGTTTGAAAGAGTCAGTCTCTCTCTTCCTATAGAATTGCTAACACAATTTGGCGACGAGGAGGGATGGCAACTCCGCTTGCTGATTGCTCCCGGGGAAACCCGAGGGATGACGTATGTACGTCGTCCCCACAGTGACTGTACGTACATACTCCAACCAGAAGCCGTGGATAACAGACAACATTCGCACTGAGCTAAAAGGGTAGAGCTGCTGCTT
Organism: Oncorhynchus gorbuscha; assembly: GCF_021184085.1. NCBI lineage: Eukaryota > Metazoa > Chordata > Actinopteri > Salmoniformes > Salmonidae > Oncorhynchus > Oncorhynchus gorbuscha. Next base: position 25,810,718 of record NC_060196.1, read on the forward strand.
TCAAGAAGCGGAACTCTAACCCAGAAGCTTATAAGAAATCCCGCTATTCCCGCCGATGAACCATCAAACAGGCAAAGTGTCAATACAGGACTAAGATCGAATCGTACTACACCGGCTCCGATGCTCAACGGCTGTGGCAGGGCTTGCAAAATATTATAGACTACAAAGTGAAGCACAGCCGAGAGCTGCCCAGTGAGACGAGCCTACCAGACAAGCTAAATAACTTATATTCTTGCTTTGAGGCAAGTAACACTGAAACATGCATGAGAGCATCAGCTGTTCCGGACGACTGTGTGATCACACTCTCCACAGCCGATGTAAGACCTTTAAACAGGTCAACATTCATAAGGCCACAGGGCCAGACGGATTATCAGGACGAGCAAGTTCCTTGGCATCCACATCACCGACAAATTAACATGGTCCAGGCACATCAAGACAGTCGTGAAGAGGGCATGACAATGCCTATTAACCCTCAGGAGAAAAGGTTTGGCATGGGTTCTCAGATCCTCAAAATGTTTTACAACTGCACCACCGAGAGCATCCTGCTGGGTTGTATCACTGCATGGTATGGCAACTGCTCGGCCTCACAAGGCACTACAGAGGGTAGTGCGTATGGTCCAGCACATCACCAGGGCCAAGCTTCCTGGGGCCACGCTGCTGCTACTACTCTCTCTTGTTATCACTTTAATAACTCTACTTACGTTTTAATATTACCTCAATTACCTCGACACCGGTGTCCCCGACATCGACTCTGTACCAGTACTCCCTGTATTGTTACCCCCTGCTATTGTTATTTACTGGTGATCTTTAATTTGTTGTTCTTATCTCATACCTTTTTGTTGTTGGTATTTTCTAAAAACTGCATTGTTGGTTAAGGGCTTGTAAGTAAGCATTTCACTGTAAGGTGAAATACCTGAATACCTGTTGTATTCTGCGCATGCAACAAATAAAATTTGATTTGTGTAAGAGAAGCCAGGAGAGAGTCCTTATGAAAGCAATTCCAGAATAAGATCCTGAGGTACTATAGCGATACCAGGATGAAGTCCTGAAGAAATATGCCATGGGTTACCATCGTCAGGTGTAAATGTATGAGCGATGTGATTCCAAGACAAAGTCCTGAAGAAATATGCCATAGGTTACCATCGTCAGGTGTAAATGTATGAGCTATGTGATTCCAGGACAGGGTCCTGAAGAAAAATGCCATGGGTTACCATCGTCAGGTGTAAATGTATGAGCTATGTGATTCCAGGACAGGGTCCTGAAGAAAAATGCCAAGGGTTACCATCGTCAGGTGTAAATGTATGAGCTATGTGATTCCAGGACAGGGTCCTGAAGAAATATGCCATGGGTTACCATTGTCAGGTGTAAATGTATGAGCTATGTGATTCCAGGACAGGTTCCTGAAGAAAAATGCCATGGGTTACCATCGTCAGGTGTAAATGTATGAGCTATGTGATTCCAGGACAAAGTAGCTTGTCCTGTTCTATAGCAGTGGCCCCTCCCACCAGCTGGCCAAGAGCCACCTTTCTGAGCTTGTTAAAGGGCTCTACAAAGGCCTCCCGGGTGGTGCAGTGGTTAAGGGTGCTGTACTGCTGCGCCAGCTGTGCCATCAGAGTCCCTGGGTTCGCGCCCAGGCTCTGTCGTAACCAGCCGCGACCGGGATGTCCGTGGGGCGACGCACAATTGGCCTATCGTCGTCCGAGTTAGGGAGGGCTTGGTCGGTAGGGATGTCCTTGTCTCATCGCACACCAGCGACTCCTGTGGCGGGAGCCCGTACGGGAGTTGTAGTGATGAAACAAGATAGTAGCTACTACAACAATTGGATACCACGAAATTGGGGAGAAAAAGGGGTAAAATTAAAAAAATTGATATAAAAAATAAATAAATAAATCACCAGTCCAAGTTAAGTCCCTCGCATCCTGCTCATCTACCCCAATATTCACACCCAAAATTCTCACATGTCCCGTAACAGTCTTAAAAGGAATGTTACATGTAGACATAACAGATCATCAGCACATAACATTTGAGACTTTTCTACATTCTCCCATACACATCAAAACACTTCATCAGACAATTCACACTCCCTCCATCCCGCGCAGTACAGGTGGTATCATCAGCATAATGATACAGTACACTGACGCCTGCCCCCGGGAGGTCCACTCCCTGCACTCCCTGCGCTTTACAAACACCGCTAAAGGCTCTACTGAGATGCTGTATAGCAATGCAGACAATGGACAACCCTGCCTAACAGACCTGCCCAGGGGAAAGGGATCAGTTAGCACACCATTACATTTAACAACACTGCAAGCTGACCCATACAAAAGCTTCACCCATTCTTTAAGACGAGGCCCGAACCCAAATCTTGCCAAGGCCTCTAACAGGAACCGATGCTCCACCCGATCAAAGGCTTTATTCAGATCTAGACAGAGCACCGCCCCACCCACTTCCCCCATCTGCTTCACTACATCCCAGATAGTGCAGAGGGTGTCCACTACATCCCGCCCCCGAACTCCATAGGCCTGAGTAGGTGCTATGATGCTTCAACCTATTGGCCATTATCTTAGCAAGCACCTTGTTGTCTGAGTTCAAAAGGGTTATTGGTCTGTAGTTCTCTAATTTCAGTCTACTCCCCTTCCCTTTGTATAACACAGTCAACACACCCATAGCTAAAGATTCAGGGACTACCCTCTTCTCCTCCATACACACATACACACGCAGCATCTGTGGGGCTAGTATGTCACTAAACTCACGGTAACACTCTGCAGTAAGACCATCTGAACCCGGGCTCTTATTCAAGTTCAGGCCCAAGATAGCAGCTTTAACCTCTGCCAATGTAAAATCAGCATCACACATCTCTACATCATCAGTCGAAACCCTAGCCTCCACTGCGTCTAGCACTCTTCTCATACACACTTCATCTACCCCGCCCGACGTAAATAAGCCCTTATAAAAAAGAATGCACTGCATTCAAAATACCTTCCAGATCCGTCACCTTCTCCCCCCTCTCATTTAACAGCTCAGTTAGAAAACTCCTTTCCTGCTTCCGCCTTTCTAACCCCAGGAAAAAAGCAGTTCCTCTCCCCCTCCACCACATACTGTGCTCTACTCCTCACCACTGCCCCCATACACCTGTGCCTCTCTACGACCCTCAACTCCTCCCGCACCCGCAGGTACTCTGTCACATCATAGGCTGGACAGTTTTCTACCTTTTCTAACTCCAATAACAGGCGGGATTTAAGAATCCCCTCCTCCTTAACACATTTGCCTGTCTTGAACTAGATACACCAGCCGCTTGAACTCCCCTTTTAATCCTTCCCACCACACACTCACATCAGACTCAAATAGAGGATCTGACACGGCGGCATTCACACACTCTTTCACTGCTACCTTAAACCCCTCATCCTTCAGCAGACTGGCATTAAGACACCACAACCCCCCCCCCCCCCACTCCCCTGATGCACCAAGCCGGAAAAGCAGAGCATCATGGTCACTAAAAAATGTGTGTGAATACTCACCCCTCACCACTTGTCTTCGAGAGAACACCCGCTTATCTGGATTCCTCTCCCTCCATATATCCACCCAATCCTCATCCCGCATTAGCCTTAATAGCGCTCCCCGAGATGAGTCAGAGCCAAAATGTGCGCTACTTGAAGCATCAAGCCTATCCATCCATACATTAAAATCCCCAACAAGCAGACAGTTCTTCCCACATAATCCCCCCCATAGACATAAACATAACCCTTCTCTCAATTTCATTATGAGGAGCATGCACATTGTACAACGAGTCCTCCACATCTTGAAAAGTGAAACCCACTCCCACCATTCGACCCACAGTGTCAGCGCATAACAAATTTCAATTAGACACATTATGTTTTATCCAAATTAGCTACCCCACATGCCCGCACAGTACCATTAATCACATACATTTGTCCATTCCATCTCTGCCTTACATTCTCCATATACGGCTCAGTCCAATGGGTCTCCTGAAGACATAATATATCCTCAGAGAAGGCTTCCAACACCAGCTCAAGCTTTTCTTTGCTACGAAGTCCATTGGTGTTGAAAGATACAACTCTCACCATTATGAATATAAAGAGGAGGGGATGAATCCAGTCCATCATGATTGATCTTTTACCTTATTTGTCGTCTTGGTTACCATGTTCCTTGTACCATCTCTTCCTCCGTCAGCTCTTCTTCTGACCCTTTACATTTGTAAGAGTCATCCCTTGCAGGATCTTACCTCCCTAGAGGAGCCTCCCTGGACTTCAGACACAGTCGGGATCTCCACTTCACCCGCAGAACCCGGAGCCAATGCCTCTCCATGTGCTTCTTCTTCAAACCACTCTACCATTTTCACCATTTAGATAAGCATCTTTGTGTCACTCAAAAAGTGGAAGAAATTGCATATACTGTAGCCAACACTTTGTAGCACAGATCGTTGGATGAAATACAAACTAACCTTACTTACTTATTTCAAAGCGAGGGCACATATTTCAGCCTTGTGGGAAAAACGAACAGAGTTTAAATTCCACAAGGCAGTGATGCTGATGAAATGATGCAAGAGCACCCCCAAGTGGACAAAAGGCGTACAGCACCTGGTATTCCCCGGCGGTCTCCCATCCAAGTACTAACCAGGACCAACCCTGCTTAGCTTCCGAAATCTGACGAGATCAGGCATACTTAAAAAATAAAAAATATTATGGAAAAAAACCCACAATTTAAAACATTCAGTCAATAATAAATAAGGATGAACAATTCACCCTTTTACAAAATCAGAAAAAAATAATAGAATAAAAAACACAATCATTCACTAATACCAATTAATAATTAAATACAAGTTTCCCATTTGACATTATTTCAATAAATTTACTCCCTCACACAAACAGTTTTTCAAAATTTCCTCCACCATATTTATATATTATCTCTATATCCTTTTCTAAAATCCTCCTAAAAAGACCTTCCACTCACACATTTCCCTTCATAATGACCCATGTTCCTTCTTAATCTTACAGCATATCTAGCATGACTTAAAACATAATTAACCAAATTAAAATTTAAAACATTACTTTTCCCATTAATACCAAAAAGAAAGAATCTCCTCCCCCCAATGTTTTACTTAAAGCCCTTTTAAAAACTCATGAAAATCTTTTAACCTGCTACATTCAACAAAAAAGTGCATACAATTTTCCACCCCCGTACCACAAATATCACATTCTCTGTTAATATCCCTATTTATTTGATGCAAAACAATATTTGTAAAAATCCTATTATGTTTCAATTTAAAATCATTGTCTTCACACTCTATAGAATTATATTTTACATTTACATTCTTCCATATTGATTTCACATCCATATTTGCAAACACCCTCAACCACACTTTGTCCGAAGCAGGAACTTTTATCTCTTTTAAAATACATTTACTATAAACCATTTTAACTTTTAAAACTGAAAAATCATGTTTCTCCCCATTACTTTCATAATATAAAACCGGTAAACCCCTAGATCTTTTGACCACCTCTTTATTTATTAAAATCACCCACTCCCCAGGAATACATCCTAATATTTTCTTGTACATATTCTCCACAGTAGTTTTACTTATCTCTTCATCTATTTCAACCACATTATCATAAATAGCCTGTACAGGAAGAAACCCTGGAATGACTTCATATAAAATATCACAAATCTGTCTCATCCAAGCCCTCATAAAATATTTACAAAACAACATTGTATTATTATACTTGATCTTAGGATTCAAAAAGATTGGCTGATTTTAAAATATTTTTCAAAATGTTACAATCATAAGAAATGTGTGGTAAAAATTGCCCCCAAGCCTCAAAAACGTCTTTATAAAACAACGGTAACATTTCCTGTTTCACACACATCAATAAACCATTATCCCCAATTCTCCCAACCTTATTCAAATACTCTTTAAAAAACCTTTTCCACCCATAATCCAATTCACCATATAAATATTTCTTTACCATTTTCACTCTTATTGCTATTTTCCTTACCCTTAAATCCACCAACTTCAAATCCCCCTCCTCGTAACCTGCAATCAAAGTCTTAAAAGCTATTTTCACCCCCTTCCCGTCCCATAAAAAATCTACCAAAATCTTATTAATTTCAGATAAAACCCAATCTGGCATATCTAAAACATTCACTACATGTATAAAAAATGACATCAATAAAGAATTTATAACAATTACTTTCCCCTTTAATTTTAAAAACCTCCCCTTCCACATATTTACAACCTTCCTAACTTTATTTATCACACCACTCCATGTCAAATCCCTAGCTTCCTTTTCTTTCCCCCCTAAAAACACGTCTAACACCTTAAAATAATCTTTGACCTCTTTCAAATAAAAATTCCCCTCATTAACCATTCCAATATACATTACAACAGATTTTTCCATATTAACTTTAGCTCCTGATGCTCTTCCTTATACTTTAAAACCTTCTATTACCCTTTTTACACTGTCCTCATCTCTAACTGTTATAGTTGTGTCATCTGCATATTGGTGAATCAAACTAAAAAAACCCTTGTGGAGTCTGTACACAATTAATAAAAGTATCCTTCTTAAGAAAAGCTGCTAAAGGTTCAACTGATAAAACATACAATAAAGCTGATAAAGGACATCCCTATCTTACCGATCTCTCAAGAGTCAAAGAATCAGTTAAAATCCCATTGCATTTCACCCTACTTTTTGGATTTCTATATAATAATCTAATCCACCCTATTATTTTATTACCAAAGATAAATCTTTCCAAAACCCTAAACAGAAAATCAAGTTCTACCCTATCAAAGGCCTTATTTGAATCTATGCTTAACACAATACCCCCCCCCCCCCCCCCCCCCCCCCCCCCATCTTATCCCCATTCATTTTGTGTATCACGTCTCTAATTGTATTCATTGTGTCAGCTATATCCTTCCCAGGAACACTATAATTCTGTGTTGGTGCAATAATATCATGTAAAACTCTCTTCATCCTATTCGCTAACATTTTGACTAGAATCTTGTAATCCACATTCAATAAACTAATAGTCCTATAATTTTCCAATTTTACCTTTACTCCCTTTGTTTTTATATAAAATAGTTATCATCCCTGTCACCATTGATTCTGAAACACAGTCATTCTCCTCCACATAGTGGTAAACCTCCAATAAAATAGGTGCTAAAAGACTTTCGTACATTTTATAAAATTCTGCAATGATCCCATCTACACCAGGGCTCTTATTCACCTGTAAATCCTTAATCGCATCTATAATTTCATTTACTGTAATCGTCCCATCACACATCAACTTATCCTCTACATTAATTTTCACCTCCACACTATCTAAAATATCATGTACACACCCCTCATCCACCTCCCCTTTCTTAAATAAGTCCCTATAAAAATTCTGCACTGTCTCTAAAATCTCTACATAATCATCTACTACTTCACCCTTTACATTTTCAATCTAAGATATGTTCTCATTTGAGTACTCTTCTATAATCCTAGAAAAAAAGTGCACCCCCCCAAAAAAAAAATACTTTGATTTGCTTCTTATAATAGCCCCCTTACACGTATCTATGTCATATTTACTCAATTTAGCTTTCAACTTTAAAAACTTTTCTATATTATAATTAGGTTCACTGTCACATTTCCCCATTTCTTCATCCAATTTAGCTCTCAACTCATTTTCTTTTCATCCTACCTCTCTTTTTCCTTGCATATCTTATACTAAAAACTTGTATTTTTTCCTTAACCTTGTCCCACCATAAACACTTATCATTATCTTTCTGCTTATCCTCCATTTCACATGTTATCAAAGATTTAAATTGTTTACAATAATCCTCATCCCCCAAATAACTATCATTCATACACCACGTACCACCCCCTGTTCCTTCCTTTTCTAAACCCACCGAGAAAATTAAATATGCATGGTCACTAAAAGTTGTAAAAACATACTTAATATCTTTCATAAAATCTCTTACGCCTTCTTTAACTAAAACCAGATCTATTCTAGTTTGTTTTAATTCCCCCAAAACCACCTGCCTTCTAGAAAATTCCCGTTTATCGGGATTGTCATCTCTCCATATGTCAATAAGTTTTTTCTCAAACATGTCCTTCTTTAAAATGCCCCTAGATGCATAATTTCTAAAGATAGCTCCCCATGTCATATTTAATCTGTCCATTTTCCCATTAAAATCCCCCACCACAATGCATTTCCCACACACCATCCTCCCACTTCAATAAATAAAACCTTGCGCTCTATTTCGTTCTATTCCTCCCATTGTTATCATCATGTATATGTACCACTTTGTCCACCACATCCTTCCTCAATAAAATAGCGACGCCACTAGAGTTCCCCCTACCATTATTCACAAAAATAAAATCCCTCCATATTTAAAAAAAACTTTCAATACACAGTCATTGTCCCACTGCGTCTCTTGTAAACACAAGATATCCACGTTCTTCATTTGAACTATATTTTGAAATTTGTCCATTGTCCTTAAACCATTTACATTTAGGGACATAAAATTAACCATTAAAATAAATAATACAATTAAAACATTTACCTTCATTATCCTTTACTTGTTGACTTGTTTTTTCCCTTTTCCATCCTTTTTCACGTCCCCCGCTTTCCTCTTCCTTAGGCCTCTTATTCTGTCTACCTTTTCTGTGTCCTCTGTATCCGAAACCAACTCTAAATCCATCTCATCCAACCAACTCAACTTCTTCTTTCCCGTGTCTGTTGTGCTTTCTGTATCCATTTCCGACTCCTCTATCGTTATCAGCGTCCCACTCCCCTCCGCTTCCTCTCCTCCCGAGGCTCCGCTCAAAAACTGTGCGTCCCCAGTGCCTCCACCCAGCCCCCCCCCATCCTGAAAGCTCCCTCTTCTCATCTCTGAATCCATGCTGCTCCCTATTTCATCCTCCCTCTGCTTCGCCACCTTCTCGCTCTTTTCCACGTCCTCTTCTGTCATTGTCTTCATCAAGCGGTGATACAGCTGCTTCATCGAATAGCTCTTGACTTCTCTCCACCGGCAAAACCTCTCCACACTTGCACTCCTCTGTTCTTAACCTGCATCCTCCGCAAACTGCCCTCTTCCTTACTCCGACCCATTCTCTGGCATAGTGTCCCTGGTTTCCGCACTTAAAATACCTAAAGTCAAGGCAGTCTTTTAAAATATGTCCAGGTTGAATACACAGAAGACACACCCTGACCTGCTTGCCATGAATCACCCTGAAATATTCGCCCCCCTCCTGTGTCTCGAACTTTGTGGAGTACGGCAAAGACTGCACGGTGTCAGTGAACTTCACCTTACAGTATCTCGTTCCATCCACGATCTCCGTCCCCGGGCAAACTCTCCTTCGGATATGCGTGACGGCGGCTACACCCCAGGTGCGCAGTTTCTCCATTATATAGCCCGTCTTCAATATAAACTGGCAAGTTCATAAACGAGACTATTAGTTCGTTTGTCATCACGTCTGTCGCCATTATCTTCGTGTCCTTCATCATGAAACCATCCATTAACTTATTTTTTCCTTTTGCGTCCCGCATCGTGACTTCATATTTCCTGTCTCCTTTTATTCGGCACCCCACCACCGTCGTTATTCTGTCTTCTCCCATCAATTCCACTACCACCGTTCGTTCTTTGCCATATTTTAACCCATCTTCAGGTCCATGTTTTGTCCGTTGTACATTGCCTTTGTCCTTGTCCATTCCCTTGTTCTTTGCCATGTTGTCCGTCATAATAAACCAAAATATGCAGGTGATAGAGGACCCAAAAGCAAAACTTTATTCAAGTCCAAACCAGAAATCCTCTAAGCAGACAAGAGAAGCAAAACTGCAGGCCGTAGGGGGCTCAGAGCATCTGATGAAGGCAAAAACAAAGGACTTCAAATGGTGAATACAAAACAAGGAACCGACGGGACAGGAACGGAACACAAAGGAATAAATAGGGACTTCAACTGCAAAAATTAGGGAAAATTGGGATAGAGAGAGGAGAGAGGGGAGGGGAGAGAGAGAGGGATAGAAAAGGGAGCTAATAAGACCAGCAGGGGGAAACGAAAAGAAGGAAAAGCTGACAAGATGAAAAGACAAAACATATAACCTCTCCCCCAAAAAAACTGCACTCATTCAGAAAAAGAAAATTATACTTCGAAAACTGTTGAAATATAACCAAAAAAGCACTCAAGAAAAACTAATGAGCAAACACTCACTCAGCTCTATCAACCACACCTGTCTCACTTTCCTCACCAGAAGCGTACTCAGGCTGGTATGGTCATAATCGAGAAACTATCTCTTGGTGCACTATATAAAGTCAAAGTGAGTCTGATTAAGGACATTAAAGTTTTTTCCCCCGTTTACTTTGCTCTCTGCGTTTTGACTCCTCACCCATCACTCACCCACCGTTACAGAAGCCCGCACCACCAGATGGAGTCAGCAGGAGCAGACACCACCCCTCTCCCCACGATGGAGGAGAGAGTCCTTCATCATACGTCCATCCTCCATCGCATCGGATCAGCAATGGATCAAATGATGGAGAGGATGGACCGTTGGGAGAAGAGTGGTCTCCCTACTACCCCACCTATCCTCGCACCAGCAATTCTACCATCTCCTCCAGCGGGATCCGGTGCCAGCGCTCTGCGCATCACGCCTCAGTAGGGGGTGCGATGGAACGGCGGCGGGGTGCCAGGGATTGCTACAACTAGAGCTCTACCTGGCCACCGTTAGGCCTGCTCCCTCGGACGAGGAGAGCGTGAGTGTCCTCGTCTCCTGCCTGACGGGTAGGGCCCTGGAGTGGGCAAACGCCGTCTGGTTCGGGCCCGAATCAGCGAGGGGCCACTACCTGGAGTTCACCTGCCGTTTCCGGGCTGTGTTCGATCATTCTCCGGAGGGCCAAGCGGCGGGTGAGAGGTTGTTCCATCTCCGGCAGGGGACGAGGAGCGCGCAGGACTTTGCGTTGGATTTCCGGACTTTGGCCGCTGGAGCTGGGTGCAACGACAGGGCCCTGATAGACCATTACAGGTGTAGCCTAAGAGAGGATGTTCGCAGGGAGCTGGCTTGTCGGGACACTACGACATGTCTATCCGGCTAGACCATCTGCTGGCTGCTCGCGGATGTTATGAAAGGGTCCTGTCAGTTCCACCACCTTCCCCGTGCACTCCTTAGATAGTCGACCGTTAGGGTCAGGGCTGGTCAGGGAGGCCACGATTCCTCTGGAGATGATTACGCAGGGGTATCATAAGGAGCGGATTAGTCTGTTCCTTATCGATTCACCTGTGTTTCCGGTGGTACTGGGGATTCCCTGGCTGGCTATTCACAATCCAAAAATTTCGTGGAGACAGGGAGCTCTCCAGGGGTTGTCTGATGAGTGTTCAGGCAGGTGTTTAGGAGTTTCCATCGGTGCGACAACGGTGGAGAGTTCATACCAGGTTTCCACCGTGCACATTCTTGCTGAGTTTGCCGATTTGGCTATCACCTTCAGTAAGAAGAAGGCAACCCTATTACCACCCCATCGACAGGGGGATTGCGTGATAAACCTCCAGGTAAACGCTGCACTCCCCAGGAGTCACATGTATCCGTTGTCCCAGGAGGAGACATTGGCTATGGAGACATACTGTATGTCACGTAGGCTCTGGGACAGGGGTACATTCGGCCCTCCATGTCACCCGTCTCCTCGAGTTTCTTTTTCGTGAAGAAAAAGGAGGGTGGTTTGCGTCCGTGTATTGATTATCGAGGTCTAAATTCCATCACTGTGGGTTTTAGTTACCCACAACCTCTCATCGCTACGGCGGTGTAATCATTTCACGGGGCGCGATTTTTCACGAAACTGGACCTCAGGAGCACGTATAATCTGGTGCGTGTTCGGGAGGGAGATGAGTGGAAAACCGCATTTAGTACCACATCTGGCCATTATGAGTACCTTGTCATGCCGTACGGGTTAAAGAATGCTTCAGCCATCTTTCAATCCTTCGTTGATGAGATTCTCAGAGACCTGCACGGACAGGGTGTAGTGGTGTATATTGACGACATCTTGATCTACTCTGCTACATGCGCCGAGCATGTGTCTCTGGTGCGCAAGGTTCTTGGGCGACTGCTGGAGCATGACCTGTACGTGAAGGCAGAGAAATGTGAATTTTCCAAACGAGCCGTTTCTTTCCTGGGTTATCGCATTTCCACTCGGGGGTGGTAATGGAGGGTGACCGCGTCAAGGCCGTGCGTAATTGGCCGACTCCCACCACGGTAAAGGAGGTGCAGCGGTTCTTAGGGTTTGCCAATTACTACCGGAGGTTTATCTGGGGATTTTGCCAGGTGGCGGCCCCTATTACCTCACTGCTGAAGGGGGGTGGTGCGTTTGCAGTGGTCACCAGAGGCGGACGGAGCGTTCCGTGGTTTGAAGGAGCTGTTCACCGACACGCCAGTGTTGGCGCATCTGGACCCTTCTTTGGCATTCAAAGTTGCGGTGGACGCATCCGAGGCTGGGGTTGGAGCTGTGCTCTCCCAGCGCTCGGGTACGCCACTGAAGCTCTGCCCCTGTGTTTTTTTTCGAAGAAGCTCGGGGCAGCGGAGCGGAATTATGATGTGGGGGATAGGGAGTTGTTGGCCATAGTTAAAGCTCTGAAGGTGTGGAGACACTGGCTTGAGGGGGCTAAGCACCCTTTCCTCATCTGGACCGTAACCTGGAGTATATCCGATCAGCTAGGAGACTGAATCCGCGTCAGGCAAGGTGGGCCATGTATTTCACCCGATTTCGTTTTACGATCTCGTATCGACCAGGTTCCCGCCTATATGACACTGATGACCGGTCCATCGATCCTACTCCCATCATTCTGGCTGCCAAGCTGGTAGCACCGGTAGTATGGGAGGTGGACACGGACCTCGAGCGGGCATTAAGGGAGGAACCTGCGACTCCACAGTGCCCCGAGGGTTGTAGGTACGTGCCGCTCGCTGTTTGTGATCAATTGATTCGATGGACACATAGTCTACCCTATTCAGGTCACCAGGGTATTTCGAGGACGGTGCGAAGTCTTAGAGGGAAGTACTGGTGGCCTACCTTAGTGAGAGACGTGCGATTCTATGTCTCCTCCTGTTCGGTGTGAGCTCAGAGTAAGGCTCCTAGGCATTTGCCACGAGGGAAATTACAACCCCACCCCGTTCCACAACGGCTGTGGTCCCATCTATCGGTGGATTTTCTTACGGATCTTCCCCTGTCTCAGGGGAACACGACGATCCTGATCATTGTGGATCGGTTCTCTAAGTCCTGCCGTTTTATCCTATTACAAGGTCTCCCTACGGCCCTGCAGACTGCTGAGGCACTATTCACCCATGTCTTTCGGCACTACGGGGTGCCCGAGGATATCGTTTCTGATCGGGGTCCCCAGGTTACGTCCAGAGTATGGAAGGCGTTTATGGAGCGACTGGGGTCTCGGTCAGCCTGACCTCGGGTTATCACCCGGAGAGTAATGGGCAGGTGGAGAGAGTGAACCAGGTGGGTTGGTTTCTGCGGTCGTATTGCCAGGACCGGCCAGGGGAGTGGGCGAGATACATCCCCTGGGCAGAAATGGCCCAGAACTCACTAAGCCGCTCCTCTACCAACATGTCACCGTTTGAGTGCGTGTTGGGGTACCAGCCGGTTCTGGCACCATGGCATCAGAGCCAGACCGAGGCTCCTGCGGTGGAGGAGTGGGTGCAGTGCTCTAAGGAGACCTGGAGAGCCGTCCAGGGGTCATTGCCGCAGGCGAGTGGACGGCAGAAGAAGAGCGCTGATCATCACCGCAGTGAGGCCCCCGTGTTTGCACCAGGGGACAGGGTCTGGCTCTCGACCTGAAACCTGCCCCTCCGCCTGCCCTGCCCGAAGCTGGGTCCGCAGTGTGTAGCGCCATTTAAAGTCCTGAGGAGAATAAACGAGGTGTGTTATCGATTGTTACTCCCTTCGTATTATCGTATTAACCCCTCATTTCATGTGTCTCTCCTCAGGCCGGTGGTAGCTGGTCCCATGCAGGAAAGTGAGGTTCCGGAGGTCCCTCTGCCCCCTCTGGACATCGAGGGGACCCCGGCATACACGATACGGCCCATTCTGGACTCCAGACGCCTAGTGAGGGGCCTGCAGTACCTCATGGACTGGGAGGGGTACGGGCCAGAGGAGAGGTGCTGGGTCCCGGTGGAGGATATATTGGATCCCACTATACTAAAGGAGTTCCATCGCCTCCATCCGGATCGCCCTGCGCATCGCCCCCCGGGTCGTCCCCGAGGCCGGTGTCGGCGCGCTGTGGGAGCCGCAAGTCAGGAGAGGGGGTACTGTCACGAATACCACCGAAGGTGGCTCCCCTTCCTGCTCGGGTGGCGTTCGGAGGTCGTCGTCGCCGGTCTATTAGCTGCCACCGATCCCTTTTTCCTTTTCATTTGTTTTTGTCTAATTGTTTTCACCTGTTCCTTGTTGGGGTTTTGGGATGGGTGTTATTTAAAAAAAATTGCCAGCTGGTGTTTGTGCGGGCTTGTTGTGTTTGTTGTTTGTGGTGTATCGTCGGTTTTGGGTTTTCGCTGTCCGGGTTTGTGTAACTAGGTTTCGGATTTGTTTTGCACCTGTGTTTTAGGGTATTCACCCATGTTTTGGACCTGTTACTTTGTTAAGGACATTAAAGCTTTTTTCCCCATTTACATTGCTCTCTGCATTTTGACTCCTCACCCTGCCACCGTTACACAATTCTGCAAAAACAAAATTATATCCAGAGTGCATCAAACATGATTTAAGACCTTGTTTATGGGAAAGTGGTTATTTCTGTATTTCAATGTTGCAACTTGCTGAGAATTGTCCACAGTGTTCATTTAATCTAGTTTCAACAGTTCTGGAAAAAAATTGCATCCAGAGTGCATCAAACATGATTTAGACCTTGTTTATGGAAAAGTGGTTATTTCTGTATTTCCATGTTGTAACTTGCTGAAATTTGTCCACAGTGTTCCTATCATCTAGTTGAACTTCTTATGGCTGCAATCACGTTAAAGGGAAAATTTTCATCAACAACCGCTAAATTGCAGAGCGACACATTCAAATAATATTACCAAAAAAATTGTATTCTTTAACTCACAAGTGCTTTACAGCGAAAGCAATCTAAGCGTTTTTGTAAGTTTATCGATCTCCGAAACATTATGAACACCTAACATCAAAGTAGCTTGGTCACGAAAATCAGAAAAGCAATCAAATTAATCTTTTACCTTTGATGATCTTCAGATGTTTTCACTCACGAGACTCCCAGTTACACAATAAATGTTCCTTTTGTTCCATAAAGATTATTTTTATATACAAAATACCTCCGTTTGTTTGCTGCCTTATGTTCAGTAATCCACAGGAAAGAGCGGTCACGACAACGCAGATGAAAATTCCAAATAGTATCTGTATTGTCCACAGAAACATGTCAAATGTTTTTTATAATCAATCCTCAGGTTGTTTTTAAAATATATAATTGATAATATATCAACCGCAACTGTCTTTTTCAGTAGGAGAGGGATCGCAATGGCTGCCCAAACTCTGTTGCACTTACAAAACGCTGCTGGCACCCAGCCATACAATGACGCGATATTATCGTTCTCGCTCATTTTTCAAAATAAAAGCCTGAAACTATGTATATCGACTGTTGACACCTTGAGGAAGCGATAGGAAAAGAAATCTTGTTGATATCCCTTCAAATGGAGCAAAGGCAGGCTATGGAACATGGAGTTTTCCAAATAGAAGCCACTTCCTGGTTTGATTTTCCTCAGGGTTTCGCCTGCAATATCAGTTCTGTTATACTCACAGACAATATTTTGACAGTTTTGGAAACTTTACTGTTTTCTATCCTAATCTGTCAATTATATGCATATTCTAGCATCTGGTCCTGAGAAATAGGCCGTTTACTTTGGGAACGTTATTTTTCCAAACATAAAAACAGTGCCCCCTAGCTTCTAAGTACTGTACACCACTGCAAAATATATATATATATTTTGGGGTGGGAAGTGTTTCTATGCTAGCTCTGTAATTCACCACATACTTAAGTCTGAGATTGCAATTATTGAAGTTGTTTATGGTGACGAGGGGCATGAGTGGCGTTGTACAAAGCAAAGTCAGCAGCGATTGGATTGTCTCTAACAAATCAGTGTCAAAGCCAATGACACATTTTCTAACTGCCGCTTTACCCAAGTGTGTTATGGCTCTGGCCCAACCCATCAGCTCCTGGACAATGCAGACAACCCCGAACGGGTTCACATTCAGTGAAGGGTTGGGGAGGTACTGAGCCAGACTCATTGGGAGAAGAAACTAACATAAGTGGGCGTAGCATTTGGCCAGAGCAAGGAGTCTGGGTAGCCAGGCAAGGTCTATGCACTCTATATGAGTGCAGTTTGATGTGGGTTACTTGAGGTCAGTGAGACATTAGACACACAACTAAGTACTACTACACCTCGATCTTTGTGTACAGGTTCAGCTCCCGAGCCTCCTCTATCTCACAACTGTGAAGCCATGAACAAGAGAACAGGGAAATGGGTTGACAATGACTGTGACCTATGGTGTTCCAATAATCCCGCAGGCAAAATGTTTTGCATGTATGCTAAATGAATTGACAATGTCTGTTTCTTCCCATTTCATTACTCCCACACTCAACCATCATCTTCTACTAAGGCCACTTGTACTAAGGCTATATGAAAGCAATAGTAATTTACAGTGTGTTTTACTGTTTCTTTAATGTCTGATTTGTGGTAAATGATTGATGCAATCATGGTTGTGTCCGGGTTGGGTAGTGCCGTCCAGGACTACATACGCACCCGGAGAGAGCTGTTCACATCCCCATTCTTCCACCCACTTTCTGTGCTCTATATACTTCCCATCTGTTTATTCAACTTCAGAAAATACGATGCATTCAAGGGGAAAATAATTTCCCATTCATTGTGGTTAATCTTCAAAATAAAGAACTTGTTTCATGTCTATGAATGCAAATTTAATATCTTCAATAATTATGAATTTTGTTCCCTCCCCATTATAATTTTGCTTTAATGCCTAACACATAATACATTTTAGAAGACACTGTGATTCTGCTATACGATTCTGGCAACATTGTCATAAAGGAAAAATATTTATATTACTTCTATAAGTGTGACAAACAAAATAGTTAAGGATATTTGCATTATTCTCTTTTCTAACCTTCTCTTACAGCTACATCTTACATTTGGTCTTACAGTGTACATTTGTGTACGATTTCTTTGTTCCAAAATCTCCATTTGAGTCTAATGTTCACCCACACAGCATGAAACAGGGCGTGGCTAACAAAAACAATATTTCACATAATGTCCTGTACTTCCCTGAAAAGTATCTATAGACCCAGGGGATATCCCAAAACATTACAAGAAGCTTAATACAATTATAATACCTGGAACAATTTTAACAGTATGTTTCCACACAGTGTGGCTCAATTGCCGCTTTTAAAGAAGCTCAGTTCTCACATTTTTTCCACAAATTGTACAGTATCTAAACGTACATACATAATATTATATTATTACTCAGACACACATCACACCTCCTTTAAACACCATCACAAACCTTGAAAGGTCATCAACATAGGAAGCCCTTCTATTAAATGTACACAATTTCAGGAAAGGGAGGATAATGAAGGGTGTAAGATAAAGAATTAGCTTACAGTAAGAGATGAATATATGCTAAATATAATACAAAATCAAGTGCACTTAAGACCATAACATTGGCAATTCAACTTGACACAATGAGTGCACATGCATCCAGATTCCTCAATACAAGGCAACAGTTTCTAACCAAAATCACTTTCGAATAAATGACCAATCAAATCCTTATGTGCAATTAACCAGATTCAGTGTCTTACCACTAAACAAGGAATCTATTTCATATCAGCTTCACAGAAGGGTTCAGCAAGGTGAACTGAGGAAAACAACTACATCTGCTGTGGAGTGCGCTAGATGAGACTGATCAAATCTGCTACAGAAACACTGTGTTGAAGTATTTGTGACACAATCACAATTGATTATTATACTTCCAACTTAGAGCACAAAATGGGTGAATGAAATTACAGATCCCTGGCACCATGCCTCGTAAAAACAACATCAAGTTGATGGTAATTCAAACTATTCATGTCCTATTGATCTGAGATATTGTAGTGGACACAAGTCAATCATTTTACGTGTCAATTCACTCACATAAAACGGTCTCATCATACAAACATCTCTCACATCAAAAGTTGGCAAGAACCATCCTTCAAAAAAAGGAAACAGTAGAAATTCCTTGACATTGTGAAAGTGCAACCATTCTGTTATGGGCTGGGAGCTGCATTTACTAGGCATTAAAATGTCTCTAAAGCTGTATTTTTAACTTTTTTTGCCATATGGAAATAGCAGTTACAAGTCTTTCCCAATATTTTTATGGCTTGGTGACACAACCCTCTAAATATTTTCCTTCCACCCATCGCTTTTATTTTGTGATGTGTGTGTGGATGGATGGATGGGGGGGGGGCAGACTCCCCCCCCTCTCAGCTATAGGAGCCTCAACAGAAAGGAAGTGTAGCTACACCAACATCCCACCGATCATTACAGACTATCATATCTTCAGTAAAGGACAGGACACCTGTGCTTGGACCATACTCATAACATGTATATTAGGCAACAAATGGAGGAAAACAGACTAAAACAGGGAGGGACTAGCTGAACTTTCCATTTCCTGTTGCAGAATGTTTTTGCTGCATTTTGCTGCGGTGTGCCCTAATGAAACGAACCCTGATATATTTAAAAGCCCACCTTAGGATAAAGTGGCACACAACTGTCATTATTGGTACAATAAAAACAGGAGTAGTTTGTATGTCTCCCTCCACCAATCAAAACAAAGTGGGGCTGCAAAGTCCCATGAGTCCTCCGTCCTGAGATAATCTTCAACATCCTCTTCCCTTTCCATCCCCGGCTGGAGGTAGAACCTGCTCCTAACCACAGATCTTGGATAAAAATCCAACCTAACCATAACCACTTAAGAGGATAAAAATATCTGGGCCTGTATTCAAAAAGTATCTGAGTAAAAATGCCGATCTAGGATCAGGTCCCTGTATATATATAATAATTTATTATGATCTAAAAAAGGCTAAACTGATGCTAGTTCAGCACACCAAGACACTTTAAGAACACAGACCTTGGACCAGTGGTTAGAGGCAGACTCTACCTAGTCCCCCACCCCAGCCTTATTCTACTACCATCCACCGTAGAG
Source organism: Oncorhynchus gorbuscha (assembly GCF_021184085.1). Lineage (NCBI taxonomy): Eukaryota > Metazoa > Chordata > Actinopteri > Salmoniformes > Salmonidae > Oncorhynchus > Oncorhynchus gorbuscha. Next base: position 25,829,952 of record NC_060196.1, read on the forward strand.
GTGGATCTTGGCGAAGGAGATGGTCTCATCGTAGTCTTTGTGGCCTTTCTCGTAGATGACAAAGATGAACTTCCTGTCCTCTGCGCTGCCGCTCGTAAGTGAAGTCATGCAGGAGTAGCCGCTTGGGCCGGCCCAGATCTGGACAGTGTTCTTCTCCCACGATGTACCATTGGTCAGAGACCAGCGCAGGGTTAGATTGATCCCTGGCACAAAGAGAGGAGAGAAAGAAAGCGAGAGGGACAGAAAGGTTGATGGTGAAAATTAAGACAAAAAAAAAAAAAAAAGTGATTTTTAACTCAACACTAACCCCCTGTCCAACCCACTCGGTCTAGCAGAGGGCCCCAATCCACACCCCTTTCCCATAGTCCTTACTGTGGGTACTATCAGCTGGGTTGGTGAAGTACATCACGCCCTCCTTCTGCAGCGCCCCTGCTGCTACCGTTGGGTCTATCAGGATGGGGTCAAACACCAGGTGCTCCACAGGTAGAGTCTCGCCCCCGTCCAGGCTGCGCACCACCATGCGGCAGCGGCAGTGGTAGTTGTTCTGGTTGCGCACGTTGATGACGATGCTACCGTCCTCCATCTCTACAGGCTACAAAGGGGGGAAAGAGGCAGAGAGGAGTTTGATTGAGGAACTGAAGTCAGCCCGGTTATTGGCTTTTAACAGAAAGCATGTTTCTCAAGCACCTCTTATCACGGGATACTAATAGTTGTTAGTCAAATTAATCCATTTAAGTGGTCCTACAAGGATGAGCTACTGTATTTTTCCAATCTCCGATACAAAAAAAAGTAGAGGAACATACATCACTATTGAACAAAAGCGTCGGTCTATAAAACTACTACCAGACTAGTAAAACTCAAGCGTTGCCTATATGGGTATTGTACTGTGTGGCATTGTTTCCAGTCCTTCCTAACTATTCCCTCCCTGGTTAGTTTTACCTGGCACTCGTCTGGGTTGAAGTCCAGGGCTTGTTTGGGCTGGTTGTAGGGGATGCTCTTCAGTGCGGCGCCATTCTTCCAGTTTCGCCCGTGATCGTCACTCAGAATGCAGAAGACCCCGTCACCCTCCAGGGTGCCATGTCCACACACCACCAGACGCCCCTTGGCAGGAGGGTAGTGCTTCTGCAAGAGACGACATGGAAAGACAGTCAAAAATACTGTACTCTATCAAAGCACAACAGTTCAATCGAAACAACTGACCTCGGTGCATTGACCCTAAGATTTATTACACACAATATAAGGGTTAGGGACGATAGAAATTGGGCTCATAAAGGAAAGAACATCCAGAATGACTAGCTAAATACTGGTGTGTCCAAATACACAGGCAGGTTAACAACAACTAAGAACTGCAGAGGTATTGAAAAAGAGAGTAGCTCATCATGGGAGACATGACTCAAACTCACTGACAACACAAAAGTAGGCTACGTCAGCAATGGCATCACGAGGAAGGAAATATAAGGAGCTCTCCTCATATAAGGGTAGAGATGACAAACAAATAAAGCAGGGGGAATTATATGAAATGCAGGGGTGAAAGTAAGACGGAACCGTCTGGTACGGAGTACCAGCATAATAAATAGTGGAGGTACGCCATACCGGTAAAACATGAGCCTATCACAATAGTTAAAACAGATTAAGAAAACTGTAGGTTATTTCACCATTTATCATTACAGCATTTCAGTCCCATGAAAAATGAGTAAAGAGACTTAAACTTGTGGAATACAAGTTTTTCTTCTGTTTTAAGTTAATGTCACATGCAGTGAAATGCCTTACTTGCAAGCTCTAACCACAACAATCCAGTAATCAATAACAATGTAATAATAAAAATAATAAAGTAGAATTGAAAAAATAAATATAAAAGAATATGATAAAGGCTAATTGATAATTAGGAAACCCTTTTGTAATTATGTTAGCACAGCTGAAAACTGTTGTGCTGATTAAAATAATAAAACAAGCCTTCTTTAGACTAGTTGACTATCTGGAGCATCAGCATTTGTAGCTTCGATTACAGGCTCAAAATGTCCAGAAACAAATAACTTTCTTCTGAAACTCGTTAATTAAGTCGATTCTTGTTCTGAGAAATGAATGCTATTCCATGCGCGAAATTGTGAAGAAACTGAAGTTCTCGTATCACGCTGTGTACTACTCCCTTCACAGAACAGAGCAAACTGACTAACCAGAATAGAAAGAGTGGGAGGCCCCAATGTACAACTGAGCTAGAGGACAAGTACATTAGAGTGTCTAGTTAGAGAAACATACGCCTCAATTCCCCAACAGGCAGAGTCATTAAATGGTACCCACAAAACACCAGTCTCAACGTCAACAGTGAAGAGGAGACTCCAGGATTCTAGCCTTCTAGGCAGAGCCCCTCTTTCCAGTGTCTGTTCTTTTGCCCATCTTAATATTTTTAATAGCCAGTCTGAGATATGGCTTTTTTCTTTGCAACTCTGCCTAGAATGCCAGCATCCCGGATTTGCCTCCTCATTGTTGACGTTGAGACTGGTGTTTTGCCGGTACTATTTAATGAAGCTGCCAGTTGAAGACTTGTGAGGCATCTGTTTCTCAAACTAGACACTAATGTACTGGTACTCTTGCTCAGTTGTGCACCGGGGCCTCCCACTATCTATTCTGGTTAGGGCCAGTTTGCGCTGTTCTGTGAAGGGAGTAGTACACGGCATTGTACAAGATCTTCAGTTTCTTGGCAATTTCTCACATGGAATAGCCTTCATTTCTCAGAACAAGAATAACAATAAATAAAATAAATTTAATTGAGCGGACCAACAAATGTTGATGTAACGGATGTGAAACTGCTAGCTAGTTATCGGTGGTGTGCACTAAATAGCGTTTCAATCGGTGATGTGTGGGGGAATAGTCAGAATTAGTTGGGTAACATAGATAAGAGGTTTTATTTTCATTATATGCTTGCGAGTTACTTCTCATCAGAATGTCTATTTTTGGATAATACTGTTGGCTGGTTGCAGTTATCTGTTCTCTGTCAAGGTTTCAGTTACTTGGGCCGCAGAGAGGGGAGAGGTCAAGATTGTCTTCATATGTAAACATATCTTTTAAACCAATTATTTCTTGGCACCACAATGTCTGTGTGCCAGTCACTGTGTCTCTGATCTTGTCCAGGAGGGGTGTATTTGATATAGGTTTTGTTTTATGGTCCTGAGAGCGAGATAAGAACATAGTTTAGGAGACAAAGCTGAACGATAATTTATAGACAATGCTGTCTGGCTATGTGTGTCTTTGCTATAAAGGATCTCAGTTGCAATGTGTAAGCACTCAGAAAATTCATTTATAGACACTGAATTGATCTGAGAGTCACAGGGTTGTGATGGAGCTCATATAATTAAAGATCAACTTTATGATAACTCTGGCTTGCGTGTGGTTTGCTCTCATGATTTGGTAAATACAGGAAATTTCCACTACAGGAGTCACTTGCTCTGAGACCTTGAAGTAGTGGTTCCCATTGCTCTACAAGGGCCGCGGCTTTTGTGGAGCAATGGGTAACGATGCTTCGTGGGTGACTGTTGTTGATGTGTGCAGAGGGTCCCTGGTTCGCGCCCGGGTATGGGCGAGGGGACGGTCTAACGTTATACTGTTACACTGATCCAGATACTCAACTAGTCTAAAGAAAGACTGTTTTATTGGATCTTTAATCAGTACAACAGTTTACCGCTGTGCCAACATGATCGCAAAAGGGTTTTCTAATGATCAATTAGCCATTTAAAATGATAACGATTAGCTAACACAATGTGCCATTGGAACACAGGAGTGATGAGTGCTGATAATGGGCCTCTGTACGCATATGTAGATAATCCAGCTACAATAGTCATTTACAACATTAACAATATCTACACTGTCTTTCTGATCAATTTGATGTTCTTTTAAAATGGACAAATGTGCTTTCCTTTCAAAAACAAGGACATTTCTAAGTGACCTCAAACTTTTGAACGGTAGTGTACGTGTGTTGGAGTATCAATGTGCGCAATGTGTAGGGGACCCTGTGAGTGTGCATAGAGACAGTGTAAAGATATGAATAAAAAATAAAAGGTCAACTCAGATACTCTGTTTAGCCATTTTGTTATTTCTTTAGTTAGCTATTCAGCAGTCTTATGGCATGGGGATAGGAGCTGTTCTGGAGGCTGTTGGTGTAACAACACTTGATGTAACGGTACTGCTTGCCATGTGGAAGCAGAGAGAACAGCTTGGGTGGTTCGAGTCTTTAAAGATTTAACCAATATGCTCCAAAATACAACATTTCGAAGGCAGAGATCGAGACTTGTGCAGGCCTAATGACATAACACTTGTAGAAATTCTACAAGTGATGTCTCTTTGCATTTATCAAAATGGCACTGTATGGATGCCAGAACTATTCCAATTGTTATCGGAGTAGCCTAATGGTTGGAATAGTATCTGAAGTCTGAAAACGGTCTGTAAGCCTATTATAAAATGTTAGCTCCTGCACAATTCAGTGTTCCTCGCAGTAAAAAGATAGTCCAAAATAGAAAAATTTGGTCTAGGGAACAGGAGTGGAAAAAAATGATACATTTTTTTCAGCGTCTTGAGAGAATGGGATTTGCGTGCTTAAGGACCTGACCATTTTGAGGCTTACAAATATTTTTTTATATTATACAACACATTTTCCAAAAAGTAGTAGCATTAGTCACGTAAACACAGAAAAACAAATGGCACATTGGATTCCTATATTTTTCCCCCGCACCCAATTCCCCCTGAGTAACGTGCGCAGGTAGTCCTCATGAGCATTTGAAGTAATTGTTTGACAATCAGATGAACTTGTTGTGTTTATGCCACATTAAAAAAAAGGTAGGCACGTACATTTTAAAAGTGAAAACGACAAATCTTCACTATTAGGCCCATAGAGATCCTATTAAATGAATAGGGATTCTATATGTCATTGGATGATTAGGCCCATAACAAAAAAGATTTTAAAAAGCACATGCACACACAGGAGGTCCCCGTACTGAGATTAAATTTAAATCTACTTTCACCCATTTAGATACATTGAGAGAGAGAGCTATAAGGGGAGATGAAGAGAAGTATCAAAGCCATGGACGGTGGTGACCCACCTGAATGCCAAAGCCAGGCCCGGGGGCGAAGTTCTTAACCCCTAGCTGGACCGAGAGGTTTCTTGGTGGGCTCCAGCTGAGACCGTCATCCATGCTCTCCACCAACATAATACTGGCAGGGTCACACTGGTACTGGTGGAAGCACATCGAGTAGATCAGCAGCACAGAGCCAGTCTCCTCATCCACCACCACAGAACCCAGGTTCAGCCCGTCAACCAAGTAGCCATCATCCAATATGAAGGAAGTGGGAGACCACGTGGCACCTAGTGTGGAGGGGAAGTATAGAAGGAGAGCGGAGGAGGAAAGTATTTGTCGTAAGTAAAGTGCTGTAAACTACAGTGCATTCAAAAAAGTATTCAGACCAGTCCCCTTTTCCACATTTTGTTACGTTACAGGCTTATTCTAAAATGAATGAAATAGTTTGTTTCCATCATCAAGCCTAGAGTCTTCTTGGGTATGACACAACAAGCTTGACACACACCTGTATTTGGAGAGTTTCTCCCATTCTTCTCTGCAGATCCTTTCAAGCTCTGTCAGGTTGGATGGGGAGCGTCACTGCACATCTATTTTCAGGTCTCTAAAGAGATGTTCGATCGGATTCAAGTCCGGGCTCTGGCTGGGCCACTCAAGAATATTCTTGAGTCTTGTCCCGAAGCCACTCCTGTGTTGTCTTGGCTGTGTGCGCTTAGGGTCGTTGTCATGTTGGAATATGAACCTTCACCCCAAGACTGAGGTCCTGAGCGCTCTGCAGCAGGTTTTCATCAAGGATCTCCCTGTACTTTGCTCCATTCATCTTTTCCTCGATCGTGACTGGTCTCAATCCCTGCCGCTGAAAAAGATCCCCACGGATTGATGCTTCATCGTAGGGATGGTGCCAGATTTCCTCCAGACGTGTCGCTTGGTCAAAGAGTTCAATCTTGGTTTCATCAGACAAGAGAATCTTGTTTCTGGGGATGTCATGTGCCTTTTACTGAGGAGTGGCTATCGTCTGGCAACTCTACCGTAAAGGCCTGATTGGTGGATAGCTGCAGAGAAGGTTGTCCTTCTGGATGGTTCTCCCATCTCCACAGAGGAACTCGGGAGCTCTGTCAGAGTAACCATCAGCTTCTTGGTCACCTCCTAGACCAAGGCCCTTCTCCCCCAATTGCTCTGTTTGGTCAGGCAGCCAGCTCTAAGAGTCTTGGTGACTCCAAACTTATTCCATTTAAAAATGGAGGACACTGTTCTTGGGGACCTGCAATGCTGCAGACAGATCTGGTAAAGGGTACCAAAACATGTGCCTCGACAATCCTGTCTCGGAGCTATTCCTTAGACCTCGTGGCTTGGTTTTTGCTCTGACATGCACTGCCAACTGTGGCACCTTATATAGACAGGTGTGTGCCTTTCCAAATCATGTCCAATCAATTGAATTTCCCAAGTTGTAAAAACATCAAAGATGATCAATAAAAACAAGACGCACCGGAGCTCAATTTCAAGTCTCATAGCAAAGGGTCTGAATACTTATGTAAATAAGGTATCATTTGCAAAAAGTTCTAAAAACATGTTTTCCCTTTGATTAAACAATTTTATAATAAGGCTGTAACAAAATGTGGGAAAGGGGTCTGAATACTTTTCGAATGCACTGGAGTGAAGGACCAAAACAAAGCAAAGTCGATTCAAATACGAGTATGAAGTTAGTCCTGTCCATCTGTAACGGGAATATTTAAGGTGACTAAAGTTCATATTTAAAATTGAGTGAACAATGTTTAGCATATTTGGAGTTTCTGTAATAAACCATTTCCAGGGTCCCATTGGATTATTCTCATATCGGTTGGTAGTAATTGATATCAGACTGGTGGTACAAGGACACTGATTATTCACTGTTGTATTGATGACATTCTTTGAATACTGCGTGATTCTGTATCAGCTGGCAAAGGGACTGCATTTTGTTAGAACTTCCTACAAGCCTCTCAGACGGGTGTTAAAGCCCCAGTGCAGTTTAAAAAAATAATAAAAAAATTAATGTGTTATATATAATATATTTAAACAATAGGAACAGTAGGAATAATACTGTGATATTACAAAAATGATCAAGCCCTTTTCGCGTAAGAGCTGTTTAAACAAAATATTTTATTCTTATCTTTACACTGTTTCTATGCACACTCACAGGGTCCCCTGCACATTGCGCACATTAATACTCCAACACACGTACACTACCGTTCAAAAGTTTGGGGTCAATTAAATGTCCTTGTTTTTGAAAGGAAAGCACATGTCCATTTTAAAAGAACATCAAATTGATCAGAAAGACAGTGTAGATATTGTTAATGTTGTAAATGACTATTGTAGCTGGATTATCTACATATGTGTACAGAAGCCCATTATCAGCACTCATCACTCCTGTGTTCCAATGGCACATTGTAATACACCCCCCACCCCCCCTGTAATTTCAGCCTTTTTTGGTAGGATTGAATTTGAGCCTGCCTGGTGATGTCACCAGGTGTTCCCACATTTGCTGAGCAGTTGTTGGCTGCTTTTCCTTTACTCTGTGGTCCAACTCATACCAAACCATCTCAACTGAGTTGAAGTCAGGTGATTGTGGAGGCCAGGTCATCTGATTCAGTACTCCATCACTCTCCTTGGTCCGACAAGGTAAAAATCTGTCATTCTGCTCCTGAAGAAGGCAGTTAAGCCACTGTTCCTAGGCCATCATTGTAAATAAGAATTTGTTCTTAACCGACTTGCCTAGTTAAATAAAAGGTTCAAATGAATAAATAATAGAAACACGAGCAATGGACATTTGCCTGGTGGAAATCTGTCCTTTGGTCTGATGAGTGCAAATCTGAGATTTTTGGTTCCAACCACCATGTCTGAGACACAGAGTAGGTGAACAGATGACCTCTGCATGTGTTGGTTCCCACCGTGAAGCATGGAGGAGGTGTGATGGTGCTTGGCTGGTGAAACTGTCAGTGATTTCTTTTGAATCCAAGGCACAGTTAACAAGCAGAATTCTGCAGCGACACGTCATCCCATCTGGTTTGCACTTATTGGGACTATCATTTGTTTTTCAACAGGACAATGACCCAACACACCTCCAGGGTGTGTAGGGCTATTTGACCAAGAAGGAGAATGATGGAGTCCTGCAGCAGATGACCAGGCCTCCACAATCACCTGACCTCAACCCAGTTGAGATGGTTTGGGATGAGTTGGACTGCAGAGTGAAGGAAAAGCAGCCAACAAGTGCTCAGGATGTGTGGGAACTCCTTTGTGAAAACCTGAGTATTGTTTTTTGTCTGGATTTTGTGAAGAATCACTTATTACACCAGGGATGAGCAACAGACTGCATGATCAATTCCTTACTTACTGTTGAGTTAGAATACACAAGGTACAAGTTCAAAATGTGGTTGTGCATCAGCAGTTTCTCTTGTCATGTCAGTCACTCAATTAACCCATGTCAGCTCAAATGTTTTAGATAGTTAAATTAGTCTAGAGGCCAGCTATCTAATCATGGCCAAATTACCGACCAAGGGGAACCCCCATTGATCATCAGATATCATATTAAAAACTGCAAACATTTGTCCATCCGTCTGTCTGCTCGCCCTGATGGCCTGCCTACCTCTGTCTGTGGAGCGTCGCATGGCAAGGAACTTGGCCCCCACATCATTGGCAGAGTTCTTCCGGGCCTCAGCGAAGGCCAGCAGACTGCCCTTGGGGGTAAAGGAGAGCAGTGGGATCCGGTAGGTGCCCACCTCCCCTGCCCCGCCACTCACCCACAGCAGCTGCTCATCATAAACCAGGGGTTCAATCTGGGAGAAAGAAAGAGAGAATCTCAATTTGGCTCATTGCTTGGCACAATTGTAAAAAGAAAGTATTTGACAGTAACAACATTTACACGCACACAGTATTCTGGATTGTAGCTCATATCCTACCTAAGGTCTAATTAGGGAGACGCTGTTTACATGCACCTTTGATATCCCGTTTACAAATATCCCTGTATTCACGAATAAACAGAATATTCCCAATTTAAGTTACTATTACATTTAACTCATTAACTGAAATATGGACACTGTCTGTAGGTCTATAACTTCACACATGTAGTTTTGTATAATATTAACAGAATGATGCATTTTTGCAGTTAAATTATATAACAAGTGTTAATTGTCTCAGGAATAGAAGTGGAGAAATATAAATTCCTTTCAGCATCTCTTGAGAAAATGAGTTATGCAAGCAGACAGTTATTCAACCACATAAAATATGCACCCAAGAAGAACTGAGGTATTATCAGAAATGCTTTTCATCGTTTTCTCAGCTTTTCAATTGGGGCGGCAGGTAGTCTAGGGCCAGTAACCTAAATATTGCTATTTCGAATCCCCAAGCTGACAAGGTAAAAACTGTCATTCTGCCCCTGAACAAGGCAGTTACCCCACTGATCCCAGGTAGGCCATCATTGTAAATAAGAATGTGTTCTTAACAGACAGAGTTACATTTTTTTTAATTGATGACATTTGGGCATTTTTCACAGGACCAATGTTGACTATTTTACAGTTATTGCGTTCTCTCCGGTCCCTAAACGAATCAGACAACTTTACAGGTGTTAACTAGATAATTAATGCTTTCATTCTATTGATTTAAGACATTCTGGTGAGCACTAGTTTATTTAGTATCCTCTGGCAACAGGTTAAGACAAAAGAGAATTTGCAACTATAGTTGATATACAAAATGGCCTACACAATGTCAGAAATTAATTATAAGCAGAAACTTGTCTAAATGAGTTAAAGTAGCCAGGCTATACGGTCCAGTAGCCTACGGAGTATCAGCTAAATCAATTATGGAATTATGGTGGATCTAACTAGCCATGTTTTTAAAGTGATATTTGACAATCTTATGAAAACATAATCACACAACACTCATGATAACACGTGTTATTCTTGTTCACATATGCCACCAATTCAGCCAGTGAACGTATGTGCGATTATATTATACTCTGAAGACATAGGACGGATGACTACATTTTGAAGTGCAGGAGGTTCAGATCTGTTTTGGTCGCTTAACTTTGCAACGGCCTGTGAGTGCAAACTTACAGCAAGTCTATTGAACTGTTAGTCACAAAGATAACAGCTATTGGGCCATAACCTTATTGTACCCCAAATCATTATACTGCTATGCTTTCTTGCAGTGAACAATCTACAACATATGTACATCTCGCAAAGCTGTGCAGAATTATGCAGACTGTAAAATACATTCATAGATAGTTAAATCAGGAAGACAACCGATGACTGAAAACCCGGTCAAGTTTCTTACCTTGACAAAAGAGGTGCATAGACACCGAGATAGCACAACCGAGAAAAGCACTGCGAGTCGGCTTTGTAGCCCCATCAAACCAGCCGTTGCAACCATGCTGGCAACTCTGTTCCGTATTCTCTCGGCTCAAAGAAAGTTGTGATACTGTGGAATCAAGGAAAAACAATTGCTAGAACCACAGCGTTTCTAAAACCAGAGACGAGAATCCCGTGAACCTAGATTCGAACCGTCTTAAGTAAGTCGAACATTTTATTGCTCCAACCTCGTGAAAGGTACAAACGGACACAATTTCGTCAAAAAGTAACTTATAACTTCCTTAGTAGCAACAGCCACACTCACCTTCTCCTCAAAAAAAAAAAACCTAAACACCGCGGTCATATGACTGAGATGGGCGGTCACATGATGAACCCGTCATACACTGAAAATAAAACTAGGAAGGGAAATGTTGCCACCGCCACAAAGTCAAAATTGTGTGTATCGTAAAAATTCATGAAAACAAACAATATATGTTTTTACCTTAAGTTAAGGTTAGCAGTGTAGGCCTTGCTATCCGGGATTCTACCCCATTGAAGTTGACATTTTGAGGGTTAGGGTTATGTAAGGGTTATTTTAACCAATTGTATAATTTATTTGCATACACTGCAAAAAGACATATAAACCCACCAGACGCCACTATGGGTTTCTTCTTGTTTTGTTTTTGTTGTTTGTTTTTTGGGTTTCTTCACGGCACCCAATCCAAAAACAGATTTAATGCGTCACTCAGTTATGTATAGTTCAATGCTCTGCCACCAGAGGTTACTCAGGCAAAAGCAAGTTTAGATTTAAAAAACGTGATATTGTGCATGTGCATGTGAACGTGTATGTAAAAGTGAGCCCGAGGGGTGGGTGACAATGAGGTACCAGAACAGCATTTAAAAAATCACTTTTATAATAAAGCATTGCATGCATCATCATCGCTTTTGAGTACTGGCATTAGAGCAGTGGAGGGGATGATTGCAGAAGTTGCACAACATGGAGTACATTTGTTGTAGCCTAGAGTCCTGGAAAATTTGGCCTTTTATAAATGGATTTCATGCTCTTCCCCATCATTGTAGATGACTGGAGACTTTTACAGAATCATTTTAAGTGTTTTTTATTTAACCATTATTTAACTAGGCAAGTCAGTTTTAAGAACAAATTCTTATTTACAATGACGGCCTACCCCGGCCAAACCTAACCCGGGCGACACTGGGCCAATTGTGCCCCACCCTATGAGACTCCCAATCACTGCCGGTTGTGATACAGTCTGGAATCAAACCAGGGTCTGTAGTGACACCTCTAGCACTGAGATGTGCTGCCTTAGACCACTGCGCCACTCAGGAGCCCTAAAATAATACCTCACAAATGATCAAAATGACAGGCTACTTTGACACGGACAAACTGAGAACCTGAGATCAATAAAAACAGCATAGGAAGGCCTAGAATATGTACAATATGAGAAGGAAATTATAGTCCTAAAAAAGTTTTCGTGTTTCACTGACTCACCCAATGATGTGCAGCTCACTCAGCGGCCTATTTGGAAGTTGGTAACTTGGTAACATACAGACAAATTCATATTTTATTTTCAGCAGGATCCATTTGCTTTCCGAACCTGTGTTTTCGAATGGTTGTATTTGAAATATTGCGAAAGGCCTGTTTTGGCTGCATGCTGTTCACTGACAGATTTGCCACATGTTCCCGACTGTAGGCATACCTTGTGATTTGGCTACACACAATCCACAGCTAAGCTATTTTTTAAAATTAGCCATTGATCCTCTGTGGATAAATTATAGGCTTAGTCCTGGTGTAGTATTTGGGAATTATTTAATTTCTTTCTGAACAGACTGCAGAGCGCTGCAGCACCTCCAGCACACTTTCCACAGCTATTATTCTATTAGGAAATCAATTATGAAGTGCAATGTTGGAGAGATGCGAGTTGCCGGCTCATGTCTATAACAGCACAGAGAGGGAGAGAGATCATTGAAAGTGAATCTCATCTTAATTCTGTGAGAGATACCGGTGTGCTTTTCTCTCTCACCACAGCAATGGTTGGTCTACATAAGCAACAATGTTGCGCAAACCATAAACCTGGGATGGCCCAACATTCTTAGAATATCAGGAATGTTTTCACATTAGGTTTTTTAAGGGGCATGACAATGACAGTGGAATAAAAATTGAATTACTATGATTGATTTTATTAGGAGTTTTACATTGCAAACAGTGAAAATGATTGTTCATGCCACAAGATGTATGGGTTCAGGAATGAAAGAGTACCAAACTGAGAGGTGCCACGGCTCAAATTAATCACTGGCAATAGCTGATGGGGATCTTAATAAACTCAACTAAACTAGCATACCGGCATAACCTGGTCACCGGCATCACCAGCTTGACCAGCTAGTCGCCCATCCTAACCAGCTAGACCATGCTGGTCAGACCAGCTTGACCAGCATCTGACCAATGCGGTTTGTGTCTGAACATTCAGAGAGCTCTACTTTCTCCTCCATAGCTGTTGCTCAGTGATCATTTACGCCTACACATTGTTCTCTAGATGTTTATTCCTGATAGTTGTCAAAACCTATAAACATAGACTTGGAAACACATTATCCTGACTGCTAATCAATAAAACTGTCTGGTAAATTCGCTGCACTGTTTTTCTTGTTTACAGTGAGTCATTTCAAAGGGAATTGTCGGAGGCGCTCTCTCTTGTTACATCACCAACATTTCGAGAATAAAGGCACTACCGTGGCAGCTTCAAAAACTTGGCAGAACTCTATACATATGGCTAATTTCTGCTGTTTTTTTTTAGCAGGGTTGGCCTTGGTTATATTTTTATATAAGCCTATTGCACATTTGTATTATTTTGTATTTTTTTTTACTTGACTTTATTTAACTAGGCAAGTCAGTTAAGAACATAGTCTTATTTACAATGACGGCCGACCAAAAGGCAAAAGGACTCCTGCGGGGACGATGGCATAGGACAAAACACACATCAAGACAAGAGAGACAACACAACACTACATAAAGAGAGGCCTATGATAACATAGCATGGCAGCAACACATGACAACACAGCATGGTAACAACACAACATGAAAACAACATGGTAGCAACACAACATGGCAGCAGTACAACATGGTACAAACATTATTGGGCACAGACAACAGCACAAAGGGCAAGAAGGTAGTGTCACGACTCCCACCGAAGGTGGCTCCCCTGCCTGTTCGGGCGGTGCTCGGTGGTCATAGTCGCTGGTCTACTTGCCGCCGGTCTACTTAAGCCTGTTAGGCCCGTTTAGGTTTGTGCGGGATTATTTGTGTTCTCTTTCGGTTGTGGATGTGTTTTCATTGTTCTCCGGATATTTTGCCTTGTGTTTGGGCTGGTCAGTGTTTATGCGCCCTGTATTTGGCGTAACCGTTTTGTGCCGGAGAAATAAATCTACAAATCACTGAACCCTCTGCTCTCTGCACCTGACTCCTACCCACCACTCCTAGTAACCCATGACTGGTAGAGACAACAATAGATCACACAAAGCAGCCACAGCTGTCAGTAAGTGTCTCCATGATTGAGTCTTTGAATGAAGAGATTGAGATAAAACTGTCTAGTTTGAGTGTTTGTTGCACTCGTTCCAGTCGCTAGCTGCAGCGAACTGAAAAGATGTGTGTGCTTTGGGGACCTTTTGTAACGCACTTGGGCATAGTGGGTGCGGAGTCAGGCGTAGGAGGCAGAAGGTACAGAATAGTGCTTTATTTTACACACAGGGAAAATCGTACACGCCAAGATACTGGGTGCACATACATGACAGCCCAAAACCAGGACCTAACAAGTCCGGAGAAAAACCACAAAACGACACGCACTACCACACATAAACACAGTGGGGAAAAAATAAGCCTGTACAAAGAGCAGGCGGGCCTACCGGCTTAAATAGCCCCCCCAAAAAAACCTAAACAAGAAACAGGTGTAACTAATAAGACAAAACCAACAGAAAAGGAAAAGGGATCGGTGGCAGCTAGTAGACCGGTGACTACGTCCGCCGAGCGCCACACAAACAGGAAGAGGAGCCACCTTCGGTAGGAGTCGTGACACCTTCAACAGAATGTGACTGGCAGAACGGGTGTTGTATGTGGAGGATATGAGGGCTGCAGTAGATATCTCTTATAGGGGGAGTGAGGCCTAAGAAGGTTTTATAAATAAGCATCAACCAGTGGGTCTCGCAACGGGTATACAGAGATGACCAGTTTACAGAAGAGTATAGAGTGCAGTGATGTGTCCAATAAGGAGCATTGGTGACAAATCTGATGGCCGAATGGTAAAGAACATCTAGCCGCTCCAGTGCACCCTTACCTGTCAATCCATAATCTAGCATGGGTAGGCTGGTCATCTGAATCAGGGTTAGTTTGGCAGCTGGGGTGAAAGAGGAGCGATTACGATAGAGGAAACCAAGTCTAGATTTAACATTAGCTTGCAACTTTGGTTGTGTACCGTCTAGTCATACTCCCAAGTACTTGTATGAGGTGACTACCTCAAGCTTTAAACCCTCAGAGGTAGTAATTACACCTGTGAGGAGAGGCGCATTCTTCTTACCAAACCACATTACCTTTGTTTTGGAGGTATTCAGAAAAAGGTTAAAGGTAGAGAAAGCTTGTTGGACACTAAGAAAGCTTTGTTGTAGAGCATTTAACACAAATTCTGGGGAGGGGCCAGCTGAGTATAAGACTGTATAATCTGCATATAAATGGAGGAGAGAGCATCCTACTGCCTGAGCAATGTTGTTGATATAAATCGAGAAGAGCGTGGGGCCTAGGATCAAGACTTGGGGTACACCCTTGGTGACAGGCAGTGGCTGAGACAGCAGATGTTCTGACTTTTATACACTGCACTCTTAGAGAGAGGTAATTAGCAAACCAGGTCAAGGACCCCTCAGAGACCCCAATACTCCTTAGCCGGCCCAAAAGAATGGAATGATCTACCGTATCAAAAGCTTTGGCCAAGTCAATAAAAATAGCAGCACATTGCTTAGAATCAATGGCAATGGTGACATCATTGAGGACCTTTAAGGTTGCAGTGATACATCGATAACCTGAGCGGAAACCAGATTGCATACCAGAGAGAACACTATAGACATCAAGAAAGTCAGTCAGTTGAATATGACAAGTTTTTCCAACACTTTTGATAAACAGGGCAAAATAGAAATAGCCTATAACAGTCAGGATCAGCTTGATCTCCCCTTTTAAATAAAGGACGCACCGTGGCTGCCTTCCAAGCAATGGGAACATCCCCAGAGAGGAGAAAAAGGTTAAAAAGGTCAGAGATAGGCTTGGCGATTATAGGGGCAGCAACATTAAAGAAGAAAGGGTCTAAACCATCTGACCCAGATGTTTTTTGGGGGTCAAGTTTAAGGAAGTCCTTTTGCATCTCGAACTCAGTGACCGCCTGCAGGGAGAAACTTTGTAGTGGGGCAGGGGAAAAAGAGGGAGGAGCATCGGGGCTAGTCACATTAGAAGGGGTGGGAGATGAGGAAATGTTGGACGGGCAAGGAGGCATGGCTGAGTCAAATAGGAATCCTGACTTAATGAAGTGGTGAAAAGCTCAGCCATGTGCTTCTTGTCAGTAACAACCACATCATCAACATTAAGGGACATGGGCCGCTGTGAGAAGGAGTGTTTATTCTCCAGGTCTTTAACTGTTTTCGAGAACTTCTTGGGGTTAGACCCACAGAGAGAGAACTGCCCTTTAAAGTAACTAACTTTGGCCTTCCGGATAGCCTGAGTGCACTCATTTGCCTGAACAAGAGCCAGTCAGCCTGAGTGTGCGTGTGCCGAGCCTTTAGCTAAATGCAATTCTTGAGGTGGAGTAACTCTGCAAGATCACGGTCGAACCAGGGGCTGAACCGGTTTTTAATTCTCATTTTCTTTATGGGGGCATGTTTGTTAACAATATCACTGAACATATAAAAAAATAAGGTCCAAGTGTCTTCAACAGAGAGGATCAAGCTGATTCTATTCCAATATACAGAGGCCAGGTCATGAAGGAAGGCTTGCTTATTAAAGTTTCTTAGCAAGTGTCTATGACAAGTCAGGACAGGTTGTTTCACTGAGCAGCCACATGATGATGATGATGATTGTAATAGGAATATCCAGGTGAACAAAAGAGAAGAGCAGTCATACATACAGTCAATCATAAATCAATTGAGTTTAATACAAATTGCAACAGGGAGACACCATCCAGCATAGAAGCTGAGAAATGTCTAACTGGCCTCTTGGAGATATCTAACTGGCCTCTCTTATATACTAATCAGACAGCACCAGCTATACTGTAAACACCAGCCTGAGAGGCTTGTGGGAAGCCAAAACAAAAGGCAGTGACTTTGTCTGCTGCTACAGAATCACACAGTGTTTCACAATATATATATATATTTTTTTTTATTTAACTAGGCAAGTCAGTTAAGAACAAATTCTTATTTACAAAAACAGCCTAGGAACAGTGGCTGTTCAGGGACAGAACGACCTCGTCAGCTCGGGGATTCGATCTAGCAACCTTTTGGCTACTGGCCCAATGCCCTAACCACTAGGCTACCTGCCAACCTCACAATAATCATTGTGCCCTTGGTCCTTGTACCTCCAGTCTGGCATCAATCACTATAAACAGATATGAGTTTACTCCATGACATGCAGCATCTAGTCTGGTGAACATTACAGAAAGAATACTGGACATAATGTGTATTACAGAAAGGGAAAATATATATAAATGTGCTAAACATTGTTAATCACTCGAAACTGAATATGAACTTTGTTCACCCTCAATATTACCATTACGATGATGATAAGTGACTGACACTAAGTATTACATTTGATTTACTCCTTCATACCCCAAGATGGCATTCTAGGCAGAGAACTGTAGTGCCGTGAAAGACTGGCCAACATGACTGTGTTGTGCCATAACACGGTCACACTGTTTACTGTAGCCTGGGTAATAAACCACTGAGACACCAAGTCAACATTTCATCTCAACTTTGCCCTCATCGAGTTCTTGAAATTATAGGGAGAACAATATGAAACTTCATTGTAATCTCAACACCAAGGTGGAATCATTCATACTTTTATTACATGAGTCATCAGATTGTTGTCCCCAGACAATGTTTCAGGTCAACTGAGTTAATCTATTTAGTCTCACAAAAGTATACAGATTTCCATTATCTAATTTCTAATTTGTCAGTGCGTGTGTGATCGTGTGTGTGTTTGTGCACGCTCGTGCATCCATCATTGCATGTGTGTTGTGTGTGTGTGTGTGTGTGTGTGTGTGTGTGTGTGTGTGTGTGTGTGTGTGTGTGTGTGTGTGTGTGTGTGTGTGTGTGTGTGTGTGTGTGTGTGTGTGTGTGTGTGTGTGTGTGTGTGTGTGTGTGTGTGTGTGTGTGTGTGCGTTCATGCCTGTGGGGCAAGAGTTAATGTGTGACAGTCCCAGCCCATAGCAGCGGACCACCAGACCAGAGTCATGACAACCTGGAGAACATCTGCTAAACTCACTGGAATCCAGATCAACTCACACACCAGCTGGGACAACAACACCAAGCTAAGGTAGGTAAGGAATGGTGTTTGTGTGTGTGTTGGCCATGTGTGTGCATTGCTGCCTCATATATTTCAAGTACGATCTTAGTTCTGTCACCTCTGTGAGTTTATTTCCATTTGTTTATTACAAGAAAAGTTTGCTGTTGTGGACTCATTGTCTCATTCACTCTCCCATTCTGAGAAGTGTAGACCTCATTCCACCAGTCATGTGGTTAGACTAATGAGTCAAGCTGGGAGAGCGAGAGGGGGGAGGGGGGGGTGTAAGTGAGTAAGAGGGGGTCAAGTAAAAGTAAATTACACAACAGGGCCAAAAGTATGTGGACACACCTTTAAATGAGCAGATTTGGCCACACAAGTTGCTGACAGGTGTATAAAATCGAGCACACCACCATGCAATCTCCATAGACAAACATTGGCAGTAGAATGGCCCGTACTGAAGAGCTCAGTGACTTTCAATGTGGCACCGTCATAGGACTTTCAACACGTCAGTTTGTCAAATTTTCCGATAAAGCGTGAGTAGAGTTCCACATATTTATTATAGTGAACCTTCAAAACAACAAAGAATTAATGAACGTGCAATACGTAGCGCACATAGGCACTAAACAAAACAATATCCCACAACGCAGGTGGGAAAAGGGACACACTAAGTATGATCCCCAATTAGAGGCAACGATATTCAGTTGCCTCCAATTGGGAACCATACTCACACACCAACATAGAACTATAATAACTAGAAAACTCCCCAAGTCACGCTCTGACCTATTACACCATAGAGAACCCAGAGGGCTCTCTATGGTCAGGGCGTGACACCGAGTCCCCACAGAAATGTTCCAACATCGGTTATTGCAGCAAAGGGGGGGACCAACTCCATATTAATGCCCATGATTTTGGAATGCGATGTTAGACGAGCAGGTGTCCACATACTTTGGGCCTTGTAGTGTATATTGGGAAGTGTAGTTGTATGTGAGGAAAAAGGACCAAATAGTTGAGACGGAAAAGGTTAAATGCTTCTGGGGGAATGTTTGAAATGCTGTAACTGTATTAAAGTAAATGGGACTTTAAAAGGGGATTTGGGTAATGAGGCTCTTTATCTATTTCCCCAAAGTCCGATGAACTTATGGATACCGTTTTTATGTCTCTGTGTCCAGTATAAAGGAACTTAGAGATTGTTTTGCGAGCCAATGCTAACTAGAGTTTGCGCAATGACTCTAAGTCTATGGGTAAGCTAACAGATACACATAGACTTCCAGTCATGGAAATTGCTTTCATCTTAAGTGCGGGAAGGTAGGACTTTTAAATGTAATAGTTTCTACATTGTATAGTCTCTGGAGAGTTGTCCTATTAGTCATGTGTATTTCTTTATGTTCAGAACCTCAACTGTAACTGGTGCACACAATGACTCTGTAAAAAAAAATTATCTTTAAAAAACATTCCTAGAAGTAGGAGTAGAGTGAATAGATGAGGAGAAAACCCTGAAGAGCTTTCCCCCTCACATCTGTCATAAAACCTTTCGTAGAGAAACACACAACACACATCAAACATCACATGCTCTTACACAGCAATACACAGTCATTCACATAAAAGTGTAAACAGGCACTTGTAAAGGTACTTTTTTCATTAGGGGCACCGGCGTAGTCAAACTGTTTGAAAGTTGGCAACTCATTTGCTTACAGCAGCAAGTGAGAATGAGAGTGTGTGCTTGAGAGAGAGGGAGAGAGAGAGATTTATGTATGTTGATTTATTTTCCCTTCTGTACTTGTATTTGCACATCGTTACAACACTGTATATACAACATAATATGACATGGGAAATGTCTTTATTCTGTGGAACGTCTGTGAGTGTAATGTTTACTGTTCATTTTTATTGTTAATTTCACTTTTGTTTATTATATACTTCACTTGCTTTGGCAATGTTAACATATGTTTCCTATTCCGATAAAGCCCTTGAATTGAATTGACAATAGGCAGACCTGGCTCTCAAGGTAAAACAGACTATGTGCACACTGCCCACAAAATGAGTTGGAATCTGAGCTGCACTTCCTAACCTCCTGCCAAATGTATGCCCGCATTAGAGACACATATTTCCCTCAGATTACACAGACCCACAAAGAATTTGAAAACAAATCCAATTTTGAAACACTCTCGTATCTATTGGGTGGAATACCACAGTGTGCCATCACAGAAGCCAGATTTGTGACCTGTTGCCACAAGAAAAGGGCAACCAGTGAATAACAAACACCATTGTATATACAATCTATATTTATGTTTATTTATTTTATTGTCCTTTAACAATTTTCACATCATTACAACACTGTATATATACATAATATGACGTGAAATGTCTTTATTATTTTGGAGCTTTTGTAAGTGTAATGTTTACTGATCATTTTTTATTGTTTATTTCACTTTTGTTTATTATCTATTTCACTTGCTTTTGCAATGTAAACATGTGTTTCCCATGCCAATAAAGCCCTTAACATTGAATTGAGAGAGAGAGAAAAAGGAGAGAGAGATAGAGGGCGAGAGAGAGGAAAATAGAGAGAGGAGAGAGAGAACTGGTGTAGGCATAGAAGAAGACAACTTGAAGTCACGCTTGCCAACAGCATTTTCACACGTTTGTGCTAAAATGTGTCTCCCTCTCTAACAATCAAACGAGAGACACAGAGGGAGAGGGAAAGAGGGACGGTGGGAGAGAGAGAGCAAGAACGAGAGACTGAGAAAGCAACAGTGGTGTCTAAAAATGTAGCTGCTCTCTGTCCCTTTATTTTCTCACTTTCACTTTCAGAGTTTGTAGCTGTTGAAAGCAGAGCGATAACTTGGCTGTGTATTGTGCGTTGAAGACTGACCCTGTTGAGGTGCAGTATGTCTATCTCATCTTATTACTGTTGTACAGCTTAGCCACCTTTAACAGAAACCTGTGAAATCTGATTGCCCGGGAAAAAAAGTCAGCTACTAAAATGATTGTTGAAACTTAAGTTGAAACTCAAAAGTGCTGAATCAGAAACCTTGTTGGTAAACTTTAGTTTCATTCTTCCGTTGGTTTCTCCAACATGCTGACATAACATAGCAGAGCAATGTAATCTGTTCTAAAAGGAGAAGTGATGTGGTTTCTTTTGAAACATAGGACACATCAAGGACTTAACTCAACGGACTTCTCCAAATTTAAGCTTTTGGCGTCTGATGCCATTGCTGGATAAAGCTGCAGTCTCAGATTGGGCATCTCGAAGGGAGCTTCAGCCATTGGACATGTTTTCTCCAACAGTGTCAGTACAAGCCGTGCCCCAGAGGAAAACACTATCTACTGAGGGAATATTCGTCAAATGTTCTAATTTCAATGTCTTTCTTTGTTTTGCATCACACTGGAATGTGCTGCTTTCTGTAATGTTA
The DNA here is from genome assembly GCF_021184085.1 of Oncorhynchus gorbuscha. NCBI lineage: Eukaryota > Metazoa > Chordata > Actinopteri > Salmoniformes > Salmonidae > Oncorhynchus > Oncorhynchus gorbuscha. Next base: position 25,851,283 of record NC_060196.1, read on the forward strand.
TGACTCACTTCATATACTGTGTACACTTTACACACATATCTGACAACCTACGGCACATGGGACAACTGGGAAGTGGTGTTGTAATCAGACCAAGCATCTGTCTGCTTGAGCAACGGATGTAGCCTGGTCCGAGATCTATTTGTGCAGGCTTTCCAACTCTCTTAGCCATTGTAGGAGTTGGCAAGACAGCAAAAACAGATCTGGGACCAGGCTAACGGGAACTGTGTTGCTGTGGTCAGATGCACTGTGTATTTCACGCTGACGGTCAGGGCCGTTCATGCTCTTACTCATTTTCTCTGAATTACGGTTCCAGGGATTTTGATTCAACTGTATGACTGTTTTTGCTCGTTCAGGGTCTCGTCATCATGGATGAGATGGAGGACAAGACTTCTGTGCATTCAGACGAGAGTGATGTTGAAGCTGACCTAAGACGATCATCCAAGATCCTGCCAGAAAACAGAATAACATCTAGATGGAAGAATGGTGCGTAGTAACATAGTTATCAAATTGTACTATGGGTAAAAGTCTGATCAATATATGGTCTTTGTCAAAAAATTATTCTTGGTTTGTTTCTCTTCTTTGTTCTATTTTTTCCATCTTGGCAAGTTTTTGGGATAAACAAACCCTTTTCACAACATCCCACTTTATTTATTTACCCATAATACCTTTTTTATTATTTCTCAATGGTTTGACTCTCTCTCCTTTTTCATCACTTGTTAAAATCTCTGTCAGAATGTGTTATTGTCCAAATGAACACTCTCCTCGCCTCTCTCTCTCTCTCTCTCCTACCGTCTCTCTCTGCCCCTCTCCCTTCTGTTTCCCCCCTCCAGGTCAGTGTGTGCTGGCAGTACCAACCTCCTCCATGCTGAGCCCCAGGTTTGATCTGTCTCTCTGCAGGGCTCTGCTGGAGAGGGACGGCTTCCAGGTCAGAGCAAACACAAACATACACACACTCTCTCCCTATCTCTGGGTGCCCACTGGCCATTTTTATTCTCATCAAATGTCAAGCAGCCTGTCCACTTGTGTGGGGAGCTTGAACTAAACTCAGCAAAAAAAAAGAAACGTCCTCTCACTGTCAACTGCATTTAACTTTTTAACATGTGTAAATATTTGTTTGGACATAACAAGATTCAACAATAGAGATAAACTGAACAAATTCCACAGACATGTGACTAACAGAAAGGGAACGATGTGTCCCTAAACAAAGGGGGGGTCAAAATCAAAGTAACATTCAGTATCTGGTGTGGCCACCAGCTGCATTAAGTACTGCAGTGTTGCCAGTTCTTGCTGTGAGATGTTACCCCACTCTTCCACTAAGGCACCTGCAAGTTCCCGGACATTCCCTAGCCCTCACCATCTGATCCAAGAGGTCCCAGACGTGCTCAATGGGATTGAGATCTGGCATCTTTGTTGGCTATGCAGAATAGTGACATTCTTGTCTTGCAGGATGCAGGAAATCACGCACAGAACAGGCAGTGTATGGCTGGTGGCATTGTCATGCTGGAGAGTCATGTCAGGATGAGCCTGCAGGAAGGGTACCACATGAGTGAGGAGGATGTCTTCCCTGTAACGCACAGCGTTGAGATTTCCTGCAATGACAACAAGCTCAGTCCAATGATGCTGTGCCACACCGCCCCAGACCATGACCAACCCTCCACCTCCAAATCGATCCCGCTCCAGAGTACAGGCCTCGGTGTAATGCTCATTCCTTTGACAATAAACGCAAATCCGACCATCAGCCCTGGTGAGACAAAACCGCCACTCATCAGAGAAGAGCAGATTTTGCAAGTCCTGTCTGGTCCAGCGATGGTGGACTTGTGCCGGTGATGTCTGGTGAGGACCTGCCTTACAACATGCCTACAAGCCCTCAGTCAATCCTCTCTCAGCCTGTTGCGGACAGTCTGTGCACTGATGGAGGGATTGTGCGTTCCTGGTGTAACTCGGGCAGTTGTTGTTGCCATCCTGTACCTGTCCCGCGGGTGTGATGTTCGGATGTACCGATCCTGTGCAGGTGTTGTTACACGTGGTCTGCCACTGCGAGGACGATCAGCTGTCCATCCTTCCTCCCTGTAGAGCTGCCATAGGCGTCTCAGTACGGACATTGCAATTTATTGTCCTGGCCACATCTCCTCATGCCTCCTCGCAGCATGCCTAAGGCACGTTCACACAGATGAGCAGGGACCCTGGACATCGTTCCTTTGGTGTTTTTCAGAGTCAGTAGAAAGGCCTCTTTAGTGTCCTAAGTTTTCATAACTGTGACTTTAATTGCCTACCGTCTGTAAACTGTCAGTGTCTTAACGACCATTCCACAGGTGCATGTTCATTAATTGTTTATGGTTCATTGAACAAGCATGGGAAACAGTGTTTAAACCCTTTGCAATGGAGATCTGTGAAGTTATTTGGATTTTTATGAATTATCTTTGCAAGACAGGGTCCTGAAAAAGGGACGTTTCTTTTTTTTTAAATGAACTTGTAATCGCACTTCCTCTATCAGACTGTTTTATGTCTCACCAAAATATAGGCCTACTGTTATTTCGATCTGAAAAGTTTTCATGAAGAAAAACGTGCTAAACCCACAATCTTGAATTTGTGTGTCAGCAAACAGCCCCAAAACTTAATTTGCTAGCATGGAGAAATGCAAGCAAATTAAATGATAAAGTTTTGCATGCCATGACTTAGTCCATGAGATCAACATGATAGTTGAACATATTTTTAAGCTATAGGTAATAGTTAGTTTAAAATAGACTTAAACTAAATCAAAATATAAATCATGGAGTGAGGTCGCGATTCCAGCCTATTGCCCCTTTTAGGCTATGCACCTTTTAAAGGCAGTTTCCTGTGTTCGCAGAGACAAACGCTGTCGGCTCTATCGGAAATTACTTTACAGATCGGAATTAATCCCCGGCCTATCCTTATATTTTGGGTTATGATAGGATAAGACCGGTGTACTAAGCTCATGAAGCATTTTAAAGTTATATTCTTAAAAATCAGTATACCGTGTCTAATCAATTGAAATAAAAATTGAACCGCAGTTAATGTTGAAAGTTTTACCTCAAGTCAAAGTTGTTGGCCAAAACATCACATCCAGTGTGTGTTTTTGGTGTCAAAAGCCCCGTACCAAAACATGGCACAGGAATTATGAGAAGAATACATCTCCAGAGGTGATATGACTTCTGGGTTGAGTGTCAATACCCCCTTTATCTAGACTGGCTGTTGTGATGCATTTGGAGCGGAGCGGCTGGACACCTTCTTCCCGATAGCTAAAGAACCAACCCTTCTGCGCATGTGCAGGATTTGTTTGGCTGCCCAGAGAACAGGTTACACTGGACAATTGCAATGATGAATGGAGAAGGGCAGGTGTCCAGGGGGGTGGAACTGGGGCGGAACGAGGCGATTACCTTTGGTCTCTCAGCATCAGCCCCTTTGAGCACAGGGAAGTGAGAAATAACTTTCTCTCTTTTATCTCTTTGAATTTGTTTTTGTTAGGTTCTGGAGTCAATTTGACAGATTAAACAGCTTCAGTAAAGGCTGAGGATAATAGTACATTCATATAACATTTACTTTGAGATAGTGGATGTATCACGTCTGTACATGATCCGCCTATGACATGATGCCCACCAGCCAAACCTTCCTTCTGTAAATTAGAATAAAGGACAGGACCCACTGCAGCCCAGCATACCTACCTGCCTACCAGCCCAACCAGAACCATGTTTGTGTTCCTCTGTGCTGTCTCTATCTTCAGCCTTGCTTTGGGTATTGAACATGACATTCCTGACAGGGGTGAAGAGCTATCCCCAAAATCCTGCCCCATGGGCTGGTACAACTTCAATGGATGCTGCTATAAGTACAATTCCACACGACTGGACTGGGCAGCCGCTGAGTCATACTGTGTGATTTAGGGAACAAAACCCTAATCAAGACGTTCGGCCCTTTAGAGTTCTACACCTGGATCAGGTTGTCTGGGATAGTTAGGGAGAGGCAGGGCCAGATAATGCAGAGTCCCTGGGCCCAGGCCCGTGTGGGGCCCAAGAGGCAGCAAGACATTTTTAAAAGTATATATACAGTACCAGTCAAAGGTTTGGACACACCTGCTCATTCAAGAGTTTTTCTTTACTTTGACTATTTTCTACATTGTAGAATAATAGTGAAGACATCAAAATTATGAAATAACACATATGGAATCATGTAGTAACCAAAAAATTGTTAAACAAATCCAAATATATTTTATATTTGAGATTCTTCAAAGTAGCCACCCTTTGTCTTGATGACAGCTTTGTACACTCTTGGCATTCTCTTAACCAGTATCACCTGGAATGCTTTTCCAACAGTCTTGAAGGAGTTCCCACATATGCTGAGCACTTGTTGGCTGCTTTTCCTGCTTTTTTCCATCTGATGCAGCACTCCATCACTCTCCTTCTTGGTCAAATAGCCCTTACACAGCCTGGAGGTGTGTTGGGTCATTGTCCTGTTGAAAACAAATTATAGTCCCACTAAGTGCAAACCAGATGGGATGGCATATTGCTACAGAATTCTGTGGTAGCCACAGCATTTCTACCTAGTGGGAAAAAATCAGAGTGGCTTGTGTGGGGCCCAGAAAAGAAAAGTACAGAAAATAAAACAACAGCAGGAGCAAGAACTTAAACAAAAAATGCCCAAACTGACTGTTATTTGATTTATTCATTTTTTGGTACATTTTACCTCTTTTTTTGCTCCCCAATTGGTAGTTACAGTAATGTCCCATCACTGCAACTCCAGTGCGGACTCGGGAGAGGCGAAGGTCGAGAGCCATGAGTCCTCTGATACACGACCCGCCAAGCCGCACTGCTTCTTGACACACTGCTCGCTTAACCCGGAAGCCAGCCGCACCAATGTGTCAGAGGAAACACTGTACAGCTGGCGACCGAAGTCAGCGTGCATGCGCCCGGCCCACCACAAGGAGTCGCTAGAACACGACTGGACAAGGACAATGCTGGGCCAATTGTGCGCCACTTCATGGGTTTCCCGGTCGGGGCCGACTGCGACACAGCCTGGGATCGAACCCAGGTCTGCAGTGATGCCTCTAGTACTGTGATGCAGTGCCTTAGACCGCTGCGCCACTCGGGACTTGTCACTGGTTATTGTTCTGTGCAACACATAGACACAAAGGACAATGACAACCAAAGGTCTGCAATCGCACATACGAGAGATCAACCCATTGACAGAGTGGGTGCCTTGTGCTGCACATATTCTGAATTTGGTTGGGGTAAGTACTGTGAACTGCCTTGAGACAGATTCGTTTTTCACATTTGTGCTGTCAATATTTAACTTTTGCTCCAAATTCACTTGGCGATGGCAGATTGTTAAATCAGGTTTACAACCAAATGAAAACAGTTGAATAGCAACCCGCAAATCTCTTTCCGGTTATGAGGTGGTCTGCACATGCAAATGCCTCATGTCACCGCTTTACAAACCTGACGCACAATGACATAGACAACGCAAAAAAACATGCTGGTGAGTCAGTCGTAAGCGGCAGAGCCTGACGTCGTTTATCAATGACAGGACAGCAGAAATTAACCGGTGGTAAATTTGTTGTCATTGACACACACGTTGGATAGGAGGTAAAAGTCATACAAAGAGCTAAAGAGCCGTTATACTCTGTAACTGTTTTAAAGTCACCACTGGCCTCATGGTGAAATCCCTGAGCGGTTTCCTTCCTCTCCGGCAACTGAGTTATTGAGGTCATTGTATATTTGTAGTGACTGGGGGTATTGATACACCACCCCAAGTGTAATTAATAACTTCACCACTCAAAGGGATATACAATGTTTTTGAAATAAATATGTCACACACACTTTTACAAACGTTTGACCACCCACATCCCTGACACATATTGCAGGTCAAAGTCTTTATTCCCCTGATCTTTTTTCCCTTACCTTGTTTATTTTGTGGAATGCATTTTGGTAAAGTATGAAGGACATTGCATGGAAAATTACATTTAGAATACATTATTATGTATGAACCATGTATCCACTGTTTGGTTCATTTGGTTTCTCCACTGTAGATTCCTGTGGCAGACTTTGAGACACCTCTAGACATAGCACTGGATGTGCCATCGGTCAGGAGATACCTGTTCCTTAACTCTTCTCTCATCCACTTCATCATGGCACCGGTAGGGTCCCTCAAAGTCTTGATTAATAACACAAGGGTGATTTAGTTATTTTTTAAATATTTTTTTACATCCATTACATTATTCACAATAGTGTCCAGTATCTGTTGATCTCCTATACCATCTGGGTGTCTTCTACTAATGTGTCCTGTATTTGTTCAGAGTTAGTATGTTCAATTTATACTGTGTATCATTTCATCTCCCCTCCAGATTCTATATGTGGTGATATGGTGTGCTGTGTTCTCCACTCTTCATATGTATCTCTCGGTCACTGACTACTGGGTCATCTGCCTGTCTGTCAGTCTGGTCTCCATCTTCCTCACCACATTCATCATCGTCATCCTCTACTATAGTAACAAGGAGGTGGGTGTTCAATCTGTTTATCAGTCTGACAGCACTTAATGTTTTACTGCTTGGTAGTCTTAAACAAATCTACTTTGAAGCAAAATTATACACCTCACACACATGGTTATGGGCTTAAAAAAATAAAACACCTAGTCAGATACAGAATTTAAATGTATTACATTTTGCGTTTGCATCGCAATTACACTTTACAGTGCATTCAGAAAGTATTCAGACACCTTTATTTTTTCACATTTTGTTACGGTTACAGCCTTATTCTAAAATGGATTCAATGGTTTTTCCCCCTCATCAATCTAAACACGAATGAAAATATGACTGGAGTCATTGCAAATCAATTTTTTGCCACTAAGTGGGCATGTTTAATTAATTAAAGTGAAAGTTATCAAAGCTCTATCGCAATTGCCGATCTGTTGTTAGAACGCGTTAGATTGACAGTAACAGTAGTCAAATTAGGCTTCAGGTAAAACATTTTAAAAAGTTTTAAAAACACTGGCTGTTGTTGACAAGCATATTTAGTTAATGTACATATTATTAATATTAAATTCAGTGATTGAAATGATGATCACATCCCCAGTAGCCAATTCGGGCAGGCTATTGTGAGAAACAAGCATGTCTAACCTGGAAATCGCCTCGCTATTCATGTTGAATACATTTTTCTGTTAATTTGAACTAAGCAAGCTGCTAAATCGTTCAGTTTACAGCTTGCCTACATCTTGTCTAGGCTACTGTAGACTATCTGAAATTAGATGTAGGCCTATCAGGAGCTATAGGCATCCTTCCTTTATCTAAGCAAACCATGGCAAAGTTGATTATAAACCCAGATTTGAGTCTGTAGCCTATGCCTATTGAAATGACAAGTCAATCTCGCAAATCGGCCATTTATAATGGTTTGTAGTCTTAACATCTGGCACATTATAACAGCACAATTGCCAGAAAGTAGGCTAATATTTGTTTATGTTCGTCTTAGTGTTTCTTGCTCAGAGATTGAGATCCCCTGTCCAACTTTCCTCACTTAAACTCTCCTGTCAGATTTATCTATAGTTATGCACATGCGCAAAGGGGATTTGTTTACAATTATAAACCTGATTCCAGCCCTGAATGTTGATTGGCTCAAAGCTGTGGCATATCAGACCATATACCATGGGAATGACAAAGCATTTTTTTTTACTGTTCTAATTATGTTGATAACCAGTTTATAATAGCAATAAGGCACCCCGGAGGATTGGTTTGTGGTATATCAAATAAAATGTTATTGGTCACATACACATGATTAGCAGATGTTGTTGCGGGTGTAGCGAAATGCTTGTGCTCCGACAGTGCAGGAATATCTAACAAACTACACAACATATACCCAATACACACAAATCTAAGTAGGAATGAATTAAGACTATATACAGTGGGGCAAAAAAGTATTTAGTCAGCCACCAATTGTGCAAGTTCTCCCACTTAAAAAGATGAGAGAGGCCTGTAATTTTCATCATAGGTACACTTCAACTATGACAGAGAAAATGAGAAAAAAAAATCCAGAAAATCACATTGTAGGATTTTTTATGAATTTATGTGCAAATTATGGTGGAAAATAAGTACAGTGCCTTGCGAAAGTATTCGGCCCCCTTGAACTTTGCGACCTTTTGCCACATTTCAGGCTTCAAACATAAAGATATAAAACTGTATTTTTTTGTGAAGAATCAACAACAAGTGGGACACAATCATGAAGTGGAACGACATTTATTGGATATTTCAAACTTTAACAAATCAAAAACTGAAAAATTGGGTGTGCAAAATTATTCAGCCCCCTTAAGTTAATACTTTGTAGCGCCACCTTTTGCTTCTTCACAAAAACATACAGTTTTATATCTTTATGTTTGAAGCCTGAAATGTGGCAAAAGGTCGCAAAGTTCAAGGGGGCCGAATACTTTCGCAAGGCACTGTATTTGGTCACCTACAAACAAGCAAGATTTCTGTAACTTCTTTTTAAAGAGACTCCTCTGTCCTCCACTCGTTACCTGTTTGAACTTGTTATCAGTATAAAAGACACCTGTCCACAACCTCAAACAGTCACACTCCAAACTCCACTATGGCCAAGACCAAAGAGCTGTCAAAGGACATCAGAAACAAAATTGTAGACCTGCACCAGGCTGGGAAGACTGAATCTGCAATAGGTAAGCAGCTTGGTTTGAAGAAATCAACTGTGGGAGCAATTATTAGGAAATGGAAGACATACAAGACCACTGATAATCTCCCTCGATCTAGGGCTCCACGCAAGATCTCAACCCGTGGGGTCAAAAGGATCACAAGAACGGTGAGCAAAAATCCCAGAACCACACAGGGGGACCTAGTGAATGACCTGCAGAGAGCTGGGACCAAAGTAACAAAGCCTACCATCAGTAACACACTACGCCGCCAGGGACTCAAATCCTGCAGTGCCAGACGTGTCCCCCTGGTTAAGCCAGTACATGTCCAGGCCCGTCTGAAGTTTGCTAGAGAGCATTTGGATGATCCAGAAGAAGATTGGGAGAATGTCATATGGTCAGATGAAACCGAAATAACTTTTTGGTAAAACCTCAACTAGTCGTGTTTGGAGGACAAAGCATGCTGATTAGCATCCAAAGAACACCATACCTACTGTGAAGCATGGGGGTGGAAACATCATGCTTTGGGGCTGTTCTTCTGCAAAGGGACCAGGACGACTGATCCGTGAAAAGGAAAGAATGAATGGGGCCATGTATAGTGAGGTTTTGAGTGAAAACCTCCTTCCATCAGCAAGGGCATTGAAGATGAAACGTGGCTGGGTCTTTCAGCATGACAATGATCCCAAACACACCGCCCGGGCAACGGAGGAGGCGTGGCTTCGTAAGAAGCATTTCAAGGTCCTGGAGTGACCTAGCCAGTCTCCAGATCTCAACCCCATAGAAAATCTTTGGAGGGAGTTGAAAATCCGTGTTGCCCAGCAACAGCCCCAAAACATCACTGCTCTAGAGGAGATCTGCATGGAGGAATGAGCCAAAATACCAGCAACAGTGTGTGAAAACCTTGTGAAGACTTACAGAAAACGTTTGACCTCTGTCATTGCCAACAAAGGGTATATAACAAAGTATTGAGATAAACTTATGTTATTGATCAAATACTTATTTTCCACCATAATTTGGAAATTAATTCATTAAAAGTCGTACAGTGTTATTTTCTGGATTTTTTTTCTAATTTTGTCTGTCATATTTGAAGTGGACCTATGATGAATATTACAGTTCTCTCTCAACTTTTTAAGTGGGAGAACTTGCACAATTGGTGGCTGACTAAATACTTTTTTGCCCCACTGTACATATGGATGAGCGATGTCAGAGTGGAACGGACTAAGATCCAGTAGAATAGTATAGAAAAATAGTAAACACACATGAGATGAGTAATGCCAGATATATAAACATTATATAAAGAGAAGAGGCTCAGTTGCACCGCCTCCACCACACTGTCTGTGTGGGTGGTCCATTTCAGATTGTCAGTGATGTGTACACCACGGAACTTGAAGCTTTCCACCTACTCCACTGCGCTCCCGTCGATGTAGATAGGGGGGTGCACGCTCTGCTGTTTCCTGAAGTCCACGATCATCACCTTTGTTTTGTTGACAGTGAGTGAGAGGTTGTTTTCCAGGCACCACACACCCAGAGCCCTCATCTCCTCCCTGTAGGCTATTTCGTCATTGTTGGTAATCAAGCCTACTACAGTTGTATTGTTTGCAAACTTGATGATTTAGTTGGAGGCGTACTTGGCCACGCAGTCATGGGTGAACAGGGAGTACAGGAGGAGGCTGAGCACTCACCCTTGTGGGGCCCCAGTGTTGAGGATCAGCGGAGTGGAGGTGATGTTTCCTACCTTCACCACCTGTGGGCGGCCCGTCAGGAAGTCCAGGACCCAGTTGCCAGGGCAGGGTTCAGACCCAGGGACTCGAGCTGAATGATGAGCTTGGAGGGTACTATGGTGTTGCATGCTGAGCTATAGTCAATAAACAGCATTTTTACATAGGTATCGCTCTTGTCCAGATGGAGTAGGGCAGTGTGCAGAGTAATGACGATTGCATCGTCTGTGGATCTATTGGGGAGGTAAGTTAATTGAAGTGGGTCTAGGGTGGCAGGTAAGGTAGAGGCGATATGATCCCTAACTAGTCTTTCAAAGCACTTCATGATGACAGAGGTGAGTGCTACGTGGTGATAGCCATTAAGTTCAATTACCTTTGCCTCCTGGGTACAGGAACAATGGTGGCCATCTTGAAACATGTGGGGACAGCAGACTGGGATAGGGAGAGATTGAATATGCCCATAAACATACCAGCCAGCTGGTCTGTGCAAGATGGCAGCATCGCAACTAGCTCTTAGAAAACGTTGCAGTATTTTGTTTTTTATGTACTAATTTTACATTATTAGCTCAGGAAATGTTTTGTGTCATTACATACAGCCGGGAAGAACTATTGGATAATAGAGCGGCAGTAACATAACTACCAGCATTACAACCAGGAATACGACTTCCCTGGAGCAGATCCTTGTTCACTCTCCCCAGAGCAATTCATCCAAAATATTGTCGGCGGCTGTATTTCATGATTAACGACTCATGGTGTAATTCTAGGAACATACATGAACTCAAGTAATTTTGTTCACCTAACCTAGAATACCTCACAATTAAATGCAGACCATATTATCTCCCAAGAGAATTCTCCTCCGTCATCACCACGGCCGTTTACATCCCACCTTAAGCCAAAACCTTGATGGCCCTCAAAGAACTTCAATGGACTTTATGTAAACTGGAAACCACATATCCTGAGGATGCATTTATTGTAGCTGAGGATTTTAACAAAGCAAATCTGAGGACTAGGCTGCCAAAATGCTATCAACATATTGACTACCCTACTCGCACTACTAAGACTCTCAACCATTGCTATTCAAACTTCCGGGATGCTTACAAGGCCCTCCCCCGCCCTCCTTTTGGCAAATCTGACCATGACGCCATCTTGCTCCTCCCATCCTATGGGCAGAAACTCAAACAGGAAGTGCCCATGCTTTGTACTATATGGCCAATATACCACGGCTAACGGCTGTATCCAGGCGTCATGCTTAAGAACAGCCCTTAGCCGTGGTTTATTGGCCATATACCATACCCCCTTGTACCTTATTGCTTAAACGAGATAGCAGTCAAATGAGGTAAATAGACATCCATTGATGGAAAATGATCTGGCGAGTTTAATAAGGTCAAATAGTCTTTTCTCTTGCGACATATTCAAATTCCTTTATTACATCATGTCCTAGCTCGCAATAATTATTATTTTGAGGAAAACTACATTTGCTTCTAACGTCATTACAGGTTACTACGATATTCCGTATTTGGCTCAATAGCGTTATGGAAAAGGGTTAATTGTATAAATATGGAAACTCTTGCTGTATACAAATATAATTGGTCTAGTTTTCAGGCTTTTTGGGCGGGTTTTGAGTGAGTATTGGTCAGAAATTTCACATGCAACACTCGTGTCTGAGTGGTACACACTAAGTCACTGCATAGGGAGGGATACTCATACACGCTATATTATGATACTTCTACCGAATAGGACAGGTTCTACATAGTTGGAAAGGTCAAAGACTGTAGAAACCAAATGTGCATAGGTGCTGCACAGAATATTTGCACATTTTTCCCAGAAATGGATTTACGCCTAGCTAAAACATCAATACATTAGCATTAACCATTTTAGACTAATGTAAACGAGGCCATCTTTTCCGGTACATCTGAAAAGATGATCAAATGGTTGTGATGGAATAATGACATAATAACCATAGCTTCAATAAAAGGTAAGTCATTATTTTTTTTTTAACCAATGGCTTATTGGTGGTTTATTGGATAACGTATTGTTGTGATCAAACCAAATGTACATGGGTTTCAATGGCTGACATATGAACAGGGAAAATATATAATATGGATTTTTGGGCAAGGACATCTGCTACATGATGAAAATGTAAATGAGCAGTGAGCAGCTGGTAATTTATGGCTCTGCTGACAGCTGGGGATTTATGACCTTGTGTTGGAGGGGAGCAAGGCTGATAAAGATCTTAACTGGTGATTTGGCTGGCTGAGGGCCTGTTTGACATAGAAACACCTGATTTTCAGCAGTTTTAATTACAATTTAAATGAATTATGAAAAATATGAATGAAATCCCACTGCAGGAAAATATAGTCTTAAATGGGCAGCCTAATTATAAAATGCCTTCTAATCTTTAATCGCAGTGCTAAAATTAGTAAGCTGTGGTAGTAACATAAATTATGCATCGATATTAATAGGAATACATCTGTGCTTGCGGAAGCAAATGAATAGACTACATAGATATGCCACACACGAGGATTGAAGATAAATATTCAGACACTTTGAAACCTATGTGGTTCATTATTGAACACCATCAATTCTATAGAGATATTGGACTGTAGTCTGAAAACAGTTCTAAGACCAAAAAACATTAACGTAGATCTTCCTACAGATAAACATCAACATTGACGTGCGACTCATCCAGGTGAATGAGAGGCTGAGCCAACATATGCTGCTGGTGGGCGTGGCTGACTGGGTGCAGAACTGCACTGGAAATCTACAGGTAGCCTACAGTATCCTGCACATATAGGTAGCTCAATCGGAGATGGAAGACATTTTGTGTCAAACCTTTTTATCACACTCCCTTTCTTGTAATCGAGATTACTTCTAAATACCTTTACTGTTTTTTTGTGGTATAAATCTAACCGCTTCCGTTGACCGATCATTATGGCAAGACACTTTGAAGCTATATATCGATTAATTGATTCTGTAGTTGAATTGAAATAGGCCCTTTTATATCCTAATCAGACAGTAACAAATGTTCTAGCTCGTAGGAAGTCAAAACAAAAAGGGAGGAACTTTATTAGCGGCATCAATCACTATCAACAGATACAGTGGGGCAAAAATAGTATTTAGTCAGTCACCAATTGTGCAAGTTCTCCAACTTAAAAAGATGAGGCCTGTAATTTTCATCATAGGTACACTTCAACTATGACAGAGAATATGAGAAAAAAAATCCAGAAATCACATTGTAGGATTTTTAATGAAATTATTTGCAAACGATGGTGGAAAATAAGTATTTGGTCACCTACAAACAAGCAAGATTTCTGGCTCTCACAGACCTGTAACTTATTTTTTAAGAGGCTCCTCTGTCCTCCACTCATTACCTGTATTAATGGCACCTGTTTGAACTTGTTATCAGTATAAAAGACACCTGTCCACAACCTCAAACAGTCACACTACAAACTCCACTATGGCCAAGACCAAAGAGCTGTCAAAGGACACCAGAAACAAAATTGTAGACCTGCACCAGGCTGGGAAGACTGAATCTGCAATAGGTAAGCAGCTTGGTTTGAAGAAATCAACTGTGGGAGCAATTATTAGGAAATGGAAGACATACAAGACCACTGGTAATCTCCCTCGATCTGCGGCTCCACGCAAGATCTCACACCGTGGAGTCAAAATAATCACAAGAACGGTGAATGACCTGCAGAGAGCTGGGACCAAAGTAACAAAGCCTACCATCAGTAACACACTACGCCGCCAGGGACTCTAATCCTGCAGTGCCAGACGTGTCCCCCTGCTTAAGCCAGTACATGTCCAGGCCCGTCTGAAGTTTGCTAGAGAGCATTTGGATGATCCAGAAGAAGATTGGGAGAATGTCATATGGTCAGATGAAACCAAAATATAACTTTTTGGTAAAAACTCAACTCGTCGTGTTTGGAGGACAAAGAATGCTGAGTTGCATCCAAAGAACACCATACCTACTGTGAAGCATGGGGGTGGAAACATCATGCTTTGGGGTAGTTTTTCTGCAAAGGGACCAGGACGACTGATCCGTGTAAAGGAAAGAATGAATAGGGCCATGTATCGTGAGATTTTGAGTGAAAACCTCCTTCCATCAGCAAGGGCATTGAAGATGAAACGTGGCTGGGTCTTTCAGCATGACAATGATCCCAAACACACCGCCCGGGCAACGAAGGAGGCGTGGCTTCGTAAGAAGCATTCCAAGGTCCTGGAGTGGCCTAGCCAGTCTCCAGATCTCATCCCCATAGAAAATCTTTGGAGGGAGTTGAAAGTCTGTGTTGCCCAGCAACAGCCCCAAAACATCACCGCTCTAGAGATTTGCATGGAGGAATGGGCCAAAATACCAGCAACAGTGTGTGAAAACCTTGTGAAGACTTACAGAAAATGTTTGACCTCTCATTGCCAACAAAGGGTATATAAGAACGTTTTGAGATAAACTTTTGTTATTGACTAAATAATTATTTTCCACCATAATTTGCAAATAAATTCATTAAAAATCCTACAATGTGATTTTCTGGATTTTTTTCTTCTCATATTGTCTGTCATAGTTGAAGTGTACCTATGATGAAAATTACAGGCCTCTCATCTTTTTAAGTCGGAGAACTTGCACAATTGGTGGCTGACTAAATACTTTTTTGCCCCACTGTACCTGAATCAGATGAATCCACAACAAGTCTACCCACTGGGCACAGACGTCAATTCACCGTCTATTCCACATTGGTTCAATGCAATTTAATTGAAATGATGTGTAAACAACATTGATTCAACCAGTGTGTGCCCAGGGTGTAGTGACCATAGACCCACACCTTGAGTGTCACTAAACGGAACACGGGAAATGATGTGTATTACAGAAACTCCATATGCTAAATATTGTGTTGATCCCTCTAGACCAAATATGAACTTTAGTCATCTAAACTGTCCTCATTACATTCATCCATCTGTCTCTGTTTGTTTGTCTCTAACCGTCTGCCTGCCTGTCTGTGGTCACGTCTCGCTCAGCTGTTCATTGTGTACTGGGATACGGCCCGCTGCTTGAGGACACTGACTGAAACTCTAGAGGAGATGAGCTTTGTCGGAGACGAGGCCCAGGTAGGTACATCACGATGTCCCCATGTTCGCTCTATTGATTTGTGTCCGTGTTCTCTTTGGCAAGGCTTTCAGTAGGGACATTCTGTTTTGGGAAGCCAATGGGATATAATATGCATAGATCGATATTGACAAATCTCTGTGTGCTGTTATAAGGAATTGTCTGAGCAAAATTGAAATGAAATTGGACATTGACAATAGGAGACATTTGAGTATTACATATTGTGTTTTAGGCCTATCATCGGAGGGTTTTATTTGGTGTATATTGCTTTTCAATTGCCTCGCAAGGCAATCTTGTGATGATCACCATTCAGTGTTTCTGTGTTGCACTAGCAGACAATGCACTGTAACGGGTTCCCCTCACTCCTTAGAAGAGACTCGAGAAGAGAATGTCCCACCTTGTCCTGGTGTCAGAGGTCATGACCCTTGACCCTGTGGCGGTGGAGTCAAGTGTTAATGAAGGTTCTGATGAGGAAAGGCCCCTCTTGATGAACGATGAGGCTGGAGGCAGTACCTCAACCAGCCAGAGGGAGGACACCAAACTCACTACTAACTACATTTTGGTACCGGACCAAATACTACCAGCTCAGGTTAGTTAGACTGCTTTCAATAATACTTATAATCTTATGTTACAATGTAGACACCTCGCTAAAGGACTTTTCTTTAGTGCCTCATGTTGAACAAATGGTATTCCAGATTAGTGGAGGCTGGTGGAGGGAGAAATCTGGAGGACGGGCTCCAGCCACCACTGTTAAAGATATAGCCTACCTATAGACTGTAGCATGTGTTCAATACAATATTACGAAGTCTCTTTTGTTGTTATGTTAAACTAACATATCCCTTTTTGCAGGCCAAAGCACTTCAACTTCTACTGACCTACGGTGCGGTGTATGTCAAGCTGTTGGTATCTGAAAAGCTGCCAAACTCCACACACCACCCCCTACACCACAGGAGGAATCACTGCACCACTGCCTCCCTTTGTCTCTGTCAGTATATAAAAACCAAGGTCCTAGGATTATAAGACTGGGACACAGAAACGTTGATGCGTTCCACTTTAAATAATATGTTACTGTAGGACAATAGAATATTTGCACTGACAATATAAAAGTCACGATTTAGTACCCACTTGTGTACGTTTTGCATTAAATTATATACAAACAATAAAAATATATCTTTAAGAGGTTTGTCCTTATGTAGACAGGGATATTAATTTACGTTCATGCTAAGACATTTTGGGAGTGCATTTAGATAAACAGGGCAAAGTATGAATAAGAATATGTTCTTAACTGACTTGTCTAGTTAAATAAAGGTTAAATAAATACAAATAAAAAGGTTTTGGGGAGATATAAAAGAGAGTGGGGGCAAGCGTGAACAGATTCATTGATGCAGAGAAAGTATTAAGCTCAAGGAGTCAACATGAAGCATTGATCTTGGCTGACTGCACAGCTACACAGAAGGAGCATGTGGCACACAGTTTCATTCATTGCCCATCGTTATTAATCAGCCTTGACGCAACTGCTGAGGTGATTGGCTCATAAGTATCCGGTGCTCGGCCCGATGACACAAACACACACAGTGAGCGACAGTGCAGGTCCGCTCAAGGGAGGCAGGGAGGTGTAGTGGAACAGAGATGCATGTTGCGACAGACCAAGTAAAACGATCGCAGAGATGCTGGGTCGCTCTTCGGGAGGCTAAATGACCATCTGTGTTCCTGCAGACACAGTCTGGCCTGGTCCCACCACCTCCCTCTCTATCTCAGAGGAGGCTGGTGGGAGGAGCAATAGGAGGACGGGCTCATTGTAATGTGTGGAATGGAATAAATGGAACAGAGCCAAATGTGTTTGATGTGTTTGATACCGTTCCATTGATTTCACTCCAGCTACAATGAGCCCGTCCTTCTATAGCTCCTCTCCCCAGCCTCCTCCCACCAGATATTGAGTGATCGTTCATGTTCTGACAGTGAGAGAAAGAGAGATACAGGGATGGAGGAATCCGGGCCAACTATAAATACGCACCTAAGAGATGTAGGGAGTGGAAAGGCCACAGAGAGAGAGTGGGAGAGAGTGAAAGACAGAGAGCGAGATAGCTGTAGAGTACACATCACTCTTACCTACTCTTGCGCAACAAAAAAAAACAATTTTATTCAAACAACTCAATTCATACACAACAGATGCATGTGTAATATCCATGAACAGAAATAAACCCCAAGAAAAGTACATGTACACTGTGATTCGCCAGCCAAATTGAAAATGCCAATCCATTACATTTACAAGCTCAGAGAAAAGGTATGAGTACTGCAAAGAAGCAGTAGCATTTGCCCAGCCTGTCATCTTAAATGACACAGAACGGCCTCACAAAACAAGTATGCGGGGAGAGAACAGTGTAGATCTAAACACAACTAGATATGCGAGGAGTGAGCCTAAAAAGCATAAGAACATTCCATACCAATACATCTCTTGTACAGAGGTGAGTAACAGCACTACGGGTCACAGTACTGTGCTTACTTTGCACTCAACATATTTCTAGAACACCGTGTTATCAGAATAAGAACATATTCTCCAAATACAATGTACATTGTAAATATAGTAAGAGCGTGATAATCAAATGTAAAAGAGATTTCCATGTAACAGAATAATAACCATAGTAGTAATACTAATTGAATAATACTTTTGGAATAAAACGTCACCCTAATAACAATATTCAAATCTGTAATCATGGTCCTTCACGAGAAACAATACATGTTCTACATCTCTGAATAACTTTATCATAGGAATTGAAAACAGAGAAGCAGATTAGAGATATGTCTAGAACTACGGTTCCAATTTTGCAATGGACATCAGAAAGAGAGACAGAGAGAAATAGAGGGGGTCTATTGGGGTAATAATAGACAAATTGAGGAGAGTAAAATGCTAGTGTACTGTATTATTAGGCATAGATTTTTTTTCTCTCTCCTCAGAGACATTCGTTTTCAGTGCCACCATCAGTATTTCTGCTTCACTGATTCCGTCTCAGGTCATTTTAGTTCACGCTGTTACGCGGCAACCCTCTTGGCTCTCCAACACGAGGCCGCACACCTCATAAAGTGAAAGGCTAGATTAGAGACCAAATGTGTTTGACGCAACCCTTATTATCAGATAAGACAATTTGGGGAAAAGCTGAGAGAATTGTAATAATGGCATGCATTACAGAGTATTGTCTGTAGCATATAAGTTCTTTGTCTATAACCTTTTACTCTGATAAACTATTAACTAAGATAATACTATTTTATTGGCTATTATAACCATTAATATTAACAAAACATTATTTGCAAAAGCTGCAATTTCTCAAATTTACACTACACTAGCCCTATATATAATTACATAGCCTTTTTAATCTTGCGTCCGTCCAAGCACTTTCCATCAAATGTGTAGCTTTTTTCTTAGTACTGCAATACTTTATTCTATATGAAATAAGAAAATGGACCAACCACTTCAATTAGACAAGCAACTGTTGTTCTAAATGTGTCTATTTCTACAATTATACAATTGTCTATTGGAGTGTATAAAAACAATTCTAAGCCTGCTGACATTAGCCAAGGTGTACAAAGTAATTATGTCAGTTTCTGTGCTATGTCAACGCTGGGAAGTGCAAGTCATCACAAACGTCACTCAAATGTAATGTAAACTCAGCAAAAAAAGAAACTTCCCCTTTTCAGGACCCTGTCTTTCAAAGATCATTTGTAAAAATCCAAACAACTTCACAGATCTTCATTGTAAAGTGTTTGAACACTGTTTCCCCTGCTTGTTCAATGAACCATGAACAATTAAATGAACATGCACCCGTGGAACGGTCGTTAACACACTAACAGCTTACATACGGTATAGACAATTAAGGTCACGGTTATGAAAACTTCGGAAACTAAAGAAAAACACCAAAAGAAAGATGCCCAGGGTCCCTGCTCATCTGTGTGAACGTGCCTTAGGCATGCTGCAAGGAGGCATGAGGACTTCAGATGTGGCCAGGGCAATAAATTGCAATGTCCGTACCGGGAGAAGCCTAAGAAAGCGCTACAGGGAGACAGGACGGACAGCTGATCGTCCTCGCAGTGGCAGACCCCGTGTAACACTTGCACCCAATCTGTACATCCGAACATCACACCTGCCAGGAAAGGTACAGGATAGCAACAACAACTGCCCGAGTTACACCAGGAACGCACAATCGCTCCATCAGTGCTTAGACTGTCCGCAATAGGCTGAGAGAGGCTGGACTGAGGGCTTGTAGGCCTGTTGTAAGGCAGGTCCTCACCAGACATCACCGGCAACAACGTTGCCTATGGGCACAAACCCACCGTCGCTGGACCAGACAGGACTGGCAAAAAGTGCTCTTCACTGACGAGTTGTGGTTCTCTTACCAGGGGTGATGGTCGGATTCGCATTTATCGTAGAAGGTATGAGCGTTACAACGAGGCCTGTACTCTGGAGCGGGATCCATTTGGAGGTGGAGGGTTCGTCATGGTTTGGGGTGGTGTGTCACAGCATCATCGGACTGAGCTTGTTGTCATTGCAGGAAATCTCAATGCTGTGTGTTACAGGGAAGACATCCTACTCCCTCATGTGGTACCCTACCTGCAGGCTCACCCTGACATGACCCTCCAGCATGACAATGCCACCAGCCATACTGCTCGTTCTGTGCGTGATTTCCTGCAAGACAGGAATGTCAGTGTTCTGCAATGGCCAGCGAAGAGCCTGGATCTCAATCCTATTGAGCACGTCTGGGACTTGTTGGATCGGAGGGTGAGGACTAAGGCCATTTCTCCCAGAAATGTTCGGGAACTTGCAGGTGCCTTGGTGGAAGAGTGGGGTAACATCTCACAGCAAGAACTGGCAACACTGCAGTACTTAATGCAGCTGGTGGCCGCACCAGATACTGACTGTTGCTTTTGATTTTAACCCCCCCTTTGTTCAGGGACACATTATTCCATTTCTGTTAGTCACATGTCTATGGAACTTGTTCAGTTTATGTCTCAGTTGTTGAATCTTGTTATGTTCATACAAATATTTACACATGTTAAGTTTGCTGAAAATAAACGCCGTTGACAGTGAGAGGACATTTATTTTTTTGCTGAGTTTAGTTAAGGTTTTGTAGGCCAATAGGGGTACAATAAACTATTGATTTCAACTAAAACAAAATGGTGACATGCTAATAATCTATGAAAAATAAATATTATAAATAAACTAATAAATTATAATATACCTAAATACATACATAAATAAAGTGAACAAGTATTAAACAATCTTATGCAACAAACAATTTGTCAATGTAGCTAAAATAGTCCCATGTCATATAAAAAAAAGGCGGGAGAAAAGACACAGTCACAGTACACCCTATGGTGTATCCCTCCGCCAGCACAACTTTGAAATAGAGATGTCATTCATCTCACGAGACAAATCCCAATCTTTTAGTCCACAATTTTCATATATTAATCTCATAATAAGACAACAATATGTCTTTATTTATTTTCCATTTGATTGTGTGTAAAATGAATACTGATCATTTGTATCCCTCCATACCAACGTCTGTTTGGCAGTCTTATACTATAATTTATACGATCCATTTAATAAATATTTTTTTAAATACTATAGTTAGATGTGGGTGTTTATGAAAATCATAAATCAAAAACTATAAATGACTAAACACAATTCAATAAAAGTATTTATATTAGAAGTAATTCAAAACAACCTCCTTACACAATACTATTTATATATGGCACTAATGTCAGTCATGATTTGTGATCTTTTTGGCAGTTTTGTGAAGGCTTAGTTTATCAAGATACAGTGTGATCCATGGTTTGGTCTACCTAGGTTCAAGGGGACCATAAATTAATCTGTAATTCATAGGTAAAGGGCAATTCTGACACTTTTCAACCTCATATTCATTATCTCCAGCACCATACCAGTGTCTACATATGTGAAAGTTTGCACGTTTCTATGCTCTGTGGTTAAAAAGAGAAGAAGATCCTAAAGATTATTCTCTGTGATAAGGCAGGAGGAAAAGTAAGAAAAACTCGAATTTTCAAAACCTGCAACGAGTTTCTAGCCAGATGGAGGGCATTTTCTTACTCCCCACGTCACTGTGAATCTCATTGTTTTTGAAAATCTTTTTTTTTTTTTTTTGGTACTTTTGATGATGTCATGCGCCATTTTCACATATGTAGACACTGGTACTGTGCTATAGATAATGAAAATGAGGTTGAAATGTGGTGGAATTGCCCTTTAATGCCTCTGTGTATGTACTCTGTTTCCCCCATAAGTGCTATGGAGAGCTATTATATCCGAGTGTAAATGGTAAGTAATACTGGCAAGTAATGTGTATCTATTTGTTTTGGCAATTGAATATAAGTGTGATTGGTTCTCAACCCGTTAGTAGTCAGTAGGTCAGGTCAGTACTGTATACAGTACACAGGGTGCATATATATACACACACACACACACATATATACACCCCCCAATATAACATACCAGTTTCAGAGAGTGAATTCCGGTGCTCTTATTCTTCAATCTCCACCCAAAACTAAACATCCCATGATGCCACACTGTGTTATGTATTAGGGTTCCCAGTCATCGTCATGGTGTTGGGAGGCGATGATGACTACCACGGTGAGGATGGTACACAGGACGATGGAGGCAATGCCCACCGCCAGGCTGATGAAGGAGAAGTTACGCGCCTCGCGGGATGCTATCTCTGCCGTCACCATGTCCCCCCTGGCCACTGCTGTACGCACCTGAGGGGGGGAAGGAGGGCGAGAGAGAATGCTTTTTTCCACTCACAAACTATGGTTTTGGAGTGCTTGGCCATATTTATAGAATGTATTGCATGCCGATAATGAACCTTAAACTGAATTTAGTTGAGAGGGGGAGAGAGTGGTGTTGACAATAGTACATACTCACACAAAAAGCCACAAAACATAGTTTATCAGGTCTTAAAATAAACAACCATAATAATAATAATACTAATGGTTCAAGACCCAAGTTTGCAGGGCTATTTATGCCTGGCTGTCAGCTTAGCTCAACTCAAACAAGTCAGAAGGAAAGCCCAATGCAAAAATCCATTTTAGCCTGTGTAAACAATGCTGCAATTACATGATGTAGACTGTTGTAGAGTCTTGTGCATAATGATCAGGCTAACCAACAAAGCCAGCATATAAAAAATAAACATAATACTGTAATAAACAGAGAAACAACAAAACAATCAATCATTTCCCTAAAAATGACTAGCTAGCTAACAAACATACTGTGCAGACAATTCTGTGCTAGCCTAACACCAACCTGTACTGCCTTGATGATGGCTATAATTCCTGTGGGCCAGAAGCAGCAGACGGTGGTGAGCACAGCGATGGGCAGGTAGTCGTGAGGCGGGCGCCGGGGCTCCATCAGAGCGATGCCATGGGGCATCTGCATGCCCATCTGACCCTGGGGCATCCCCTGGTAGGGCTGTCCCTGTGTGAGAGAGTGAGTGAGAGAGTGAAAGAGGGAGAGAGAGAGAGAGATGTATCAAGCATCTCAGAGTAGGAGTGCTTATCTAGGATCAGGTCCCCCCTTGTCCATGTAATCTTATTCAGTGTGATCTACAAGGCAAAACTGATCCAAGAACAGTACTCCTACTGTGAGATGCTTGATCTCTTTATGGCCACTGACCTTGGAAAAGCCTTTTTGGATTTTCAAGAGGAGCAAACCAATGTTTACTTTCCACAGCCTTAACCTAAGAACCAATGGAAATTGGCTTGTGTGGGTGACTCATTCTCTATTCGATTAAGAAAGGAAATACCAGGTCATTATAATGCTGCGCCTGTTCCCCAGTGATTTACTACTGCATCATGATGATACACAAACATATACCATGGCGTGGTTGAATACTTGTTTCTGATTGGCTTGAAAGGCATTCTAGAGCATAAGCCCCTTGTTGATTATCCCTTACAGAATATATCATGGTGCAGAAGTAAAACACTGGGGAGCAGTATTATACCTTGTGCGGGCCTTTCCATTCTTGTATATTTTTCCCAAACCAGCACCGGTGTTCTAAAGAATCAGATGAGCATACCACCCTCATATGCTTCGTTCTCTTTTCAGCAAACACAAATTGCTTTGGAATAATTACTGCTATCGTAGATGAATACACTGACTCACCGACGCCATGGGGTAGACAGGCACATAGGCTGTGCAGGGCTGCAGCTGGAGAGGGTATCCTGGTTGAAAATACCCTACAGGGGCATGTGGGACCCCCCCTCCCGGGCCCTGGGTCTGGACTGTGTAGCCCTGTGGGGCCCCTGGGTTTCCGTAGGATCCATTGTGGAACTGGGTCTCCTGGTAGCCATCGGAGCCAGGGGGAGGGGGTGGAGGGGGGTAGTTGGGCTGGGGACCACAGCTGGGCGGAGGGCCCATGTTGGGATGCTGCATGTTGGGGTGCTGCATGTTGGGGTGCTGCATGTTGGGGTGCTGCATGTTGGGGTGCTGCATGTTGGGGTGCTGCATGTTGGGGTGCTGCATGTTGGAGTGCTGCATGTTGGAGTGCTGCATGTTGGAGTGCTGCATGTTGGAGTGTTGTTGGCCAGTGTTAGGGTCCTGGGATGGGAGGTATGGAGGGGGCTGCATTTGCTGCATGGGTTGGGACATGGCCTGCCGATTGGAGTCCTCCAGACCTGAGAGAGGAAGAAATGGAAATAAATTAGAGAGAGAAATAAATATGTGAGTGAGTGAGTGAGTCGGCAGAAATGTTATCTAACTAGCCATCCCTCCAACATTTTGGTCACCGCTTACGCAATACAAGCACTATAATAGGTTTGTCACCTACGGGTATGTAAACCACACAAACCTATGTAGAGTGTGAAAATGTTGAATACATTTCACACACAAAGAGAAACAAAAAGAACCACGTTCACACAGTAGCCAGGTTGACTTTGTACAGTACAGCAATAAACAGCATGCTGACTAGCCTATTCAGCAGTTGATATGAGAGAGAGAGAGAGAAAGAGAGAGAGAGTTGTGCTTGGGGATACACACCATTACATAACCCACTAACACTGTCACCACAGCCAGAGTAAGACCACTCAAACACAGAAGGGGGATGGGATCCTGACACAGTGGGAGGGACACCTTTCAAGGGTACATGGCGCACATCAGGGACAATGTGAAAACAGGGAAATCTGATTCATAGGATGCAAATGGGAGAGATAGTCAAATAAAAAAGGAGAGAGGACAACAGTGAAGAAAGGAAGGGTTATAGTGGATGAATGGGGGATAAGTGATAGGAGTTCATATGGATCTGATAGTGAACTAATGCACTAATGTATACTTTCATTGACTGTTTGAATTCATGGCCCATTCACAACTAAAGCATATACCAGATAGCATACTACTCAGTAGTCTAATGGTGATGGAAAGCCATCAAAGAACATATATTGTTGGATTATTCCAAATGTCTTATGTTGTAGATATCTAGTCAAATTGGTATAGGATTTCTTTGGGTGTCTATAATTAAGATGAGCTGATTCCTTTGAGAGGGAGAATAGTTCTATATATGTTGCCATCTCTTCATAATGAACAATATGATTATATCTGGCATGTTTTATCATCCATATTGGATTACAATGTTCTGCTATTCCCGAAAAACCTCAGCTGTCTGTTTGTGTCTATCACGTGATACGGCTATATCGGCTATAAACTTCATTCATTGGTGTGATGTGCATGCCATGAACATGCAGGCAGGCCTCTATACAGGGCTTTTCCAACCGAAACCTGTTTTCTGTGCTATAGGCTTTCATTTAGAATTAGGGAGGCATCTCACTCAGTAGCAGGGCTCTTACCTTGATAACCTAAAGTTAAAGAGAGAAATTAAGCAAATTATTGTGCTGGATTTCTTATGTTATCACACGCTCACGTTCATTCGCCCTGATACACTGTACAAACGCACGCGAATCCGCCCACACTCACGGAAACAAACACACGCACGCACGCAAACCCTTATTTCATTGTAGTTATTTAAATAAATGTGCATGCATAGGCAATTAAATAGAGCGTACCCTATTGGGAATAAAATAACATAGCAGACTACAGATGTAGGACATGCAGATAAATAGAAGGATGAGTTTGTGGGAGATGTTGACATGGGGAGGTGAAAACAGAGAAGATGGAAACAGAGATATCATACGTCACCAAGTAGCCAATTGTTAGTTATGCACCACAAAAAAACCTACCAAAACAACCTATAGTCAAACAATTATCCCAAATGTACACATGTATCACAATCCAAAGGAGAGAATATACAACGGGGGAGGGGAAGAATTGGCTCAATTATCAATTACAGTGCTGACATAAAAGACGCAACAGAACAAGAGAAAAAAAAGCTTACCGTGTTTTTCAGACATTTCGTGCAGACAGAATAAAACTCCCCTCCAAACAATTTAATGTAAATATTCTTATTCCTCCAAAACGACTTTTGGTAAATCCTCTTACAGAAAAATGATGAAATTATGGAGACTTAATTTACAGCTAATTTAAATCCATATTTTTTTGTATCCCCACATCCGTTGCCTATAATAACGGTATCACGTTATAACTTTAGTATATGATAACGGCCAATTGGATTATCCGATGATCATGACCAATAGGAAAGAAATGTCAATGTTTTTCACACTCTCTGTAGCTGGTACATCCACAGTAACCGCAGAAAATAGGTTTCTCCAATGCATCTCTCGTTACATTGAATTAATCAGACACAAAGCTATCGTTGTCTTAAAGAGACAGCCGAGACTGGGAAATACATATGCCACTGAGCTGGAAAACCCGAAACAAACACTTTAAAGAGATGACCGGATATTGAATTTGAATACTTTTTATGCTATGCTGACAACTCTTTATACCCGTGGCTTGCTGTCATAACATGAGCATGAGTCTAGAACGGATCATGATTTTGATTCGGGTTAGATAGTTGACTGTAAATGACATTATGTTTCACAGAATAGGATATGTACAGATTGTTGTTCCTACAGTATACAGCAAGAGCAATAGTTAACAGTGTCATAATGTTTAAACCAATGTCAGACTCATGCATACAGCCACTTACTCAGACAATCACAGGAGCCCTTGGGGGACAATTGCTAAAAACAAAGTACACTAAAATGTTAGTCCACAGTGGATTTTATTACTGTACAATAAATTACAAATAATTTCATTATCATTACTACTTTGGTCTGATTTGTTTAAGAGCATTCCCTTTCCATGTCCAGGAATTTAATTAGGACTCAGGTAAACAATAGTATGTCCATACAATCGCACACAAACCCCCCCCCCCCCCCCCCCCTCATACACTCACCATGCTCACACACATTGATCGAGCTTGGGACTTGGCTCAGGCACCTTGGCACTCTCTCACCTACAATACCGTACCTACATCCTCTCTATCTCCTCCTCTCCACACTCTTTCACCTACAATACAAACACTATCTACACCCTCTCTCGCTCTCCCTGTTCCCCCCCATTCTCTCCCTTCCCATCTTAGTGTGTGTAGAGCGAAGCAGTGAACACGATGTCTCTGCGAATGGCCAGGGAGGCCTTCTCCATCTTGCTGCCCAGGACCGAGTCTCCCACGATGCGGGCTGCCTGGCGCACCTCCTTCAGCACCTCGTCTAGTCTCTGGATGCAGCGCACCACCGTGCCCTCCTGGACGTCTGTTAACTGTGCAATCTCTGCAAATGGCTGGAGGAGGAAATAGGAAAGTATACCAGTTAATTTAAACACAGTTGAGTACAGGACAGGACTGCTGCCTTCTTGGTCTCCCCTGTATTTGTTACCTTTATTTTACTAGGCAAGTCAGTTAAGGACAAATTCTTATTTACAATGACGGCCTGGAAACAGTGGGTTAACTGTCTTATCCAGGGACAGAACGACAGTTTAAAAAAAAAACCTTGTCAGCTCTAGCAACCTTTCGGTTTCTAGCCCAACGCTCTAACCAGTAGGCTACCTGCCACTCCGACACTCTGCATTTCTTTTTAAATAAATAGGCCAGAAAGTAGGGATAGCAGTTAGTTTAAACTTATGATAAAGTACATTAGGGGTTCCCAAACATTTTTGGCCCGTGACCCCATTTTTATATATTAAAAAAAATATCAACCCCATCAAGTAAAAAAAGTGATGTAATCAAAGCAAATGTTAACTTTTTTTGAAAGGGGCTACGACAGTCTATTTCAAATCAATCTGCCAGTAGTTTTGACAGTATTTCAATCTGAAGGAAATATGGTTTGACGAAACTAAAATCAGAAAGGTATTAGGAAGTTCAGAAGATCATCAGGCAATAATATGGTATGAACTTCTGTGTTGAAAAGACCATCATCAGTAATCACATTTCTGTCACGACTTCCTACAAAGTTGGTCACTCTCCTTGTTCGGGCGGCGTTCGGCGGTCTACGTCACCGACCTTCTAGCCATCGCCGATCCACTTTTCATTTTCCATTGGTTTTGTCTTGTCTTCCATCACACCTGCTTCCAATTCCATCAATTACATGTTGTGTATTTAACCCTCTGTTCCCCCCCATGTCCTTGTCCGTAATTGTTTCTTGTCGTGCTTGTGCGCGGTATGCTGGTGATAACTGGGTTTTGTTTGACCCATTTCATGTATTTGTTCTGTTGACGGTGGTTTTTTGTTTATGAAACGACACCGTTGTAAATCAGTTTTCGCTCTCCTGCGCCTGACTTCTCTGCCGCCAGAACGCACCTCATTACAGTTTCCATCCACTATTTCT
The DNA here is from genome assembly GCF_021184085.1 of Oncorhynchus gorbuscha. Classification (NCBI taxonomy): domain Eukaryota; kingdom Metazoa; phylum Chordata; class Actinopteri; order Salmoniformes; family Salmonidae; genus Oncorhynchus; species Oncorhynchus gorbuscha. The sequence goes on from NC_060196.1 coordinate 25,879,510, forward strand.
ATGTGAGTAAAGTCATACAGTATTTAAAAAATCACGACGGCTGTAATGGAAACGGGAAGTTTCATAAATGCCGACAGATCATTTGTTCGTTCGACAAGGTGGGATCTTTTTATGTCGGTAAAGAAAGTCATGACCGTCATGCTTTTAGGGATCATTTTGTACATGTATTAAACTGTGAGTTCAGTCAATTTCAGTCTGAGGACTGAAGCTCCGTTCTGGTGACTTTTTAAAAGCCCCAAAACATATTGGTGAAAACACAGTTAGAATTATTTTAGCATATTGGACCACGCATGGAGTCTTATCAGATGTGTTATTAGCAATAAGCTTTATCACCTGTAGCATAGTGGCTATAACATGTACACAGGCTGAAACATGGGGTTTATCCATCTGCATTTACCCCATTGGAGACAACATCCTGATTGCTATCATTATTAACTTATTATAAATATACATAATAACAATAATTATTTTGTTTATTACAAAGTACACTACATTTACAACAGTATGTGGACACCCCTTCAAATTTGTGGATTCGGCTATTTCAGCCACACACAGGGTATAACATCGAGCACACAGCCATGCAGCCTCCATAGACAAACATTGGCAATAGAATGGCCTTACTGAAGAGCTCAGTGACTTTCAACGTGGCACCGGTATAGGATGCCACCTTTCCAACAAGTCAGTTCGTCAAATTTCTGCCATGCTAGAGCTGCCACGGTGAACTGTAAGTGCTGTTATTGTGAAGTGGAAACGTCTAAGAGCAAGTGGTAGGCCATACAAGCTCAAAAATTGCCTGTCCTCGGTTGCAACACTCACTACCGAGTTCCAAACGGCCTCTGGAAGCAACGTCAGCACTATAACTGCTTGTCGGGAGATTCATGAAATGGGTTTCCATGGCTGAGCAGCCGCACAGAAGTCAAGAGTAGTGTAAAGCTCGCCGCCATTGGACTCTGCAGCAGTGGAAGCTCGTTCTCTGAAGTGATTTAATCACGCTTCACCATCTGGCAGGATGGCCAGGAGAACACTACCTGCACCAATGCAAAGTGCGGGATAATGGAGGAATAATGGTTTGGGGATGTTTTTCATGGTTCGGGCTAGGCCCCTTAGTTCCAGTGAAGGGAAATCATAACGCTACAGCCTACAATGACATTCTAGACGATACTGTGCTTTAACTTTGTGGCAACAGTTTGGGGAAGGCCCTCACTGGTTCCAGCATGATAATGCTCCCATGCACAAAGCAAGGTTCATACAGAAATGGTTTGTCAAGAGCCCTGACCTCAAACCCATGGAACACCTTTGGGTTAAATTGGAACGCCGACTGCGAGCCAGGCCTTATCACCCAACATCAGCACCCGACCTCACCAATGCGCTTGTGGCTGAATGGAAGCATGACCCCGCAGCAATGTTCCAACATCTAGTAGAAAGCCTTCCCAGAACAGTGAAGGCTGTTATAGCAGCAAAGGGGGGACCAACTCCATATTAATGCCCATGAATTTGGAATGAGATGTTTGACGAGCTGTTGTCCATATACTTTTGGTCATGTTGTGTATGTCATTGCCCTTTTAAGACACCAGTGTTCCCTTTGAGCTCTGTTGCACAGTGATGGGCATTTAGTATTTTCTGTGACCCGGATCACTTGGCTCCATTCACCTAAAATAGCTGTTCATTTGGCTCCCAAATGGCTCTTCATTCAGAAATGCTTAGAAATGTACAGTGCCTTGCGAAAGTATTCGGCCCCCTTGAACTTTGCGACCTTTTGCCACATTTCAAGTGGGACACAATCATGAAGTGGAACGACATTTATTGGATATTTCAAACTTTTTTAACAAATCAAAAACTGAAAAATTGGGCGTGCAAAATTATTCAGCCCCTTTACTTTCAGTGCAGCAAACTCTCTCCAGAAGTTCAGTGAGGATCTCTGAATGATCCAATGTTGACCTAAATGACTAATGATGATAAATACAATCCACCTCTGTGTAATCAAGTCTCCGTATAAATGCACCTGCACTGTGATAGTCTCAGATGTCCGTTAAAAGCGCAGAGAGCATCATGAAGAACAAGGAACACACCAGGCAGGTCCGAGATACTGTTGTGAAGAAGTTTAAAGCCGGATTTGGATACAAAAAGATTTCCCAAGCTTTAAACATCCCAAGGAGCACTGTGCAAGCGATAATATTGAAATGGAAGGAGTATCAGACCACTGCAAATCTACCAAGACCTGGCCGTCCCTCTAAACTTTCAGCTCATACAAGGAGAAGACTGATCAGAGATGCAGCCAAGAGGCCCATGATCACTCTGGATGAACTGCAGAGATCTACAGCTGAGGTGGGAGACTCTGTCCGTAGGACAACAATCAGTCGTATATTGCACAAATCTGGCCTTTATGGAAGAGTGGCAAGAAGAAAGCCATTTCTTAAAGATATCCATAAAAAGTGTCGTTTAAAGTTTGCCACAAGCCACCTGGGAGACACACCAAACATGTGGAAGAAGGTGCTCTGGTCAGATGAAACCAAAATTGAACTTTTTGGCAACAATGCAAAACGTTATGTTTGGCGTAAAAGCAACACAGCTCATCACCCTGAACACACCATCCCCACTGTCAAACATGGTGGTGGCAGCATCATGGTTTGGGCCTGCTTTTCTTCAGCAGGGACAGGGAAGATGGTTAAAATTGATGGGAAGATGGATGGAGCCAAATACAGGACCATTCTGGAAGAAAACCTGATGGAGTCTGCAAAAGACCAGAGACTGGGACGGAGATTTGTCTTCCAACAAGACAATGATCCAAAACATAAAGCAAAAATCTACAATGGAATGGTTCAAAAATAAACATATCCAGGTGTTAGAATGGCCAAGTCAAAGTCCAGACCTGAATCCAATCGAGAATCTGTGGAAAGAACTGAAAACTGCTGTTCACAAATGCTCTCCATCCAACCTCACTGAGCTCGAGCTGTTTTGCAAGGAGGAATGGGAAAAAAAATTCAGTCTCTCGATGTGCAAAACTGATAAGAGACATACCCCAAGCGACTTACAGCTGTAATCGCAGGAAAAGTTGGCGCTACAAAGTATTAACTTAAGCGGGCTGAATCATTTTGCACGCCCAATTTTTCAGTTTTTGATTTGTTAAAAAAGTTTGAAATATCCAATAAATGTCGTTCCACTTCATGATTGTGTCCCACTTGAAATGTGGCAAAAGGTCGCAAAGTTCAAGGGGGCCGAATACTTTCGCAAGGCACTGTACCTTAAAACCATAAAAAATGGTTAATCTCTAATGTAAAGCATAAAACGTTGCCTACCATTGTCAATTTAACGCACCGGGAAAAAATTGTGTGGACCAGAATGAGGCTTTCTCCTCAATATATTGTTTCTGCACTGAGGAATTAACATCTTCAGAGAATCTTTTTATCACTTATCTGCAGATAATTGATGCCCCCCCCAAATGGATAGAAACCTAACTCCTGATGAAGATCTTTTAGGGGGAAGGTTTTTGGAGCTTTGAGGGGCCAGGTTCCAAGACACGGGATTAAGCCTAGTTCTGGAGTACAAAGCACTTTAAAATGGACATGCTTTTCGGTCCAGGACTAGGCTTATTCTGTGTCCAGGAAACTGTCCACGAGTGTCTTGATTAAAATGAGGTCAATCAAGAAGAGTCTAAAATTACAGTTCGCTTATGCCACTCACCATGCCTCTGGCCCAGCAGTATACCACTTCGGTCAGGCCAAACTTGAACTGGCCCACAAATTCTTCAGCTGTCTGGGTTATCCCACAGTCCCTCTGCAGTTCCCCAATACGCTGGGCCACTGCCAGCACTCTCTCAATACCCTATCGGAGAGAGGAAAGGAGAGAGCCGAGGGAGAGATGTGGCATAAGAAGAAAGTAATAGACAGGGCACACAGAGTGGGGTAATGTAAGGAGAAGGGCAAAGAAAGAGAGAGGAGAGAGACATGAGGTAGTAATAAGGGAGGTAGTAATGGGGCACAGTCAAAAGTGGGTTAATACAAGGAGAAGGACAGAGAAGAGTGGAGATTGAGAGCGAGAGCGAGCAGAATGAGAGACAAAGGCAGATAAGACACAGATTAGTCATACAAGGAGCACTTAAACACGTGACACTTTCCAATCACATCCGCCTTACTTTGCACACTCCACTTTAACCTCAGCCTCCCCTCTGTTACGTGTTAAGCTGCACGTCATCTGAAATCCCACTCGGAGCCCTGTTACCTGTGTTGGGTGATTGTGTTCCCTGTCAGAGATCACTGTTCCTTGCTGCTCGCCCCTTGGATGGTACCTTTCTAAACCACTCCAGACATGGCTCTCACCTCGCCCATCACTAATTCAGCCCTCTTTAGAGCACTTCCATGTTTCAGGGCTTCAGGGGAGTGTGTATCGGGTGTGGCGCCCTTGTTGCGGGGTAAGACAGCTGTGTGCGTCTAGCCTGAGCTCAAACCAGTGTGTGTATCACTAGAAGCCAACATGTCCATCCTCCATCCATGTACATTACAGATGACACATTGAAATGTATAGTTACAGTGCTTTCTGAAAGTATTCACACCCCTTTACGTTCTCCACATTTTGTTGTGTAACAGCCTGAATTAAAAATATATTTAAATGAGATGTTGTGTTACTGATCTTCACACAATACTCCACAATGTCAAGGTGGAATTTTGTTTGTAGAATGATTTACAATTGAATACAAAATTGAAAGCTGAGTCAATGAGTATTCAACCACTTGTTATGGCAAGCCTAAATAAGTTCAGGAGTAAAAATGTGCTTAACAAATCACATAATAAGTTACATGAACTCATTCCATGTTCAATAATAGCATTTAACATGATTTCTTTATGACAACCCCATCTCTGTAACCCCACACTTACAATTATATGTAAGGTCCCTCAATCGAGCAGTGATTTTCAAACACAGATTAAACCACAAAGACCAGAGAGGTTTATCATTGCCACGCAAAGAAGGTCACCGATTGGCAGATGTGTAAAAAGCACACTGAATATCCCTTTGAGCATGGTGAAGTTATTAATTACACTTTGGATGGTGTATCAATACACCCAGTCACAACAATGATACAGGTGTCCTTTCAAACTCAGTTGCTGGAGGAAGGATACTGCTCAGGGATTTCACCATGAGGCCAATGGTGATTTTAAAACAGTTACAGAGTTTAATGGTGATATGAGAAAACTGAGGATGGATCAACAACATTGTAGTTACTCCACAGTACTAACCTAAATGACAGAGTGAAAAGGAAGCGTGTACAGAATAAAAATATTCCAAAACATGTATCCTGTTTGAAAATATGCCCCAAACAATAACGCTTCGTATTCAGGACAAAAAAAGTTTATTTCTTTGCCACAATTTCTGCAGTATTACTTAAAGGAACCTCTTTGGGCTAGGGGGCAGTATTTTTACGTCCGGATGAAAAGCGTGCACAAAGTAAACTGCCAGCTACTCTGGCCCAGAAGCTAGGATATGCATATAATTAGTAGATTTGGATAGAAAACACTGACGTTTCTAAAACTGTTAGAATAATGTCCGTGAGTGTAACAGAACTGATTTGGCAGGCGAAACCCCGAGCACAATCCATCCAGGGAATATTTTTTTGAGGTCATTGCGTTTTCCAATAGTTTTCTATGGGAAGCCCTTTTTAGGTTGATGTTTTTAGGGCTATTAATTGTGCCACTCCAGGTGGACTATACTGTTTTGGTGTGTGTGAACTGGAACGCGCTTCACATTGTTTTTATCCGGTATTAGAAACAGTTTATTCCGTTTTAAATTGTATCGATTATTTATGATTTAGGGTACCTTAGGTTATATTAGGAATGTTGTTTGAAATGTTAGGACCAAGTTTACAGGTAATTTATTAGATACTTTGTAGGCATGTTGGGCGAGTTGAAACCGGTGTATTTCTGAATCAAGAAGATTCATTATTGAACAAAAAGACCATTTGTGATGTTTCTGGGACATTTTGGAGTGCCAACAGAAGAAGATCTTCAAAGGTAAGGTATTAATTATACCACTATTTCTGACTTTTGTGGCACACCTGCCTGGTTGAAATATGATTTTCATGTGTTTGTCGTCAGATAATCGCATTGTCTGCTTTCGCCGTAAAGCCTTTTTGAAATCTGACACAGTGGCAGGATTAACAAGAAGTTAAGTTTTATTTTGATGTTTTACACATATATTTTCATGATTGTTGAATATTGATATTCCTGTAGTTTGAATTTGGCCCGCTGCCATTTCACTGGATGTTGTCAAATCAATCCAGCTAAAGGGATTGGTGAGTGAAAGGATCCATAAGAGGTTTAAAAGCCAGGGAAAATGCAGAGCGCCAAATTCAAATAAATAAATAAATAAATATAGAATCAAAACTTTCATTAAATCACACATGTAAGATACCAAATTAAAGCTACACGTGTTGTGAATCAAGCCAACATGTCAGATTTCAAAAAGGCTTTTCGGCGAAAGCAAACAATACTATTATCTGAGGATAGCACCTCCGTAAACAAAAGAGAGAAAGCATATTTCAACGCGACACAAAACGCAGAAATAAAAATATAAATCATGCCTTACCTTTGACGAGCTTCTTTTGTTGGCACTCCAATATGCCCGATAAACATCACAAATGGTCCTTTTGTTCGATTAATTCCGTCGATATATATCCAAAATATCCATTTATTTGGAGTGTTTGATCCAGAAAAACACTGGTTCCAACTTGAGCAACGTGACTACAAAATATCTCAAAAGTTAACTGTAAACTTTGCCAAAACGTTTCAAACTACTTTTGTAATAGAACTATAGGTATTTTTTAATGTAAATAATCAATACAATTTAAGACAGGATGATCTGTGTTCAATACAGGAAGAAAACATGGTTTCTGTTCACGCATCTATATCTAACAGTACACTTCAAGTTACCCTCATTCAAGATGGCCGTACTTCTTCATTACACAAAGGAATAACCTCAACCAATTTCTAAAGACTGTTGACATACAGTGGAAGCGATAGGAACTGCAAGAAAGTCCCTTAGAAATCTGGATTCCCAATGAAACCTAATTGAAAAGAGAGTGACCTTAAAAAAAATAATCTGAATGGTTTGTCCTCTGGGTTTCGTCTGCTAAATAAGTTCTGTTATACTCACCGACATGATTCAAACAGTTTTAGAAACGTCAGAGTGTTTTCTATCCAAATGTACTAATATGCATATCTTATCTTCTGGGGATGAGTAGCAGGCAGTTGAATTTGGGCATGCATTTCATCCGGACGTGAAAATACTGCCCCCTGTCACCAAGAAGTTAAAGGAAAACACAAACTAAAAACTATTTGTTAGTATTTGTTTCATTAGTCCATTGTTGATAAAGTCCCACATTTCTTTGCATGTCAGCCATCAAGTTAAGATATAGAAATACAGCCGTTATGATTCATTTTGCATTTGACGCTAAACCCACAGCTATAATCACTGCCAAATGTGCTTCTGCAAAGCATTCACTAAGGGGTGTGAATATTTATGTATATGAGATATTTCTGAATTTCATTTTCAATACATTTGCAAACATTTCTAAAAACATGTTTTCACTTTGTCATTATGGGGTACTGAGTGTAGATGGGTGAGAAAAAAATGGTTGCACAACCTTCACAACTATAACAAATAGGGGACAGATACAAGAACACAAAAAAGTGTAACCTCAACCCTACCCCTGTAGACAACCAAGCACATTCTACCACGCCAACACACAGGGAGAATCTCAATTGCATTTCATTAAATTCCTTGCGTCCTCTCTCCTCGGATCCTTCTTAAAACCCATTGGATGAGGTCAGAGGGAGGGACCTCTGATCTTCTCATTCAATGGGTTTTGATAAGGAGGCAAAAAAAGGACCCAAGGAACCAAGGAAATGTATTCTCACACACTCTCATCCCTACCCCTCTCCCCCTAAACTCACCCCCCCCCCAGTTCCCCCATACCTCCTGCAGTGTGTTGGTGATGTGGGGCTCCACCTGGGTCTTCTGTTGAAAGACCAGACAGGACAGCAGGGCGGCGCTCTCCTCAGGGGCCAGGGGACTCAAGGCGTTCTCAAATAGTAGCTCTGTGAGGAGCAGCTCATGGCTACTGATCTGGCAGGCCACCCTGCCCTTCAGCTGCACAGCACCGCTATTGTCCACGTACTGCAGGGACTGGAGCACCTGGGGATGGGGGATAATGCCTTTATTACACTAGTGTTACATAGTGATGGATCATTTGCGAAGGAAAGGCTGTTTTTAAATAGATATTTTTGATGAATGTCGGGAACAGAATTGGATCTTTGAACAAGTCGTTAATTTGGCTCCCTGATTTGCATACTGTTACTTCAGATTTTTGAGCTCCAGACAAAAATGATCTGCAGATATGTTTTCTAACTTCTCTGACGATGGTAATTCCTCATTGCATGAACAAAATACAGTGACGAGAGAGCCTCTTTCTGGTCCACACACATTTTTGCAGTGCGTTAAAAACATTTCTTAATTTGGTCAGTTAAAAATGTATTCGAACTCAACGTCACGAACTGACATAATGGCAGGCAACTTTGTAGGCTTTACATCAGAGATGATCTATTATTCATGTTTTTGGGTACATTTTAAGCACTACTGAACAGTTTTTTTCTTACAGTCGAGGATTGGGAGCCCGCATTTTACATTCATAAACCATGTTGCGGGCACTTCCAAAACATTTCACGAGTCATTAACCATTTGTTTTACACCTTGTTCAGTCATGCTTGTTACCTCATTAGCTATCTAGCTAACAATCTGGTAACTTTATCAGTATATCCAAACATCTGGGGGCATAGAAAGAGAGGAAAAGGGATAGCTTCTTCAGGAGATCAACGATCATAGCAATGAATGAATGACTGATCTCTTGCATGTTATAATCACAAACTTGACAATTGTGTACAATTCCAATAGGAAAATAGTGCTTCTAACATAATGTAGAAACATAATATTCCACAAATGACTTCATTTCAATGACAGGTATTTCTGTCAACATTTAAGCGTTTTATAATAAACAAATGTATTTACAGGGTTAAATATTAGTTCCTAGGGAACAACATGAGCTTCAGAAGTTGCTACAATGTATATATGCTATATCTCAATCTATTTAAAAAAATAACATTTTCTGCTGCTTCTAAATTTTATGCTTTGCTCCTAACTTTTTAAAGTTGGGGGCACCAGTGCAACCAATAGAAAATGTTAATGTGTATGAACTAGTTAAAGCTACAATATGTCACTTTTTGGGGGCGACAACCAAATTCACACAGAAATGTGAGTTAGAGATCTGTCATTCTCTTTGAAAGCAAAGTAGATATGTTCTGTTTGTGCTATTTCTATGCCTCTCATTCTTAAAATTAATATTTTACTTTTGGTTCAGTACACCAGCTTCAAATAGCTGAAAATACAATAATTTTGGTTCTGGAAAATATATTTCACAGCGGTTTAGATGGTACAATGATTCTCCACACAATGACAGCTTGTTTTGTCACAAACTGAAATAAGGGAAACTATTAGGATTTTTAGCAACTAGGAAATGGCAGAGCGATTTCTGCATATTACACCTTTAAATCAAATCAAATGTATTTTATAAAGCCTTTTTACATCAGCAGTTGTCAAAAAGTGCTTTACAGATACCCAGCCTTAAACCCCAAAGAGCAAGCAATGCAGAGGCAGAAGCACAGAGGCTAGGAAAAACTCCATAGAAGGCAGGAACCTAGGAAAAACGCTTCTGTATGAATAGTTTTGAATTTAATATTGGATCGCATTAAGACGATGGAAGTCAGACATACCTTGATTCTCTGGTGGTACTCTGGCAGTAGAGACAGGGACTGATCTGAGACGAGGAAGAGCAGTTTGTCCAGCTCCTCCTGAACACTCATCCTCTCCTGCACCCTCAGAAACTGTGGAAAAAGGGTGAAAAATTCTATACAACAGTATGTGGACACTCCTTCAAATGAGTGGATTTGCCTATTTCAGCCACACACGTTGCTGACAGGTGTATAGAAATCAAGCACACCGCCATGCAATCTCCATAGACAAACATTGACAGTAGAATGGCCTTACTGAAAACCTCAGTGGCTTTCAACGTGGCACCGTTATAGGATGCCACCTTTCAAACAAGTCAGTTCGTCAAATTTCTGCCCTGCTGGGGCTGCCACGGTGAACTGTAAGTGCTGTTATTGTGGAAACGTCTCGGAACAACAACGGCTCAGCCGTGAAGTGGAAGCATAATGATCTGGGGCTGTTTCTCATAGTTCGGGCTAGACCCCTTAGTTCCAGTGAATGGAAATGTTAATGCTACAGCATACAGTAACATTCTTGACGATTCTGTGCTTACAACTTTGTGGAAACCGTTTGGGGAAGGCCCTGTTTCAGCATGGCAATGCACCCGTGCACAAAGCAAGGCCCATAACAGAAATTTTTTTTTTTTTTTGAGACCGGTGTGGAAGAACTTGACTGGCCTGCACAGAGCCCTGACCTCAACCCCATCGAACACCTTTGGGATGAATTGGAACGCCGACTGCGAGCCAGGCCTAATTGACTAACATCAGTGCCTGACCTCACTAATGCTGTTGTGGCTGAATAGAAGCAAGTCCCTGCATTAATGTTCCAACACCGAGTGGAAAGCCTTCCCAGAAGAGTGGAAGCTGTTAAAGCAGCAAAGGGGGGACCAACTCCACATTAATGCCCATGATTTTGGAATGAGATGCTCGACGAGCAGGTGTCCAAAAATACCTTTGGTCATGTAGTGTACAATCACTTTATCTATTCACTCCAAACAGTAATAGAGAAGAGGTCTGTAGAATTATTTAATATACTGTGCAACTATCTCCACACAACAAATCAAAGTTAATTTGTCACGTGCGCCGAATACAACAGGAAAGTACAGCGAAATGCTTACTTACAGGCTCTAACCAATAGTGCAAAAAAGGTATTAGGTGAACAATAGGTAGGTAAAGAAATAAAACAGTAAAAAGACAGGCTATATACAGTAGCGAGGCTACATACAGACACCGGTTAGTCAGGCTGATTGAGGTAGTATGTACATATATGATAAACAGAGAGTAGCAGTAGAGTAAAAGAGGGGTTGGCAGGTGGTGGGACACAATGCAGATAGCCCGGTTAGCCAATGTGTGAGGGCACTGGTTGGTCGGCCCAATTGAGGTAGTATGTACTTGAATGTTTAGTGAAAGTGACTATGCATATATGATAAACAGAGAGTAGCAGCAGCGTAAAAAGAGGGGCTGGGGGGGCACACAATGCAAATAGTCCGGGTAGCCATTTGATTACCTGTTCAGGAGTCATATGGCTTGGGGGTAAAAAAACTGTTGAGAAGCCTTTTTGTCCTAGACTTGGCACTCCAGTACCGCTTGCCATGCAGTAGTAGAGAGAACAGTCTATGACTGGGGTGGCTGGGGTCTTTGACAATTTTTATGGCCTTCCTCTGACACCGCCTGGTGTAGAGGTCCTGGATGGCAGGCAGCTTAGCCCCAGTGATGTACTGGGCCGTACGCACTACCCTCTGTAGTGCCATGCGGTCAGATGCCGAGCAATTGCAGTGACGCAACCCTACGCTCTCAATGTTGCAGCTGTAGAACCTTTCGAGGATCTCTGGACCCATGCCAAATCTTTTTAGTTTCCTGAGGGGGAATAGGCTTGGTTATGCCCACTTCCTCCCTATAGGCTGTCTCGTCGTTGACGGTGATCAGGCCTACCACTGTTGTGTCGTCTGGTAACTTAATGATGGTATTGGAGTTGTGCCTGGCCATGCAGTTGTGGGTGAACAGGGAGGACAGGAGGGGACTGAGCACGCACCTCTGAGGAGCTCCAGTGTTGAGGATCAGCGTGGCAGATGTGTTGTTACCTACCTTCACCCCCTCGGGATGGCCCGTCAGGAAGTCCAGGATCCAGTTGCAGAGGGGGGTGTTTAGTCCCAGATTCCTTAGCTTAGTGATGAGTTTTGAGGGTACTATGGTGTTGAACGCTGAGCTGTAGTCAATGAATAGCATTCTCACATAAGTGTTCCTTTTGTCCAGGTGGGAACGGGCAGTGTGGAGTGCAATAGAGATTGCATCATCTGTGGATCTGTTTGGGCGGTATGCAAATTGGAGTGGGTCTAGGGTTTCTGGGATAATGGTGTTGATGTGAGCCATTACCAATCTTTCAAAGCACTTCATGGCTACGGACGTGAGTGCTTACGGGTCTGTAGTCATTTAGGCAGGTTGCCTTTGTGTTCTTGTGCACCCCATAATGACAAAGCAAAAACAGTTTTTTAATCTGTAAATAAAAAACTTAAATGTAACATTTATCTAAGTATTCAGACCGTCGTTCCCTCAGTACTGTTGAAGCACCTTTGGCAGCGATTACAGCTTTGAGTCTTCTTAGGTATAACATATTTACAGGCACACCTGTATTTAGGGAGTTTCTCACATTCTTCTCTGCAGAGCCTCTCAAGCTCTGTCAGGTTGGATGGGGAATGTCACAGCTGCACAGCTATTTTCAGGTCTCTCCAGAGATGTTTCATTAGGTTCAAGTCCGGGCTCTGGCTGGGCCACTCAATGACATTCACAGACTTGTTCCGAAGTCACTCTTGTGTTGTCTTGGCTGCATGCTTAGGGTCGTTGTCCTGTTGGAAGGTGAACCTTCGCCCCAGTCTGAGGTCCTGAGAGCTTTTTTAAGCATGCCACCACCATGCTTCACCATAGGGATGGTGCCAGGTGTCGTCCAGATGGCATTCAGGCCAAAGAGTTCAATCTTGGTTTCATCAGACCAGAGAATCTTGTTTCTCATGGTCTGAGTACTTGTCATGTGCCTTTTACTGAGGAGTGGCTATCGTCTGGCAACTCTACCATAAAGGCCTGATAGGCGGAGTGCTGCAGAGATGGTTGTCCTTCTGGAAGGTTCTCCCATCTCCACAGAGAAACTCTGGAGCTCTGTCAGAGTAACCATCGGGTTCTTGGTCACCTCCCTGACCATGGCCCTTTATTTAACCTTTATTTAACTAGGCAAGTCAGTTAAGAACAAATTCTTATTTTCAATGACGGCCTAGGAACAGTTGGTTAACTGCCTTGTTCAGGGGCAGAACGACAGATTTACCAGTTTGGCTGGGTAGCAAGCTCTAGGAAGAGTCTTAGTGGTTCCAAACTTTTTCCATTTAAGAATGATGGAGGTCACAGTGTTCTTGGGGACATTCAATGCTGCAGAAATGTTTTGGTACCCTTCACCAGATCCGAGCCTCAACACAATCCTGTCTTGGAGCTCCATGGACAATTCCTTCGACCTCATGGCTTGATACATGCTCTGACATGCACAGTCAACTGTGGGACCTTATATAGACAGGTGTGTGCCTTTCCAAATCATGTTCAATCAATTTAATTTACCACAGGTGGACTCCAAACAAGTTGTAGAAAAATCAAGGATGATCAATGGAAACAGGATGCACCTGAGCTCAATTTCGAGTCTCATAGCAAAGGGTCTGAATACTTACGTAAATAAAGTATTCGTTTTTTAAAAATTTGTAATAAGTTTGCAAAAATGTCAAAACATGTTTTCGCTTTGTCATATTTTAGAATAAGGCTGTAACGTAAAAACAAAATGTGGAAAAAGTGAAAGGGTCTGAATACTTTTCGAATGCACTGTATAATGTATGCCACACAAAATGGAATGGCCTGTTAAGAGAGTCGAAAGCTCACATACACTATACGTAGAATGTATGCACACATGACTGTAAGTCGCTTTGGATAAAAGCGTCTGCTAAATGGCATATATTATATCTCCCAAAGAAATTAGAGCCCAGCAGCACAAAGCCTACTGTCTAACTGATCGATGGCTCTAATGACATGCAGTCGTAATGTATCCCTTCAGTGAGACAGACAGCGGTGACTCTGCTCATCCTACATGGGTAATTATAGAACTCCCTGCTCTGCTGTTCTCATCTCACCCTGGAACATGGCAGTAAGTAGCCTTGCATGAGAGGAGCTGGAGCCTATCTCTGGTTTCTGTAGTGTGATGCAGCTTGATGTGCAAGTACTTCACATCAATAGACTCACAGGGTCCTGACCCCCAAAGCTATCTCCTTAATGCGGAGTGCCAATCAGAGACGTAGCGGGTCCCATTTTTACAGTCTTTGGTATGACTCTCCTGGGGATCGAACTCCCAAACCTTCCAATCTCAGGGCCGACACTAACCAAAAGGCCATGGAGTTGGCCACTGAACAAGGCAGGAAAATATCTAGCAAGGCTTAGTTTTACAATGCTTAGTGCAGGCCAGGGTTCCCGTTAGGACATTTGACCGGCAGCATTTAAGAAATTTACTGGACTATATGCATTGGTTGCGTAACCTGATTAGGGCGTTCATCCACGAGGTTCTCAGAATGACAGAAATCCCATTTAGTTTATGGTAATTCATCTTAACAGAACATGCAACTTGGATGCAACGGCATGCGTCATTCCTACTGAATTCCGACGAGCAATTTGAAGATGTTAGAACAAGGCTAGCGGAAGCAATCCAAAAAATACATGAAACTAGGGATCATTATCTAAAAAAATGAAAAGCTGTGAATGGTTTTAAATCACATAGCCTACAGTCAGAAGGGCCCGCAATTTGGACATAGCGCAACAAATACCAAACAGATGACTGTTGAGTTGCGACTGTCCGTGAAAAGCAAAGAGACCCAGCCAGGCGTATCGCGATATTTAAAAATACATCTCGCAAAAACAGTTTGGAAAACAAATGGCTGTTGCTGTAAAGAGAAGAGAACGAAAAGACTCCAATCTGACTTTAAGTTATCAAAATTCTCAACTTAATTGAGCGAAAAGTAACCCATCTTATTGGCACCGGCGGAGAACATCAGTCATATGCCCAGTGAGTGTGCATATTCACTGTCACTGTCATTATCATTGCATCAGTGCCAGTGTTTTTGGACAATCATTTCCTCCTCCAGGTTTAGATGGACGTCATATTGTATTTTTTGTCTCCCTTTTCTCGTAAGCCAAATATGTGAATCAGACAACGTCGTTTTTATTGATCTGTCAGTGTCAGCAGAGTAGGCTACCCTGTAATTTGTCATATTTGAATCAATCTACACACAATACCCCATAATATCTTCAGTCATATAAAGTGAAGTGAAATTGCATGAAATGTGCTTATAAAAAGGCCAACATTTTCATGTGCAAAAAGAGAAATGATATAAATGTGACATAGCCTAAGCCTACTCTATGCAACTTTGAGCTGCATTGAACAGTCTTTTTTGTGAACAGTAATTAAGTTATATTATTAGCCTAAATTATGACTATCCAATCTAATCACATTAGGAATAGTAGGTGATCTTACATAAGTCTGCAAATGCGAGCAATGCTTTATTATTATTTTAAAATGGTGAAACTTAGCTTCCCCAAACTTCAAACCCACACGCCGCCTACATTAGAATAACTTCCCGCGTGTACTTTTCCTCAGCCAACAAGACAAATAACGAACAGCCAAATCACTAGCCTATGTCAACCTACTATCCCCCATAGTAGAAAGGTTAACCTATTCTATTGGTCAGCTTGTCATTCTGTGCGAGAAACAAAGCCTATTCCAAACAGACTCAGAGAGAGTTGTGGGACAATAGATCCCAAATTCATTTAAACAGTAGGCCTAGTCTGGCTGCACCCCAATTTTTTTTTTTTTAAAGCAATGAGGTTCATGCAACAGATCAGAACGTTTAGCATAGAATGTTGATAAACTCCTATTTCTTCACATTATAAGCGCAGCGATGAGCACAAGGTAGTGGGCTACGCGCAAATGTTAGTTCAATAATGCAATTAGCAGGTTTCATGTGACAGAGGTGAAAATACTTGTTAGACATTTTCGAAAGAGTGGAAATCTAAATATGTTAACATTGGTTGCTAATAGGACTTATCTTTGGTTACTGGACAATGAAACAAACTTGATTAACAAACCAATAGAACACAGGAGAAAAAGGCCACTGGTTTCACTGACCATTGGAAGTATTTATAAAATAACTGCCTGCGCATTTGGTTGGATCTGGCTAGGCTACTTTGAAGCAAGGTAAAACATGCCGGTTTCAAACAATTAAGTATATGTTTTCAAAATGCATACTGCCTCCAGCTCATTACAAAGTGGCGTGACGCGCTGAAGCCTGCCTAGTTGCCTATGCACTTGAATGGCGAATGCAAAGCTTAATTACCAGTTGAGAAAATAAATTGTTGCTCTTTTTAATTTTGCCCGTAGTTGTTTTTTTCTTCTTCACGGAATTGCCTTTGGAATTGTTGTGCGGTGATTGGGCTTATTAAAACGCATTTCACGCCAGCAGCAACAAACAGATGTTTGAATTCTTGTGCTGCATCGACTTGTATTTCAATCAACGAATAGGGCTAAAATGCATCATTTCGCAAAGGGATTATTATTTCTTTGGACAATTGGCCGGCACCATTTTTATTTAGCGCCTTCTGATTATTTATTTTTATCGACCAAAAGCCAGCTATTACAGGATAACGGAAACAATGGTGCAGGCCCAAATAAATTACAGTCTGACAAAATGACTATTAGAAAGCAGTATAAAAAGAGTCCAGGGCTTGTGCTCATAAAAAGTCTCAAGAGTAGAAGTGCTGATCTAGGGTCAGGTCGACCCTGTCCATGTAATCTAATTCATTATGATCAAAAAGACAATAACAGATCCAATATCAGAACTCCTACTCTTGACACCCGTTGTCCTGGACCATAGATTGAAACAAAAAAGGAAGGAAAGGGAGAATGAAGTGGAAAAGATAGAGAGGAAGACACAGGTGTGTGGAGACTGTCTGTCAGACCTGTCTCTGTTCATTATATGAGTGCTCCGACATCATTATGGCAATATCAGGTCAGTGTGTGGAAGTGACACACACACACACACACACACACACACACACACACACACACACACACACACACACACACACACACACACACACACACACACACACACACACACACACACACACACACACACACACACACACACACACACACACACACACCTGTTCTGAGAAGGTGGGTGAGTGGATGCAGTTGAAGTCTTTGAGGCTTTCCTGCAGCAAGCGCAGCCTCATCGTGCCCTCCACCACATCCACACTCTTCAGCTGGAGGTCATTCACCGCGTCAAGGGTCACCACCCCGCCTGGGTTGGCCTCCGCCAATCGCAGGAGCTCCTGGGTTGCCGTGGAGATGGCTTGGCCCGGAGGATCAAGCCTGTGAAAATGGAGGGAGGGAGAAAGGATGGAAGGAAGGAGAGAAAGATGAAAATAGACTCAAGAGTGGCAGCTCTTTATTTCTGTGCATTCAATGATATGTAGAGTGCTATTCACAAAAGAAAGGCAGATGGAAGACACTGTTGAGTGGTCATGATGACATCATAAATATAAACCCCTTATTTGCATAGATAAACATGGTTATGTGGGCTTAGTGGAGCCATAATGTGCAAAAAGGCTGAAACATACTGTATACGCTACATGATAATGCATGAATGCACACACACAAATTGTCCCACTGTCACACACACACACCTGAAGCGCGGCTGCTGCCTCTTGTTATAGTTGTCAATGATTCGGTCAGGGATCACCTTCAGGGTCTTGACTGTGATGGCTGACACGTCCTGTAGCTTCAGCTTCTGGACCGTGTGACCGCAGGGACCTATCAGCGGATCATATAGAACGTACACAATCGTTATTGGTTATTCCGTTGAAGCGTATGTGAGCTTGTTAGTTAGTGTTAGCATGTGTGCGTGTTCACTTAGCTGTGTGTGTGTGTGTGTGTATGTTGAGTCTTCATTGGTAAATGTGTATGTCTCCAACAGGGAGAAGTCGAGCATCATTCCCTGTGCGTGCGTGAGTTTCCATGAATAAATGTGTGCATGAACTGACCATCAGGTAGAAAGAGGGCAGTGTTGTAGAGGTGGGGGAAGGCACTGGCGTTGGGGCTGTCCCCTCCTCCCTCCTCGTTGCCTTTCTCACAGATGACGAGAGCGGTAAACGTACGATTCACTGAGTCGCTGGACACCTGGGACAGATATTAAATAAAGGATTGATGAGGGGAGAAGTGAGAACGATAACTACATGACATGCCTTTGTCACCTAAAAAAAGTTGCAGTCCACACACACACCCACACAGACAAACACACACCCACACAGACACACCCACAACCACACACAGACCCACACCTGTAGGAGGACTCCAAGGGCGTTGACGTGCTGTTTGTTGTTGACCACTACCACTCGTCCCACAGAGAGAGCCTTCAACCCATTCACGGACCCCAGAACTGCACACTGAAAGATGACAGACGGACAATTAGCAAATCATAGTGATGTTGTATTTATTTATTTTTCTTCTTAAAATTGACACTTTTTCACAATCAATTATATTGAGTTGTTTTGTGATGTGGTTTGAGCTTGAGTGTTTTGAAACCGTGCGTGTGTTATACATACATAAGTGTGTGTCCGAGAGCACGTGTCTTTGTGTGTGCGTGCCTCTACAGTATGTTGTGTGTGTACCTGCAGCGCCTCAGCGGTGATGCGTAGCTCAGTGACAGTGTAGTAGTACGGCAGAAGGTCAGACAGCTGACCCTCCGTGTCCAGAGGAGGAAGAGAGGACAGAGTCTGTTTCAACTGACCGATCTGCTGCTCATGGGCCTGAGAGAAAGAGAAGAGGAAAATATAAGATATGCTTTTATTAGGTCATATGAGCTGTAAATCTGTCTTCTTTTTTTTACCCAACCCCTCTGATATACACACACAAACGCAGGTTGGAGAGACAGACTTTATGTAAAAGACAATCTAAAGGAATGTAGATTAATGTAGATCCTCAATAAGCATGAATAAATGTCACATTAAATATGAATATTAGGGACAATATTTCTGTTCTGACCCCTTCCATCGAAAGCTGAACGGTCCTTTGACCATTTAAGAACCACTCAGTTGAGGACTACCAATTTTTAAAACTGGTAGTCCTCAACTGTCGTGTCATGCATTATCTCTAGTCTTTTGCCCCAAGTGCTTGTGGGTAATGTAGCACAGTACCTGTGTGTCTCTGTGGCTCTCAGAGAAGCTCCTCCTCATCATGTCGGTAACTCGGAGGGCCTCCACACGCAGCAGGTTGAGAATCATGGTGTAGGTCAGCCTGAACTGGGACTGCAGCACTGTGGGCTTCCCCTAGAACGAAGAAAGAAGACGAGTAGGCGGCCAGTACGTCGCATCAAAAGTTAGTGAACTACTTACAGAATATAAACTCAGCGAAAAAAGAAACGTCCCTTTTCAGGACCCTGTTGTTCAAAGATCATTTGTAAAAATCAAAATAACTTTACAGATCTTCATTGTAATAGGTTTAAACACTGTTTCCCATGTTCAATGAATCATAAACAACTAATGAACATGCACCTGCGGAACGATCGTTAAGGCACAAACAGCTTACAGACGGTAGGCAATTAAGGTCACAGTTATGAAAACTTATTACACTAAAGAGGCCTTTCTACTGACTCTGAAAAACACCAAAAGAAAGATGCCCAGGGTCCCTGCTCATCTGCGTGAACGTGCCTTAGGCATTCTGCAAGGAGGCATGAGGAACTGCAGATGTGGCCAGGGAAATAAATTGCAATGTCTGTACTGTGAGACGCCTAAGACAGTACTACAGGGAGACAGAACGGACAGCTGATCGTCCTCGCAGTGGAAGACCACGTGTAACAACACCTGCACAGGATTGGTACATGCTAACATCACACCTGCAGGACAGGTACAGGATGGCAGCAACAACTGCCCGAGTCACACCAGGAACGCACAATCCCTCCATCAGTGCTCAAACTGTCTGCAATAGGCTGAAAGAGGCTGGACTGAGGGCTTGTAGGTCTGTTGTACAGGCAGGTCCTCACCAGACATCACCGGCAACGTCGTCGATTTTGGACACAAACCCACCGTCGAAGGACCAGACAGGACTGGAAAAAAAGTGCTCTTCACTGACGAATCGCAGTTTTGTCTCACCAGGGTTGATGGTCGGATTCGCATTTATCGTCGAAGGAATGAGCATTACACCGAGGCCTGGACTCTGGAGCGGGATCGATTTGGAGGTGGAGGGTCCGTCATGGTCTGGGACGGTGTGTCACAGCATCATCGGACTGAGCTTGTTGTCATTGCAGGCAATCTCAACGCTGTGCGTTACAGGGAAGACATCCTCCTCCCTCATGTGGTACCCTTCCTGCAGGCTCATCCTGACGTGACCCTCCAGCATGACAATGCTACCAGCCATACTGCTCGTTCTGTGTGTGATTTCCTGTCAGTGTCAGTGTTCTGCCATGGCCAGCGAAGAGTCCGGATCTCCATCCAATTGAGCACGTCTGGGACCTGTTGGATCGGAGGGTGAGGGCTAGGGCCATTCCCCCCCAGAAATATCCGGAAACTTGCAGGTGCCTTGGTGGAAGAGCGGGGTAGCATCTCACAGCAAGAACTGGCAAATCTGGTACAGTCCATGAGGAGGAGATGCACTGCAGTACTTAATGCAGCTGGTGGCCACACCAGATACTTACTGTTTCTTTTGATTTTGACCCCCCCTTTGTTCAGGGACACATTATTCAATTTCTGTTAGTCACATGTCTGTGGAACTTGTTCAGTTTATGTCTCAGTTGTTGAATCTTGCTATGTACATACAAATATTTACACATGTTAAGTTTGCTGAAAATAAACGCAGTTGACAGTGAGAGGACGTTATTTTTTGCTGAGTATTTACAAAATAATACATATAGGAGCAGTCAGCATTGTACATCAGGACGCACAACTACAACGCATTTTGACTACTATTCTTCCTCAGGCAGCGTTGTAGACGGAAGGTGACATGCCTCTAGAAATAGAAGTGGGGCAAGTAAATGTCATGTCAGGAAAATAAACTATAGACAAAACAGAAATACACACATCATGATCAAGTCATTTTACAGAGACAACCTGAAAAATAATACACAGGGATGTACAGGAAGTGCATAAAGGGATAATGTTTTAGAGTTGTGTTCGTAAAAGACAATATATGCACTATTTGCGTAAGACACGTTCTGTAAAAAAAACAAGACGCACACCATGGTGATTATCAATAAGTCAGAAGAACAAGGAAAAAAAACAAAAGGCTACTGGTCAAGTCTGGGAAGGTATACTAGAGAAAACAGTTCAGCTATAGTTGTTAGTTTAATCCGTGGGGAGCAATAGTATCTAGGAGGTGGATCCATTTAGACTCTTTTTGTAGTAGGAAACGGTGAAAATCACCCCCTCACTTACCCTGGGCGACAAAGAAGAAGTATAATTAAAATGGATGTCATTTAAAATGAATGTCACTTTTATGTTGTATACACAAAAAAGATAAAGAATTGGAGGTAATGGAGCAGGAACCCTTTAAAGTGGATTGAGAAAGGTTCGTGCTAGATCACACAGGGTGGAGGTACGGAGGATGAAGTTGAGCATTTCTAATCATATAGACAGCAATTAGAAAAGCAAACAACTGTTATAGGAGCCTACATTTTCCCCTGATGATCGGACCAGGAACAACTTTGGCCCATAGTTATACACTAACATCAGTGATTAGCTACCACTGCTATCGAGCAATTACAGTTAGCAACTTATCTGAAGACTGATCCAACAATTGATCAACTACGGTAGTGGGCAGCGAGAGGGTAATAGGGAGAATTTATCATATTTTCTACAGTATAGCAGCAGGAGGACCAATTCAGGGTGGAAATAGTCCACTCTAAAGCCCCATATTAAAGTCCACTCAAATGCCCCACATTAGAGAGGTCAGTTAAAAATAAGGCCCTCGACAGTTTAATGAGGCACTTGTTTATGCAATCTAGCACGCAGCAACCCAAGAGGACTGTATGGCTTTTTCCTATACGGCAACCCTATTCCCAAAACCTACATAATGCACTAATTTTGACCAGTTCCCCATGGGCCCTGGTCAAGAGTAGTGCACTTACATAGGGCGCCAATTGGGACGCAGTCTATATTTTGTACAATGGCGGAGCACTTCGTGGGCGAGGTAGATGGAATCTATTGCGGGATTTTGGATTTAAATAGGAAATAGGGGATTTGTATTATTATATCCTTGGTAGAAAAGCAATCCCTTTCTAATTCTATGAGCTATCCCCTCACCCATGGGAAAAGTAAGCCAAGTAATACACTTCTAAAAAATAACTGACTGATGTAGAGCAGTGGTTTCTAAACGTCTCCTTTCCAGGGACCACCTGGGACCATCACTGTCAAATGTTAGCAGAGTCGCACAGTTTATTGAAATAAAATATTTTAGCGGTCACATTTTATATCAGTTTAATCAGCGAATGTAACATGGATGTTTATTAAACAATTTTCATTGTAAAAAGGTATGTAAGAATTGTTAAAAATCATTCATACTCCCAACTGTTATTCTTTTTAGCAGAAAAAATAAACAATAAATAAATAAATCACCAAGATTTGAAAAGCAATACGATCGGCCTGGTTCTTCATATTCCTTTTATTTGCAGCCTTGCCCTACTCTAAGTGCTTATGGGGTACCCTGGGGTTCAGAGAAAGTATCTCACCCAATTCACAAAATAATGACAGCAAGGTTAAGAAAGGGCATAGTCTTGACCAAATGTTGTACACAGAATTTTTGGGGGGGGTTGCAGAAATGTGTTTACATCCGTTTTAGTGCGCATTTCTCCTTCGCCAAGATAATGATTCCACCTGACAGGTGTGGCATATCAAGAAGCAGATTAAACAGCATGATCATTACACAGGTGCTGGGGACAATAAAATACAACTTTAAAATGTGCAGTTTTGTCACACAACACAATGCCACAGATGTCTCAAGTTTTGAGGGAGTGTGCAATTGGCATGATGACTGCAGGAATGTCCACCAGAGCTGTTGCCAGATAATTTAAAAGTTCATTTCTCTACCATAAGCCGCCTCCAATGTCATTTTAGAGAATTTGGCAGTACGTACGACCCGCCTCATAACCGCAGACCACATGTAACCACGCCAGCCCAGGACCTCCACATCCGGCTTCTTCAGCTGCAGGATCATCTGAGACCAGCCTCCCAGACAACTGATGGAACTGTGGATTTCCACAAATAAAAAATTTCTTCACAAACTGCGAATCTGTGTGCTCGTTGTCCTCACTAGAATCTTGACCTGACTGCAGTTCGGCGTCGTAACTGAGTTCAGTGGGAAAATGCTCAACTTCAAAGGCCACTGGCACGGTGGAGAAGTGTGCTCTTCATGGATGAATACTGGGTTCAACTGTACCGGGCAGATGGCAGACAGCGTGTATGGCATCGTGAGGGAGAGCGGTTTGCTGATGTCAAAGTTGTAAACAGAGTGCCTCATGGAGGCGATGGGGTTATTGTATGGGCAGTCATGAGCTCCGGACAACGAACATAATTGCATTTTATCGATGGCAATTTGAATGCAGAGATACCGTGACGAGATCCTGAGGCCCCTTGTCGTGACATTCATCTGCCGCCATCACCTCATGTTTCAACATGATAATGCACAGCCCCATGTCGCAAGTACACAATTCCTGGTATCTGAAAATGTCCCAGTTATGCATACTCACCAGACATTTCACCCATTGAGCATGCATGGGATGCTCTGGATCGACGTGTACGACAGCGTGTTGCAGTTCCCGCCAATATACAGAAACTTCACACAGCCATTGAAGAGGAGTGGGACAAGATTCCAGACTTAACAGACTGATCAACTCTATGTGAAGGAGATGTGTCATTCTACATGAGGCAAATGGTGGTCACACCAGATAATGACTGGTTCTGATCCATGTCCCTGACTTTTTTAAAGATATCTATGACCAAACAGATGCTTATCTGTATTCCCAGTCATGTGAAATCCATAGATTAGGGCCTCATGAATTTATTTAGATTGACTGATTTCCTTATATGAACTGCAACTCAGTTAAATCTTTGAAATTGTTGCATGTTGCGTTTATATTTTTGTTCAGTATATGACTACAACATATCATCAATTAACAATATATTCAAAATGGAACAAAAATATACTCGGGATGGGCATAGAATTCCAATATACGAATATCCAAATATCCAAAAGGACGTTAATATCAGAATGGACATAAGTATTCGAATACTTAAGTACACATTCTTTAGGGGGAACATTTTTAAAGGCTTTGTCTTAAATAATATAATTTATGTGGCATTGCTACACACAAGGAAGGATATACCATGACATTCCTAATTTAATAAAAACAAACTTTTGAATGTTTTATAACCTGCGCCCCATAAAAATCCATACCGTAGCTACAGCCTACACAAGTATTTCACGCGTGTAGCTTGTTGTTGACAGTCAGAGGCTCCATGTGTAGCAACGTGACGTGGGAGATCTCTAAACAATGCCAAATATAATTAATTAAGTTGGCTAAATGGGAAGGGGACGGCAGGTAGCCTAGTGGTTAGAGCATTGGGCCAGTAACCGAAAGGTTGCTAGATCGAATCCCCGAGCTGACAAGGTAAAAATCTGTCTTTCTGCCCCTGAACAAGGCAGTTAGTCCACTGTTCATAGTCCGTCATTGTCAATAATAATTTGTTATACAACACTTTAAAATCACTACTTTGATATATGCACTCAAGTTATAGCGTCCTGCAGGTGGAAAGTGGAGAGGGATTTTGGGGGATAAATGTGTATTTCTGTAATATCTGTTGGTTTGTGTTTCTCCTGTCAACCAAAAGAATTATAAAAACTTGATCACAAAAAACTGTCATAAAACACTGATATAGCGGTATTAAATGTAAGGCGACAGTGGAAGCCTTACCAGCATCATGACATGTAGTTCTCCCATATCATGTACCCCTGACTTGCATAGGATGATGACAGTGCCTGTGGCATCCAGACCTCTCCTACCAGCTCTGCCAGCCATTTGGATATACTCACCTGACAGAGAGAGAGAGAGAGAGAGAGAGAGAGAGAGAGAGAGAGAGAGAGAGAGAGAGAGAGAGAGACAGACAGACAGACAGACAGACAAAGAGGTTAGTCATACAGTACTAAGAGCTCTTAAATATGTAGAAAAACATCCATTCTATTTTCTCCTCTCCACTCAAACATGAGAGAGAAGTGTCAAGTTAATGTCACATGCAGTGAAATGCATTTCTTGCAAGCTCTAACCACGACAACGCAGTAGTCAATAACAATGTAATACTAAAAATAAGGTAGAACAAAAAAGCACGCGATTTAAAAATAAGAACACAATGTACGTACGCATACTATATACAGGGTCAGTTCCAGTACCATATTTACAATGTGCAGCGATACTGTATCGATAGAGGTAGATATGTACAGCTGTAAGTTGACTAGGCATCAGGATATGATAAACAGAGTAGCAGCAGCGTATATGATGACTGTATGTGAGTGGGTGTGTGTAGAGTCAGTATAAATGTATGTGTGAGCAAATTATGGAGTGAGTATATGTACAGTACCAGTCAAAAGTTTGGACACACCTACTTATTCAAGGGCATTTCATTATTTTTACTATTTTCTACATCGTAGAATAACAGTGAAGACATGAAATAAAACATTTGGAATCATGTAGTAACCTAAAAAAGTGTTAAACAATTCAAAATATATTTTTATATTTGAGATTCTTCAAAGTAGCCACACTTTGCCTTGATGAAAGCTTCTTCACGACTGTGCGAGTGTGAGTGGACCATTTTAAGTTCTTCGTGATTTGGACACAGTGATTTAAAGCTCTCGACCCGCTCCACTGCAGCCCTGTCGATGTGAATGGGGACGTGCTGCCCCCCCTTCCTGTAGTCCACAAACAGCTCCTTAGTCTTACTGATGTTAAGGGAGAGGTTGCTGTTCCGCCCCACACTCCACCCCTGTCCTGTTGTCAGCAAACTTGATGATGGTGTTGGAGTTGTGCATGGTCAAGCAGTCGTGTGTGAACATGGAGTACAGGAAGGGACTAAGCACACACCCCTGTGGGGCCCCCGTGTTGAGTGTCAGTGTGGCAGATGTAATGTTGCCTTCCCTCACCACCTAGGGTCGGCCTGTCAGGAAGTCCAGGATCCAGTTGCAGAGGAAGGTGTTCAGTCCCAGTCCTAAGCTTGGTGATGAGCTTGGATGGGGAAATGGTGCTGAACGCAGAGCTGTAGTCAATGAACATCATTCTCACATAGGTATTCCTCTTATCTCGGTGGGTGAGGGTAGTGTGGAGTACAATAGAGATTGTGTTGTCGATGGATCTGTTGAGGCGGTGTGCAAATTGGAGTGGGTCTACGGTGTCTAGGATGATGGGGTTTATGTGTGCTATAACCAGCCTCTCAAAGCACTTCATGATTACAGACTACAGACAGAGAGAGCAAGCCAAAACAGGCAGAGACAAAAGAGGTTAGTCATACTCAGGGTTTCCGTTATGAAAATCTGGCACCAGACAAAGTGACACTCGAGATTTTAATTCACCGGACATTTGAGAAATTTACTGGACATCCATATGCATTGGCTGCGTAACGCATTAGGACGTCTACCCATGGTGCTCAAAATCACATTTAGATTATTGTCATTTATTATTATAAAATGTTTTTGTTGTTGTAATTTTCCTCCTTTTTTTCTCCCCAATTTTGTGATACCAAATTGCGATCCAATCTCATCTCAATCTCTCCCAATGGGCCCGGGAGAGACGAAGGTTGAGTCATGCGTCCTCCGTGACCTGCCAAGCTGCGCTGCTTCTTAACACCCGCTCGTTTAACCCGGAAGCCAGCAGCACCAATGAAGTCTGCTTGGAGGCGACCGGACCACCACAAGGAGTCGCTAGAGCGTGATGAGCCAAGGAAAGCTTCCTGGCCAAACCCTCCCCTAACCGGGACGACGCTGGGACAATTGTGCGCCGCCCCCAATGGGACTCCCGGTAGTGACGCCTCAACACTGCGATGCAGATCCTTAGACCGCTGCGCCACTCGGGAGGCCCCATTGTAATTTAGTTTAACAGAATAGAAATGAGCTGTAACAAAATAAAGTAGAACTATGTTTCTTATACCAACAAAACATTGCCTGTTGCGTCTTCATCCCTGCTATAAATCATAAATGAATATCTTTTTTTTTTTTAATTAAAACATTTAGACTAGAAGAACAAGTCGCCTACATTTAAATAAGGCCTAGTAAATAACAAAACAAGGCTGTCTATGAACACCAGGGCCGGCCCGCCCCACTCCTGCTGCGATTCAGAACCACAGCAGTGGAAAGAGGCCACTCTAGGTGGCCACAAAGTGAAGAAATTATCAAACTGATCTTGGACAATCAAGTTCAGAATGTAAATACATTTGTTAAGGCTGGTTCATTGAGCGAAAGCTTATTTTACAATGCAGCTGTGAAAGGAGGCCTGCACTCGTTTTCCAAAGCTCAAATGATATCGCTCTCTTTTTACAGTTGAGGCTCCCGAGTGGTGCAGTGGCCAGAGGCGTCACTACAGACCCTGGTTCGATCCCGGGCTGTATCACAACCGGCCGTGATCGGGAGTTCCATAGGGCGGCGCACAATTAGCCCAGTGTCGTCCGGGTTAGGGGAGGGTTTGGCCGGGGTAGGCCGCCATTGTATATAAAATCTAATTAAAATAAACAATTCTACTGGATGATGTTAATAAATGTTCTTGTTATTGTAATTTGAATTTATTGTGGGGTTGTGACTCGTGTCATGTAAGATATACGTATTTGGCTTACTGATAACAACTCTGTTTCCTACGATAGGCAGTTATCTGCCTAGTGATTGCAACATTGTAACTCTCCGATGTGAATACGTAGAAACTGAAATGCACCAATTGCGCATGATACACATCATTACTCAATTCAATCCAAATCTCTATGCTATACATGACACAGGGGCGGCATATGTTGATCTGGCCTAGGGTGGCAGCAGAAATACTAGGACTGGGCCTGACCAACACAATCATTTGCCTCCAATTTACTTGCGTTTGCGGCAGACCTTGACCTGCTCAAAGTGAGCCGCTACTGTTGGATAAGTCAAAACTGTCCAAAACCTTGGAGTGGCTTCCAGTGCCAATGAGACTCGTTACTTTGTCCTTATGAAGGCGGGATCTTAAGGCTGTCTTTACTGTTTTGGAGAAAGAATCCCGTTTGGAAATGGTGATAATCAACACAATCTTCGTCAATTGTGACCAGTCGGGGTACATTTAGCTTAAATCCCTTGCATCTTTTGCGTGAGTAAAATTAAAAACACGCACACCCGACACAAATTACCGAGCAGCTTGAGGATTTATTAGCCTATGAAGTATATTTTCCTTTGAAGTTGGAGCACATAGACTGGCTTTCCATCAATTAATAAAAAAACGTATTTTGCAATAGACTTTATTTCTCTCCCGGACAATTTGACCAGAACAATTATATTTATTGGCATTTACCGGCTAACGAAAACCCTGGTCATATGGTACTAAGAGTTCTTAAACATGTAGAAAAACATCCATTCTATTTTTCCCCTCTACAATCAAACATCAGAGAGAGCGAGAGAGAGCGAGAGAGAGCGAGAGAGAGAGAGAGAGAGAGAGAGAGAGAGAGAGAGAGAGAGAGAGAGAGAGAGAGAGAGAGAGAGAGAGAGAGAGAGAGATTGAAGTGGCATCATACTTCCGGTAAGCACTCACACTCAGCTTCTTTATCTGTTTCAAATTATCCTCATTTGAATTCATGTGCAAATCAGCTGTCAAAAAAAATGAAGGCCTTGGATAATTAAATGATTTTTCCTTTTGCCATAACGAAAGTGCTGATGTTACGTCTGCTTTCTCAGAGACAGAGTGACAGCGAGAGACAAAGAAAGAGAGAGTGAATGAATGAAAAGGACGTTGTGTATATAAACGCATGAGAAGGGAGGGAAGGGGAGGAAGGGACCGTACCAGGCAGCAGGTTTCGGAAGCCGGTACCATCGTGTTTCCGTATGCTGTCAAACACAACTGTCCTCGCGGGCATATTCACTCCCATAGCAAACGTCTCAGTGGCAAACAGAACCTGAGAGAGAGACATTCATTTGTAAAGCGTGTCAAGACGTTAAATGCACTTTAAATCAATTGTGATTTGATGACAGAGGTAGAGGATTGGAAGCTAGGACTTTTGACCAGACATGGAGTTTCAAGATATTGACAAATAGTCACACTGATTTAAAAATTGAACCAATAAGACTCACCTTTACTAGCCCCCGTGAGAACAGCATCTCTATGACCTCCTTTAGGATTGGCAGGATGCCGCTGTGATGCACGGCGATCCCCCTCTTCAGCAGATCCCTCATCAACAGGATCTAACAACAGAGGAGGGGTTGGTAATAAGACAGGTGGAGCGGCGAGTAGCATAGCGGCTAAGAGCATTGGGCCAGTAACTGAATGGTCGCTGCAAAGCACTTAACACTAATTGCTCCTGTAAGTCACTCTGGATAAGACCATCTGCTAAATGACTTTGTTGTAACGAGAGCCCACGACGAGTGTCACGCACCCTCCAGGCCAAGACATGTAGTTTTGTTATCGACCGCGCCTCCCTCAAGTTATGAATGATGAAGGAGCAGATGTTCCCTGTGCACGCATCGATGTGGTGAAAGGGGGGTTAGCCCTTCCAGTCACTGAGTAGCTTACAAGACGCCCCTATCACAAGAACAATAAACCCCTCTCCCTTTCCCCCGTTTAGCGACTCCGAGTGTCCCCTGGGGAGGTTGAGGAGACAATGAACAGACGATTTCTTCCGATTAGCAGACCATCTTACGACCTGCATGTGTTACTGATGATTACCAACTAGACTTTCAGGCACAGTGGATGTAGATTCAAAGAAAGAGGGGGGTCAGGCTATGATTTTCCTTTTAACAAGAGGGAAAAGTAGTGGCAATTGCACCAGTGTCATTTAAACACGTTTCAAACTGAAAGACTCATAACATGTTGGTATAACTTGAAGCATACTGTGAGAGTTTTCTCCTGATATTTCTATGTCATTAAAAGGGAATTTAATGTATATTTTACTCAAAGCATGTTTAGAACCTACATGCTACATATTTCATCCCCGGGACTGTTTTAACTGTTTTCTGCACAGTAGGAACATACTGTGGACACTTATGAGGAAATCTCAATGGACATAACTGTGCTGAATTCTCAGAATCAACAGGGTGATCCTGTGACACCTTGTCCGGCCTAATCAGCCCGGCCTCTGTGAATATAGCTACAGGACTTGCTAACAGGGCTCCAGACTGGCACAGCGGTCTAAGGCACTGCATCTCAGTACTAGAGGTGTTACTGCAGACCCTGGTTCGATCCTGTGCTGTATCACAACCGGCCATGATCGGGAGTCCCATAGTGCTGCGCACAATTGCCCTAGCGTCGTCTGGGTTAGGGGAGGCCTGGGTAGGCCGTCATTGTAAATAAGCGGAACGCACTGTATGCTCATTCAAGACTAACTGACTGAGTTCACAATCGGGATGGGCTGGGACCAGAGGAAGAATTCACTTCACGGAAATGCTCTAATGGACTTTATTTTCCTAGACTGAGAACAGAGAGAAGTGGGTGTAGCTCATTCGGCTGTGAGCTACTTCAGCCTTCTGGCCTCAACATTACTGTCGAGAGAGACAACAACCTTTAAACCAGCTCCATCCCATCCTAACGGAATTGCAACAGGGCAGGCGTTAGCCCATGCAAGTAATTTATCCTGTTGCTTTCTTCTTTTCCTCTGAAAGTGGTGTGTGTGTAAAGTGGTGGAAGTCATTGAGTATTGTAAGACGGCCGATCTAATTTACAAACCCATGATCAACACTGTCGCACCACTGCCCACATCGGATGCTAATTGGTAGCCTAGTTTATGTCTATGCCTGATTGGTGAGCTCTATGGTTTCCCGGTTGTGAAAGCCTATGTCGACGTAGCGCTCTCACATTTTCTCTTTCAATGAATAAGATCAAATCATTCTCAAAAGTCCCGTGAAAGTGTTGTTGTATTTGCCTGAGTTGAGTACGCAAGCCATTCATATTGACCTGTGGAGCCTCTCCCCTCAATAACTGTGTCGCATCCCAAAGTACCCCGTCTTTATATCATACCTCTTAACTACCTCATTTTCCAACAAGTTTTGTTTAGTAAAAAAAAAACTTGAATGAATTATATGGCATTGAAGTCATTTGTGAGCGACTGGGTTTTTGCAGTTCCAGAACTGACGGCTATTCAGAATGAGAATATAGTAAATTGACTGTTGATTAGACTATTGTTTATGGGGATTAATGGTATAACGGTTAATGATAACTACTGGATAGGATAACTACATTATTCCAGTAATTAATCAGTATATTATCTTGAATATTAGCCAAAAGTAACAACTAAAATGTAAATGACCAATCTAACAATTCCTAGGTTACATTTCCAACAGTTCAATCTATTTGCTACAATTGGCTATGATAGGGAATAATACATTTGAAGCAATGTAAGCCAAATTCATTGCATTGTTGATGTTTGCATGAAACAGTAGAACAGTAGAACATGGGTACACTTTTTTATTTTATTTTTTATTTTTAGAGGGTTGATCAGCTTAATATTGCGGAAAGAATGTTGCTTCCAATGTAATTGTCTGCATCATTTCCAATCCCCCATATTTTTTGGGTAAATATATATATCCATACATGCATGCATATATATATATATATACATACACATACCTATATAGACATACATACTTTTTTAAAAGAATATTACTTTATTATTATTCCCTGCAAACCCTTCCGCCGATCCCCCAATTGGAGTAAACTAATAAACACTTCTGCTTCTACCTTCAATCCATACATCTTATACACATTCTACAGACACAGTCTACTTTACAATAGTTCTCGCTTGTTTGTTCTTAGTCCTTCCTCTATTTCCGATGTCCATCCAGTTTGATTTCTATTTGTAACTATGCTATTTCACAGAAGTTCCGAACCTATATACATTTTACAGATCCCGTATGCTTTACATTGTTTATCCTGTTATTAGTCCCACCCTTCAGCTCCATTCAATCCCTCCCATCTATCCCTCAACATCATCCATTTTGGATTTCTATTTGCCATATATTTCTCAACTGTGCTGTGATGCTTCACAAACGAATTGAACCTTCCTATTCTCATAGCTTCTACAGATTGTAAATTAAAAATAAACATTTTTGCTAAAATAATTATTATATTATTGATTGATTGACTATGGCTTATCAAATCACCCAGTATTGCTCTCTGTAGCGTTAGTTCTAGGCAAATGTTGCAATTCTTCAGCCATTCCTGGACCTGTGACCAAAAACAAGCTACATATGGACAATACCAAAATAAATGATCTAATGACTCTGCCTCCTCACAGCAGAATCTGCAGAGCTGGGAAAATTGTATCCCCCATATGTATAACATTCTATTAGTTGCAAGAATTTTTAAAAATCCGCATTGTTTTGCGCATCAATTCATAAACCATGTGCCATGGAATGGGTACATAAATCTCTTCCCAACTATTTTGCAATTTATATGGCACAGCTGTCAGAATTTTGGTCCTTAAATGAAATTGGTATATGTTTTTATTTATCAGACTTTTCTTTTACCATTTATGTTCTTTAATACATGGCCGACATACAAGTTCCTTACTTTTTCCCCCTTCTACTTGCCTCTTCCATTTTTGTGGTAATGCTGCAATTAATTGGTTGTAATTTTGGGTAGAGCAGACATTTCCATATGTCTGTATTAGCTGCATGTGTGACATAACTCCACCAGTGCTATATATGATATCATTCACTAAAATTATACCTTTTCTTTTTTAAATTTCTTCGACAAATACAGTTTTTTAAATCAATTAGTATATTTGAATTTAACCACAATATTTGTTGTACTATTTGGTCCGTCCTTTCAGGTGGATTAAACTGAAATTGCAACCAACTTTCTAAGGCTTGTTTAAAAAATACATTTTTCAAACAACCGAAAGTGAGCAGGTGTAATCTGAATAAAGGGGAAAAGGCCCTTCCTGAATATAGGATGAGACATTCGTACCAATTGACTAGAGAACCAGTTTGGATTTAAGTATAACTTTTTTATGACTGATGCCTTTAGTGAGAGGTCAAATGCTTTAATATTTAATCATTTCTGCCCACCAAATTCATATTCGTTATATAAATAGGCCCTTTTAATTTTATCTGGCTTGTCATTCCAAATAAAATTGAATATTTTTTGTTCATATAATTTACAAAGCATGTCACTAGGTGTAGGCAAAACCATAAGCAAATAGGTAAACTGTGATATAACTAAGGAGTTAATCAGGGTGATTTTTCCACAAATAGACAGGTATTTTCCTTTCCATGGTAGAACGATCTTATCTATTTTTGCTAACTTTCTATAAAAATTTATTGGAGTGAGAATTTCTTTCTTTTGGGATTTGTATATGAGACCTTCTTGTTGCGTGTCTGATAATCTACCATTTATATAGGAGTGGTTAAAACATGCCAATAATGGTCCTTTGAGTTTTCCAAAAAAAGTTTTGTATACTTCCACTAGTATGCCATCCAACCCTGGAGTTTTCCCATCCTTAAAAGCCCCAATTGCCTCAAGCAGTTCCTCCTCAGTAATTTGACATTCACATGAGTCTTTCTGTACAGATATACATTTTTTACATTATTATTAGGAAAAAAATCCATACAATTAGTTTTAGTTAGTGGAGATGGAGGAGCCAGAAATGAAAACACATTCTTAAAGTACTTTACTTCCTCTTTCAAAATATAATTTG
This sequence comes from Oncorhynchus gorbuscha, assembly GCF_021184085.1. Lineage (NCBI taxonomy): Eukaryota > Metazoa > Chordata > Actinopteri > Salmoniformes > Salmonidae > Oncorhynchus > Oncorhynchus gorbuscha. The sequence continues at coordinate 25,913,283 of NC_060196.1, forward strand.
CTGAATCCTGCGTGACTCCATCATTTGTAACAAGTTTTAATACATTTTCTTTGGTAGCATATCTATATTGAAGATTGAAAAATAATTTGGTGCATTTTTCCCCATATTCCATCCAGTTCACTTTATTATTATAATATATTACACGAGATCTTTCTTGAATAAATTCCTCCATTTCTTTTTGTTTTTCCTTTAACTTATTATGTGCCTCTATAGTACTGTTTTTATTGCTATCTAACTGTACTGTTAGTCCTTCAATTTCCTTTGTTAATATGGACTCTTTTAATCGAAATTGCTTTTGTTTTATAGTGAGTACTGAATTGCATTGCCCCTAAAGGCACTTTTAAAAGTGTCCCATACAGTAAGGGGATCTGCTGTACCTATGTTATGTCTGAAAAAGTCAGTTATAACATGGGTACACTTGATAAGCAGGTCTTAGTTCTTCCAGACATTGAAGAAAACTGGTCCCAGCCAGAGTGCACCCTACCTGGGGCAGCTGGCGGTCCCCTCCCCTGAGGCGGCTCAGGCTCTTCTGGAAGAAGGAGTGGATGTCGCTCTTCTCCCCCGAGCTGGTGAGGTCCATGGAGGCTAGAGAGCGGGCGTTGTCGTCGCAGCGCGTCCTGGAGAAGGTGAACGCCACGACGGGGGTCTGCTGGCGCTGGGACAGGAAGTGGAGGAGGGAAAGCCACACCGCCCGGTCCTGGAGGAGAGATGGAGAGAGGGATGCAAAAATAGAGAGGGAAAGAGTAAAGAAATTATACAGAGAGAAGATGGCCAATGGAGAAATGGCAAAGTGGAGAAGATGTTCAAAGACTGACAGATGTGCTTCCATGAGGATGAATGAGTGACAGAGAGGGTAAGGAGGACAGAGACAGAGAGTAGGTGTGATATTCTGTACCTGGTTGGGTGTAGTCTTCTGAGATGCATTTTTTGTCCCAAAGGACTGGGCGTGTTTACTGGTGCGTTCCTTTTTGGCATCTATTGCAGAATAGTACCTTAAAAACAAAGAAAACACCAATGGTTGGTATCATTCATTTTTGTTTTATCGTCCCAAGTCTAATGACAACCCTAACATATCCATGAGCCCAGGTGTGTGTGCGTGCACGTACCCTTTGGTTTGGAAGTTGCCTGTAGGGTCCAGCAGTAGGAACATCTCTTTCTGGGTCTTGGTACTGTTGCCTGTGTACAGGTAGTGCTCCAGAGGCACAGGTCTCTTCGCTGTGCTGATCACATAGATGTGCTTCTTCTTAATGCGCCTGGAGAGGAAGGGAGCGGGGAAACTGAAGCAACCATACACAGCTCTGACGTCATTCCATTTATATACCAGAGGCCAAGCACAACATTGAATACTATAAAAGCACCATACCGTGACGGCTATTACTGCACTTTAACTAGGACCAGGAGTTGTTTTGAACCACGTGACTTAAACAAGAAATACTCTGGGCCCTAGATATAGCCTAGAATTAGGGTCCAGAATTAGGGTCAACAAAGCGTGCATGGTTTAACAATGTCTTTGCGTGCATACATGCTTTGGGTATGGTGTTGACAGGTGTTGACAGTAGGCAATAGTTGACAACGTACCCGATCCACTCACTGAACTCCACAGCGTTGGGGACAGTGGCACTCAGCAGAATAATGCTGACGTGGTCAGGTAACATGATCAGAACCTCCTCCCACACCACTCCTCTCTAAGAGGGAGAGAAAGACAGAAGGGGAAGGAAAGAAAACGGGAGAATGAGATTTAGTGACACGTGACTGACTGAAACAGTGAGAGGGGAAGGTTTTGACCGCGAGGCTTCTCTGTTACCTCAGCATCATTGATGTAGTGAACTTCGTCAAAGATCACCCACTCCAAATCTCTGATGACCTCTGAACCGTTATAGAGCATGGACCTACGAGAGAGGGAGATAGAATATCTTAGTCAAGCTGATGTGTCGGCCTACATGACTGAGGGTATCTCAATGTATAACCATGGTATGCGTTCAGTTAGAATGTTAGACAGTATAAAAACAGTGTTCCACAGGGTTAATGTGTGATATCACGTGTAATGTTATATGTACAGTTGAAGTCGGAAGTTTACATACACCATAGGAATTTAAAAACTGAGTTTAAATGTATTTGGCTAACACTAAATCCTAGTCAAAATTCAATGTCTTAGGTCAGTTAGGATCCCTACTATATTTTAAGAATGTGAAATGGCAGAATAATAGTAGAGATAATTATTTATTTCAGATTTGATTTCTTTCATCACATTCCCAGTGGGTCAGAAGTTTACATACACTCAATTAGTATTTGGTAGCATTGCCTTTAAATTGTTTAACTTGGGTCAAACGTTTTGGGTAGCTTTCCACAAGCTTCCCACAATAGGTTGAGTGAATTTTGGCCCATTCCTCCTGATAGACCTGGTGTAACGAAGTCAGGTTTGTAGGCCTCCTTGCTCGCACACGCTTTTTCAGTTCTGCCCACAAATTTTCTATAGGATTGAGGTCAGAGCTTTGTGATGGCCACTCCAATACCTTGACGTTGTTGTCCTTAAGCCATTTTGCCACAACTTTGAAAGTATGCTTAGGGTCATTGTCCATTTGGAAGACCCATTTGCGACCAAGCTTTAACTTCCTGACTGATGTCTTGAGATGTTGCTTCAATATATCCACATCATTTAATCCTTCCTCACAATGCCATATATTTTGTGAAGTGCACCAGTCCCTCCTGCAGCAAAGCACCCCCACAACATGATGCTGCCACCCCCGTTCTTCACGGTTGGGATGGTGTTCTTCGGCTTGCAAGCCTCCCCCTTTTTCCTCCAAACACAACGATGGTCATTATGGCCAAACAGTTCCATTTTTGTTTCATCAGACCAGAAGACATTTCTCCAAAAAGTACGATCTTTGTCCCCATGTGCAGTTGCAAACTGTAGTCTGGCTTTTTTTATGGCGGTTTTGGAGCAGTGGCTTCTTCCTTGCTGAGCGGCCTTTCAGGTTATGTCGATATAGGACTCGTTTTACTGTGGATATAGATACTTTTGTACCTGTTTACTCCAGCATCTTCACAAAGTCCTTTGCTGTTGTTCTGGGATTGATTTGCACTTTTCGCACCAAAGTACGTTCATCTCTAGGAGACAGAACACGTCTCCTTCCTGAGCGGTATGATGGCTGTGTGGTCCCATGGTGTTTATACTTGCGTACTATTGCTTGTACAGATGAACGTGGTACCTTCTGGCGTTTGGAAATTGCTCCCAAGGATGAACCAGACATGTGGAGGTCTACAATTTTTGGCTGATTTCTTTTGATTTTCCCATGATGTCAAGCAAAGAGTCACTGAGTTCGATGGTAGGCCTTGAAATACATCCACATGTACACCTCAAATTGACTCAGATGTCATCAATTAGCCTATCAGATGCTTCTAAAGCCATGACATCATTTTCTGGAATTTTCCAAGCTGTTTAAAAGGCACAGTCAACTGTCAACTTCTGACCCACTGGAAATGTGATACAGTGAATTATAAGTGAAATGATCTGCCTGTAAACAATTGTTGGAAAAGTTACTTGTATCATGCACAAAGTAGATGTCCTAACCGACTTGCCAAAACTATAGTTTGTTAACAAGAAATTTGTGGAGTGGTTGAAAAAAGAGTTAATGACTACCCTAAGCGTACGCAAACTTCTGACTTAAACTATATACGGTGCATTCAGAAAAGATTCAGACCCCTTCCCCACATTTTGTTACGTTACAGCATTATTCTAAAACGGATTAAATTCAAATGTTTCCTAATCAATCTACACAATACCCCATAATAGCAAAATGAAAACAGGTTTTTAGACATTTTTGTAAATTTATTCCAAATAAAAAACAAAAATGCGTTATTTATTGTACATAAGTATTCAGACCCTTTGCAATGAGATACAAAATTGAGCTCGGGTGCATCTTGTTTCCATTGATCATCCATGAGATGTTTCTACAACTTGATTGAGTCCACCTGTGGTAAATTCAATTGATTGGACATGATTTGGGAAGGAACACACATAATGTCCCACAGTTAACAGTGCATGTCAGAGCAAAAACCAAGCCATGAATTCGAAGGAATTGGCAGGAGATCTCCGAGACAAGATTTTGTCGGAGCACAGATCTGGAGAAAAGTACCAAAACATTTCTGCAGCATTGAAGGTCCCAAGAACACAGAGGCCTCCATCATTCTTATATGCAAGAAGTTTGGAACCATCAAGACCCTTCCTATAGCTGGCCACCCGGCCAAACTGAGCAATCGGGGGAGAAGGGCCTTGGTCAAGGAGTTGACCAAGAACCCGATGGTCACTCTGACAGCTCCAGAGTTCCTCTGATTTGGTGGGATAACCTTCCAGAAGTATACCCATCTCAGCAGCACTCCACCAATCAGCCCTTTATGGTAGAGTGGTCAGACGGAAGCGAGAGAGAGATCCTTGAAGAAAACCTGCTCTAGAGCGCTCAGGATCTCAGACTGGGACAAAGGTACACCTTCCAACAGGAAAACAACTCTAAGCACACAGCCAAGACAACATAGGAGTGGCTTCGGGAATGTCCTTGAGTGGCATTCCCCATTAAACCTGACAGAGCTTGAGAGGATCTGCAGACAAGAATGTGAGAAACTCCCCAAATACATGTATGCCAAGAAGACTTGAGACTGTAATCGCTGCCAAAGGTGCATCAACAAAGTACTGAGTAACATGTCTGAATACTTATGTAAATGTTATATTTGTGTATTTTATTTACAATTTTAAAAACTGTTTTTGCTTTATCATTTTGGAGTAGGGTGTGTAGATTGATGAGGAAAAAAAACAATTTGATCAATTTTAGAATAAGGCTGTACTGTAACAAAATGTGGAACAAGTGAAGGAGTCTGAATACTTTCTGAATGCACTGTATGGTGTATATATTACGTCACCTCAATATCTCAGTGGTCATGATGAGACAGGAGGCTTCAGGACTCAGCTGGACATCCCCAGTCAGCAGCCCCACATCCCCAAAGGTGGTCTTGAAGTCCCGGAACTTCTGATTGGACAGCGCCTTGATGGGGGAGGTGTAGATGGTCCTATCAGAGGGTGCAAACACATGGAGGTTAAAACATGGAAAACCAGGAACAAGTCGATTTCCTATTCATCAATTTCAATGATACAGGTCATAAAATCAGTCATTTGTATAAATCTGAAAATCACATATTTGTACAATATTTTTATTGTTGGATTAGAGATTTTAGAGAGCATGTCAAACATGTAAATACACACACCTGGTCATGTGTTTTTGTGAGAGAGCTATGGCGTATTCTGCCACCACGGTTTTGCCTGCTGATGTGTGAGCTGCCACAAACACAGACTCATGGGCCTCCAGCCTCAACACTGCCTGTTTCTGGAACATGTCCAACTCAAAGGGATACTGGGAGAGGTGGGGTTCACATTAGTATAGTGGAATGAACAAGGCTCTATGCCAATAAAGGAATAGAGTGTAATAATATCATAAAACTATAAAACTAAACCCTGCAATATTTGTAGGTATCAGGTAATGTCAATAAACAGGCTTCTTTAATCTACATGGGACTAATCAACACATTGGTCATCGACATATTCTACTACATCTACCAAACCACCAACATATTTTGTCATTACATCACAGTACCTTGAAGGCAGGGTTGGGGATGCGTTTGTAGAAGTCATCGCAAGGTGAGGTGATGTCTACTGGGATAGCCCATTTCTTCCTCTCCTCGTGGGCCTCTCCTGGTTTGGTCGTTCCTCCATCTTTCTTCTCTGTCGAGGGGGTCCCAGGTGTAGAGGGAGAGTCCTACAGGAGGAAATAAACAACCACCTTTAAGTATATGAACATAACAAACAGAAGCTAAGTTAAGAGGGGAAACTACATTTATATGTAGATTTTATTCATCAATGAACAGAAAAAAGGTATTTATTTAATACCTTGATCCCCAGGTCTTCCAGGCTGTTGGTTCTGGGTAGTTTTGGAGCATTTCCGCTTCCGAGTCCTTTCTCTTTCTCCTCTGCCTCAGGCTGGGAGTCTACGATGTCATCAAAGGTGGATAGGAGGGACAGGAGATTGATTTCTCCCTTTGTGGTTTTGGCATCTACAGAGAGAATTTTAAAAAGGAAGAAAATGATATATTTATTCAAGCTAAGAGGATAACCCTTAGGAACATACACTATATATACGAAGCTACTGTATGTGGACACCCCTTCAAATGAGTGATTTTGACTATTTAGCCACACCCGTTGCTGACAGGTATATAAAATCGAGCACACAGCCATGCAATCTCCATAGACAGATATTGGCAGTAGAATGGCCTTACTGAAGAGCTCAGTGACTTTCAACATGGCACAGTCATAGGATACCACCTTTCTAACAAGCCAGTTCACCAAATTTCTGCACTGCTAGAGCTGCCCTGGTCAACTGCAAGTGCTGTTATTGTGAAGTAGAAACATCTAAGAGCAACAACGGCTCAGCCGCGAAGTGGTAGGCCACACAAGCTCACAGAATGGAACCGCAGAGTGCTGAAGCATGTAGGATGTAAAAATAATCTGTCCTCAGTTGCAACACTCACTACCGAGTTCCAAACTGCCTCTGGAAGCAACTTCAGCACAATAACTGTTCGTCAGGAGCTTCATGAAATGGATTTCCATGGCCGAGCAGCCGCACACAAGTCTAAGATTACAATGCGGAATGCCAACCATCGGCTACCTTTGGACTAAGGAGCAGTGGAAACGCCTTCTCTGGAGTGATGAATCATGCTTAACCGTCTGACGGAAGAATCTGGGTTTGGCTGATGTCAGGAGAACGCTACCTGCCCCAATGCGTAGCGCTAACAGTAAAGTTCGGTGGAGGAGGAATAGGTCTGGGGCTGTTTTTCATAGTTCGGGCTAGGTCCCTTAGTTCCAGTAAAGGGAAATCTTAACGCTACAGCAAACAATGACATTCTAGACGATTCTGTGCTTCCAACTTTGTGGCAACAGATTGTTGAAGGCCCTTTCATGACAATGCCCCTGTGCATAAAGTGAGGTCCATACATAAATGGTTTGTTGAGATCGGTGTGGAAGAACTTGACTAGCTTGCACAGAGCCCTGACCTCAACCCCATCGAACACCTTTGGGATGAATTGGAATGCCGACTGCGAGCCAAGCCTAATCACCCAACATAAGTGCCTGACCTCACTAACGCTCTTGTGGCTGAATGGAAGCAAGTCTCCGCAGCAATGTTCCAACATCCAGTAGAAAGCCTTCCCAGAAGAGGGGAAGCTGTTATAGCAGCAAAGGGGAGACGAACTCCATATTAATGCCCATGATTTTGGAATGAGATGTTCGACGAGCAGGTGTCCACATACTTTTGTTCACGTAGTGCATGTCCATTCAAACCTTTGTCACTGAAGTCCATCCCAGCTTTAAGTCCAGGGGGCACTGTGAGTAACCCTGGAGTAAAGGGGAAATAGATATGTTACTTACAAACATCATGACACAAGCAAGAAACATGTACTCAATCACAAAAAGATCTGTAATCACTTAAATCTGTATTCCCGATTTTTGAAGAGAGCCATTTGGTTCCCAGGAACAGCACAGTGTTTGTTATTTCAAAGATCCTTTCATTCTGCATATTCATTGTAAAGTAAGCATCCCGCCTCACACGAACCCGCCTCACTGTGCACAGGCAGCCTTTTGTATGGAAGACCATTGCCCCTCCACCATTTCAACTCCATAATAAAGGTAAATTCACCGTTCTCAAAGTCTATGTCTTCCTCCAGCTCGGATTTCGTCTTGATTTGCTCCAGTGTCAGCTCGTCCATACCACCTATGTAAAACAGATAGAATAGAAATATTTCTCTATAATTGACTAAAGGGAAGATTTAACTTAAGACAAAATATTTATTATATGTTTCAGAGCCATATATACATATATGAATATATGCTATACATACAAAAGTATGTGGACACCCCTTCAAATTTGTGGATTTGGCTATTTCAGCCACACCCGTTGCTAACAGGTGTATAAAATCGAGCACACAGCCATGCAATCTCCAAAGACAAATATTGGCAGTAGAATGGCCTTACTGAAGAGCACAGTGACTTTCAACATGGCAGTTTGTCAAATTTATGTCCTACTAGAGCTGCCCCGGTCAACTGTAAGTGCTGTTACTGTGAAGAAGAAACGTCTAGGAGCAACAGCGGCTCAGCTGTGAAGTGGAAGGCCTTACAAGCTCACAGAACAGGACCGTAAAGTGCTGAAGTGCGTAAAAATCATCTGTCCTCGGTTGCAACACTCATTACTGAGTTCCAAACTGCCTCTGGAAGTAACGTCAGCACAATAATTGTTCGGCGGGAGCTTCATGAAAGGGGTTTCCATGGCCGGGCACCCGCACACAAGCCTAAGATCACCATGTGCAATGCCAAGAAGTGTTGGCTGGACTCGTGTAAAGCTCGCCGCCATTGGACACTGCAGCAGTGGAAATGCCTTCTCTGGAGTGATGGATTACATTTCACCATCTGACGGATGAATCTGGGTTTGGTGGATGCCAGGAGAGCGTTACCTGCCCAAATGCATAGTGCCAATTGTAAAGTTTGGTGGAGGTGGAATAATGGTCTGGGGCTGTTTTTCCTGGTTCAGGCTAGGCCCCTTAGTTCCAGTGAAGGGAAACGCTACAGTATACAAAGACGATTCTGTGCTTCCGACATCCAGTGGAAAGCTTTCCCAGAAGAGTGGAGGCTGTTATAGCAGCAAATGGGGGACCAACTCCATATCACTCATGTAGTATATAAGGATCTGATAATATATTTAGGTGAGGACTCAGACCCACCGGGCAGAAAGGGGTAGTTGGTGTTGCTTCCTCGGAGGCTCTCAGAGGGATTAGGGTTTGGTGGACGCTGCAGGGACATTGAATTCTTAGCAGAGATGCCTGTGTCCCCCAGTAACACCTGGACAGAGAGTGAGAAGGAGATTTAATGACACTGGGTTGTAAAATGTGTAGCAAGTGTATGAAAAGAAGTAGACCTTTTAATAAGATTAATAGATCACTCAGGGAAGTGCTACAATTCTGAATGTTCCCAATGAGTCACATCATGATCATAGAGGCATTATTAGGACACACAGACTAAGACAGCATAGCTGACAATAGCATGTACCTCAGTGAAGTCCAAAAGCATTCCTGTCGTTGGATCTCTGACTACTGAGATGCCAGAGTGGAGAGGAGACGAAGAGCAATGAAGAAGAGAGTCCACACGAACGTCTCGCTCAGCCAGCCTAGAGAAAAGCAACAAGTCTGTTACCGCAAATGAATTCTGTGACCATGCGGCACAACAGTATTTCACGACGGGTGAATAGCCTCATCTGGACCACTGAATTCCCCTTAAACACCACTTTCCAAGTAAGATTTATATGGCATCAAAGCAATAAAAAGTAAACAAGCAAAACCCTAATCAGAAATGTACAGTGTCTCTCTGTGTGCAATAATAGTGTTTAACATGATTTTTGAATGACTACCTCATCTCTGTACCCCACACGTACAATTATCTGTAAGGTCCCTCAGTCAAGCATTGAATTTCAAACATAACAGATTCAATGAAAAGACCAGCAATGTTTTCCAATGCCTTGCAAAGAAGGACACCTATTAGTAGATGGGTAAAAAAAAATCTAAGCAGATATTGAATATCCCTTTGAGCATGGTGAAGTTATTAATTACACTTTGGATGATGTATCAATACACTCAGTCACTACAATGATACAGGCTTCCTTCCTAACTCAGTTGCTGGAGAGGAAGGAAACCGTGCAGCGATTTCACCATGAGGCCAATGGTGACTTTCAAACAGAGTTTAATGGCTGTGATAGGAGAAAACTAAGGATGGATCAACACATTGTAATTACTACACAATATTAACCTAAGTTAGTGAAAAAAAAGGAAGTCTGTACAGAATAAAACAATTCCAAAGCATGCATCCTGTTTGCAATATAGCTCTAAAGTAAAACTGCAAAAGCAGCAAAAAGTGGCAAATGTCCTAAATACAAAAGGTTATACATTTACATTTACATTTAAGTCATTTAGCAGACGCTCTTATCCAGAGCGACTTACAAATTGGTGCATTCACCTTATGACATCCAGTAGAACAGTCACTTTACAATAGTGCATCTAAATCTTAAAAGGGGGGGGGGGTGAGAAGGATTACTTATCCTATCCTAGGTATTCCTTAAAGAGGTGGGGTTTCAGGTGTCTCCGGAAGGTGGTGATTGACTCCTCTGTCCTGGCGTCGTGAGGGAGTTTGTTCCACCATTGGGGGGGCCAGAGCAGCGAACAGTTTTGACTGGGCTGAGCGGGAACTGTACTTCCTCTTATGTTTGTGGCAAATCCAACACATCAATGGTAGGAGCTGCATCATGCTATGAGTATGCTTGTCATCGGCAAGAACTAGGGAGTTTATGCAGGATAAAAAGAAAACGGAAAAGAGCTAAGCACCGGCAAAATTCTAGAGTAAAACCTGGTTCAGTCTGCTTTCGAACAGACACTGGGAGACAAATGCCCCTTTCAGCTGGACAATAACCTAAAACACAAGGCCAAAAATATACTCATTGTACAAAACATGAAGAACACTTTCCTAATATTGAGTTAAGAACACCTTCCACTTTTGCCCTCAGAACAGCCTCAATTGTTGACTCCAATGCTTCCCACAGTTGTGTCAAGTTGGCTGGATGTCCTTTGAGTGGTGGACCATTCTTGATACACACGGGAAACTGTTGAGTGTGAAAACCAAGGCAGTATTGCAGTTCTTGGCACAAACTGGAGCACCTGGCACCAACTACCAAAACCCGTTCAAAGGCACAAATCTTGTATTTTGCCAATTCACCCTGCACACATACACAATCCATGTCTCAATTGTCTCAAGGCTTAAAAATCATTACACCTACACTGTAGTGATGGGTCTTTCACGAATGAGTCAGCTCTAAGAGATGGCTCTTGTAGGTGAACGTTGGGAGCCGGCTCGCATATCAGAAGTGCTGAATCTATTCATAAAAATAAATACAAAATTAAGATAGGACTAATCAAAATATTTAAATTAATAGAATTAACTAATTAAAAAACGAAAAAAATAAATGTAATAATATAGGGCAACAGGAAGAAGAGGGATCAGATGGAGCAGAAGCACCAGTGCCATAAACGTCTGCTGTTTGACGAGAGAGCAACTGGGGATACAGCACGAAGGAATCCCTCAGCAGATGCCATAATGGAAGTCAGATTCTATTTGGAGGAGCCCCTCCTGTGAGCTGGTGGAAGAACAAGACCTCTGTCAACCCACGGCTTACTACAGTCATGACAGGGAGACTCTGCATAGTGGCCACATCCTTTCCCTCTGAGAGGGTCTTCTCGAAAACGGGACTAATTACTGAGAGAAGAAACCGCATCAGCCCCTCGAAAGTGAGGCAGCTTGGATTTCTGAATGCAAATCTCGCATAAAAGCAAAGTATGGTCAGCATTGCTGTGTGCTGCTGGTTATAACATAGCAATAAAGAGAGAGAGAGAGAAAAGAGGGACCAGTTTAATGTTTTAAGTGGAATGCTACAGTTTTGCACATTGTTATTTATTTTTCTTTGAGATAATATTCTGCAATATTCTATTATTATGCTGTTTAGATTGTGTTCGTTTTGAATGGATAGATTTATATGTACTTTGTTTATATACATTAAAAATGTATACTTTAAATGCAAATGTTTAATAGCATTCTTTTTCATAACAAACCAATGCATTTTTACATACATTGTGGTTAAGGTAGAGTATGATTTCATTTAATACTTTAATTAGAATTGTTTTAACCCCAATAATAGTCAAACTACCGCAAACTGTTTGACTTGAAAAAATACAAAACATATTTTTTTTAAAGAGCCGTTTGGGAGCCAAAAGAGCCGGCTCTTTTAGTGAGCTGAGCCGAACGACCTGGCTCACTGAAAAGCGCCGGAATGCCCATCACTACTACACTGACTGACTGAAGTGGATTTAATGTGTGACATCAACAAGGGACGATATAGTTTTCACCTGGTCAGCCTACTATGTCATGGAAAGAGTTGCTTACCAAGACGACATTGAATGTTCCTAAGTGGCATAGTTACAGTTTTGACTTAAATCTGCTAAAAAATCAATGTCAAAACTTGAAAATGGCTGTCTAGCAATGATCAACAACCAACTTGGCATAGCTTGTAAAATGTGTGTGCAGATATTGTACAATCCAGGTGTGTCAAGTATTTAGAGACTTACCCAAAAAAACTTACAGCTGTAATCGCTGCCGAAGGTGATTCTAACATGTATTGACTCCGGGGTGTGAATATGTACGTTCAATATTTCTGTATTTAATATTCAATACATTTTTTATTTTTTATTAAACGTTTTTATTTTGTCATTATGTAGTATTGTGTGTAGATGTAAAAAATATGTTAAAAAAAAGAAACGTCTTCCATTTTGAATTCAGACTGTAACACGACAAAATGTGGATTAAGCCCTTGGGTATGGCACTGTAAGCAGACTCACTTCAGAAACCTGTGGAAGGCAGCGTCGGTATCGTGTATGGGAAGCCAGGCAGGGTCGCGTAGGAAGCGCTTCTCTACCTCTGTCTCCAGGCCCACACTGGTGGGAGGGAGTCCATGGGGGAGCTGTAGATAAATGAATGATAGAAACACATAAGGGAGATAATAGGCTGGAGAGATTAGATAGGAGATATACAATGGGGCAAAAAAGTATTTAGTCAGCCACCAATTGTGCAAGTTCTCCCACTGCAAAATATGAGAGAGGCCTATCATTTTTATCATAGGTACACTTCAACTATGACAGGCAAAATGAGAAAATCACATTGTAGGATTTTTAATGAATTTATTTGCAAATTATGGTGGAAAATAAGTATTTGGTCAATAACAAAAGTTTATCTCAATACTTTGTTATATACCCTTTGTTGGCAATGACAGAGGTCAAACATTTTCTGTAAGTCTTCACAAGGTTTTCACATACTGTTGCTGGTATTTTGGCCCATTCCTCCATGCAGTGATGTTTTGGGGCTGTTGCTGGGCAACACAGACTTTCAACTCCCTCCAAAGTTGTTCTATGGGGTTGAGATCTGGAGACTGGCTAGGCCACTCCAGGACCTTGAAATGCTTCTTACGAAGCCACTCCTTCGTTGCCCGGGCGGTGTGTTTGGGATCATTGTCATGTTGAAAGACCCAGCCACGTTTCATCTTCAATGCCCTTGCTGATGGTAGGAGGTATTCACTCAAAATCTCACGATACATGGCCCCATTCATTCTTTCCTTTACACGGATCAGTCGTCCTGGTCCATTTGCAGCCCCAAAGCATGATGTTTCCACCCCCATGCTTCACAGTAGGTATGATGTTCTTTGGATGCAACTCAGCATTCTTTGTCCTCCAAACACGACGAGTTGAGTTTTTACCAAAAAGTTATATTTTGGTTTCATCTGACCATATGACATTCTCCCAATCTTCTTATTGATCATCCAAATGCTCTCTAGCAAACTTCAGACGGGCCTGGACATGTACTGGCTTAAGCAGGGGGACACGTCTGGCACTGCATAATTTGAGTCCCTGGCGGCGTAGTGTGTTACTGATGGTAAGCTTTGTTACTTTGGTCCCAGCTCTCTGCAGGTCATTCACTAGGTCCTCCCGTGTGGTTCTGGGATTTTTGCTGACCGTTCTTGTGATCATTTTGACCACACATTGTGAGATCTTGCGTGGAGCCCAAGATTGAGGGAGATTACCAGTGGTCTTGTATGTCTTCCATTTCCTAATAATTGCTCCCACAGTTGATTTCTTCAAACCAAGCTGCTTACCTATTGCAGATTCAGTCTTCCCAGCCTGGTGCAGGTCTACAATTTTGTTTCTGGTGTCCTTTGACAGCTCTTTGGTCTTGGCCATAGTGGAGTTTGGAGTGTGACTGTTTTGAGGTTGTGGACCGGTGTCTTTTATACTGATAACAAGTTCAAACAGGTGCCATTAATACAGTTAACGAGTGGAGGACAGAGGAGCCTCTTAAAGAAGAAGTTACAGGTCTGTGAGAGCCAGAAATCTTGCTTGTTTGTAGGTGACCAAATACTTATTTTCCACCATAATTTGCAAATAAATTCATTAAAAATCCTACAATGTGATTTTCTGGATTTTATTCCCTCATTTTGTCTGTCATAGTTGAAGTGTACCTATGATGAAAATTACAGGCCTCTCATCTTTTTAAGTGGGAGAACTTGCACAATTGGTGGCTGACTAAATACTTTTTCGCCCCACTGTATGTAAACACAGGATGCTTTCCAAACTGAAGTTTGCTCCTTTCCTTTAAACTTGATGGCGGGCCTTTGCGGTTCTTAAGGGCCTAGGTAGGTAGGTGACACGTACTGTAAAAACTTGACTTAAACAAATAGAGGTAGATGGAGATATGCAATATATTGCTCGCATACTTTAAGCAGTCCTTTCATATCTGTAGAAATGGCGGGGCAAGTTTTCAGATAAGAATCCAACCACAGACTGAGATAGCTGTACCATCGAGAGCATCCTGATGGGTTGCATCACTGCCTGGTATGGCAACTGCTCGGCCGCCGACCGCAAAGCACTACAGAGGGTAGTGCGTATTGCCCAGTACAGGACCTCTATACCAGGTGTTGTCAGAGGAAGGACCTACATATTGTCAAAGACTCCAGCCACCCTAGTCAGAAACTGTTATCTCTGCTACCGCTCGGCAAGCGGTACCAGAGTGTCAAGTCTAGGTCTAAGAGGCTTCGAAACAACTTTTAACTCCAAGCCAGAAGACTCCTGACCATCTAATCAAATGGCTACTCTATTTGTATCCCCGCCTCTTCTACACTGCTGTTACTCTGTTATTATTTATGCATAGTCACTTTAACTCTACCTACATGCACATATTACCCCCACACATCAATTCTGTACCGGCACCCCCTATATATAGCACCACTATTGTTATTTACTACTGCTCTTTAATTATTTGTTATCCTTATCTCTTACTTTTTTGTATTTTCTTAAAACTGCATTGTTGGTTAAGGGCCTGTAAATAAGCATTTCACTGTAAGGTCTACACATGTTGTATTCGGCACATGTGGCATATAAAATTTGATTTGAGTCATACTGACCGTGCTTTGTGGATACAGGGGCTGGTCATTAGGCTGTTTATGTGTGATGAGCTCAAACCTGCCAGAGCAACCCATCTCCAGCAGGGATAGTGGGAGATCTGTGGGGCCCACAGGGGGAAGATCTATGGAGAGAAAAATGGGATTGAGATGAATAGCCTAGTTTCTATGGGCTGTCCTCTATCGCGCAATACATTAGAGTCCATTGTAAGATATGTAATCATATAAACATATATTGCCATGTCATCATTTACTGCTTTAGCTGTTAAGATTCTGTTCAAAACACGTTGCGCATATTGTCAGGGACTAACGTTATATTTCTGCAACATGAATGAGAGCTGAACTGGCTAGCTAACGTTAGCTAGGCTAACCCAAGTTCTTATATTCGCCAATAAACTGTATTGCTAGCAAGTCACTTTAAAGCTAAGTTTACAGCAATGGCCTTAACCGTATGTCTAATTCATTATCTGTACATATTATCTAAATCTCCTTCACCTATTCTTTCCATTTCTCCACCGCAGATGAAAGTTGGTGCAGCAGTTCACTGTCTTTTCGGAAATGGCAAAGGCGGAAGTAAGTCAAATTGCCATATGTAATACGATATGTATCTCAATATTAATACATTATCTTACTAAATGTTGTCAAGTGTAGGCCATGCATTCCTTATAATTGACTTATTCCATACATTTTAGCAAGTTGAATAGTGATTTTTCTTACTCATGCGCCATAACAACTGTGTACGTCATTTTCACGCGCCTGTGTTTTTGTGTTCGTGAATGGGTGTGATTACAACTAGCTATAGTAACGTAACAAAGGTGAACAAATAATTACATTTCTAAATACAATAGTGTCAATGTAGTATATTTTGTTTATTATTGTAGTCTGAAAGGTACATTACCATATTGTTGATAAGTAATTATATACTTTCCACTGCCCTGTGTAACACAATGTAGATTGCTAGTAGTAGCAGCTAATGTTAATAGGTAACGTTAGCTAGCCAACCGACCAGCTAACGTAACGTTTTAAAATGTTGTCAGATGCATGTAGAATGTAGAAAAATAAATATATTTGGTCGTGAACAAAGTGTAAATAGTAGTTTTTGAGTTTATGCAATTGCATTAGAGTTAATTCAACCACACGTGTGTATTGGTATTAATTGTGTTGTGCAAATATGTCCATTATTCTGGTTGTCTAATACTTTTTCGTAATACTTTCCAGCTTGGTTCGACATGGTGGTGTTCCCAAGCTCTTTGACAGAGGAAGAGGAATCTCTGCAGAAGAAATATGCCAAACTCAAGAAAAAGGTAAACAACTTTAAGAATCTCCTCACTTGACTAGAGAGAAATCTATGTATCCGTATCCTGCTTTTGACAATGAGGTGTGTCACTGCCCCCACATTTGCAGGTGTGATCAGGAGTAGTCCTAGGTCTTTGTTAAATTAACCGGTCAGTCATCATCATCACACTCATAATGTTGAAAGTTAGATATTATTATGTTACCAAACTCCGATTGGCCTTAGTGTTTACACCTCTTATTCTCTTTCTCTCCCTCTATCCTCACACCTCTAGAAAAAGGCACTGCTGGCTTTGAAGAAGCAGCAGAGTTCAACCAGCCAGACCAATCAGAGTGGATTGAAGCGAAGTATGTGGCTTTGTCTTCACTTTTTAAAACTGTATTACTAAGCAAATACTTTGTCACAGTTGATTATGTTGCATCTACTCTCTCCCTCCTAGCTTTGTCAGACCAGCCGGTGCTAGATACAGCAACAGCTACAGAGCAGGCAAAGATGCTTATCAAGTCTGGAGCCATCAGCGCCATCAAGTCAGAGAACAAGAACTCTGGCTTCAAGCGCTCTAGGACGCTAGAGATCAAGCTCAAGGTGAGGTACAAAATGCAATATGCAAGGATGTGTATTGTGAATTGATCATAGAATAAATTATTGATACAACAATTTATATACATAATAATAATAATAATGTTTAAAGCTGACAGTTGCAAATGCCTTTTAAATCTGACACATAAACTAGTCTGACACATAAACTCAAACGTATCAATTTATGGTTTAGTAATGATTTGTTATATTTTCTCTTTCTGTTTACCAGGATCCAGAGAAAGTCCCAGGCCCTGTGGCTTTCCAACCATTCCAAAGGAGCATGTCCACTGATGAGGAACTTTCTGAGGTAAAATTAGAATTATATGACATCCCATATAAAATCAGCCAATGAATTGATGAACTCTACCTACAAAATGGCATGGATTTACAGTATTTTGCCAATGCTGTCTGCCTGTATTGTGGTCACAGAACCAGTGACTTGGATATTTTTTTGGGGGGGATATACAACTGATGCTGTTGCTTTTACATTTTACTCTAGGCTGGCAAAAGAGCCCACAGAAAATCTTTGTACGAGAGGTAAGCCTAAAAGCTCTGATAAATAATAAAAGCTGGTTCTCTATATAAGGCGGTTTAACATCTCGGTCTCTAACAGCTTCGTCACTCCAGGTGACCGGGCGGCTCGTGATGAGGAGGAGGGAGGCGGCGGCCTTTCCACCAGCAGAGACATGGAGCGAGAGAGAGACAGAGGAGATCGAGAGATGGACAGAGAGAGGGAGCGCGACAGAGAGAGAGACCGGGACAGAGAGAGAGACCGGGGCAGCGGCGACCGGGACAGGGACAGAGAGCCGCGAGACCGCGAGCGAGACAGGAGCCAGGACAGAGACCGGGAAAGGGGAGGAGACAGAGAATCACGTGAGCGAGACGGACCGTTCAGACGTGAGTATTCGTCTACTGGACTTCAGTCTTTTCATGTGTCTTATCATTGGCATTCTTAAAAGGATGTTTATCTCAAAATACAAATTCATGGATGGAATAATGGAACTGTTTTTCTTCTCCCTTATCTTCTCTCTTTCCCCCTCTCAGGATCAGACTCGTACCCAGAGCGGAGGGGTGTGAGGAAGGGGAACACAGTGTACGTGTATGGAACTGGCCTTGTGGAGGACAACCTGCGTTCAGCCTTCTCCCAACAGGGCACCATCATTGACCTGTCCATGGATTCCCCACGCAAGTACGGCTACATTACTTTTATGTCCTTGTGGGTGTGTGATTGGGAGAGCATCCAAAACTGAAAATGTTCAGTGTTTTAAAATGTTTTGCAGTTGAAAACTAAACCTAGTCCAGTAAGTCCCTCGCTGTTTTGTTCTGTTTGGTGCCTAATGAACACATCCTTGTCTTTCTCTTTCTAGCTGTGCATTTATCACCTTTGAGAAGATAGAGTCTGCAGACCAAGCTGTAGCGGAGGTCAGTCAGTATAGCTCTAGCTCCGTCCCAACTTAAGGCATTATAGTGTAAAACCTATCATCTATACACTCTTTTTCTCCCAGTTGAATGGAAGCACGGTGGGAGACGTCACCATCAAAGTCAGCATCGCCAGGAAGCAGCCCATGCTGGAGGCAGCCACCGGCAAATCTGTTTGGGCCACTCTGGGTAAATATCAGATCGGACGAACAAGCAGTATATGACAGGAAGTGTCAACTCTGGATTCATGTATACTTTCTCTCTTTCCCCTCACAGCTGTGCAGAACAGTGCCAAAGGTTCCTACAGAGACAAGAGAAACCAGGTTGTGTACAGTGAGGACTTCCTATGAGCTAAGAGGCGTGCAGCATTGGATATCTGTACGAATCAATGCGGTAGCTTTGTATGCATTTTCTATATTGCATTTTGTGTTGGTTGTTGATTGCCCCACACGGTACCATGTGTCAGTTCTGAGTAGATGCTACTTTTTTCATTCATGGCCAGGATGTGTAATGGCAATGACCATGTGAACAAAGATTGTGGTGTTTTGGTCTTGCTCTTGTAACCAGGGGTTTCATTGTTTTGTGGAGCTCAATAAATCACATCAGTACATTTTTCCATCTGGTTGTCTGATGCAGTCCACCTACCTCTCACATCCATCGCTTTGTCTGTTTCCTTTGGTTTAGCACAGTGCAGATGTATAAAGCTGTAACGTAACAAAATGAAGGGTTCTGAACACTTTCCAAATGCACTGTATATTAACGTCAGCTGAGCACACCGGGTCACATGTCATTTTGTGCACATTTACAGAATAGTGTCTCGAGTCCTGAGTAAACGCGCATTGCACAAAGTGTAGGTCACTTACTATTTGTCCTTTTGTGATGAGCATGATTATGGAATGATACTCAAAATAGAAGTAGGCTACCTCTTTAAATATAGTGTCTTACACTGTTAAGTACACATTACAAATCAGCTGGTACATACCAAAGTTTAACAAGAAGCTCACCTTCAAATACACAAATGTAAAATATTTTATTGGTCAGCCAATGAATAACAAATGAGACAGAGGTCTAAAACTGAGGTGTGCACAACTCCAGTCCTCCAGAGCCACGGTGCTGTACAGTAGGTCATCATTTCCCCCCCTTCAATTAAATAATTAAGAGATAAATAATCAATCCATGTCATTGACTGGCCAGAGCTTCAAATCGCATACACTTCGGCCTGTGAGGAGGACCAGAGTTGTGCACCCCAGGTCTAAAAGTAGGGGCTTTCCCTTTCAAGATCTTAGTAGGTCCCTCCAGCACACACAACCTTGTTTCCAACCCACAAACTCAAAGGCACACTCCAAACCACTCTTTTGGCAATTAGAGCAGAAGGTAAGCACACAGCCGCTTGCTTGAATAACCCCCCTGTACCTCCAACTGCAACCTGTAATGCTTAGTCAATGAGTGTACATTTTGGCTGAGAAGAGGGGTGAGGGAGCATCTCTCCTCCCCCTCCCTGTTCCAGTGTCCTTTTCAAAAGTCAAATCTGTCCTGAGTGTCTCCCTCTCCTTCACCTGGCCCTGCCACTCGTTCTATCTCAGCCTGTGCCTCCAGGCTGTTCTGAGCGGTCGTCTTCCCATGCTGCTCCTTGAGGTGGCGCCGCAGCGCCGGCTTGTGGGCGAAGCGCGAGTGGCAGTAGGCGCAGCAGTGAGGCCGCTCACCGCTGTGTAGGTTCATGTGATCGCACAGCGTGGACTTCTGCGTGAATGTCTTGTCGCAGAGCGGGCAGCGGTGGACCTTGGCACCGCGGTGCACAGTCATGTGGCGGTTGAGGTTGCTGGAGTGGTTGAAGTGTTTGCCGCAGCAGGGGCACACATACAGCAAGTGGGTGGCGCGCGTGTGGACGGCCAGGGAGTGGGCCGAGGGGAAGGTCAGGCCGCATTGCTCGCATGCCACCGGCCCCGCTGTGCTGGAGGTCGAACCCACCACGGCCACAGACTCATCCCCCGCCCCGTCACCACCTGTTGGCACAGCCGCCATCCCCATGTTACCTTCACCTCCATCACCACTGGGGTCATCCAGGTTGTAGTGGGCCTGACCATTCCCGTCTCGGGGCACCAGCTCCTCTCCCTGAACCTCCCCCATCCCGTAGTCTAGCCGTGGGAGATCGCCCCCCGAGAGGAACGCTGACCTCATGGCTTCCTGGCTGAAGTCCAGGCCAAAGCCCTGCATCATCTCCGCCCCGGTGGGTAGACGCCACGCCTCCTGGTACTGCATACCCAGAGGCTTCCTCTCCCTCTCGCGGTACGAGCCATGCTTCCTCTTGAAGCCCCTCCCCCTCCCCCGGCCCACTTTGGGTGAGTCGGTGAGTCTACGCCTCCAGCCTTGGAGCCCCTCCCTCTCAAAGCCGCTGTTGCGGATGGACATTTCAGCTGGGGCCATATCATCACCCCTGCCCCCTCCCACTATGACACTGTCCGTATCTCGGTACTGGCACCCCTGATGCCCCTCTGTGGCTTCCTCTCCGCCTTCCTCTGCCTCTCGCCTCTCTTCCGGCTCCTGCTCATCCTCGATGCAGATCCGGAACACGTCATAATCCTCCCTGCCCTCCTCTGTTACTCTCACCTGGAACAACATGAGACCGATTTGAGTGTGCTACAAATCAATGTCTGTGGGTAGCTACCAGACCTGGGTTCAAATACATTTAAAATATCTCAACTACTTTCACATACATTTGATCAAAGTATTCATTCAGATATACATTTTATTTGAAAAGACAGGTAGTTAAATACTCAAATACACTGCATACATTTAACCAAGGTATTTAAAAATCATATTTGAACTAAGTATTTGGAAAATACTCTCAAATATAATTTGGTAAACTAATTTTTATACAAAAAAAAACATTCAAATACTCAAAAAATGTACAGATGGATGCAGTGATAAGTGTTGTTCCTGAATTTCCTTACTTTAATCTCATCCATTGTGTTAGGGTCATCATCGTGTTGTATATCTGTCTTAGTGTTTGAGTCTGTATGGTCATCAGCCTGAGACTGTACAGGGCTGTGAGGCTGCAGTGAGGAATGATCAGCAGAGGTTGACATAAGGGAGTGGCTGCTACCACTGACTGTCACTGGCATTGATTGGCTCTCTTCTGACTTGATCTGAAAATGAGCGGTGGAGAGAAAAAGAATGAAGAGGAGCCAGTTCAACATCTTCACAGGTAAAAACAATCCAGCCTTTGATAAATCACATAGTAGATAAGTTCAGTAAGTATTTGCCTTCTACAATTGAAGCACGGTATAATAAAATTTTACATTGGGATTTCAAACAATTACTTCAATAGGGTGCCTTTGACTATACACCAACCAAAATAAGTAACTAACCTTTGGTGAGCTGGGGTTCTTTGGCTGCATGTACTTGCCCAGGGCTCCCCGGCACTTCTCCACAACATGCTCCATCTGCAGGTAGCTAGCGGCCGTCAGGTAATTCACTATCTCCTTGGGGCTGAACTGCAGCACACCAGTGTAACAGGACTGGAGCAGCTCACATACCACTGAGGAGCTGTGAAGGACTGACACCTAGAGGACAAAATAGGAAGAAAAAAAACACACCAAACAGCTATTTTGCTGCTACGTCTCAGATACACTATATATACAAAAGTATGTGGACACCCCTTCAAATGCAATCTCCATAGACATTGGCAGTAGAATGGCCTTACTGAAGAGCGCAGTGACTTTCCTTGTGGCACCGTCATAGGATGTCACCTTTCCAACATGTGAATTCGTCAAATTTCTGCCCTGTTAGAGCTGCCCCGGTCAACTGGAAGTGCTGTTATTGTAATTTATGTTAAGTATAAACGTTTAAGAGCTACAACACCTCAGCCGCAAAGTGGTAGGCCATACGAGCTCACAGAACGGGGCGGCCAAGTGGTGAAGTACGTAGTGCGTAAAAATTGTCTGTCCTCGGTTGAAACACTCACTACTGAGTTCCAAACTGCCTCTGAAAGCAACGCCAGCACAAGAACTGTTCGTTGGGAGCTTCATGAAATGGGTTCCATGGCTGAGCAGTCCCACACAAGCCTAAGATCACCATGCACAATGCCAAGCATCAGCTGGAGTGGTGTAAAGCTCTCTGCCATTGGACTCTGGAGCAATAGCAATCATCTGGAGTGATGAATCACACTTCACCATCTGGCAGACCGAAGGCGAATCTGGGTTTGGCAGATGCCAGAACAACTACCTGCATAAATGCAGTGGCAACTGTAAAGTTTGGTGGAGGAGGAATAATGGTCTGGGACGGTTTTTCATGGTTCGCATTAGGCACCGTAGTTCCATTGAAGGGAAATCTAGACAATAGGGAAATTCTAGACAATTCTGTGCTTCCAACTTTGCGGCAACAGTTTGGGGAAGGCCCTTTCCTGTTTCAGCATGACAATGAGAGGTCCATACAGAAATGGTTTGTCGAGATCAGTGTGGAAGAACTTGACTGGCCTACAGAGCCCTGACCTCAACCCCATCAAACACCTTTGGGATGAATTGTAACGCCAACTGCGAGCCAGGCCTAATCGCCTTACATCAGTGCCCGACCTCACTAATGCTGTTGTGGCTGAATGGAAGCAAGTCCCCGCAGCAATGTTCCAACATCTAGTGGAAAGCCTCCCTAAAGAGTGGAAGCTGTTTTAGCAGCGGGGGGGGTGACTCCATATTAATGCCCATGATTTTGAAATTAGATGTTCAACAAGCCGGTGTCCATATACTTTTGGTCATGTAGTTTTATTTTTCTTATGATCAATCGTGTAAGCCATTAGTGTCATATCCTGCAAGACTTGTGATATAATCTACAATGAGGCATAGGACTGGAACCACAGCTGGCATGATGCAACATTTGAGAACTTCCCAGGCTCAAAGATATGCCTATTAAAACAGTCAGATCAAAAGGGTATGTGACAAGAAGTGTATGTCAGGGGCTCGTACATCTGAAGACGACACTCAACATTCATCAAACATAACCCAAATAGTGTGTATCACGGTGGCTTTCCCTGGCACCCACCTGCAGTTCAGAGGAGGGGTTGAGCAGGAACTGGTCCCTAAGGAAGGGGGAGCAGGCAGCAAGGACCACTTTGTGTCCCCGGAACGTCTGCCTGCCGCTGGCCACTATAGTGATGTCACAGAACTGCTGCCTGGACCTCAAGGAGTTCATGCTCTTCAGGGTGGTGTCACCGTGACCAGGCAACCGGAAACACAGCACCTCCATCTTAGCTACCGTGGAGCCTATAGGAGAGACATGAAGAGGACTCACTTGAAATTCTGCAATGATCATAAAAATACAAATATTTTAAAAGGGAACATTTAGCATCTGGATCAACCAAAGGGAAACGTGGCACTTTCTGGGGTCTGGACATTTATCCAGCTACAGTCATACTGGCCAAATTCAGACCAAAGAGCAAGCGAGAGACTCCCATGGCTGTACAAGAGGCACGATGGTGTCTGACTAAACTTCAAAGACGGGGCGGCAGGGTAGCCTCGTGGTTAGAGCGTTGGACTTGTAACCGAAAGTTCATATCCCCAAACTGACATGGTACAAATCTGTCGTTCTGCCCCTGAACAAGGCAGTTAACCCACTGTTCCTAGGCCGTCATTGAAAATAAGAATGTGTTCTTAACTGACTTGCCTAGCTAGATAAAGGTTCAAATTAAAATAAAAAAATAGTAAAAGCACAACAGCTCCCATATCTCGGCTTGACATCCAACATTCCCTGTGATTATTAATTGATGTTAGAGTAGGTGAAGTCATCGTTTGCTCGTTTTGTTTTCAAGGCTTGCATGTCGAGCAAGTCACAACAAATAGCTGAAATCAGCTATATGAAATGGCTCTCTATGGAACAAAAAAAAGATATCAAGCGCCTACTAGCCTAGGTTGAAGATAATCATACATTATTTTTCGACCTAACGTTAGCTACCAGTTACCTATATCAAATAATATATCTAATTGTTTTATGTGACTATAAAGCTAACGTAATACTACTGCTGCTGTTAACGTTAACTAGTTAGCACGAACATAATTTGCTACGGTCAATTGTGCAGGTTTAAAATTTCGCAAACGGTAATATTGTGTATCCAACCTCTCTCATAGCGAACGTTGCCCAGCTAGGTGTACCTCGCTAGCTAGCTTGTTGCACCCCTACTAGCCACAGGCCGTTAGCCAGCTAGCCATAGTTTGTGACCTGCCTGCTAAAAGACAGTAAAGTCGATGTTAGTTCAGTGTTTCCTTACCTGCGACTACTGTAGATATATTTTCCCCTTACTATATGTTGTGGAGTAACTAGGCACTCAATAACCGGTCATTCATTTTATATTGGCTAGCAAGCCAGCTGCTAACGTTAGTATGTTTACTTTGTTAGCTTGTTTCAAACGAGCGTCAGCAGTTACACAGCCACAAAGTCATAAACCCCGCCTATTTCTACAATTTATCTTCTTAAATTTTGATTTTAAAGCAAACATTAACCACACTGCTAAGATTACATTAAGACCAAAAACAAGTATATTAATTTAAATGAATTTTTACGATACAGCAAGCCATTTTATTTTCAACGAGAGTGGACCAGCACTTCCCGTGACAACTAGTGATGGGCATTCCGGCACTTTTCAGTGAGCCAGCTCGTTCGGCTCAGCTCACCAAAAAGAGCCTGCTCTTTCGGCTACCAAACGGCTCTGAAAAAAATGTATATTTTGTATTCTTTCAAGTCAAACAGTTTGCGATAGTTTTGACTATGATTGGGGTTAAAACAATTCGAATTAAATTATTACATTAAATCATACTCTACCTTAACCACAATGCATGTAGAGAATGTTATGAAAAATAATCATATTAAACATTTGCATTTAAAGTATAACTTTTTAATGTATAAACAAAGTGAATATAAATCGAACCATTCAAAACGACTACAATCTGAACAGCATAATAGAATATTGCACCATATCTAAGAAAAATAAATAACAATGTGCAAAACTGCAGCATTCCACGTAAAACATTAAACTGGTCCCTCAAAGTGTATTTGTCATGTGCGCCGAATACAACAGGTGTAAACCTTACAACGAAATGCTTACTTACAGGCTCTAACCAATGGTGCCAAAAAAAGGCGTGTGAGTGTAACGGATGTGAAACGGCTAGCTTCGTTAGCGGTGTGCGCTAAATAGCGTTTCAATCGGTTACGTCACTTACTCCGAGACCTTGAAGTAGTGTTGTGGAGCGATGGGTAAACGATGCTTCGAGGGTGAATGTTGTCGTTGTGTGCAGAAGGTCCCTGGTTCGCGCCCGGGTATGGGCGAGGGGACAGTTTAAAATTATACTGTTACGTGTGTGTGTAGGTAAGTAAAGAAATAAAACAACAGTAGAAAGACATTTGAAAAAAAGAGTAGCAAGGCTATATACAGACACCTGTTAGTCAGGCTTATTGAGGTAGTATGTACATGTAGGTATCGTATGTACATGTAGGTAAGTGACTGTGCATATATGATGAACAGAGAGTAGCAGAAGCGTAAAAAGAGGGGTTGGCAGGTGGTGGGACACAATGCAGATAGCCCAGTTAGGTCGGGCCAATTGAGGTAGTATGTACATGAATGTACAGTTAAAGTGACTATGCATATAAGATAAACAGAGAGTAGTAAAAGAGGGATTGGGGAATACAATGAAAATAGTCCGGGTAACCATTGGTTACCTGTTCAGGAGTCTTATGGCTTGGGGGTAAAAACTGTTGAGGAGCCTTTTTGTCCAAGACTTGGCACTCCGGTACCGCTTGCCATGCAGTAGTAGAGAGAACAGTCTATGACTGGGGTGGCTGGGGTCTTTGACAATTTTTATGGCCTTCCTCTGACACCACCTGGTGTGGAGGTCCTGGATGGCAGGCAGCTTTGCCCCAGTGATGTACTGGGCCGTACACACTACCCTCTGAAGTGCCTTGCGGTCAAAGGCCGAGCAATTGCAGTACCAGGAAGTGATGCAACCGGTCAGGATGCTCTCGATGTTGCAGCTGTAGAACCTTTTGAGGATCTCAGGACCCATGCCAAATCTTTTTAGTTTCCTGAGGGGGAATAGGCTTTGTCATGCCCTCTTCACGACTGTCTTGGTGTGTTTGGACCAATCTAGTTTGTTGTGGATGTGGACACCAAGGAATTTGAAGCTCTCAACCTGCTCCACTACAGCCCAGTCGATGAGAATGGGGACGTTCCTGTAGTCCATAATCATCTCCTTAGTCTTGGTTACGTTGAGGGATAGGTTGTTATTCTGGCACCACCCGGCCAGGACTCTGACCTCCTCCCTATAGGCTGTCTTGTCGTTGTCATTGATCAGGCCTACCACTGTTGTGTCGTCAGCAAACTTAATGATGGTGGAGTCGTGCCTGACCACGCAGTCGTGGGCAAACAGGGAGTACAAGAGGGGACTGAGCACGCACCCCTGGGGAGCTCCAGTGTTGAGGATAAGCGTGGCAGATGTATTGTTTACCTACCCTCACCACCTGGGGCCGGCTTGTCAAAGTCCAGGATCCAGTTGCAGAGGGAGGTGTTTAGTCCCAGGATCCTTAGCTTAGGGATGAGCATTGAGGGTACTATGGTGTTGAACGCTGGGCTGTAGTCAATGAACAGCATTCTCACATAGGTGTTCCTTTTGTCCAGGTGGGAAAGGGCAGTGTGGAGTGCAATAGAGATTGCATCATCTGTGGCTCATCTCTTATCTCTCTCTTCTTTATTGCTATGTTATAACCAGCAGCACACAGCAATGCTGATCATATTTTGCTTTTATGAGAGATTGGCATTCAGAAATGCAAGCTGCCTCACTTTCGAGGGGCTGATGCGGTTTCTTCTCTCAGTAATTATTTGTCACGTTTTCGAGAAGACCCTCTCAGAGGGAACGGATGTGGCCACTATGCAGGGTCTCCCTGGCATTACTTTAGTTAGCCAGAGGCCTTGTTCTTCCACAAGCTCAGAGGAGGGGCTCCTCCAAATAAGATACTACTATTCTCATCTACTGCTCATATACAGTTGAAGTCAGAAGTTTACATACACTTAGGTTGGAGTCATTAAAACTAGTTTTTCAACCACTCCACAAATTTCTTGTTAACAAACTATCGTTTTGGCAAGTCGGTTAGGACATCTACTTTGTGTATGACACAAGTAACTTTTCCAACAATTGCTTACAGACAGATTATTTCACTTATAATGCACTGTATCACAATTCCAGTGGGTCAGAAGTTTTCTAAATTGACCGTGCCTTTAAACAGCTTGGAGAATTCCCGAAAATTATGTCATTGTCACGCCTTGGTCATTGTATCTTGTGTTTTTGTTATATGTTTGGGTAGGCCAGGGTGTGACATGGGTTTATATGTTGTATTTCGTATTGGGGTTTGTATTAATTGGGAGTGTGTATTAGTAGGGGTGTGTCTAGTTAGGCTTGGCTGCCTGAGGCGATTCCTAATTGGAGTCAGCTGATTCTAGTTGTCTCGGATTGGGAACCGTATTTAGGTAGCTTGAGTGCGCGTTGTATTTCGTGGGCGATTGTACCTGTCTTAGTGTTAGTCACCAGATAGGCTGTATTAGTTTCACTCGTTTGTTGTTTTCGTATTTTCAGTTATTTCATGTACCGCATATATCTTCATTAAAAGTCATGAGTAACCTACACGCTGCATTTCGGTCTGACTCTCTTCAAACAGCAGACGAAATTCATTACAGTCATGGCTTTAGAAGCTTCTGATAGGCTAATTGACATCATTTGAGTCAATTGGAGGTGTACATGTGGATGTATTTCAAGGCCTATCTTCAAACTCAGTGCCCCTTTGCTTGCTTGACATCATGGGAAAATCAAAAGAAATCAGCCAAGACCACAGAAAAACAATTGTAGACCTTCACAAGTCTGGTTCATCCTTGGGAGCAATTTCCAAGCGCCTGAAGGTACCACATTCATCTGTACAAACAATAGTACGCAAGTATAAACACCATGGAACCACGCAGTCGTTAGGAAGGAGACGCGCTCAGGAAGGAGACATGTTTTGTTTCCTAGAGGTGAACGTATTTTGGTGAGAAAAGTGCAAGTCAATCCCAGAACAACAAAGGAAATGGAGGAAAACTCGCCTCCCTGCGGACCTGGCATCCTTTCACTCCCTCCTCTCTACATTTTCCTCCTCTGTCTCTGCTGCTAAAGCCACTTTCTACCACTCTAAATTCCAAGCATCTGCCTCTAACCCTAGGAAGCTCTTTGCCACATTCTCCTCCCTCCTGAATCCTCCTCCCCCTCCCCCCCCCTCCTCCCTCTCTGCAGATGACTTCGTCAACCATTTTGAAAAGAAGATCGACGACATCCGATCCTCGTTTGCTAAGTCAAACAACACCGCTGGTTCTGCTCACACTGC
This sequence comes from Oncorhynchus gorbuscha, assembly GCF_021184085.1. NCBI lineage: Eukaryota > Metazoa > Chordata > Actinopteri > Salmoniformes > Salmonidae > Oncorhynchus > Oncorhynchus gorbuscha. The sequence continues at coordinate 25,942,095 of NC_060196.1, forward strand.
CCTACCCTGTGCTCTGACCTCTTTCTCCCTCTCTCTCCAGATGAAATCTCGCGTCTTGTGACGGCCGGCCGCCCAACAACCTGCCCGCTCGACCCTATCCCCTCCTCTCTTCTCCAGACCATTTCCGGAGACCTTCTCCCTTACCTCACCTCGCTCATCAACTTATCCCTGACCGCTGGCTACGTCCCTTCCGTCTTCAAGAGAGCGAGAGTTGCACCCCTTCTGAAAAAACCTACACTCGATCCCTCCGATGTCAACAACTACAGACCAGTATCCCTTCTTTCTTTTCTCTCCAAAACTCTTGAACGTGCCGTCCTTGGTCAGCTCTCCCGCTATCTCTCTCAGAATGACCTTCTTGATCCAAATCAGTCAGGTTTCAAGACTAGTCATTCAACTGAGACTGCTCTTCTCTGTATCACGGAGGCGCTCCGCACCGCTAAAGCTAACTCTCTCTCCTCTGCTCTCATCCTTCTAGACCTATCGGCTGCCTTCGATACTGTGAACCATCAGATCCTCCTCTCCACCCTCTCCGAGTTGGGCATCTCCGGCGCGGCCCACGCTTGGATTGCGTCCTACCTGACAGGTCGCTCCTACCAGGTGGCGTGGCGAGAATCTGTCTCCTCACCACGCGCTCTCACCACTGGTGTCCCCCAGGGCTCTGTTCTAGGCCCTCTCCTATTCTCGCTATACACCAAGTCACTTGGCTCTGTCATAACCTCACATGGTCTCTCCTATCATTGCTATGCAGACGACACACAATTAATCTTCTCCTTTCCCCCTTCTGATGACCAGGTGGCGAATCGCATCTCTGCATGTCTGGCAGACATATCAGTGTGGATGACGGATCACCACCTCAAGCTGAACTTCGGCAAGACGGAGCTGCTCTTCCTCCCGGGAAGGACTGCCCGTTCCATGATCTCGCCATCACGGTTGACAACTCCATTGTGTCCTCCTCCCAGAGCGCTAAGAACCTTGGCGTGATCCTGGACAACAAACTGTCGTTCTCAACTAACATCAAGGCGGTGGCCCGTTCCTGTAGGTTCATGCTCTACAACATCCGCAGAGTACGACCCTGCCTCACACAGGAAGCGGCGCAGGTCCTAATCCAGGCACTTGTCATCTCCCGTCTGGATTACTGCAACTCGCTGTTGGCTGGGCTCCCTGCCTGTGCCATTAAACCCCTACAACTCATCCAGAACGCCGCAGCCCGTCTAGTGTTCAACCTTCCCAAGTTCTCTCACGTCACCCCGCTCCTCCGCTCTCTCCACTGGCTTCCAGTTGAAGCTCGCATCCGCTACAAGACCATGGTGCTTGCCTACGGAGCTGTGAGGGGAACGGCACCTCAGTACCTCCAGGCTCTGATCAGGCCCTACACCCAAATAAGGGCACTGCGTTCATCCACCTCTGGCCTGCTCGCCTCCCTACCACTGAGGAAGTACAGTTCCCGCTCAGCTCAGTCAAAACTGTTCACTGCTCTGGCTCCCCAATGGTGGAACAAACTCCCTCACGACGCCAGGACAGCGGAGTCAATCGCCACCTTCCGGAGACACCTGAAACCCCACCTCTTTAAGGAATACCTAGGATAGGATAAAGTAATCCTTCTCACCCCCCCCTTAAAATATTTAGATGCACTATTGTAAAGTGGTTGTTCCACTGGATGTCATAAGGTGAATGCACCAATTTGTAAGTCGCTCTGGATAAGAGCGTCTGCTAAATGACTTAAATGTAAATGTAAAATGTAAAGGACCTTGTGAAGATGCTGGAGGAAACAGGTACAAAAGTATCTGTATCCACAGTAAAATGAGTCATATATCGACATAACCTGAAAGGTCGCTCAGCAAGGAAGAAGCCACTGCTCCAAAACCGCCATAAAAAAGCCAGACTACAGTTTGCAACTGCAAATGGGGACAAAAATCACACTTTTTGGAGAAATGTCCTCTGGTCTGATGAAACAAAAATGGACCAGTTTGGCCATAATGACCATTGTTGTGTTTGGAGGAAAAAGGGGGAGGCCTGCAAGCCGAAGAACACCATCCCAACCGTGAAGCACGGGGGCTGGCGGCATCATGCTGTGGGGGTGCTTTGCTGCAGGAGGGACTGGTGCACTTCACAAAATAGATGGCTTCATGAGGAAGGGAAATTATGTGGATATGCTAAAGCAACATCAAGACATCAGTCAGGAAGTTAAAGCTTGGTCGCAAATGGATCTTCCAAACGGACAATGACCCTAAGCATCCTTCCAAAGTTGTGGAAAAATGGATTAAGGACAACAAAGTCAAGGTATTGGAGTGGCCATCACAAAGCCCTGACCTCAACCCTCTAGCAAATTTGTGGGCAGATCTGAAAAAGCGTGTGCGAGCAAGTAGGCCTACAAACCTGACTCCGTTACACTAGCTCTGTCAGGAGGAATGGGCCAAAATTCACCCAACTTATTGTGGAAGGCTACCCAAAACGTTTGACGCAAGTTAAACAATTTAAAGGCAATGCTACCAAATACTAATTGAGTGAATGTAATCTTCTGACCAACTGGGAATGTGATAAAATAAAAGCTGAAATAATCAATTCTTTCTACTATTATTCTGACATTAAACATTCTTAAAATAAAATGGTGATCCTAACTGACCTAAGACAGGGCATTTTTACTAGTATTAAATGTCAGGAATTGTGAAACTGAGTTTAAATGTATTTGGCTAAGGTGTATGTAAACTTCCGACTTCAACTGTACATATATAATACTGGATTAAATAATGATGTAGTAATAACTGCTTACTCTACACCCTCTACACTGATCTCCACAGTGACCTGCTCAAAGGGTTCCAGGACTCTGCACAACTCCTCCACCACCACCTCCCATTCCTCTTGGGTTAGAGCATCAACAGGTGCATTGACAATGGCCAGGGTAGAGATGATGGCATCCTTTGACTCAAGAAACCGCTTCAACATGTAAAATGTTGAATTCAACCTTGTAGTGCAGTCATGTTAGGCCTCAGCTCAGGCATCCCCATCTGGTGTTGTGTAGACATTAGTTTTTCAGCACGTACTGTGCTCCTGTGGATGTATTCCACAGCTGCTTTCACTTTGTCCACAGTGGGCTTAATCACCTTCAGAGCATCTCTTACAATCAGGTTGATTGTGTGGGCAAGACATGGATGATGGGTCCATTTAAAAATGTTCATGGCTTTGGTTATGTTAGCTGCATTGTCGCTAACACAACAGACCAATTTTCCATGTACTTGCCACTCTCAACAGTTCCTCTGTCAATTTCAGAGGTGTGTCTGTTGCTGAACTCAAAGCAGTCCAGAAGACAGCTAGACTTCAAAAAATATTCAATGAAGTGACCAATGAACCAAAGATGCGTGGGGGAGGGCCGAGCCAACTAACTCAGTCACACACTTAGCAGCTGAGGAGAGAGAGGAAGTGTCACGCCTTGGTCAATATATTTTGTGTTTTTGGTATATGTTTGGGTAAGCCAGGGTGTGACATGGGTTTATATGTTGTGTTTCGTATTGGGGTTTGTAGTAATTGGGATTGTGTATGATTAGGGGTGTGTCTAGTTAGGCTTGGCTGCCTGGGGCGATTCTCAATCAGAGTCAGGTGCTTGTCGTTGTCTCTGATTGAGAACCGTATTTAGACAGCCTGACTTTCGCGTTGTAATTTGTGGGTGTCTGTTCCTGTCTCTGTGTTGTAGTCACCAGATAGGCTGTAATAGGTTTCACGTTCTGGTTGTTGTTTTCGTATTTCAGTTATTTCATGTACCGCAATTCCTTCATTAAAGTCATGAATAACCTACACGCTGCATTTCGGTCTGACTCTCTTCATTCAACAGATGAACGATGTTACAGGAAGGACAGCTGTGAAAACAACAGAATAGGGGTTTCCTGCTTGGAATTGTGTACATTGGATTTAGACTATAATTTCTAAAACCTCAAAAACCAATCCACGATTGAAAATGGATGGAAATCAATGGCAATCATTTTAGCCAACGCAATATCAATTTGGCCTTGTTTTGCTACAGACATAGACTTTGGCATAAACTGGTCCATAGAAGACTGCGTTGCTGTGGGTCGCAGAGTAGGCCTACTTGACTGAGTGGATACATCACCACGTGAGGAGGTGCTGACTCCACCACTATCACTAGCAGGCCCGATAGTCTCCGCCGGCTTTATGTGGAATTTTGTTGTGGCAAATTCTACATTATTAAAATGCATCCAAATGCTACTGTGCTTCTGACTGTTTTCACAGCTGCCCTTCCTCTCTCCTCGGCTGCTAAGTGTGTGCCTGTGAGTTGGCTCGGCCCTCTCTACACATTTTTGTTTAATTGGTTGACACTGCGTGTCTGATTGACAGGAACAACAGGTGAGGCTGTTAGCCTGAGCAGACAGTCAGAGAGAATGTGTGCGCTTGAGCATTTAGGCCTATATTTTGTTTATTTCTCAGTTCTTTGAATTAGTTCATTCTATTAATTTAGATCTCTTGATTATTCATATCTTAAAATAAAAAATCTAAATAGATTCTGATTTTCTGATATATAAGCCGGCTCCCAACGTTCACCGACAAGAGCCATCTCTTAGAGCCGACTCGTTTGCGAACGACCCATCACTAATGACAACACAATGTACCTAACTAGCCGGTCAAGTTTTTATTAAAGGGGAAGACACAAAAAGCAATGTCTGGAAACTTAAGTCACTAATCATGTTTTGGAGCAAGCAACCTAAAGTATCGTTATTCTCAACATACAGTGAGTTAGGGATTTTGTTTCGGGACAATACAATGATTCTACATAGACTAGCCTACAGCACCACGCACAGTAGCAGGCCAGTCTGGCTGTATTTTTACTTCTGATTACCTACCGATGTGCTGTGTGTTGCCCATCATAATTCTTCCAAATCATACTCTGATCATATAGGCCTATGCTTCCAGCAGGCCCAGTTATTCAGGAAAGCTTAACACGTTCTACCTCTTTTTCCGATCTGAGCAGCTATTCATGAACCTAGAACATGACGCTTCAATACAGCATAAATATTTGTTATTTAACTTATAAATTGTATTACCTATTATGTGTGTCATAAATCACAATGATTTACTCTGATCAGGCTACTTCAAAAGTCTCCTGTAGGCTACCTGCACATGTTCATCCCCTTCACTAATATAATTCCGGGATCCAAACTGCACAAACACAATTCGATTCATGGAAAGAGACATTGTTACAAAACACCAAAAAGTTCAATGATATTCGGAGATTGTCAAACCAAGTATATCTGTTTGTCGAGATTGACATACTCTACTTGATTGTGGTGTTGAAAATGCAAACCTTGATAATCCCCCCCAAAATCGGTAATCCTATGCAGTTATGCATTGCTTAATTGGTTTTGTGGTACATTGGCACAAAAACCTGTTGGTGGAAAATTTGTTGCATGTACAGTACCAGTCAAACATTTGGACACACCTACTCATTCAAGGATTTTTCTTTATTTTCACTATTTTCTACATTGTAGAATAATAGTGAAGAGATCAAAACTATGAAATAACACATATGGACTCATCTTGTAACTAAAAAAGTGCTAAACAAATCAAAATATGTTATAATTGAGAATCTTCAAATAGCCACCCTTTGCCTTGGTGAGTTTTGCACACACTTGGCATTCTCTCAACCAGCTTCATGAGGTAGTCACCTGGAATGCATTTCAATTAACAGGTGTGCCTTGTTGACTTAATTTGTGGAATTTATTTCCTTCTTAATGCGTTTGAGCAAATCAGTTGTGTTGTGACAAGGTCGGGGTGGTATAGAGAAGATAGCCCTATTTGGTTATTTTTCTTATTTAACCTTTATTTAATTTGGCAAGTCAGTTAAGAACAAATTCTTATTTACAATGACGGCCTACACCGGCCAAACTTGGATGACGCTGGGCCAATTGTGCGCTGCCCTATGGGACACCCAATCATAGCCGGGTGTGATACAGCCTGGATTCGAACCAGGGTGTCTGTAGTGACGCCTCAAGCACTGAGTTGCAGTGCCATAAACCGCTGCGACACTCAGGAGACCTATACCAAATACAAAGTCCATATTATGGCAAGAACAGCTCAAATAAGCCAAGAGAAATGACAGTCCATCATTATTTTACGACATGAAGGTCAGTCAATACAGAACATTTCATGAACTTAAAGTTTCTTCAAGTGCAGTTGCAAAAACCATCAAGTGCTATGATGAAACTGGCTCTCATAAGGACCACCACAGGAAAGGAAGACTTCACATAGTTAAAGTAACGGACACATCTCAACATCAACTGTTCAGAGGAGATTGAGTGAATCAGGCTTTCATGGTAGAATTGCTGCAAATAAACCACTATTAAAGGACACCAATAAGAGGAAGAGACTTGCTTGGGCCAAGAATCACAAGCAATGGACATTAGACCAGTGGAAATATTCCCTTTGGTCTGATGAGTCCAAATTTGAGATTTTTGGTTCCAACCGGTGTCTTTGAGAAGCAGAGTAGGTGAACGGATGATCTCCACATGTCTGGTTCCCACCATCAAGCATGGTGGAGGAGGTGTGATGGTATGGGAGTGTTTTGCTGGTGACACGGTCAGTGATTTATTTACAATTCAAGGCACACTAGCATGGCTACCACAGCATGGTTTGCGCTTAGTGGGACTATCATTTGTTTTTCAACAGGACAATGACCCAACACACCTCCAGGCTGTATAAGGGCTATTTGACCAAGGAGCGTGATGGTGACCTGGCCTCCACAATCACCCAACCTCAACCCAATTGAGATGGTTTGGGATGAGTTGGACCGCAGAGTGAAAGAAAAGCAAGAAGTGCTCAGCATATCTGGGAACTCCTTCAAGAATGATGGAATAGCATTCCTCATTTTTATTTAACCTTTATTTAACTAGGCAAGTCAGTTAAGAACAAATTCTTATTTTCAATGACGGCCTAGGAACAGTGGGTTAACTGCCTGTTCAGGGGCAGAACGACAGATTCGTACCTTGTCAGCTCGGGGGTTTGAACTTGCAACCTTCCAGTTACTAGTCCAATGCTCTAACCACTAGGCTACCCTGCCCCCCTCATTGAGAGAATGCCAAGAGTATGCAAAGATGTCTTCAAGGTAAAGGGTGGCTACTTTGAATGTCAAGTATAGAATATATTTTGATTAGCCTCCCGAGTGGCGCAGTGGTCTAAGGCACCGCATCAAAGTGCTAGCAGTGCCACTAGAGATTCTGAGCCCGAGTCCAGGCTCTGCCGCGACCGGGAGACCCATGGGGCCGCGCACAATTGGCCCAGCGCCGTCAGGGTTAGGGGAGGGTTTGGCCGGCAGGGATGTCCTTGTCCCATCGCACGCTAACAATTCCTGTGGTGGGCCGGGCAGAGTGCACACTGACACGGTCGCCAGATGTACGGTGTTTCCTCCGAAACATTGGTGAAGCAGGCTTCTGGGTTAAGTGGGCATTGTGTCAAGAAGCAGTGTAGCTTGGTTGGGTTGTGTTTCTGAGGACGCACGGCTCTCGACCTTCACCTCTCCCGAGTCTGTATGGGAGTTGCAGCAATGAGACAAGACTAAATACCAATTGGTTACAATTAAAATTGGGGAGAAAAAGGGGTTCCAAATATATATATATATATATTAGAAAAAATAAAATAAAAATTGTTAAACAATTCAATATATATATATATTTTGATTTGTTTAACAATTTTTATTTTTTTAAGTGTTAAACAAATCAATACATATATTTTATTTATTTATTTTTATTTTTTATTTTGTTTAACACTTTTTTTGGTTACTACATGATTAGTTTTGCTATCTTCACTATTATTCTACAATGTAGGAAAAAAAAAAAAAAAAAAACCCTTGAATGTATTTTATATAAGTATAGCTTCAAAATGTTGAAAAACTAATTCCCCCCTAGCTAATCATTATCTGCAGCCAGCTCTGATCATAGTGTAATGAGACAGGCAGGGAGAGTGAGCTCATCCATGGTGGTAGTCGGCGAACCCTCAACCTTCTGGCCCGTTAGTCCTGCATGGCATCATCATCTTCTTGATTGAGGTTTAGCGGCGGTTGTCATCTAATAAATGTTGCATTACCGCCACCTACTAGAATGGAGTACAACTCCCTTATACTTCGCTTGAATTATTATTATTTAATCAACAAATACCATACATTCAGGAAAAAACCCACCTCCCTACTTTTAAATCTATCTAGTCCTACCTCAGGTCAACAGCCTAAAAGGACGGGACACCACCAGTCAATACACACCATAACTCTGACATCAAGTCTCGTACACCCAAATACCTCTCTGCAGCTGCCACCACAACCTCAATTTTCTGCCATTTTACATTCCATCCCTGCAATACAGTTGATAACCATAGCAATAAATGCAAAAAATCTAATTTTACTGAAGCATATATAACTTGTTGGCCTATCACTCTGTCATGTGTGGGGGAAATTCTACCTTTAAATAAGAATGAGGAGGCAAAGTCAATAATCAATCAATGTATTACTTTTATTAAAAACATTATAATAAGGAGGCTGGTCGCACCATCCACGCAGGTGAAATGGAGTGAGAGCCTGCTGTACAAAGAGTACAGGAGCATTTATATAGTCAAGCTACCCCACGCAAGAATCTGCAAAACACGTGACCCTATGCATGTGTACGTGAGGGAGACAGACACCTGGGTGAAAAGGTTGCGACACGACCTGAAACCATGGGGTATTGTGATGTCATTATGGGGTATTGCATTATGGGGTGTTGTGATGTCATTATGGGGTGTTGTGATGTCATTATGGGGTATTGTGATGTCACAATACCTAGGATAGGATAAGTAATCCTTCTCACCCCCCCCCCCTTTAAGATTTAGAAGCACTATTGTAAAGTGACTGTTCCACTGGATGTCATAAGGTGAATGCACCAATTTGTAAGTCGCTCTGGATAAGAGCGTCTGCTAAATGACTTAAATGTAAATGTAAATGTTGCCTCAATCTGTCGCAAATGAGTGAGGACAATAGGGGCCAGAATGACAGGAAGTCAATCCAAACATACTTCCTCTAACAGTAGCTCAACAGTTCCCCCAAGTTGGACAAGCAAGCGCCTTTGACTGTCGGCCCAGTATGGTCGTACTGGTCACACACACAAACACACAAAACATGAATATTTTGCCCAGAAATAGGCTCCAAACAGAGCAATAGTTCTATCACTGGTGTGCAGAATATAACACTTTGCCCTGTCTCCAGTTATGCTAAGAGGAACCAGTTAGTTTCTGTCATCTTTTGGCTAAGTGGCCAAACATCACGGGGTCATGCTACACACACAGAACAGTTAGAACAGGCCTCTTATTAATGCACACACACTTTTCTATTTTATGAGTTAGTATCTTTATCAATCTCAATCCCAATGCCTAGGCTTAAAGAATTATATTTTAGTACACAAGCATTAGTAAGGTTTAACAGAAAATGCCCTCACAACTGGTACAGATCTACTACTCACACCACTTATCTCAGGGTCCCTCCCCATTGACCAATCTTCCTCTACTTTCATCACTGCCTCAGCATACAACTTATGCACTACTCTAAATCTGGAAACAACTTGCCTCTCTCACACCTGACATTTCTGATCTCCAGCCACATGAACACCCCTACAATGAATACATACCACCACTACTTTCCCCAATGCTACACATTCCTTTGTCTCGTGCCCTTTTGCACACTTCTCACACGTAGGAACCTCCCTCCTAGACACTGATGTCACATGCCCTTAAGCTTGACACCTGTATCAATGTAATGTATTCAGCACAAAAGCTTGTACGGGATAACATATATCCTACAATCAAATCAAATGTATTTATATAGCCCTTCGTACATCAGCTGATATCTCAAAGTGCTGTACAGAAACCCAGCCTAAAACCCCAAACAGGAAGCAATGCAGGTGTAGAAGCACGGTGGCTAGGAAAAACTCCCTAGAAAGGCCAAAACCTAGGAAGAAACCTAGAGAGGAACCAGGCTATGTGGGGTGGCCAGTCCTCTTCTGGCTGTGCCGGGTGGAGATTATAACAGAACATGGCCAAGATGTTCAAATGTTCATAAATGACCAGCATGGTCAAATAATAGTAAGGCAGAACAGTTGAAACTGGAGCAGCAGCATGGCCAGGTGGACTGGGGACAGCAAGGAGTCATCATGTCAGGTAGTCTTGGGACATGGTCCTAGGGTTCAGGTCAGTTGAAACTGGAGCAGCAGCATGGCCAGGTGGACTGGGGACAGCAAGGAATCATCATGTCAGGTAGTCCTGGGGCATGGTCCTAGGGCTCAGGTCCTCCGAGAGAGAGAAAGAAAGAGATAAGGAGAGAATTAGAGAACACACACTTAGATTCACACAGGACACCGAACAGGACAGGAGAAGTACTCCAGATATAACAAACTGACCCTAGCCCCCGACACATAAACTACTGCAGCATAAATACTGGAGGCTGAGACAGGAGGGGTCAGGAGACACTGTGGCCCCATCCGAGGACACCCCCGGACAGGGCCAAACAGGAAGGATATAACCCCACCCACTTTGCCAAAGCACAGCCCCCACACCACTAGAGGGATATCTTCAACCACCAACTTACCATCCTGAGACAAGGCTGAGTATAGCCCACAAAGATCTCCACCACGGCACAACCCAAGGGGGGGGGGCAACCCAGACAGGACGACCACAACAGTGAATCAACCCACTCAGGTGACGCACCCCCTCCAGGGACGGCATGAGAGAGCCCCAGTAAGCCAGTGACTCAGCCCCTGTAATAGGGTTAGAGGCAGAGAATCCCAGTGGAAAGAGGGGAACCGGCCAGGCAATCACTTTGTTGGGAAAAGACTCAACATCAAACTTAAAATAACAGACAACGACTCTTCTGTTTTTACCACTCACGCCAAACGCTGAGCATCACAAACACTTGGAATCTTCCCCTTCATTTGGTCAACTTTCACATTTACCGCTACCCCAATAATCACTCCTTTTAATGGCGCCCTTTTCCTGAAAGCAAAACCATTCACATATCTTGTCCCCACTCGTTTAACGCCGAGCGCCTGCTCCCTCTGACCAGCAGAAACACAAACAATTAAGCACCAAACCACTTCTGGTTACCACCGATTCCACAGCACCCTACTTACTCTGTTTTCACCCACCCTGAAAACAATGTATCAGCCAAAAGGCAAGGGTCCACTTTTTTTCCAAAAATGTCACTCCTACCGTCACAGACTCATCTGTATCCTGACCCTCCGTGCAAGCCTTGGGTTCTTAAACTATGCTGAAGTGGTAAAGTCGATATCTACGTTTATAAACAATGGGCTTCTATAGCTGTTATTTCTAATTATTATTTTGCAGTTCATTTTCTGGGGGGGAAGGGTGCGCATTGTTTTACTGTTCCCCGGGGAGGGTCATGTGAAAAATACATGCATTACACCTTGTGGACCCCCCTCCCTTAGTAAATTTCGAATTGCCCATTACTATTTAAAAAACAAAATGTATATTACCTTTTTTACTCTGCATTCTTGGGAATGGCTCATAAGCAAGCATTTCATGGTTAAGTCTACATCAATTGTATTCGGCGCATGTGACAAATAACATTTGCTTTGGCCATCATACATTATAATTAGGTAAGTAATAAAACAATTGACTGTTTCTTCAACCATTGGATTGGATCATACATAGTTTTAGAACAATGCATATACATTTTTTTGACAACTTACTTTTACTACACTACATTCCTAAAGAATTGTGTGTATTGATTACTCCATACATTTTCCCTGACACCCAAAAGTACTCGTTACATTTTGAATGCTTAGAAGGACAAGAAAATGGTCCAAATTCACATACTTCAAGAGAACTCTGGTCACCCCTACTGCCTCTGATCTGGTGGACTCAAACACACATGCTTAGGTTGGAAATTATGTCTGAGTGTTGGTGTGCCCCTGGCTATCCGTAAATAAAAAAAATTTAAACAAGCAAATGGTGCCGTCTGGATTGATTAAATAAGGAATTTGAAATTATTTATAGTTTTACTTTTGATACTTAAGTATGTTTTAGCAATTACATTTACTTTTGATAGTTATATATTTTTAAAACCAAATACTTTTACTCAAGTAATATTTTACTGGGTGGCTTGCACTTTTACTTGAGTCATTTTCTATTAAGGTATCTTTGCTTTTACTCAAGTATGACAATTGGGTACTCTTCCACCACTGTCAATGACAAAAATACGCTTTTTTCTAATAATATTTCACATGTTTTGTGTACAGTTGTGTGCTCCTCTCAATGACGATATGTCTTGTGCTCATTACTCCCCTCCCTCAGGTCATTTACTTTGTACTACCATAGATTATCCACTATACTGACCAGATATTCGAGTTGCCGCTCTAACAATGAAAATAAATATCTACAAAAAAAGGAAGGCAATCGGGAGGAGGCCAGATCAGATGGGACCATTCTAGCCAATGAGGACAGATACTCGTGTGAACGACTGGCACTTCTCCGATATAAGTATCTTTCTTAAAAGTTGCTGGGCTGTGTCCTACTTATATCGTTACACCTAAGCATTACGGAACATCTATCTAGTCGATCAAATGAACCACACGTAGCAAATTACATTTGCTGTTTACCAAAGTCGACACTCTCTCATTGACCTCCATAAAAAACTGCTTGGTGAGCGGAAAAAATACCACCTGCTGAAGAAAACTGATTTTGGGCCCAGTAATCCCTTTGCCTTTTCCTCTGGTAATACTGGGCTTGTTCTACATTGCAGCCGACGGTGCAGGCAACTGCCGATTAACTGATCTGTAAATAAATACTCATTATTATTTGTAGTTAGTATTATTTGTAGTCAGTCAGTTACAATGTACCCATGATACATTGCGGTTTTAAATGTTTGATCCTCTCGAACACGGCAACTGCTTTGGATTAGTTTTTACAGTGGTCCGTGCTGTGCGGTATCTTGCGACATCCCTACTCCATTGAGGTTTAAATAAAACATGTAGGGTTCATTTAGGGGAGATCCCAGATAGCATGACCTTTTTACAATGGGGTTTTTACTGACAATACATCTACAAGTTTGTTCTTCAGTACCATGGCGATTGCACCCTACACATACAGTATCTGCCTCTTATTCCCGTACCTGGTTCGAATCCAGGCCATATCACAACCGGCCGTGATTGGGGGCCGTGATTGGGGGCCCCATAGGGCGGCGCACAATTGGCCCAGCGTCGTCCAGGTTTGGCCGGTGTAGGCCGTCTCATTGTAAATAAGAATTTGTTCTTGGCTGACTTGCTTGGTTAAATAAAGGTTAAATGAAATACCCCTGCACATTGTAAATATGGTTCTTCTTCTTCTGTGGGTTTTATGGCAGACAACCCCAAAAGGTGTATTACCGCCACCAACTGGACGGGGTTGACAAAAACAAGGGGGAAAAAAACACACATACCTGATAGGAAAAACTAACTTAATCCAGCCCCCCAACAAAAATTAAATAAAAACACATTGACAAAACCAAAAACTCAGACTTCTTCGTTCCTTCAAGTTTCCATATCTCCCTTCTCAGGCTCTATGACCTGAGAGGGTGGTATGTCTTGTGACAATACTCCATGCAACTCCCCCGTGAAGTCTTTCAGTCCCAGGAACCGTTCCGCTGCATCAACAATTATATTTATTTTCCTGGACTTCCTCTCCACCTTGGCAGTGCCATTAATCACCATATTGGACCAAAGGTGCCTAACGTTACTCCTTATTCCAAGGACCTTACATGTTCTGTTTACAGAGCGAATTTGCACTGGAAGCCAAAACAGCCAATTGCAATGTACAGTTTTGCTTCCGTCCCTCTCCTCGCCCCTACCTGGACTCGAACCAGGGACATTCTGCACACATCGACAACAGCCACCCTCGAAGCATTGTTACCCATCGCTCCACAAAAGCTGCAGCCCTTGCAGAGCAAGGGTAACAACTACTTCAAGGCCTCAGAGTGAGTGAAGTCACCAATTGAAACGGTATTAGCGCGCACCCCTCTTTTTCACAATAAGTGTATCCAAGTCACTTGATTGACATATAACATTTGCAACTGGTTGTGGTGCATCCACCCCCATATCTTCTTCAGAATTGTGGCGTCTTGCCCCTTCAACGCTCTTCACCGCCTCCACATACAGTAGGAGATTTGCTGTACAGCCCTGATCCTTGACACCTCAACCTCTTTCATCAAACTTTTTTCACTTCTTGCATTGCATTAGGTTTTGCACAAACGCTCTTCCAGCGTATCTTATATATCCCAACTTTCCATAGGGTGGTAAATACTCGTCAAACATCAATAATACAGATACACTATGCTCCTTTTCCCATTCTCCATACGGGTCAAGTGATGTGCATGAACTACTCCTGGAATTTTTAGCCTAAGATATTGACTATCAATGTCCAGCGAGACGCCAGAGATAACACGTTTTACCAGTGCCCTGCTCCAAAAATCAAAGCTATTCACTTCATCGAAAGAAAATCCATACGTAAATTATTAGGATCGTATGCAATGCAGTTGTGTGTTATTTAATGGTAATATAATTTCCTTATTTGTTTTTATAGCCGCGTGGGCTATTGTGGTGATCACAAATTTTCCAGTATTTGGGAGCATGGACTGTAGACCTTGAATTAGGCATTTTGACTAGTGAATTCCACTCTGTATGTAGGCTTGTTATAGCCATTTGCGTTGCACAACGTTATCACGCAGAGGCTATATCCATTTCAATAAATGAGACAAAAAATATATATATAAATAGCCAAGGAGTCCCATATGGTCTAGACTATCTATAGCCTATTCTTATTGCCAGATCTGTTTTCCCTATCAGCCATTGCACATGCTTCTTCAACTATTTTGTTGAACACTTATTTTGAGGCTATATTTAGAGGCTTGTGAGATAGAGTCTCTGTTTAAGGGGAGCCCTATAATAAAAACAGTTATAAAACACAAATAGAATTCTAAAATGATTCTGCAAGACACCAGTACAATGCCTACTATCACACCCTGACCTTAGTTATCTATGTTTTCTTTGTTATTTTGTTTAGGTCAGGGTGTGACGAGGGTGGTATTTGTATTTACATGTAGGTCTATGGTGGCCTGAATTGGTTCCCAATCAGAGAAAGCTGTTTATCGTTGTTTCTGATTGGGAATCCTATTTAGGTTGCCATTTTCCATTTTTGGTTTTGTGGGTTATTGTCTATGTGTAGTTGCATGTCAGCACTTGTTGGTTATAGCGTCACGGTTAGTTTGTTTAAGTGTTCTGCATTTTAATAAAAGAAGACTGTAATTCCTTGGTCTCCTCGTTCCAACAGACGTGACACCTACAAGTTGAAGGCCTATTTTTTTTTTGCGGGGCGGGGTTAGGCCTACATTAAACATTGAATTATTAAAGTGATAAGCTCATGAACTTTGGGGAATTTAGATCATTTTTAATACACATGCATTTCAATAAACAAATGGATAAGACCGTTCTATTCTCATTGATTTAGTTCCTATTTCAACTGACTGAACTGAATGAAGGATGAATTAAATGTTCTATTATGTTGGTATGACGAGTTGCACGCATCATGCATGCTCTGCACTTTATTTGGCTAGTAGGCAAATAGGCCTACATGAGGGTATAATGACTCTATAACTGCATGCCTCCAGAAGAGGTGCTTTATATTAACACCTCCTACAGAATATGATTTGGCAAGAGTGATGAAAGAAATATCAACATATTTTGAGTGGCTAACACAATTCATAGATTCACCAAACATATATTATTCTATGTTTCATTATTCCTGGTATATAATACTGGTTATGACAGAGCCCAGAGAATGGGATGGTGCAAATTGAATTAGTCGTGCATGCATGGGGATATCCACGTCACCCAGTGATATGTTCATGCTGTAGAGATACAACTAGCGAACTGAAATTTCACTGTTGTAGGCATAATACAGCTAGTTCTCTCTAGACTTGCGCTGGCAAACAAATCCATTATATTAGCTACCGAACCGTTTGGTGTATGCTTTTTTGTTTGTTGGTGAGATGAAACTGCCAAAACTCTGAAAGGTATTATTGTACGTCAAAATGGCAACACAAGATTTGCTCAAGTCTAACATGTTTTCTGTCACATGGTGTTTGTTTCTTACGATCCGCACGTTCAACCTTTTGGCAGGAATCTGGCTCCATACTTTTCCAGTAAGCATCCTTTTGGCAAACTGACTTGGATCTTGTTCAGTCAGCTCCGCCAATCAGTGAACCAAGGGGCGGAGAAAGGACGTTGACGCACACCACGTAAAATACGTCCAATTTTATTGGAAACATGTCGGCATCTGAGAAAACGTCCAAGGTAAAGAAATATTAGCTTTATTTAGCTAACTAGCTAGTTTACAATGGCTATGGACTTTGCATATTTGCCGGTTATTCAATACCTTGAAGATGCATACCTGAAATGTGATCTTTACAAGCAATTTGTTTGTTGTTTTGCTAGCAAAGTCTTGTTCCTTGCATTCTGCTAGCATAAAGGCAGCCCTCCTTGAACAATTAGCTAGCTAGCCACATAGCTAGAAAAGGGCTCTGAAAGATTAGGTAAAGGGTCACAATTTTTAAATATTAATCGCAAATATTCCTACATTTTGCAATGCGTTTTGTGGAGATTGAGTGTCCAACATTTGGTCCTAAAATGTTTCACATTCAACTTCAGTAGCCAGCTATTAGGCTCGTGCATTCAATAGGAATAGTTTAATTTCTACGCGTGCGTGCATTTTCCAGTGTCATTCACTACAATGTCAACACAACCTCTGGAGGATATAGACAACACTTCTAACTATTGTGGATATTAAAGTCTCGTTACGGTTGCATTAATTCATTCATTCAGTATATGATTTGGAATGTGATCTGCAACTTTTGCACATTAAATACATTTCAAAATTCTTCTTCATCTGCATGATATATGTGGCTCTGCTCTGGTATTTGGTTTTCCAAATGTTAGGAGTTGCCTGAAAGTGATGCATTGGAAAGTGATCCTGAAGTGAGACTCTCAAGCCAGTCGGATGAAGGTATGGATGTACATTGAGAATGTATAGATTTAGACATATCTGACTATAATCATACATACAGACATACACAACTTTTATAGAAACCCTGTTTATGCTGTGCATATTGATGCAGAGGCTTTGAATGTTTCCTAGGTGATGCAAGTACCGACACAGCAGTGGTTACCAAGGAGACCGAGCCCATGGGTGGGAGGCTGTCACGGGTGCTATTTCAGGAGATTCAGGGAGATGGTTCGAAAAATGGGGAGGAGAGCGAACGACTATCAACAACATCCTCTTCTGTGTCAGTCAGAACCCTTATAGGTAAAGATTGTTCTCTTTGTCAGTTCTTTCTCTCTCTTCCTTCGTTTTCATAATTTGGTTTAATCTATTCCTTCGTTTATCCCCCCCACAGGACATGCAGCGAAGAGCCTTCCATCCACATCTTCCTCTTCAATCTCCACTTCCACTTCCTCTCCTTCTGGCAAAGCAAAGATGAGTGTTTTTGGTCCTGGAAGTAAAGCTCTCCTGCCACCTCCCTCATCCTCCTCTCCGCCTCCTGTCCCTGTCCAGACAGTAAAGATACACCGTGCTCGCAAGACTATGAACAGACCTCCCCCGACACAGGTGAGTCTTCTAAGACGATGGCTGGTAGTAGTGCTATATTTTTTAGGATAGCCACTTATACAGTGATATCAATCAAAAAAGGCATATCTTATGTTTGAGTTAGTATGTTGAAAATCAGAGTATTTTACCATTCGGAAGTAATTTTATTCCTGTCACATTATCCCCTTCATGACCATCTGATCCATTGAGTTGTTGCCTTTCAGATGAGGTGCATCGAGTCACCAATCGTGCCAGTCAACCCCACAGACCCCACGACCAGCTTCGCGACAGACAGTGATACTGGTCAATGATGAAATATTGCATACATTTAGATTGACTTGAATGAAAGATTTACCCATTTTGAACGTTATCTTATTTGAGCGATGTTCTATTGATTCCCAGGGTCATTTCATGTGTATCACCGTTTAAGCAGGCAGAAATATAGCCGGTACAATGTGTTTTTCCCCGAGAATCAGAGATGCACGAATATAATAGAACATTTTTAAAATGTGTGAATCTTTTTTTTTAGTGTTTGTATGTAAGATTACTTACTGTTGAGTTTGAATCCTGTCCGTTATTTTTGTCTCTTACTCGGCAGCAGCAAAAAGGAGAAGGTTGGTCCAGGCAGAAAGCGCTATAGGCACAGAGCAGAAGGTAAAGAATGGGCATGGGTGTGTCAGTGCTTTGTTAGAGAATGAAGATAATGGTCGCTTATAATGGGTCTCATGCTGAGATATTAAGTAGTGACCCTGACCTAACGTTTTGTTTTTGTTACTTGAATTTCAGGCAGATCATGTACTCCGAGAGGCGGCGAGACGGCGTGACAGTTGGCTGGATGATGCAGATGAGAACGAGTTTCTTCTCTGTAACCCCTATGCAAGAGATGACACGGACCCAGCCTTCTCCGACTGCAAGGTCCGAGGCTAATTAACGCTTTAACAGGCAGCTCAACCAGGCGAGGTCCTTTTGACAACCAATTTTAAACTAAGTGTAACATATTTATTTTGTTAGGCATGTTTTATCATCTCAACCAATGCCATTTAGTAAAATCGTGTGGTTTTCATTATCGGACTGCCATGTTTTTTAAAACACGCGTTCAAAGATGGTTGAAAACCAGGATGTAAACGTGAGCTAAACTGAACCTCATTTACCATCATTTTTTCTACTAATTGTGTATAAAATGGGAAATTACAACATAAAATGTTATTTACCTCTAAAACATAAGTTAAGAATGATTAAATTACTATGTTTTTTTAAATGGATGTTTTTACAATTTTAGGAACTCTTGAAAAATATGCTCTATTAAGCAGTTGAGTTGCCCATTTTAAAGGAATGATATTAAGTCAAAGCTTGTGACAATGGAAAGTGGAGAAATATTGTTATGGGATTCACTGTCTGCCTGTTATCTTCAATATGTTTCAGAATATCATTCAGTACATGTAATTGTACTGGTACTCTAAGCATATAAACTATAAATGCATACATTTACATGCATTCTAATATGCATATTTTGACACACAAATGTATTATTTTAATATTTGATATCAAGTCATTCAACTAGGCCAATCTTCCACTTATAAGTAAATGAAGCAGACATAATGTATCATTTTTGAGATTATTTAAAATTCTCTGCAAGTCATCCAAACACATTTTTCATATATGGTCTATACTGAGGCTAAATATAGATACAGTATTTAGCAGAAGAAATGTTTCTCTGCTATTTTTCTCTTGGTGTACCAGTTAAATGGTTATTGCTGAATAGCCACAGTTTTGAATAGATACAAGGAAACTGTATGTTGCTCTTTTTCCATATCTGTACCTTCCATTTTTTCCTATTGCAGTCTGAAGATGGTGGACTGGAGGAAAGGCTACATGAAAGAGATGCAGATGCATCTGGTAACATGTCAGATCATGTGAGTAGTTTTACTGGTCCTATGTCAGAGTTGGAAGCTACAATCATTTACCAGGCAGGTATAGGCAACATGTGTTTCATAAAATTCACTTGCTGGAACATCATTTTTATTTGGTCAAAGCATTGTTCCTATGCCGGTCAACCAAACCCTCTTTGTCTTCAGAGCTCAGAGTCGGACCCACAGAGGCAGGGCCAAAGGAACGAAGGGAGCAGTGATTCGCCATGGACTCGCCCAGGGCGAGGCAAAGGGAGAGAGAGAGCCGAAGGAGCAGAGGCAGGAAGAGGTGAGTGACGGAGATCTATTCATTTGTATAAATAGTCGTATCATCGCCACTATCATTATCATCACAGTGGCTATTTGATTGTAAATTATTAATGTCTGTTGTAACTTCCAGCAGTGTCGGCAGCAGCTACTTTTGGTGGATCCTGCGAGTACACAGAGGTTGCCTTGGGCTCCCTGGACATCGTGGCAACAGACAACCTAACACTCTCACCTCACCACGGTGGGTAGACTGTATTCGCACACAATACACAATCTGCAAGTCTTTATCAGTGGTCTCTCAGGGTTAAATCTTAGCTTGACGTATGCATCCTGTAACTTTGACACAAATCTCCTATTAAGGTCTTGTGAACACATGATTTGCGTACATAACTAAAGCCACAATTTGGTTCTCAGTGAATAGCACTGATTATCTGCTACAGTGAGTTGGAGCATATGACACCGATGAGGGAATGTCATATCTGCATGTCTGTGTAGAAGGCAGTGACGCTGGGGAGACAGAGCGTCTGGAGGAGCTGCCTCTGTGTAGCTGCAGGATGGAGGCACCACGCGTAGACAGCGCCAGCAGACAGCCCAACAGACTCTGCATGGCCACAGAGAGCGTGAACGGAGAGGTTTGTGTGTGGCTATGCACTTGTAGACTCTGTGAAGCTGTGTTTTCCCTAGGATTTTTATCAGCTGTGGTGGCAAAGTCGGTGTGGAGGGGGGGGGGGCTCCGACTGCACATAAATCAAATCAAATGTATTTCTATAGCCCTTCTGACATCAGCTGATATCTCAAAGTGCTGTACAGAAACTCAGCCTAAAACCCCAAACAGCAAGCAATGCAGGTGTAGAAGCACGGTGGCTAGGAAAAACTCCAGAGAAAGGCCGGAACCTAGGAAGAAACCTAGAGAGGAACCAGGCTATGACGGGTGGCCAGTCCTCATCTGGCTGTGCCGGATGGAGATTATAACAGAACATGGCCAAGATGTTCAAATGTTCATAAATGACCAGCATGGTCAAATAATAATAATCACAGTAGTTGTCGAGGGTGCAGCAAGTCAGCACCTCAGGATTAAACGTCAGTTGGCTTTTCATAGCTGATCATTAGGAGTATCTCTACCGCTCCTGCTGTCTCTAGAGAGTTGAAAACAGCAGGTCTGGGACAGGTAGTGCGTCCGGTGAACAGGTCAGGGTTCCATAGCCGCAGTTGAAACTGGAGCAGCAGCACGGCCAGGTGGACTGGGGACAGCAAGGAGTCATCATGCCAAGTAGTCCTGAGGCATTGTCCTGGGGCTCATGTCCTCCGCGAGAGAGAAAGAAACACAGGACACCGGATAAGACAGGAGAAGTACACCAGATATAACAAACTGACCCTAGCCCCCCGACACACAAACTACTGCAGCATAAATACTGGAGGCTGAGACAGGAGGGGTCAGGAGACACTGTGGCCCCATCCGATGATACCCCCGGACAGGGCCAAACAGGCAGGATATAACCCCACCCACTTTGCCAAAGCACAGCCCCCACACCACTAGAGGGATACCTTCAACTACCAACTTACCATCCTGAGACAAGGCCGGGTATAGCCCACAAAGATCTCCGCTACGGCACAACCCAAGGGGGGGCCAACCCAGACAGGAAGATCACGTCAGTGACTCAACCCACTCAAGTGACGCAACCCTCCTAGGGACGGCATGAAAGAGCACCAGTAAGCCAGTGACTCAGCCCCTGTAATAGGGTTAGAGGCAGAGAATCCCAGTGGAGAGAGGGGAACCGGCCAGGCAGAGACAACAAGGGTGGTTCGTTGCTCCAGAGCCTTTCCGTTCACCTTCACACTCCTGGGCCAGACTACACTCAATCGTACGACCCACTGAAGAGATGAGTCTTCAGTAAAGTCTTAAAGGTTGAGGCCGAGTCTGCCTCTCTCACATAGGCAGACCATTCCATAAAAATGGAGCTCTATAGGAGAAAGCCCTGCCTCCAGCTGTTTGCTTAGAAATTCTAGGGACAATTGGGCGGCCTGCGTCTTGTGTACGTGTAGGTACAGTATGTATGGCAGGACCAAATCAGAAAGATGGGTAGGAGCAAGCCCATGTAATGCTTTGTAGGTTAGCAGTAAAACCTTGAAATCAGCCCTTGCCTTAACAGGAAGCCAGTGTAGGGAGACTAGCACTGGAGTAATATGATCACATTTTTTTGGTTCTAGTCAGGATTCTAGCAGCTGTATTTAGCACCAACTGAAGTTTTAGTGCTTTATCCTTTATTTTCTGCATCATTTTTGGACAGAAAGTTTCTGATTTTTGCAATGTTACGTAGATGGAAAAAAAGCTGTCCTTGAAACAGTTTTGATATGTTCGTCAAAAGAGAGATCAGGGTCCAGAGTAACGCCAAGGTCCTTCCCAGTTTTATTTGAGACGACTGTACAACCATCAAGATTAATTGTCAGATTCAACAGAAGATCTCTTTGTTTGCTGGGACCTAGAACAAGCATCTCTGTTTTGTAGAAAGTTTGCAGCCATCCACTTCCTTATGTCTGAAACACAGTCTTCTAGCGAGGGTAATTTTGGGCTTCACCATGTTTCATTGAAATGTACAGCTGTGTGTCATCCGCATAGCAGTAAAGTTAACATTATGTTTTCAAATGACATCCCCAAGAGGTAAAATATATAGTGAAAACAATAGTGGTCCTAAAACGGAACCTTGAGGAACACTGAAATTTACAGTTGATTTGTCAATAGATACAAAATGTTGCTGTTTTAAAGTTTATTTCCTACAATTCTGAACATTTTATTATGGCTTATGCCGTGTTCTTATGCTATGTAAGTGACTCAAACGTTATAACAAAATCAATATCATGACATTTTTTTGAAATTTAGATTCTCCCTGACTGTCTAGTTTTTATTCTGGTGAATGTTATTTCTCAAAGATTATATTATTAAAACATATATAGCTCCATTTATCTAATGTATCATATCTTTGGGTGTGGCGGCCATTTTTTTGAGAGTCGCTGCTAAATGAATATAAGGGCAACACGGTAAGCTTTTCCATCTCATTTGGAATCAACATATGACTCATTATTTACTTCCCCATTAAATGTTTCACTTTCCTCTCCCTCTTGTCTTTCGCAGCTGGTGGGCTGTACCAATATCATTCAGAAGGGGGAGACCATGCGGCCGTCCAGTCGGGTTTCCCTCATTGTGCTGTGCGAAAACCATCGGTCACATATGGTCAAACATCACTGCTGCCCTGGATGTGGATACTTCTGTATCGCAGTAAGGTTTTGTGCCACCCCCACAATCAAACATACTATCTGATGTCAAAGAACTGGATAGGTAAAAATAAATTCCAAGTAGACATAGGGCTGTGACAACTTCGTCAGCTGGTGATTGTCAAGCAAATAACTGTCGGTCTCACGGTAATTGACTGTTAATTAACATAAACACATTTAGCATCTCCTGGTTTCCAAACACCGCCTACAAGCCATTTTAAAAAGTATAATAAATCCATGTAATATAGCCTACACCTTCACAATGAATCCATGATTTATTTTAGACAGGTTTAAAGAAGCATGATATGGAGAAAATGTCTATTTCAGAAGAACAGAATAGCATACTCTGAGTTGTCCTGATGTGGTTATGCCATATGGCTGTGGGCTACACAAATTCATTTAGCAGGCAAGATTAGTTTATAATTCCCTGGAATTATATTATTTTATCGTATGAATACAATTGAACAAAGCTGTAAAGGGAGTGCGCACATGCGGCTATTCTGTGTTGAGTGGTTAACAAAAAAATAGGTACTCTTATGCTTAATTTAGTTTTTAATGTAACTTTAGTTGTTCTACAAACGTTGGGCTATATATTTAGATTTTTTTAATACATTGTACGTGATGAGACGCTAATGATGATTTGAGAAAAGTTCCTTGAAAGGCATGAGCTCTGCTTTTGTTTTTTTGTGCAAGCTGTAAACACTCCACTAGTCTCTCATTCACAATTTGACTGTTCTTGATTCACAATTTGATAATGCCTCGAATTTCACGGTGGCATCCCCTTTGGGGCCTTAATGCACCCTAAAAAAATCCATGCCATTTGTGGCCCGGCGTGCTGCGTTGTGCCCTTCTCCCTGAGTGTGCTGTGCAATCCGACGCGCCTCTCACTCACATGGCTCTGTCACTGATCGGGTCTTTCTCACAGGCTACAAGTAAAGACCGACACATCGGGGACGCAACAGCGTGCGTCCTTATCCAATTCCAAAGTGCAAATTGAAGATATTTACTTTGTCAGCCAACAAGATGAGTAGGCCTAACGAACAGCAAAAGCACTAGCCTATGTCAATCTACTATCCCCCATAGTACAAAAGTTGACCTATTCTGTGGGAGAAATAAATATTCCAAACATAGTCTGGGACAGTTGTGGGATGCGATAGATCCCAAATGAATACAACCACTAGCATCAAAAAACCTTAATGCAATGTGGCTTATGCAAAAGATCAGAGTGTTTAGCTTAAAATGTTAATAAACTATTAGGCTATTTCTTCACATTATAAGCGCAGCAATGTGCACATGGTAGTAAGCTATAAGCGAGAATGTTCCATTAGTGGAAAACGGCATAATTAAAAGTAAATGCAATTATACATGTAATGCTTTTATTATAAGGGTGCTTTTTATGGTGAAAATTATCTTCCCCAAACTTGAAACTCACACACTGCTTATGTATGCCAGTTATGCTCTACACCCCTTGAAAAGCAGATTAATGTGCTTAATTTTCTGAAGTTATTTGGCCACTTTAGTTGTGATACAAATCTTATTAAAACATATAGCCTTATGGGCTATGGCTAAATGATGTGTGTGACAATGATTTGAAAAAGTCGCAAAAAGGCATTGTTTCTTATACCGGGCTTATACTTCACAAGTGATAATATATAATTCACAAGTGATGGGCTAATATTGTCACCCATCAGACTGTTCTTGATTTAATCTTGGCTTTACATATACTAAATAATATATGTGACATTTATTTATTTAGAATGGACCATTCTCATGTACCTGTATCGAAACCGGGGCAGTGGGAAAACATACATGTCATCTATGCACTTAAATAGCCAATGGAGGATGCTTTTCCTCTTGGTTTATTTTTTTATGCCAGCCAGGTAGACTACACTTGTGGTTAATATGAGGAAAGTTGAGAAATAAACATAGTAGACCTAGCCTTGAGAACTGATGGGAACCTCCTCTTTTTAATAGAGGCCATCACTCTGTTTTCTCCTACAATTGCATAGCCTATAGAAATGCTGCGCAACATGAGCTCATGATTAGATTTGCATCGATGTCAGTGTGATTAGAGGGACGATTGAGTGCGGAGTACCAGGCATTAGACAAGTTTGGTAGGCTACTAATGAACAGCAGCAGCATTAGAGTTTGGAGAAGTCTAATTACCGTGACTAAGCGGTCATGTGTAATTTGACTGCCTTCATGACTCGTGACCGCCATTGTGGCAGTAATACGGTCACCGCAACAGCCCTAAGTAGACAACCTCCATATTGTATTCACCTTAGACCTAGCTTGTGTTTTCAAATCTGTAAAGATGGAGGGGAGACGGAGAGACCACTGCAGATACTTGAGATGCATTATAAGTCTGTCCGTGTACGGTATATGTTTGATGTGGCCTTACACCCCTCTCTCTGATTTTCCCAGGGCACCTTCCTAGAGTGCTGTCCGGACCAGCGCATCGCCCACCGCTTCCACCGGGGCTGTGTGACAGTGCTGGGGGCTGGAAGGGGCAGGGGCATGGGCATGGGCACAGGCATGCTCTTCTGCCCCCACTGTGGCGAGGATGCCTCGGAGGCCCAAGAGGTCACCATCCCCCCCTCAGCATCCGTGGCCACTGTGGTCATCACTTCCGCCTCGTCCACCACCACACTGTCCCTCCCAGCCCCCATCCCCTCTGACCTCTCTCTGGTGGCCTCCACATGGCCGCTGAAGAACGGGAAGAGGCCTGTGGGTCTTATCAGGTGAGGAGAAAGGGGGAGATAAAGATATGTGAAATTACTAAGTGTTGGCTGGAGTGCAATAATTGGGTGGTTTTGCTCTGCTTGTTGTGTATTTGTGGATAATTGATTGATTTGAGCTTGTGCCTGTGAGTCTATTGTTTGATAACTCGTATGGAAATAATGGTTATTCACACCACCCTAATCATTGCAGCCTTTTTTTACTCCCTCTCTCTTTGTCTTCTTGATCTATCAGTGCGAGGATGCGTGGGGTGGTAAAGAGAGACCAGGATCAGCGCCCCCCCCAAGCTGCTCTGGCAGCAGGGACTGTCAACGCAGCCCCCCCAGGCGAGGGGGGAGTGGACAGTGTGGGACCCTCCCTCTGTCTGCCCAATGGGAAGCCAGTCTGTCCCAGTGCACTTCCCCCCGGGCCCAGTAGGGCGGCGCTGCAGAAAGCCATTCTCACCCAGGACACTGAGAAGTGAGACAGATTAACAATAGTCTAAGTCTTATAGAATAGAATTATCTGTTCCAAATCAATGATTGATGGGAATTGTTTACGGCTAGACGGGTCTTGTTTGAATGCTTTGAAAATACATCCATCTTTCCTCCTTTTGTTGAAATTCAAAATTTGCTGAACTGACTGAATTGTGGAAAGCTATGTTAGGGGAAATGTATTTAATGGTGGTGGATCCAGTGATTATTCCAAGGAATAGGAATGAGGGAGAGATGCATTTTACACAGAGTTCTGATAGGAGCTGTTCTCACGTGGTGAATCTTGGTTGTGATTGGTCAGGAGGAAGAAGCTGAGGTTCCACCCCCGCCAGCTCTATCCAGCTGCCAAGCAGGGTGAGGTGCAGAGGGTTCTGCTCATGCTCAGTAAGTGTCATAAGGAGTCCTTTGTTCGTATTTTACTGTTAGATTAAATAGACATTCCTGATCTGATTGCATATTTTGTCTAAAGTGGCTTGCTCTCATCGCTCCTTCATCTGCTCTGGAAACACTTGTTGTCCACTGTTCTTTCACATAAATGAAGGAATGAGACGATATTGACCCCTACTGCTGCTAATAACCCCTGAACTCTACTTACTCTCTCTGTTTGGTTCAGTGGAGGGCATAGACCCAGCCTACCAGGCTGACTCCCAGAACAGACGATGTGCTCTCCACGTTGCCGCCCAGAGAGGCTTGCTGGAGGTCTGCTACATGCTGGTGCAGGTGAACAACTTTTGCACTTCAATCAATACAACTGGGTAATATTCATTAGGCTCCAAACTGAAGAAAACCGACTGAATCGGGGAGGGACTACCTGAACTTGTCCAATAAGAAATGCTTGCTTACATTTTCTGTTGCGAATGTTTTGCTACGGTGTGCCCAAATAACTACAACCCTGCTCTTTATTTTTATGTTCAATGATAGAAGTGACTCCTTTTACTCTTATTCCCCCCAAAAATGGATCAGTGTGTCACTCATACAGTTATTATTCACCAGAGTGCTCAAATAATTTTCTTGTCTATTTACAGGCAGGTGCTAAACTGGACATCCAAGACAAATCCATGAGGACCCCTCTCCTGGAGGCCATCGTCAACAACCATGTGGAGGTGACCAGGTACCTGGTCCAGAGTGGAGCCTGCGTCTATCACATTGTGAGTGCCTGGTAAACAGCCCCTACACCAAAGCTGGTCAGCTAACACTAATAGCGGCTCTAGTAACATGAGCCGTAAAGGATTTAAAACCTGAAAGAATTTGATCATCACCTTGAGTCACCTCAGAAGTCAACAGTAGGATCTATTATAGAGTAACTGGAGCTAGGACCTGTAGGTGGCATGTTAATACAATCTTGATTGCAATCAAATTCTCACCTTCTGACAATATTAAAATGTGAAGATGATCATTAAAAAAATTCACCTCTCCTATTGGCTTTTCCTCCTCTTCTCCACCTTCTCTGCTCTCCAGGAAGAAGATGGCTACACTGGTCTCCACCACGCTGCCAAACTGGGCAGTCTGGACATTGTCACCCTTTTGTTGGAGACGGGACAGGTGGACATCAACGCACAGGTGGGGAAGAACACTTTTGGGCTCTAAGACAGGGTGGCAACAACCAACAAGTCAGTGTGTGTTTTATCAGTCTGTGACACTCTTTGTCGACTGCATACTTCACACTGCATCATGTCCAATGACCACATGGTCTGTTTTCTGAGAAGTGCTTTAACATGTTTTGCTGCTAATTTAACATCTTTATTTTGATTGACTATGCATGTGCAGATGAAGATAATATAATTATCTTTATTTGATATTAAGTTGTAACCTTCTGTTTTATTTTTTTTACAAATCTATCCCTGTGTATATTATGTGGGTCTCTACAGTGTAGTACCCCTTCACTCTGCGTAGCACTAACACCCTCTTTTGTAGGTATAGTAATCATTCAATGTACTCAATAACAGATACTGTATCATGTGTCACTTGGCAATGCTTGTTACCTGTAGTTCTTAATTAGTCAATAGACAGAGTTAACTATTACCACCAGAATAAACATGTATCTTTAATCTACCTTCCAGTCCCATGTATCATTTCTCGTTGTATTGAACCATAGCACTTGTGTTAGGCATTTTGCTTGAGTACCACTGTATAGTCCAGTCCCCTAACCCTCTGAGTCAATGTGTTGTATTCCCCTCTCAGGATAGTGGAGGCTGGACTCCTATCATCTGGGCTGCAGAGCACAAGCACATCAAGGTCATCCGAGCACTGCTTCACAGGGGGGCTGACGTCACCCTCAAAGACAAGGTTAGGCTTTCTGTCCTGGTTATAACAACGTATGCCCATACAATGGCCAATCTGATTTTGAAGGAGGATGTGGAGGATCTATAGGCGCGGCAAGTCACAAATCATTGAAACGACAGCATTTGCTTCTTCATACTTGGTTTATTGAAGGTAGAGGTCAATTTGTTTGTAAGTACTCTAATCCATACCTTTTCTTTCTATCCATTAATTTATTGTGATGCAAGTCCCTCTGGGATGATAAAAATAATCTTCTCGCTCTCTCTATTAGGAGATGAACGCGTGTCTCCACTGGGCGTCCTTCGCAGGCTGTGTGACGATAGCAGAGATGGTGCTGAACGCCGGCTGCCCACTGTCTTCTGTCAACATGCACGGGGACACTCCCCTACACATCGCTTCCAGGGAGGGCTTCCTCGATTGTGTAACGTGAGTAGACCAATACCCTGTCAATCGCATCCATCGGTCACTCCTATTGGCTGTTACGGTGACTGTATTACCGCCACGCTGGCGGTCACGAGTCATGATGCCAGTCAAATTCCATGTGACCGTTTAATCACGGTAATTAGGCTTCTCCAAGCTCTGATGCTGGTCATATAGTAGCCACCAAACTTGCTAACTGCCTGGTACTCAGCACTCTATTGTCCCTCTAATCACTCTGACATCAATGCAAATCACACATCACACTATCACTTGTGAATGATGACCAGTTTAAGGCAAACAGCTCATGCCTTTTTGGTAACCTCTTGTAGCCTAGCCCATAGCCTATATTTTTTGGTAAAGTTTATCACAACTAAAGTGGCCAATTAACTTCTTAAAATCAAGCACATTAGGCTCTACACCCACTGTAAAGCAGATTATCTGGCAAATATAAGCAGTGTGTGAGTTTGAAGTTTGGGGAAGATTATTTTCACCATAATGTGACTTTTTATAATAAAAGCATTACATGCTTAATTGCCTTTGCAATCACTTTTGATAATGGTGGTTTCCTGCTTATGGAACATTTGCGCTTATAGCCAACTGCCGTGTGCGCATTGCTGCGCTTAAAATGTGATCGCCTAATAGTTTATCAATTTATTATTTTTATTTTTCACCCCCCCCCCCCCCCCCCAATTTCGTGGTATCCAATTGGTAGTAGTTACAGTCTTGTCTCATCGCTGCAACTCCCGTACGGACTCGGGAGAGGCGACAGTCGAGAGCCATGCGTCCTCCAAAACACAACACAACCCAACCAAGCCGCACTGCTTCTTGACACAATGCCCATCCAACCCGGAAGCACCGTACACCTGGCGACTGTGTCAGCGTGCACTGCGCCCGGCCCGCCACAGGAGTCGCTAGTACGTGATGAGACGAGGATATCCCTGCCGGCCAAACCCTCTCTAACCTGGACGATGCTGGGCCAATTGTGCGCCACCCCATGGGCCTCCCGGTCATGGCCAGCTGCGACAGAGCCTGGACTCGAACGCAGAATCGTTAGTGGCACAGATAGCACTGCAGTGCCTTAAACCACTGCCCCACCAGGGAGGCTGCAATCAACATTTTAAGATCAACGTTCTCATCTGTTGGGTCAGGCTCAATGCTTAAAACAGTTTTTTTTATGCTAGTGGTTGTATTCATTTGGGATCTATCACATCCCACAACTGACCCCGGACTATGTTTAAAATATTTATTTATTGCACTGAATAGAATAGGTCAACTTTTGTACTATGGGTAATAGTAGGTTGACATAGGCTAGTGCCTTTGCTGTTTGTTAGGCCTGCTCATGTTGACTGACATAAATGTGGAAAGTTGTTCCGATATCTTCAATATGCGCCTCGGAATTGGATAAGGACTTGCGCAGTTAAGTCCCCAATGTGTCTGTCTTCATTTGTAGCCTGTGCGAACGTCCTGATCACGTGACTAAGAGCTATGTGAGTGAGAGACGCTTCGGCATGCTGCGGGGAGAAGGGAATTATAATTATTATATTCGGCCCAAGGGCACAACGGCCACTGGCCACAAAAGGCATGGATTTCTTTTTAGGGGGATTATAGCCATACAGCTGGGAAATTAGAGGCATTATCAAGTGCTTGTCAAATTGTGAGTGAGAGACTGATTAAGTGTGTACAGCCTGCGCAAAAAACAAGGCAGAGCTCATGCCTTACATGCAACTTTTTTCAAATCATCATTATTTACATCATGCAGCCTTGGAATGTATTAAACATCAAAACATATAGGCCAACATTTGTATAACAACTAAAGTTACATATTTAACTCTAAATTAAGCATAGCCAGATCAGGGCCTAACGCAAGGATAACAGTGTATGCTATTCTGTTCTTTGGAAAAAACTACATTTTCTTTAGACCTGTCTAAAATAAATAATCTATTTTTATTTATTTGACCTTTTAGGCAAGTCGGTTAAGAACAAATTCTTATTTACAGTGGGTTAACTGCCTTGTTCAGGGGCAGAATGACAGATTTTTACCTTGTCAGCTTGGGAATTTGAACTAGAAACTTTTCTGTTACTGGCCCAACGCTCTAACCACTAGGCTACCTGCCGATTTTTAATTGTGACTGTGTCGGCTATATTACATGGATTTATTAGACTTTTTAATATATAGATGTTTGAAAGTTCTGCATCAGCTTGTAGGCTGTGTGTGGAAGCCAGGAGATGCTAAATGTGTTTTGTTAATTAATGGTCAATTACTGTGAGACCAGCAGTTATTTGCTTGACAATCACTGGCTGACTGCTACAGCCCGAGTCACTCCTATAGTCTGGTAATTTGGAATAGAAGGAATTTGATCTAAAGTCATTTGAGCATTTTGCGCCCATGATGGTTGTAAGGATATGGGAAGGGTAATCTGTGCCTAACGGCAACTTTAACACCTCTGTTTGCTTATTCCCTCTCTACAGGCTCTTCCTCTCTAGGGGGGCAGACATCGACATCGTGAACAGGGAAGGGGACACCCCTCTTTCTCTGGCGCGTTCCGATTCGCCCGTCTGGGTGTCACTCCAGATAAACAGGAAGCTGCGGAGGGGGATAGCCAATCGTATGCTTCGTACAGAGAAGATAATCAGCAGTGACGTAGCCCAAGGGTATGAGAATGTGCCTATCCCCTGTGTGAACGCAGTTGATGATGAGGGATGTCCCTCAGACTACAAGTATGTTTCCGAGAACTGTGAGACTTCAGCCATGAACATCGACCGCAACATCACACACTTACAGGTACATACAGTAACAACACACACCTTTAGATGATACACATGATAATTATCATTGATCATACATGCATCTTGCCTTTCTATAAATCTGTGTCTGTCCCTCAGCACTGCAGCTGCACAGAGGACTGCTCCTCC
Source organism: Oncorhynchus gorbuscha (assembly GCF_021184085.1). Taxonomy (NCBI): domain Eukaryota; kingdom Metazoa; phylum Chordata; class Actinopteri; order Salmoniformes; family Salmonidae; genus Oncorhynchus; species Oncorhynchus gorbuscha. The sequence continues at coordinate 25,974,016 of NC_060196.1, forward strand.
AGCAACTGTCTGTGTGGTCAGCTCAGTATCCGCTGCTGGTACGACAAGGTTAGTGACAAATTGTTTATTTTATCTCCCACTTTATTTGGATATAAAAGTATTCAGCCATTCTAGCTGTGAACTTTGGTGTTAAAGTTGTATATTTGATTAAGGAAACTGATAAGAACTAGAACCTTGTAAATATCCTGGGTTTTCAGAGAGAGTTTGCTCTCATTTCTCAAATTTCAGATATTATTGAACTGTGGATAGTTTGTTGAACTGTGGATCTGTCTCCGTCTGTACGCTTGTACATTAGTCACACGCGATATCTCAGACAGCACTGGCCTGACTTTGACGAAACTTTGAATGATGCGTCTTGCCACAGAGATCTGGAATTTACAAAATTACACTGATTGGCCAGATGGTGGGGCTATAACAAGAGATTGAAAATGCTAACTTTTAAAGGTCACGCCCCTTATTCTGTTTGAACTAAAGTCATGAAATTCAGTACATAGGTCCCTCTCCTCACAAGGAGCACATTTGCCTCAGGGACCCATATGGTCCGCCATGATAGATCTTCCCCCATTTTGAATTTTGTGAAAATTCTTAAACGCTACTCTTCTGGCACTGAATGACCGATCTGCACGAAACTTGATATACTACACGACCAAAAGTATGTGGACACATGCTTGTCAAATCTCATTCCAAAATCATGGGCGTTCATATAGAGTTGGTTTCCCTTTTCTGCTGTAACAGCCTCCCCTCTTCTGGGAAGGCTTTCCACTAGATGTTGGAACATTGCTGTGGGGAATTTCTTCCATTCATCCACGAGCATTAGTGAGGTCAGGCACTGATGTTGGGCGATTAGGCTTGGCTTGCAGTCGGCGTTCCAATTCATCCTAAAAGTGTTCGATGGGGTTGAGGTCAGGGCTCTGTGCAGGCCAGTCAAGTTCTTCCATATTGATCGCGACAAACCATTTCTGTATGGACTTCGCTTCGTGCACTGGGGCATTGTCATGCTGAAACAGGAAAGGGCTTTCCCCAAACGTTTGCCACAAAGTTGCAAGCACAGATTCATCTGAAATGTCATTGTATGCTGTAGCATTAAGATTTCCCTTCACTGGAACCAAGGGGCCTAGCCCGAACCATGAAAAGCAGCCGTGACCATTATTCCTCCTCCACCAAACTTTACAGTTGGCACTATGTATTGGAGCAGGTAGCATTCTCCTGGCATCTGCCAAATCCAGATGCGTCCATCAGACTTCCAAATGGTGAAACGTGATCCATCACTCCAGAGATCACGTTTCCACTGCTTCAGAGTCCAATGGTGGCGAGCTTTACACCACTCCAGCCGACAATTGGCATTGTGCATGATCTTAGGCTTGTGTGTGGCTGCTCAGCTATGGAAACCCATTTCATGAAGCTGACGACGAATAGTTATTGTGCATACGTTGCTTCCAGAGGCAGCTTGGAACTTGCTAGTGAGTGTAGTAACCGAGGACAGATGACTTTTACATCCTACGCACTTCAGCACTCGGCGGTCCCATTCTGGCCTGTGTGGCCTAGCACTTTGCGGCTTAGCCATTGTTGGTCCAAGACGCTTCCACTTCACAATAACAGCACTTACAGTTGACCGGGACAGCTCTCGCAGGGCAGAAATTTGACAAACTCACTTGTTGGAAAGGTGGCAGTGCCATGTTGAAAGTCACTGAACTCTTCAGTAAGGCCGTTCTACTGCCAATGTTTGTCTATGGAGATTGCATGGTGGTGTGCTCTATTTTATACAGCTGTCAGCAACAGGGCTGGCTGAAATGGCTGAATCCACTAATTCGATGAGGTGTCCACATACACTTTATATACAAAAGTATGTGGCCTCCATTGACAAAGGTCTCACAATGCAATTTTCTTTAGAGTACCTAAAACAACATGGCTGCTATGGACCAATAAAATTCACATGAGCGTGGCCTGGCACACAAATGCATATAAATCACTCATAGGATATTCGTATTGTAGCACAATTTAGTATAAGTTGCGAACACTGTAAACATGTGCACGAGCATTCATATAGACCACATGGTGGCTCTTTAACGGACACATGTTTCTCTCTTGATCTGTTTGACTCAGTGCTGAAATTTGTGTCACATGCTCAGGGTTATGAGTGTAGCTAACTCGCGTGATGTTTCAGACACCACTTTATTTTTTAACAGAACTTGGGTGAATGATGTGTCTTGCCATAGACATCTGGCATTTACAAAACTACACTGATTGGCCCAAGGGGGGAACTGCATTATTTGTGGGGGACTACATGCTTACTGTTTACTGTTGCCTTTTTTGATCATGGTTAGTGATACACCCAGCAGTCATATGAGACAGAATTTACTTTCCAAGCGGTCACCAAGCCATCTCTCTCGAAAGACTGGCGAGGTAATTTGGGGGGGGGGCTCTGTCCTTTTTGTCTTTAGTTTATTTCTAATTTCACGGTGGAAGGCTAAAACATCATTTTTGTCCCCTACAATAATCGTTGGGGGAGACTATGGATCTGTCTCCTTACGTACGGTAGTCACACACCAATATCTGACACCACTGGCCTGATTTTGACAAACATTGCCATAGAGATCTGGCATTTATAAAATTGCACTGAGATGCCCAAGTGGGGCGCGAGAGTGAGCTTAATTTGTTTTCACTAATTGTCCCGAGGGGGGACACTACCATTTGTGGAGGACATGTTTATAGTTGTTTTTAAGTCTGGAGTTCGTCAGGTGAAAGACAAACATAAGATGCTATGTGTTTTCTGTGTTTACCAGGACCACCGGTTGCTCCAGGAGTTCAATAAGATCGAACCGCCTCTCATATTTGAATGTAACCTGGCTTGCTCCTGCTACCGCACCTGCAAGAACAGAGTGGTGCAGGCGGGCATCAAGTAAGAGCTGTTACTACACCACTGTACACTTTGAAATCAAATTAGAACTATTTTAGATACAGTGCCTTCAGAAATTATTCATACCTCGTGACTTATTCCACATTTTGTTGTTACAGCCGGGATTCAAAATGGATTAAATACATTTTTTTTCTCACCAATGTACACGCACTACCCCATCATTGAAAATGAAATACGGTTATCTAATTTACATAAGTATTCACACCCCTGAGTTTGGCAGCGATTACAGCTGTGAGTCTTTCTTGGTAAGTAGGAGCTTTCCACACCTGGATTGTACATTTGCCCATTTATTCTTTTCAAAGTTATTCAAGCTCTGGTGATTACAACTTTTAATTGTCTTGGGTATGTCTCAGCTTGGCATATCTGGATTTGTAGATTTTCTCCCATTCTTCCTTGCAGAATTTCTCAAGCTCTGTTAAATTAGATGGGGTGTGGCGCAGCGTTCTAAGGCACTGGCATTGCAGTGCCAGAGGCGTTACTACAGAACTGGTTTCATTACCGGGCTGTGCCACAACTGGCTGTGGCCGGGAGTCCCATAGGATGGCGGACAATTGGCCCAGCGTCATCCGGATTAGGGGAGGATTTACTTGGCTCATCACGCTCTATCGACTGGTTGTGGTTGCCAGGTGCCTGTGGGCTGACCTCGGTCGCCAGTTGAATGGTGTTTCCGCCGACACATTGTTGCGGCTGGCTTCCGGGTTAAGCTGGCGGGTGTTAAGGAGCGTGGTGAGGCGGGTCATATTTTGGAGAACGCATGACTCCACCTTCACCTCTGCCGAGCCTGTTGGGGAGTTGCAGCAGTCAGACGAAATATAATAAATAAAATTAAAAACATTTGACTGGGAGTGGCGGTGAACAGCAATCTTCAAGTCTTTCTACAGATTTTCAATGGGATTCAAGTCTGGGCTTTGGCAGGGCAACTCAAGGACTTTCTTGTTCCGATGCAATTGCAGTGTTTCTTTGGCTTTATGGTTGGGGTTCCTGTTGGAATGTAGATCTTTGCTCAAGTCGAATGTCATTTGTACTCTGAAGCAGGTTCTCATCAAGGATTTGGCTCCATTCATTGTTCCCTCTCTCCTTACCAGTCTCCCAGTCCCTTCTGCTGAAAAGCATCCCCATAGCACGATGATGCCACCACCATGCTTCACAGTAGGGATGGTGTTAGACGGGTGATGAGCTGTGCCTGGTTTTCGACAGACATGGCGCTTTGTGACAAAAGTTAGTTGTCTCATCAGATCACAGAATCTTTTGCCTTATGATCTGAGTCGTTCACGTGCCTTTTTGCAAACTCCAGGTGTGCTGTCGTGTGCCTTTTCTCAGGAGTGGCTTCCGTTTGGTCACTCTCCCGTAAAGCCAAGATTGGGGAAGTGCTGTAGAGAACTCTGTAGTTCTGTCAGTGGTCATTGGGTTCTTGGTCACCTCTCTGACCAAGGTACTTCTTGCCAGGTTGCTCAGTTTGATCGGACGGCCAGCTCTAGGCAGAGCCTGGGTCGTTCCATATTTTTTCTATTTCCCAATGATGGAGACCTCTGTGCTCTTGGAAACGTTAAACTCTCTTTAAAGAATTGTGATGAGACATATAACCCTATCTTGAAGATCTACGGCCAGTTCCTTGGACTTCATGGTATAGTTTTTTGTATAGATAGGTAATGTTTCTAAATCTGGTCCAAAAAAATCAATTGTCCACAATCAAGTTGTAGTGACATCTCAAGGATGATCTAAGGAATTTGGATGCACCTGAGCTCAGTTTTGAGTGTCATGGCAAAGGGGTGTGTGAATACTTTTGTAAATTAGATATTTCTATAATTTAATACATTTTCAAAATATCTCTGAACCTGTTTTCACTAAAGGGGTCATTAAAGGGTATTGTGTGACGATGGGTGAGGGGGAATAAAGTGGGAATAAAACTATTTTTTTAAATCCATTTTGAATTCAGGATGTAACAACATGTGGAATAAGTCAAGGGGTGTGAATACTTTCTGAAGGCACTATGACTACCCTCATCTCTTACTCAAACACTTTTTTTTTTGGTTTATCTCTGCAGACCTTATGAAAGGGTTTCACAAACGCTGCCCTGGGGACCCCAGGGGGGGCAAGTTTTGTTTTTTGCCCTAGCACTATACAGCTGTTTAAAAAAAATAACCAACTAATCATCAAGCTTTGATTTATTTGAATCAGCGGTGTAATGCTAGGGCAAAAAACTAAACGTGCACCCCTTCGGGTCCCCTGCACTGAGTTTGGGTTATGCTGCTTCATGACATTGTCTGCTGTTGTGGTTGACATTTACATTGTCCCGTGTAGCTCAGTTTGTACGGCATGATTCATTCAATGCCTGGGTTGTGAGTTCGATTCCCACAGGGGTCCAGTGTGAAAATGTATGCGCACTCTGGTATGAAAAATGTAAGCACTTTCTACTGTAAGTCACTCTGGATAAGAGTGTCTGCTAAATGACTAAAATGTTAATCATACTGTCTGGGTCCTGGTACAATCTCACTTGTACACTTTCTCGGTCTTAGGGTGCGTCTCCAGTTGTACCGAACAGAGAAGATGGGATGGGGAGTTCGGGCTCTACAGGACATTCCCCAAGGCAGCTTCATCTGCGAGTAAGTGCGTGTATGGTTATTTAATTAAAGGAAATTAGTATGATTAGCCAATCTAATGTGTCTTGCCAGTTCTATCAATTAGTTAATTCTCTTGTTGGAAGTAACATTTCTCTCCACACAGATATGTAGGAGAACTGATCTCTGATGCAGAGGCAGATGTAAGGGAAGATGACTCCTACCTCTTTGACCTGGACAACAAGGTACCTCATCTGTTTTTTCTCCCATAGGGATTACACATGAAAAAAAGAAAAACATGAAATTGTATTTATCACATGCACTGAATACAACAGGTTTTGATTTACTGTCATTTAGACACAGAAGTTTAAACAGACCACTGATTTACCAATGCAACTAAGTACATCACCATCCCTCTCTCTCTCCTTCCCTCTAAAGGACGGGGAGGTGTACTGCATCGATGCCCGTTACTACGGTAACATCAGCCGCTTCATCAACCACCTGTGCGACCCCAACATCATCCCAGTGCGGGTGTTCATGCTGCACCAGGACCTGCGCTTCCCCCGCATCGCCTTCTTCAGCTCCCGAGACATACTGACAGGACAGGAGCTTGGGTGAGAGGATTCACCCCCACACACTTTGGATCTGAGCCACAGACACAAAATGGACGCCCAGTGGAGTGGTGTTCATGCTGCCTTAGGAAAGCAGAGTGGAACATGATTTGGCACTACCTTTTCAGTAACCGTAGCATCTATTCCATGTATCACTTCTCTTGCACCAGAAATAAAATTGTCTGAGTATATTGTTTGTTCCACTGATTTATGATATTGATGTACATTGATTAAATTCTCAGCCTAGAATTACAATGTTCTGTTCGCACAGGTTTGATTATGGAGACCGCTTCTGGGACATCAAGAGTAAATACTTCACCTGCCAGTGTGGATCAGAGAAATGCAAACACTCAGCGGAGGCTATCGCCTTGGAGCAGAGCAGGCTCGCTCGACTGGAGACCTGCCCAGAATTGGATACTGACCCTGGGCTTGCCATGCTAGGAAACTTCTAGGCTTCCCCTGCGGCTTGGTGCATGTATTTCTCTGTTTCTACACTCACTCTTACATTTCGTATGAATTTGTGCCGTTATTGTTTGTGTGGTAATCAAGCCTTAACTTTGTCCACGTATCTGATATAAATGACTGATAAAGGTGTCTTCTGTGTAAGACCCATCCATACAGTATTTTTTAAAACTATAACATTGCTATGCCTCTTTGCCATGAGACATCAGTGGCACTACAGCATGCTATGAAATGCCAGTTACGCTCACCACATGCTGTGCCAAATACATACTGAACAATTCATTTCACAGTACTCTACCATGATACTGTCTACTTGTTAAGTAATTGAAAAAGTTACCGACAGCTGACTTCCGAGTAGTATTGAAGTCTTGTTTTTATACAAAATGTACGTTGTTTTGTCATTTAATACAATTTATTAAACTTTTACAAATGGATCCACTGTCATGTTTCAGCAGGGTTGCTTTTCCTACAACTCAATGAATATCAAGCAGCCCAGACACACCAGAGAATGTGGTTCCAATGTTGACATAGATTGCTAAAAAGTTTTAGTGATTTAATATAACATTCCATTTGTGTCTTTTTTGAGTTTGAACCTTAATCTGGTCTTTGACAGAGTTCTTGGGACTTGTTGAATAGTTAACTATTCAACCATGCTTTCCTTCCCCAGGCCCAATTCATGGTTATTGCTATCTTCTACAACTCATGATGGGAAAGGGAGCATGAGCTCTGCTTTTATAACATATTCAGTAATTCTCACAGAAAAAGAAGGCTGTCAAATTGACTTATGTTAATCACTATCTGTTTGGGTTGTGCCAGGTTTCATGTTGTGAACTGAAGAACATGGGTGAGACATTAAACATTTCCAAAGCAATAAGGAAGGGCTCTTCGTGTGATGATAGGAAAAGTCACTCCCTCAAATCTAAATAAAATGTTTTTGTACAGTGGCAAGAAATGTGAACCCTTTGGAATTACTTGGACTTCCTCATTGTCTGTTGTGACTTACAATTTGATCTGATCTTAATCTATGACCATTCAGTCTGCTTAAACTAATAACACACCTTGTGAACATTCAGTGTAGGGTGGGAAAAGTATGTGAACCCTTGGTTTTAATAACTGGTTGACCCTACTTTGGCAGCAATAACCTCAACCAAATGATTTCTGTAGTTGTGGATCAGACCTGCACAACGGTCAGGAGGAATTTTGGACCATTCCTCTCTGCAAAAGTTCAACAATATTCTTGATTTCTGGTGTGAATGGCTCTCTTGATGTCATGCCACAGCATCTCAATCGGGTTGAGGTCAGGACTCTGACTGGGCCACTCCAGAAGAACATATTTTCCTTTCTGTTGATTTACTTCTGTGTTGTGAGGAGTTGTCCTGTTGAGCTTCAATTGGTGGACGGAGCCTTACATTCTCCTGCAAAATGTCTTGAAAAACATGGGAATTCATTTTTCTGCCAGAGCAAGCTGTCCAGTTCCTGAGGCAGCAAAGAAGCTCCAAACCATGATGTTCCCTTCACCATACTTTACAGTTGGGATGAGGTTGATGTTGGTGTGCTGTGCCTTTTTATTCTCCACACATGGTGTTTTGTGTTCCTTCCAAACAACTCAACTTAGTTTAATCTTTCCATGATGAACTTCAAGGCTTTTAGATATACCATTGTAACCCCTTCCAGCTTTATGCATGTCAACAATTATTAATCTTGGGTCTTCTGAGACCCAGGCAATGCTTCTTGTGAATAGCAAACTTAAACTTTTTGTGACCTTTTTATAGGGCAGGGCAGCTCCAACCAACATCTCTAATCTTGTCTCGTTGATTGTTAGCTGACTCCTGACTCCAATGAGCTTTTAGATAAGTTATTAGCCTAGGGGTTCACATACTTTTTCCAACCTACACTGAATGTTTAAATGATGTATTCAATATAGACAAGAACATGACCATTTGTGTGTTATTAGTTTAAGCAGACTGTGTTTGTTGTTGTGACTTAGATGAAGATCAAATCTAATTTTACTGCCAATTTATACAGAAATCCAATTAATTCCAAAGGGCTTGTTCAGGTATTTTAAATATCAATATATTATATAGGCATACAGCCAAATAATCAGGAAAAAAAGAAATTTCATTTACTACATGCAGGCCCATCAAACAGCCTGGGGGCATTTAGTAAAGGGAGGTCAAGGGGCGGGAATGCAACACAGCGCGTGCAGGCAGGTGCGCGTCACACAACAGGTGCGTTTTGATGTCACAACCCTAGTTACTGGAGCTCGAGGGAGAAAGATTTATTCAACGCAAGTTTGGTTTTTCTGTGCATTAAGTGTAGGTAACACCTCTTTAAAACGTTGTTTTATACTTTTTTTTAATTATTAAACCTCGACTTGATATACCTGGCAATTTAGACTGTTTACACGATTATAAACTAGTAGAGGTGGAGGGAAGGATTGAAAATGGGTAAAAACCTAAAGGAAGAGAACTCGGAGTCGTCGGAATATGGTGAGTTCATTTCACATCGCCCGTTACATTACCTGGATTAGTATTTGTCTAACCTCACAGAATAGTGTCATATTTTTATTAAATGAAAAATGTTTATTTGTCACTAGCCTAGCCTATTTGCGTTTTTCCAGTTCCTTATGAGTGGTGACCCCTATTAGGCCTACTTCTCCATTTTAGAATTTTACATTTCAATCTGTGATTTAAAATCAATTTTCAGTAAGCATTACAGGCTACATCACATCAACTTTCTAACTCAGCTGGATACAGCGGAAGGGCTGTATGCAGCTTGAAGGTTTGGAGGCCATGATTATGTTCATCATTGTGTCAAGAGATATAGTACTAAAACACTTGAGCGTCTCTCTTGATCTTAGGTCCTGGGAGTGTTGTGCAGACTCAGGACAATTTAGCTTTGAAGGAATACGCAGATTTAAAGCGGAGTCCGTAATTTGCTTTCTAATAATCATAATCTTTTCCTCAAAGAAGTTAATGAATTTATCACTGCTAAAGTGAAAGTCATCCTCTCTTGGGGAATGCTGCTTTTTAGTTAGCTTTGCGACAGTATCAAAAAGGAATTTCGGATTGTTCTTATTTTCCTCAATTAAATTAGAAAAATAGGATGATCGAGCAGCAGTAAGGGCTCTTCAGTACCGTGCAGTACAGTCTTTCCAAACTAGTCGGAAGACTTCCAGTTTGGTGTGGCGCCATTTCCGTTTTCCAATTTTCTGGAAGCTTGCTTCAGAGCTCGGGTATTTTCTGTGTACCAGGGAGCTAGTTTCTTATGAGAAATGTTTTTAGTTTTTAGGGGTGCAACTGCATCTAGGGTATTGCGCAAGGTTAAATTGAGTTCCTCAGTTAGGTGGTTAACTAATTTTTGTCCTGTGGCGTCCTTGGGTAGACAGAGGGAATCTGGAAGGACATCAAGGAATCTTTGTTGTCTGTGAATTTATAGCACGACTTTTGATGTTCCTTGGTTGGGGTCTGAGCAGATTATTTGTTGCAATTGCAAACGTAATAAAATGGTGGTCCGATAGTCCAGGATTATGAGGAAAAACATTAAGATCCACAACATTTATTCCATGGGACAAAACTAGGTCCAGCGTATGACTGTGACAGTGAGTGGGTCCAGAGACATGTTGGACAAAACCCACTGAGTCGATGATGGCTCCGAAAGCCTTTTGGAGTGGGTCTGTGGACTTTTCCATGTGAATATTAAAGTCACCAAAGATTAGAATATGATCTGCTATGACTACAAGGTCCGATAGGAATTCAGGGAACTCGGTGAGGAATGCTGTATATTGCCCAGGAGGCCTGTAAACAGTAGCTATAAAAAGTGATTGAGTAGGCTGCATAGATTTCATGACTAGAAGCTCAAAAGACAAAAACGTCTTTTTTTGTAAATTGAAATTTGCTATCGTAAATGTTAGCAACACCTCCGCCTTTGTGGGATGCACGGGGGATATGGTCACTAGTGTAGCCAGGAGATGAGGCCTCATTTAACACAGTAAATTCATCAGGCTTAAGCCATGTTTCAGTCAGGCCAATCACATCAAGATTATGATCCGTGATTAGTTCATTGACTATAATTGCCTTTGAAGTAAGGGATCTAACATTAAGTAGCCCTATTTTGAGATGTGAGGTATCATGATCTCTTTCAATAATGACAGGAATGGAGGTGGTCTTTATCCTAGTGAGATTGCTAAGGTGAACACTGCCATGTTTAGTTTTGCCCAACCTAGGTCGAGGCACAGACACTGTCTCAATGGTGATAGCTGAGCTGACTACACTGACTGTGCTAGTGGCAGGCTCCACAATGCTGGCAGGCTGGCTAACAGCCTGCTGCCTGGCCTGCACCCTATTTCATTGTGGAGCTAGAGGAGATAGAGCCTTGTCTATGTTGGTAGATAAGATGAGAGCACCCCTCCAGCTAGGATGGAGTCCGTCACTCCTCAGCAGGTCAGGCTTGTTCCTGTTTGTGGGTGAGTCCCAGAAAGAGGGCCAATTATCTACAAATTCTATCTTTTGGGAGGGGCAGAAAACAGTTTTCAACCAGCGCTTGAGTTGTGAGACTCTGCTGTAGAGCTCATCACTCCCCCTAACTGGGAGGGAGCCAGAGACAATTACTCGATGCCGACACATCTTTGTAGCTGATTTACACGCAGAAGCTATGTTGCGCATGGTGATCTCTGACTGTTTCATCCTAACATGTTGGTGCCGACGTGGATAACAATATCTCTATACGCTCTACACTCGCCAGTTTTAGCTTTAGCCAGCACCATCTTCAGATTAGGCTTAACGTCGGTAGCCCTTTCCCCTGGTAAACAGTGTATGATCGCTGGATGATTCGTTTTAAGTCTAATACTGCGGGTAATGGAGTCGCCAATGACTAGAGTTTTCAATTTGTCAGAGCTAATGGTGGGAAGCTTCGGCGTCTCAGACCCTGTAACGGGAGGAGTAGAGACCAGAGAAGACTCGGCCTCTGACTCCGACCCGCTGCTTAATGGGGAAAACCGGTTGAAAGTTTCTGTCGGCTGAATGAGCGACACCGGTTGAGCGTTCCTACTGCATTTCCTTCCTGAAACCGTAAGAAAGTTGTCCGGCTGCGGGGACTGTGCCAGGGGATTTATACTACTATCTTTACTTACTGGTGGCACAGACGCTGTTTCATCCTTTCCTACACTGAAATTACCCTTGCCTAACGATTGCGTCTGAAGCTGGGCTTGTAGCACAGCTATCCTCGCCGTATGGCGAGTACAGCGACTGCAATTAGAAGGCATCATGTTAATGTTACTACTTAGCTTCGGCTGTTGGAGGTCCTTATTCATTGTAGATTCTTCCGTTATTGTCGATTACAGAGATCCGGCAAAGTTAACCAGATGGGAATGTTGGTCTAGTCTATGTATGCAGGTGAGAGAAGTTGCACCAGGCTGTTTTCAATTACAACCTCCAGCAGAGGTATGTCACCTTGTGTTCACATTTCCATTGGACAATTCCATTTCATATTTTCAGCTGGAAGCTCGCATTTGTCAAAACACAGCCGGGTGCGACTCTGCTATGTGTATCTTTTGTATTTGAACAATTATCTTATATGAAAGTTATGTTCCCAAAACCATATTGCAAGCGAGGTATATTTGCGTGTAGACAGAGGGTCGGCGAGCCGGGCATAACCCTTAGGCGGCATATAGGTACGTGGAATCCACCAAGGCACCTGCAATTTTCCGGACATTTCTGGGGGGGGAATGGCCCTAGCTCTCACCCTCTGATCCAACAGGCCCCAGATGTGCTCAATGGGATTGAGATCCGGGCTCTTCGCTTGCCATGGCAGAACACTGACATTCCTGTCTTGCAGGAAATCACGCACAGAACGAGCAGTATGGCTGGTGGCATTGTCATGCTGGAGGTTCATGTCATGATGAGTCTGCAGGAATGGTACCACATGAGGGAGAAGGATGTCTTCCCTGTAACGCACAGCGTTGAGATTGCCCGCAATGACAGCAAGCTCAGTCCGATGATGCTGTGACACACTGCCCCAGACCATGACGGACACTCCACCTCTAAATCGATCCCGCTCCAGAGTACAGGCCTCGCTGTAATGCTTATTCCTTCAACGATAAACGCAAATCCGACCATCACCCCTGGTAAGACAAAACCGCGGCTCGTCAGTGAAGAGCACTTTTTGCCAATCCTGTCTGGTCCAGCGTCGACTGTGTTTTGTGCCCATAGGCGACGTTGTTGCTGGTGATGTCTGGTGAGGACCTGCCTTACAACAGGCCTACAAGCCCTCAGTCCAGCCTCTCTCAGCCTATTGCGGACAGTCTGAGCACTGATGGAGGGATTGTGCGTTCCTGGTGTAACTCGGGCAGTTGTTGTTGCCATCCTGTACTGGTCCCGCAGGTGTGATGTTCGGATGTACCGATCCTGTGCAGGATCCTTGTTACACGTGGTCTGCCACTGCGAAGACGATCAGCTGTCCGTCCTGTCTCCCTGTAGCGCTGTCTTAGGCGTCTCACAGTACGGACATTGCAATTTATTGCCGTGGCCACATCTGCAGTCCTCATGCCTCCTTGTAGCATGCCCAAGGCACGTTTCCCGCAAATGAGCAGGGACCCTGAGCATCTTTCTTTTGTTGTTTTTCAGAGTCCGTAGAAAGGCCTCTAGTGTCCTAAGTTTTCATTACTGTGACCTTAATTTCCTACCTTCTGTAAGCTGTTAGTGTCTTAACAATCATTCCACAGGTGCATGTTCATTTGAACAAGCATGGGAAACGGTGTTTAAACCCTTACGGCTTATCTTTGAAAGACAGGGTCCTGAAAAGGGATGTTTCTTTTTTTGCTGAGTTCATATTAGGGCTGTCCCCGACCCCAAAAAATCTTGGTCCATAAAGAGGACCAAAAGAAGAACAGGACCAAAAGAAGACGTTCAAAAGAAGTCTGCTCGTACTTACTAGGGTGTAGCCTACCATGTTGGCCCGCAATGGAATTTTATGAATGCCATTCCATGTGGTAGGCTCACCATTTGTAAAACAGGCTATTGCATTGGCTTTATTAGTCCTGATTCCTATGACTAATCAATTTGGCTATTTAAGTCTTGAATATCAGCTATCCAACTTTATCAGGAGTTATCGTAAGCCTATTTGAAATGTGTTTAAACAGCAGGAAATGCTGACATATTTTATTTTTCACTATGATCAACTTATGAAAAATGTACAGATACAAATGTGAAACCACTGATCATGATAATGGGGTGAAACTCCTGGATAGCAGTTGTGATTGTCCATTTCATAATGTCCATTTTACTTTGACATGTCCTGTTTTTAGGATATGTTGCTTTGCTAACATTTTTATTTAATTGAGAGCCATTTAGGTTAAGCTATTTGATCAGAGAAACCTGCACCTGGAGAGGTGTGCTGGGAATGGACAAGCAAAATATTTTGAGGCCTGCCTTTGACAAAGTGGGAAATGCTTATCAAAGGCCAGCATCAGCACCTATATGCCACTGATTTAAATAAATTGTAATTGTTTTGAGCAGAATTATGTGAGGTTTTATGTGTTGTTTTTGGAGGTGCGTCTTGGTCAATTTAGCTCAGAAAATGTTGCCCTGGTCAATCTGCCGCTATAGGTGGCCGTCTAATCCTGCCTAATGAGCGAGCAGGCTGTGCCTATAGCATATCATAATCGCATCAATAAATTGGTTATAACAAACGCGACACATACGCAAGCAGTGTAGGTGCAATGATTGAATAACATGTATGTGTACATTTATTTTGCAATGCTCACGCACACAACGTGTCCGGTTTGGGCATGGTGTTAGTCATACAGCTCGATGGTGGTTATGCAAGGCTGATATACTAAACCTACTAATGATAATGGCATTATTATTATTATTATTATTAACAATAAGGAGATCAAGAAAAAGGAGTGTTAATTGTAAATATAATTTCAGACAATTTTGAACAGTGTAAACACTAAATAAATAATAATAAATCTGGTTGTTATAATGAATTATTTTTAAAGCCTTTATTACAGCAAAGCACACGCACATACATGCACATAACTAACTATGCAGTCTAATATACCCTCTCAAAAAGTAATCACAACGCTACATCATAACCCATACATCATTATCTCTAATTGGAGTCTGACCAATATGTTTTTTGGGGGTCCGACACTGTCCCTGTTTTTTGGGGGGGACAACATATTTTTGGTCATATAGTGTTTATCGATATGTGGACACCTGGCAGAATCATGGGCATTAATATGGAGTTGGTCCTCCCTTTGCTGCTATAATAGCCTTTTACTCTTCTGGGAAGGCTTTTCACTAGATGTTGGAACATTGCTGCAGGGACTTGCTTCCATTCAGCCACGAATATTAGTTAGGTCGAGCACTGATGTTGGGAGATTAGGCCTGGCTCGCAGTCGGCATTCCAATTCATCCCAAAGGTGTTCGATTGGGTTTGAGATCAGGGCTCTGTGTAGGCCAGTCAAGTACTTCCACACAGATCTCGACAAACCATTTCTGGATGGACCTCGCTTTGTGCTCAGGGGCATTGTCATGCTGAAACAGGAAAATGTTTGGAAGTTTGAAGCACAGACTCGTCTAGAATGTCATTGTATGCTGTAGTGTTAAGATTTCCCGTCACTCGAACGAAGGGGCCTATCCCGAACCCTATCCCGACAGTAGGGGTTTCCTGGCCTCCGGCAAACCCAGATTCATCCGTCAGACTTACAAATGGTGAAGCGTGATTGGCATTGTGCATGATCTTAGGATCTTAGGGTTGTGTGCGGCTGCTCGGCCATGGAAACTCATTTCATGAAGCTCCTGACGAACAATTCTTGTGCTGACGTTGCTTCCAGAGGTCGTTTGAAACTCAGTAGTGAGTGTTGCAACTGAGGACAGACAATTTTGCGCTATGCACTTCAGTACTAGGCAGTCCCGTTCTGAGAGCTTGTGTGGACTACCACTTAGCGGCTGAGCCATTGTTGCTCCTAGACGTTTCCACTTCGCATAACAGCACTTACATTTGACCAGGGCAGCTTTAGCAGAGCAGACATTCTACTTGTTGGAAAGATGGCATCCTATGACACTGCCATGTTGAAAGTCTCTGAGCTCTTCAGAAAGGCTATTAAAACTGTCAATGTTTGTCCATGGAGATTGCATGGCTGTGTGCTCAATTTTATACACCTGTCAGCAACAGGTGTGGCTTAAATAGCTGAATCCACTATTGTGAAGGAGTGTCCACATACACTATATATACAAAAGTATCTGCCGATATACTGTTTAACAAAGGGGAAATTAAAGTGTCATTTTTCCCCAAAGAGTTCTCATAAATTGTCATCCGAAAGAGCAACTGTCCAAGAAATATGCTTCAATGTTGATTTCTTACATTGACAATAATGGCATCACGAAAATTCCCGTAAATGTTCAAATAAGCATGAGATTCCCTATTTATTGAAAATCAGGTTATCTGCAGGTACCGATTTTAAAAAAAATTTTTTATATTTTTTTTATAATGGTGAAAGGCTAATATTTGACGATAATATCGGTGAACCGATATACCTGTCAGGCTCTAAATTGGACCAAAAAAATGTGGTGATTCTTTTATCACCACTGTTTCCAAAGTCAAGCCAAATGAATTGAAATCACTTACAGACATACACATTGTTTGGGCCTTTAGTATTAGTAAAAATGCCCTTACGACTGAGGTTCAGGTTTTGTAGGGTCCAAACATTTCTATTCTTTATGGGATCAGACGGTGGTAAAAAAGCAGGGAGTATAAACACGACATCAGGAAAGGGTCACTGCCAGTCAATTTCCAGGTTGTGATTTGCCCTAAACAGAGAGCCTTGTATTCTACTGTAATCTGATATTCATTTACAGCTGGCAATGAGGCAGAGGAACGGGTTTCTTTGTTTGGCGTCAAGCAAATCGAGTCTCTGACTCTGTACAAGGCTTAGCTGAAAATGCAGTGGATGCTATATTGAATATTCTATTGGATGTTTATGGTTATGTGTATTCTGTCAGTTGGAAGCCAACTGCATGCCTCAGTCTAAATCTTTCATACAGTAGGCCTTGTACTTAGTAGCCGCAAAACAAACAGTATGATTGTCAATATCCTATACCTTTTATTGTGTACTCACTACAAAGCTTCAGTTTTCACTAATCTCCATGAAGTTGTTACTAAGACATTGAGCTTCCATAAATCAGGATTAGTAGGTATATAGGATGTAAAGGTTACATCCGATAATAGTTAATAGGGAATATATTAAGTCAATTAAGCATGATTCATTTATTTGATATTTTAGTGCTTTTTAGATTATACCGCAGTGTGCGACATTGTAGGCCATGGACCTAATGAACAGGCCTACATTGTAATGTAATTTCACTAACTCTAAGCCATAGATGCTGACTTCTTTGTAGACATGCTTCCAATCAGTGAATGGTGTAATGTCCAACTAGACTTGGGCTGATACTTTATCCTATAGTAGCCTAATTGGAAAAAAATTAATAAACAGCATGCTCAACTGCATATTCCTTGGACAGAAGTGCAAGTTTCAACAGGTGCTGTATCTTTAATTTGTCATTTTATGAAGGTATTTTATTCTGGGATTTCGATTGGTTTATTGTGAGGAGTCCATGAGACCAAGAACAACATCTCTTAGAAATGTTTGGCTTGCTAAGTAGAATATAAACCAAGCAAAGGTAATTGCTTACTGTGATAAGGGGAATGTTGTCCATTTTGAGTAGGGCTTTGACGGTATCAGTATCGTAATAATTTTTCCGTTGCAAAAATGAAAACACGAAGCAGATCCAACTCTTGTGGTCCTTTTTTAAAATACCTGCTGTATGTAAATATTGTGTTCTATAGCTTGGAAAATAAAGACATTAAAATAAAACATTTAACTAGGCAAGTCAGTTAAGAACAAATTCTTATTTACAATGACTGCCTACCCCACCCAAACCCTAACGACGCTGGGCCAATTGTGCATCGCCCTATGGGACTCCCAATCGCGGCCGGTTGTGGTACAGTCTGGAGGTGTAGTGACACCTCTCGTACTGAGATGCAGTGTTTAGACCGCTGCGCCACTCGGAGCCCTATAAATAAATGTGACTCTGGATGACAACATAATGATCTTTGTTTCCAACATTAGGGCTGTTTTGGTTCCTTACCATGATACTAACGTGCAAAGCGATACTGGTTTTGTCCCGGCCCTAGTTGTGAGTGACCATGACACACAGGGTTTCAGTGGAAAATATCTGATGGAATATTTTTGGGAGATCCCTTTCAAAAGTCACTGCTCTGCTTTGAGCCTAGTCCCTCCATCTTTGAATTCAAATTCAATTAAAATCTCCCTTATCATATACTGCCCATTCTTTTTAGTTTAAGGCTACCTTACTTTTAAGGGTGCGTAAACTGTCAAATTTGCCATAAAAACATTGATTTATGGAATATAGAGATTAAAAGAGAAGAATGATGAAAGATGTATATTTTAATTGTATTTCACCAAATCTTGCTCTCTATTTCTTCATTGGCCAACTATTAAGTTTCCCTAGTGTTCCAGAAAGTGACTCTAAGCAATGTAATTCCCGTAACCCAATCATCATCACCCCCAAAACTCTCCAGATTGTTCGACCTATAAAGATGTGTCAAGGTCTTATTGCTTTTGCTATTTCCTCCTCCTCAAGCGGAAGACTGTCGCTCTTCAACTCGATGAGTTGCATACTAACAAAGGCCACTGTCGCTGCATAGCAACACCCACCCACCCTCAACGAACCCTCAAACTCAGACACACATTTCTCTCCATAGACTCTCATGCACAGTGGAGCTCTTTTGAATATCAATGCAAATTGCCGAGAGATGTTTTCCCTATGTATTCGGTCTGATCTGTGTAATGTGTAAACAAGGAACTAGCAGTGTGTAATGGTGTTATCAGGTGTTTGTGTTAAGTCATTGTAAATACCTTCAGAAAAGATATTTCAATTCTATTATTGATCCATTATCTCACTGCCTTTTCTTTTCAGGGGAACCTGCACAGTATGACCCCACCTTCAATGGACCTGTTCGGAAAAGGTAGCCTTTTCCACTAATTCTCTTTTCAATTCAATTTCAATTTAAGGGGCTATTATTGGCATGGGAAACATGTTTTCATTGCCAAAGCAAGTGAAATAAATCACATTTTATTAGTCACAAATGCGTACTTATGAGCCCCTAACCAACAATGCAGTTTAAAAAATATGGATAAGAATAAGAAATAAAAGTAACAAGTAATTAGAGTAGCAGAAAAATAACAATAGCGAGACAATATACGGGGGGGGGTACCGGTACAGAGTCAATGTGCGGATGCACCGGTTAGTTGAGGTAATATGTACAGAGTTTTATTAAAAGGAGATGATGACAACAGAGAGTAGTAGTGGTGTAAAGGGGGGGGGGGGTGCGGGTGCACCGGTTAGTTGCATTTTATGGCAACTAGTGAAAGTAGTATTTGTACTGTAACATATACACATTAAATATGGTACATCTTAGTCCGTGCAGTTGAGCACAGCCAGTTGTGTATCATCATGGTATGCAAATAATCTGGGTAGCCATTTGATTAGGTGTTCAGGAGTCTTATGGCTTGGGGGTAGAAGCTGTTTAGATGTCTCTTGGACCTAGACTTGGTGCTCTGGTACCGCTTGCTGTACGGTAGCAGAGAGAACTGTCTATGACTTGGGTGGCTGGAGTCTTTGACAATTTGTAGGTCCTTCCTCTCACACCGCCTGCGGTCCTGGATGGCAGGAAGCTTGGCCCCAATGATGTACTGGGCTGTTCACACTACCTTCTGTAGTGCCTTGCGGTCGGAGGCCGAGCAGTTGCCATACCAGGCAGTGATGCTCTCGATGGTGCAGCTGTAGAACCTTCTGAGGATCCATGCCAAATCTTTTCAGTCTCTTGAGGGGGAATAGGTTTTGTCGTGCCCTCTTCACAACTGTCTTTGTGTGCTTGGACCATGTTAGTTTGTTGGTGATGTGGACACCAAGGAACTTGAAGCTCTCAACCTGCTCCACTACAGCCCCGTCGATGAGAATGGGGGTGTGCTCGGTCCTCTTTTTCCTGTAGTCCACAATCATCTCCTTTGTCTTGATGACGTTGAGGGAGAGGTTTTTGTCCTAGCACCACATGGCCAGGTCTCTGCCCTGTCTCATCGTTGTCTGTGATCAGGCCTACCGTTGTTGTGTCATCGGAAAACTTAATCATGGTGTTGGAGCTGTGCCTGGCCGTGCAGTCATGAGTGAACAGGGAGTACAGAAGGGGACTGAGCACGCACCCCTGAGGGGCCCCTGTGTTGAGGATCAGCGTGGTCGATGTGTTGTCATCTACCCTTACCACCTGGGGGGGGTGGCCTGTCAGGAAGTCTAGGATCCAGTTGCAGAGGGAGGTGTTTAATCTCAGGGTCCTTAGCTTATGAGCTTTGAGGGCACTATGGTGTTGAAGGCTAAGCTGTAGTCAATTAATAGCATTCTCACATAGGTGTTCCTTTTGTCCAGTTGGGAAAGGGTGCAATAGTGCAATAGAGATTGCATAATCTGCGGATCTGTTAGGGCGGTATGCAAATTGAAGTGGGTCTAGGGTTTCTGGGATAATGGCATTGATAAGAGCCATGACCTGCCTTTCAAAGCACTTCAAGGCTACAGATGTGAGTGCTACGTGTCGGTAGTCATTTTGGCAGGTTACCTTCGTGCACAGGCACTATGGTGGTCTACTTAAAACATGTTGGTATTACAGACTCGAACAGGGAGAGGTTGAAAATGTCAGTGAAGACACTTGCCAGTTGGTCAGCGCGTGCTCGCAGTACACGTCCTGGTAATCCATCTGGCCCTGCGGCCTTGTGAATGTTGACCTGTTTAAAGGTCTTAATCACATCGGCTACGGAGAGCGTGATCACACTGTCGTCCGGAACAGCTGATGCTCTCATGCATGTTTCAGTGTTATTTGCCTCGAGCTAAAATAGACGAGCTAAAATATAAGTATTTCATAAAATAATTAAAATAATAATATTTGAGCTCATCTGGTAGGCTTGTCACTGGGCAGCTCTCGGCTGTGCTTCTCTTTGTAGTTTAATGGTTTGCAAGCCCTGCCACATCCGATGAGCGTCAGAGCCTGTGTAGTACGATTCGATCTTGGTCCTGTACACTTTGCCTGTTTGATGGTTCGTCGGAGGGCATAGAAGGATTTCTTATAAGCTTATAAGCTGGGTTAGAGTCCCACTTCTTGAAAGCGGCAGCTCTTGCCTTTAGCTAAGTGCAGATGTTCCCTGTAATCCATGGCTTCTGGTTGGGGTTTGTACTTACGGTCACTGTGGGGACAACGTCATTGATGCACTTATTGATGAAGCCAATGACTGATGTGGTGTACTCTTCAATGCCATCCCGGAACATATTCCAGTCTGTGCTAGCAAAAGTCCTGTAGCTTAGCAGCTGCTTCATCTGACCACTTTTTTATTGATATCGTCACTAGTTCTTTCTTCTTTAATTTTGCTTGTAAGGAGGAATCAGGAGGATAGAATTATGGTCAGATTTGCCAAATGTAGGGTGAGTGAGAGCTTTGTATGCATCTCTGTATGTGGAGTATAGGTGGTCCAGAGTTGTTTTTTCCCCTCTGGTTGCACATTTAACATGCTGGTAGAAATTTGGTAAAACGGATTTAAGTTTTCCTGCATTAAAGTCTCCGGCTACTAGGAGCGCCGCCTCTGGGTGGGTGTTTTCTAGTTTGCCTATGGCAGAATACAGCTCATTCAATGCTGTCTTAGTGCCAGCCTCTGAATGTGGTGGTATGTGAACAGTTAAAATAGGTAGGTAGATATTGTGGTCTACAGTTTATCATGAGATACTCTACATCAGACGAGCAATAGCTCGAGACTTTCTTAGATATCGTGTACCGGCTGTTATTTACAAAAATACATAGTCCGCCGCCCTTTGTCTTACCAGAGGCTGCTGTGCTATCCTGCCGGTACAGCTTATAACCAGCCAGCTGTATGTTCATAATGCCGTCATTCAGCCACAGCTCCTTGAAGCATAGGATATTAGTTTTGAATGTCCCGTTGGTAGTTTAATTTTCTGCGTAGGTCATCGATTTATTCTTCAAAGATTGCACGTTTGCTAGCAGAATGGAAGGAAGTGGGAGTTTATTCGATCGCCTACGAATTCTCAGAAAGCAGTCCACCGTCTGGCCCCTTTTTCTCTGCCTTCTCTTCACGCAAATCACTGGGATCTGGGCCTGTTCACGAGAAAGCAGTATATCGTTCGCGTTGGGCTGGTCAGACTCCTTAAAGGGGAAAAAAGGATTCTGCCAGTCGGTGGTGAGTAATCGCAGTCCTGATGTCCAGATGTTATTTTCGGTCATAAGAGACGGTAGCAGCAGCATTATGTACAAAATAAGAAAAAACAAGTTACAAACAAAAAACAGTTGCTTGGGGACACGTATAACGTCTGCCTTCTTCTCCGGCGCCATTTTATTATTTATAAACAAAAGTGAAATCAACAATAAAAATAACATTAAACATTACACTCACAAAAGTTCCAAAATAATAAAAACATCTCAAATGTCATTATGTGCAAATAGTTAAAGTACAAAAGGGAAAATAAATAAACATAAATCTAGGTTGTATTTACAAAGGTGTTTGTTCTTTGTTAGTTGCTCTTTTCTTGTGGCAACAAGTCACACATCTTGTTGCTGTGATTGCACACTGGTATTTCACCCAATAGAGATGAGAGTTTAACAAAATTGGATTTGTTTTCAAATTCTTTGCGTGTCTGTGTAATCTGAGGGAAATATGTGACTATGGTCATACATTTGGCAGGAGGTCAGGAAGTACAACTCAGTTTCCACCTAATTTTGTGGGCAGTGTGCACATAGCCTGTCTTCTCTTGAGAGCCAGGTCTGCCTTCGGCTGCCATTCTCAATAGCAAGGCTATGCTCACTAAGTCTATACATAGTCAAAGATTTCCTTAATTTTGGGTCAGTCACAGTGGTCAGGTATTCTGCCACTGTGTACTCTCTGTTCAGGGCCAAATAGTCTTCTAGTTTGCTCTTTTTTTTGCGAACTCTTTCCAATGTGTCAAGTAATTCTCTCTTTGTTTTCTCATGATTTGGTTGGGTCTAATTGTGTTGCTGTCCTGGGGCTCTGTGGGGTCTTTTTGTGTTTGTGAACAAAGCCCCAGGACCAGCTTGCTCAGGGGTTCTTCGCCAGGTTAATTGCTCTATAGGTGAGGGCTTTGTTATGGAATGTTTGGAAATCGCTTCCTTTTAGGTGAGTGTAGAATTTAACGGCGCTTTTCTGGATTTGGATCATTAGCGGGTGATCGGCCTAATTCTTCTCTGAATGCATTATTTGGTGTTTTATGTTGTACACAGATGATATTTTTGCAGAATTCTGCATGCAGTCTCAATTTGGTGTTTGTTCCATTTTGTGAATTCTTGGTTGGTGATCGGATCCCAGACCTCACAACTATAATGGGCAATGGGTTCTATAACTGAAATTAAATTCAAGTATTTTTTAGCAAGATTGGTATATCAGATTTTATGTTCCTTTTGATGGCATAGAAGGCACTTATTGCCTTGTCTCTCAGATTGTTTACAGTTTTGTGGATGTTCCCTGTGGCGCTGATGTTTAGGCCAAGCTATGTATCGTTTTCTGTGTGCTCTAGAGAAACGGTTTCTAGATGGAATTTGTATTAATGGTCCTGGCAACTGGACCTTTTTTGGAACACCATTATTTTTATCTTACTGAGATTTACTGTCAGGGCCCAGGTCTGACAGAATCTGTGCAGAAGATCTAGGTGCTGCTGTAGGCCCTCCTTGGTTGGGGACAGAAGCATTAGATCATCAGCAAACAGTAGACATCAGATTTGATATAGTAAGGTAAGGCAGTGTGCTGCACTGTTCTAGTGCCCTCACCAATTCGTTAATGTATATGCTGAAGAGGGTGGGGCTTAAGCTGCATCCCTGTCTCACCCCTGGCAATGTGGAAAGAAATGTGTGTTTTTGCCAATTTTAACCTCGCACTTGTTGTTTGTGTATATTACTTTTATAATGTATGTTTTTCACCCAACACCACTTTCCAATCATTTGTATAGCAGACCCTCATGCCAAATTGAAATCAACAAAGCATGAGACTGCCTTTGTTTTGGTTTGTTTTTGTCAATTAGGGTGTGCAAGGTCAATACGTGGTCTGTCGAACGGTAATTTGGTAAAAAGCCCATTTGACATTTGCTCAGTACATTGTTTTCGCTGAGGAACTGTCTGCTGTTAATGCAGAGGATTTTCCCAGGGTTGCTGTTGACGCATATCCCACGGTAGTTATTGGGTCAAATTTATCTCCACTTTTGTGGATTGGGATGACGCTACCGTCCCATCTGACCAACAGATCATCAAGTTTGCGGACGACACAACAGTGGTAGGCTTGATTACCAACAACGACGAGACTGCCTACAGGGAGGAGGTGAGGGCCCTCGGAGTGTGGTGTCAGGAAAATAACCTCACACTCAACGTCAACAAAACTAAGGAGATGATTGTGGACATCAGGAAACAGCAGAGGGTACACCCCCCCCCCCCCCCCCCCCTATCCACATCGATGGAACAGTAGTGGAGAGGGTAGCAAGTTTTAAGTTCCTCGGCATACACATCACAGACAAACTGAATTGGTCCACTCACACTGACAGCGTCGTGAAGAAGGCGCAGCAGCGCCTCTTCAACCTCAGGGGGCTGAAGAAATTCGGCTTGTCACCAAAAGCACTCACAAACTTCTACAGATGCACAATCGAGAGCATCCTGGCGGGCTGTATCACCGCCTGGTACGGCAACTGCTCCGCCCTCAACCGTAAGGCTCTCCAGAGGGTAGTGAGGTCTGCACAACGCAAACCTACAACACCCGGTGTTACAGGAAGGCCATAAAGATCATCAAGGACATCAACCACCCGAGCCACTGCCTGTTCACCCCACTATCATCCAGAAGGCGAGGTCAGTACAGGTGCATCAAAGCTGGGACCGAGAGACTGAAAAACAGCTTCTATCTCAAGGCCATCAGACTGTTAAACAGCCACCACTAACATTGAGTGGCTGCTGCCAACACACTGTCATTGACACTGACCCAACTCCAGCCACTTTAATAATGGGAATTGATGGGAAATTATATCACTAGCCACTTTAAACAATGCTACCTTATATAATGTTACTTACCCTACATTATTCATCTCATATGCATACGTATATACTGTACTCTATATCATCGACTGCATCGTTATGTAATACATGTATCACTAGCCACTTTAACTATGCCACTTTGTTTACTTTGTCTACATACTCATCTCATATGTATATACTGTACTCGATACCATCTACTGTATGCTGCCCTGTACCATCACTCATTCATATATCCTTATGTACATATTCTTTATCCCCTTACACTGTGTATAAGACAGTAGTTTTGGAATTGTTAGTTAGATTACTTGTTGGTTATCACTGCATTGTCGGAACTAGAAGCACAAGCATTTCGCTACACTCGCATTAACATCTGCTAACCATGTGTATGTGACAAATACAATTTGATTTGATTTGAAAGCGCAGGGCGCCAAATTCAAACTACAGAATTATAAATATTTAACATTCTTGAAAATACACATGCAATATGTTAAAATAAATATTTAACATTCTTGAAAATACACATGTAATATGTTAAAATAAAGCTGAACTTCTTCTTAATCCAGCCATGATGTCATATTTTCAAAAAGGCTTTACGGTGAAAGCAAACCATGCGATTTATCTGATGACAGCACCCCATCAAACAAACACAGACAATCATATTTCATCCCGCCAGGCGCGACACAAAACTCAGAAATAACTATATAATCCATGCCTTTGAAGAGATTCTTCTGTTGGCACTCCAATATGTCCCATAAACATCACAAATGGTCCTTTTGTTCAATTCGTTCTGTCGTTATATCTCCAAAATGTCAATTTATTTGGCGCTTTTGATCCAGAAAAACACTGGTTCCAACTCGCGCAACATGACTACAAAATATCTAAGTTACCTGTAATCTTTGTCCAAACATTTAAAACAACTTTCCTAATACAACTTTAGGTATTTTAACGTAAATTATCGATAAAATTTAAGACTGGATAAACTGCGTTCATTAGCGGATAAAAACGAAGTTGAGCGAGCTTTCAGGTCGTGCGCCCCAACCACAACAGCACTCTAGACTCGACCCTCGTTCTGAACAGCCCTACTTCTTCATTTCTCAAAGGAAAAACATCAAGTTTCTAAAGACTGACATCCAGTGGAAGCGATAGGAACTGCATGCAAGTGTCTGAGAAATCTACATCCACATAGAAAACCCATTGACAACACTGTCACCTCAACAAAACAAAAAGATCCTGGGTGGTTTGTCCTCGGGGTTTCACCTGCCAAATAAGGTCTTATACTCACAGACATCATTCAAACAGTTTTAGAAACTTCAGTGTTTTCTATACAAATCTACTAATACTATGCATATCCTAGCAGTTTACTTTGGGCATGCTTTTCATCCGGACGTGAAAATACCACCCCCCTAGTTGATTCTAATATTTGTATTTGATCATGTATATGTTTTTGCTGTTTGTTCTTTGTTATACAAAATGATCGGAGAAGTGGTTTATCCATACAGCTCAGTTTTGGATTGATAACTCTTCGTGTTTAGAGTTTTCCAATTCTATGGATTCTTCAATTACATTGAGCAATTACATTTTTAGATTTGATAGAGAAGCTGAGAGGTCAAAACCTGTTTAGGTTTTCTACCTCCAAATGTATACCTTCACTATTACAGTGAAACATTTTGTCTAGGAAATTGTCTAGAAGGGATTGAATTTGTTTTTGCCAAATAGTTTTTTGGTAGATTTTCACACTACTTCCTTCCATCTATAGCATTTCTTAATATTATTAATTTCCATTTGCTTTGGTGCATCATGTTTCAGCATAGCTTTGTTCAAGGACTGATTTTTCTGTGATCTGAGACTCTGGGTTGAGGTCTGATAAAATAGTCTACGATACTACTGCGAAGAGATGAGCTATAGGTGTACCAACCATAATGTCCTCTCAAAGCCTACCATTGACTATGTAGATATCCAGCGTCCGACAGAGCTACAGGAGTTGTGACCCGTTTTTGCTGGTTATATTGTCGTAGTTGTCTAGGGAGGTACAGTGGGGCAAAAAAGTATTTAGTCAGCCACCAATTGTGCAAGTTCTCCCACTTTAAAAAGATGAGGCCTGTAATTTTCATCATAGGTACACTTCAACTATGACAGAAAATTGAGAAAATCCAGAAAATCACATTGTAGGATTTTTTATGAATTTATTTGCAAATTATGGTGGAAAATAAGTATTTGGTCAATAACAAAAGTTTATCTCAATACTTTGTTATATACCCTTTGTTGGCAATGACAGAGGTCAAACATTTTCTGTAAGTCTTCACAAGGTTTTCACACACTGTTGCTGGTATTTTGGCCCATTCCTCCTTGCAGATCTCCTCTAGAGCAGTGATGTTTTGGGGCTGTTGCTGGGCAACACGGACTTTCAACTCCCTCCAAAGATGTTCTATGGGGTTGAGATCTGGAGACTGGCTAGGCCACTCCAGGACCTTGAAATGCTTCTTACGAAGCCACTCCTTCATTGCCCGGGTGGTGTTTGGGATCATTGTCATGCTGAAAGACCCAGCCACGTTTCATCTTCAATGCCCTTGCTGATGGAAGGAGGTTTTCACTCAATCTCACGATACATGGTTCCATTCATTCTTTCCTCTACACGGATCAGTCGTCCTGGTCCCTTTGCAGAAGAACAGCCCCAAAGCATGATGTTTCCACTCCCATGCTTCACAGTAGGTATGGTGTTCTTTGGATGCAACCCAGCATTCTTTGTCCTCCAAACACGACGAGTTGAGTTTTTACCAAAAAGTTATATTTTGGTTTCATCTGACCATATGACATTCTCCCAATCTTCTTATGGATCATGCAAATGCTCTCTAGCAAACTTCAGACGGGCCTGGACATGTACTGGCTTAAGCAGGGGGACACGTCTGGAACTGCAGGATTTGAGTCCCTGGCGGCGTAGTGTGTTACTGATGGTAGTCTTTGTTACTTTGGTCCCAGCTCTCTGCAGGTCATTCACTAGGTCCCCCCGTGTGGTTCTGGGATTTTTGCTCACCATTCTTGAGGTCTTTTTGACCCCACGGGGTGAGATCTTGCGTGGAGCCCCAGATCGAGGGAGATTATCAGTGGTCTTGTATGCCTTTCCTAATAATTGCTCCCACAGTTGATTTCTTCAAACCAAGCTGCTTACCTATTGCAGATTCAGTCTTCCCAGCCTGGTGCAGGTCTACAATTTTGTTTCTGGTGTCCTTTGACAGCTCTTTGGTCTTGGCCATAGTGGAGTTTGGAGTGTGACTGTTTGAGGTTGTGGACAGGTGTCTTTTACACTGATAACAAGTTCAAACAGGTGCCATTAATACAGGTAACGAGTGGAGGACAGAGGAGCCTCTTAAAGAAGTTGTTACAGGTCTGTGAGAGCCAGAAATATTGCTTGTTTGTAGGTGACAAAATACGTATTTTCCACCATTATTTGCAAATAAATTCATAAAAAATCATACGTGATTTTCTGGATTTTTCACCCTCATTCTGTCATAGTTGAAGTGTACCTATGATGAAAATGACAGGCCTCATCTTTTTAAGTGGGAGAACTTGCACAATTGGTGGCTGACTAAATACTTTTTTTGCCCCACTGTATATGGGGGAGGGAATGCTGTCACCTCCAGGTAGGTGTTTGTCCCCCTGTGTGCTAAGGGTGTCAGGTTTTTGTCCATTTCTGGCATTTAGGTCACCACAGACTAGTACATGTCCCTGGGCCTGGAAATTGTTGATCTCCCCCTCTAGGATAGAGCAGCTGTCATTGTAAATGTATGGGGATTCTATTAGGGGGATATAGTAGTTTGCATCCTGTAGCTCCAACTCCAAAAAGTTCTGGGACACTGTGAAGTCCATGGAGAACAAGAACACCCTGGACCAAAACTGTTACAGACCTATATCCATCCTGCCCTGCCTATCTAAGGTCTTCGAAAGCCAAGTCAACAAACAGGTCACTGACCATCTCGAATCCCACCGTACCTTCTCCGCTGTGCAATCTGGTTTCCGAGCCGGTCACGGGTGCACCTCAGCCACACTCAAGGTACTAAACGATATCATAACCGCCATCGATAAAAGACAGTACTGTGCAGCCGTCTTCATTGACCTCGCCAAGGCTTTCGACTCTGTCAATCACCATATTCTTATCGGCAGACTCAACAGCCTCGGTTTTTCGGATGACTGCCTTGCCTGGTTCACCAATTACTTTGCAGACAGAGTTCAGTGTGTCAAATCGGAGGGCATGCTGTCCGGTCCTCTGGCAGTCTCTATGGGGGTGCCACAGGGTTCAATTCTCGGGCCGACTCTTTTCTCTGTGTATATCAATGATGTTGCTCTTGCTGCGGGCGATTCCCTGATCCACCTCTACGCAGACGACACCATTCTATATACTTTCGGCCCGTCATTGGACACTGTTGCTATCTAACCTCCAAACGAGCTTCAATGCCATACAGCACTCCTTCCGTGGCCTCCAACTGCTCTTAAACGTGAGTAAAACCAAATGCATGCTTTTAAACCGATCGCTGCCTGCACCCGCATGCCCGACTAGCATCACCACCCTGGATGGTTCCGACCTTGAATATGTGGACATCTATAAGTACCTAGGTGTCTGGCAGGACTGCAAACTCTCCTTCCAGACCCACATCAAACATCTCCAATCGAAAATCAAATCAAGAGTCGGCTTTCTATTCCGCAACAAAGCCTCCTTCACTCACGCTGCCAAGCTTACCCTAGTAAAACTGACTATCCTACCGATCCTCGACTTCGGCGATGTCATCTACAAAATGGCTTCCAACACTCTACTCAGCAAACTGGATGCAGTCTATCACAGTGCCATCCGTTTTGTCACTAAAGCACCTTATACCACCCACCACTGCGACTTGTATGCTCTAGTCGGCTGGCCCTCACTACATATTCGTCGCCAGACCCACTGGCTCCAGGTCATCTACAAGTCCATGCTAGGTAAAGGTCCGCCTTATCTCAGTTCACTGGTCACGATGGCAACACCCATCCGTAGCACGTGCTCTAGCAGGTGTATCTCACTGATCATCCCTAAAGCCAACACATCATTTGGCCGCCTTTCGTTCCAGTACTCTGCTGCCTGTGACTGGAATGAATTGCAAAAATCGCTGAAGTTGGAGACTTATCTCCCTCACCAACTTCAAACATCAGCTATCCGAGCAGCTAACCGATCGCTGCAGCTATACATAGTCTATAGGAAAATAGCCCACCCATTTTCACCTACCTCATTCCCATACTGTTTTTATACTGTATTTATTTATTTTTCTGCTCTTTTGCACACCAATATCTCTACCTGTACATGACCATCTGATCATTTATCACTCCAGTGTTAATCTGCAAAATTGTATTATTCGCCTACCTCCTCATGCCTTTTGCACACATTGTATATAGACTGCCCATTTTTTTCTACTGTGTTATTGACTTGTTAATTGTTTATTCCATGTGTAACTCTGTGTTGTCTGTTCACACTGCTATGCTTTATCTTGGCCAGGTCGCAGTTGCAAATGAGAACTTGTTCTCAACTAGCCTACCTGGTTAAATAAAGGTGAAATAAAAAAAATATAAAAAAAATATAGGTAGCACACAAGGACATTTTTTTCTCTCTGAGATCATTTCTAGCCAGATGTAAAATGTTCCTGTTTTGACTATTTTAATTTGAGTAGGTTATGTCTGCTCTATACCAAATGACCATACCCCATGAGTCTCTTCCCTGTTTCACACCTGGTAGTTTGGTGGATGGGATGCTGTGGTCTGGGTGTAGGTCCTCTTGGTGTCGGTTCTCTCAGTGCAGGTCCTTCGGGAGGGTGTCTCGCTGGTCTGGACAGGGTGTCCGTTGCTCATGTGTGTGATGCTGGGGCTATGGTTCGAGGGTGACATCCTTCAGGGTCCTGGCAAAAGTTGTGATTGCTGCCTTGTAGAGGTGGACCTGGTTGTAAAGGCTAGGGTGGAGTGGTGGCCCAGGTAGACATTAGCTTTTGAGGCACAGTCTCGCAAAATGCTTGCATTCACTCGCTGTATGGTGGCAGGGTGAATGTTTTTTCAAGGTAGCAGGGAGGAGATCACCACTTGTGTGTTGGGGAAAGTGGAAGAAGCTTTTTCAACCTTAATCTGTTCTGACAGCTCCAGGACAGCTCCAGGGCATGCCTAGTGTTCGGGCACCAGAGTTTAGCCACTTTTGGGGCGGCAGGGTAGACTAGTGGTTAGAGCGTTGGACTAGTAACCGGAAGGTTGCGAGTTCAAACCCCCGAGCTGACAAGGTACAAATCTGTCGTTCTGCCCCTGAACAGGCAGTTAACCCACTGTTCCCAGGCCGTCATTGAAAATAAGAATGTGTTCTTAACTGACTTGCCTGGTTAAATAAAGGTAAAATTAAATAAATACAAATTTGTGTTTGGGAAAAAGTTTGTGCTCCTCATTGACTCAAAATGGCAAATACATTCAAGAGGACAATCTCCAGCTTTGTGTTAGTGGATGTGTGGGGGTTTGTCAGCCTGGGGGCATCTATGCCACATCAATGCTCAAAATCACTATGTGTGTCATTGTATTTCCATTCTCCCTCAGAGGCTGCACTGACATCATCTGCTGTGTTCTCTTCATTGTCGTTATCCTTGGCTACATGGCGGTTGGGATTTTGGGTAAGATGGGCCTTCTACGCACATCCCACCTCTCACATTTTCTCTCACACACACATACTCATTCTGTATGTGTTGCTGTATTTTTTTCTCTCTCTCGCTCAGCCTCTTTCGCTCTTTCTCTAGTTTTTCTCTCACTATTAGATGACGTCTGATTCCTGGCATTCTCTCTTTATGACTCTTACATCCCTTTTGAAACTCAGGTGTCCTCGCCATAATGCCTTATGTAAATGTAGTATTTGCAGGCAGAACGCACAGTCCGGCCATGTTGGCTAAACAAAACAGTGACATAATCATCCCTTCCTGAATTCCACAGCTCGTCAAATCGCCACTCACAAGTGAGAACAGCACCTCCATTGTCGAGAGTGCGCTGGTAACATAAGCTTGTCATTGGTTCTATGATTTTCTGACTTTTCCCCTCTTCAAAGTCTATACCCTCACCTTTCTCTATAATTATAAGGTATCTCTATGGCCTTGATATTCTACTCCTTTTTGTCTTTCGGTCGAAAGGCCTCCCGCTCCTCTGACTCCCACCCAGAGTGGTTCCAAAGAGAAATTCCAAAGCAGAAGCTCACCCTCACCCACAACATCCATGACTTGTCATCAAACACATTCCAGCAGGCACTCACTCTACTTTTTATTGAGTCAATAGAGCTGCCTGATAAGGAGGTCATATGAATATATTGCCAATGTCAATAGCTTAGTATCTGATTAATGGGGAAGGATTTTGTGCATTGATTGGATATACAGTAGGCCTTTTATTGAAAGGAGGGGAGTAGTGATTTAGTATATAAAACCAAATGAAGTAGTTGATGTCAATGAGCTTTGTACTCTACCTTTCTAAAGTTTGGGGTCACTTATAAATGTCCTTGTTTTCATGAAAATATACATGAAATTAGTTGCAAAATGGATAGGGAATATATGTTGACAAAGTTATAAATAGTTATTTTTAATTTAAATAATAGTGTCCTTCAAACTTTGCTTTCGTCAAAGAATCTTCTATTTTCAGTAAATACAGCCCTGCAGACCTTTGGCATTCTAGTTGTCAATTTGTTGAGATAATCTGAATGGATTTCACCCAGTGTTTCCTGAAGCATCTCCCACAAGTTGGATTGGCTTGATGGGCACTTCTTTGCGTACCATACAGTCAAGCTGCTTCCACAACAGCTCAAAAGGGTTGAGATCCGGTGACTATGCTGGCCACTCCATTATAGACAAAATACCAGCTGACTGCTTCTTCCCTAAATAGTTATTGCATAGTTTGGAGCTGTGCTTTGGGTCATTGTTCTGTTGTAGGAAGAAATTGGCTCCAATTAAGCGCCGTCCACAGGGTATGGCATGGCATAGCAAAATGGACTGATAGCCTTCCTCCTTCAAGATCCCTTTTACCCTTTACAAATCTCCCACTTTACCACCACCAAAGTATGCCCAGACCATCACATTGCCTTTACCATGCTTGACAGATGGCGTCAAGCACTCCTCCAGCATCTTTTAAGTTTTTCTGCATCTCACGAATGTTCTTCTTTGCGATCCGAACACTTGAAACTTAGATTTGTCTGTCCATAACACTTTTTTCCAATCTTTCTTTGTCCAGTGTTTGTTCTTATGCCCATCTTTTTTATTGGCCAGTTTGAGATATGGCTTTTTCTTTGCAACTCAGCCTAGAAGACAGGCATCCCGGAGTCGCCTCTTCACTGTTGACGTTGATGTTTTAGTGTTTTGCGGGTACTATTTAATGAAGCTGCCAGTTGAGGACTTGTATGTTTTTCAAACTAGACACTAATGTACTTGTCCTCTTGCTCAGTTGTGCACTGGGTTCATCTTTCTATTCTAGTTAGAGTCAGTTTGCGCTGTTCTGTGAAGGGAGTAGTACACAGCGTTGTATGAGATCTTCAGTTTCTTGGCAATTTCTCGCATGGAATAGCCTTCATTTCTCAGAACAAGAATAGACTGATGATTTTCAGAAGAAAGGTCTTTGTTTCTGGCTATTTTGAGCCTGTAATTGAACCCACAAATGCTGATGCTCCAGATACTCAACTAGTCCAAAGAAGGCCAGTTTTGAATGTCAGTTTTCAGCTGCGCTAAAATAATTGCAAAAGGGTTTTCTAATTATCAATTAGTTTAATGGACAAAAAAAAGCTTTTCTTTCAAAAACAAGGACATTTCTAAGTGACCCCAAACTTTTGAACGGCAGTGTATGTTAATTTGGTTGCCTTTGACAAATGTATGGGTCATTTGCCCTTGTATTCTTTGACTGTGGTAAATGTATTGGGGTCCCTACCACTCTGCTTAGATATTGATGTTTTGTTTTTATATTTCCACCAGCCTGGCTTTATGGTGATCCCCGACATGTCCTCTACCCACGGAACTCTACTGGAATGTTCTGTGGCATCGGGCCCAATAAGTAAGGACCTCTCTGGGGTCCATGATGTGTTTGAACTTGAAATAATTTATGAACCAAGTATAATTTTATTCAGAAGTTTAGAAGAATTGAGGCTATGTAATGTGAATTTACTAATCATGCATTTTTGCCATAAATGCAATGGATAAAAGTGGAAAATCTGGCCAATCCAGTCAGACATGTCATCTGGGTTAATAATTCAGTCTTGGCAGGCCTCACTATACAGTATATTGAACTGTCATATTATATATTTCATTCACAATGCATAGTTAGGATTCTGTGAGTACAATACAAACTGTTACATTGTCCTTTCCCAGAGCTCAACCCAGTGTGTTCTACTTTGACATACTGAAATGTGTCACATCAATCAACATCATGGCCGCCACCCTTAATGGGTTACAGTGCCCCACCACACAGGTACATTAACATCACACCATAATGTTCTAGTTTCTAAGGCTAATAGTAATAAGGAAATCTGTGCACATCTGCAATGTCCCATTGTGTGTGTTCCTGGGTCAAATTGTATTTATATGTAATGTCTTCACCAACCCGTTCATACAAGTTCTCTTTATACATTTTTTATTTGTATGAGGCCTTTTCCTTATGGTCTCCTAATCCCAAAATGTCATGTGTATCTGCATATCTGGGACAGCCATCAGGTTTCAGTCACAATGTGAATACCTCTTCATTCCTCAACCTGCAGGTGTGTGTGGAAAAGTGCCCAGTTGTGTTCTGGGCTCTCAATCCTATTGCCTACTTACCGAATGCCAAGCCACAAGACTACTTCAACCAATCACTCTGCGTGCCATCCTTTGATCT
Source organism: Oncorhynchus gorbuscha (assembly GCF_021184085.1). NCBI lineage: Eukaryota > Metazoa > Chordata > Actinopteri > Salmoniformes > Salmonidae > Oncorhynchus > Oncorhynchus gorbuscha. Next base: position 26,008,602 of record NC_060196.1, read on the forward strand.
AGCAAGAACTACACTGGTAAGTCCCATCCATTTGCTTGGAGCTAACTCTGCTAATTACACTGCTGGGTGATTTATAAAAAGTCAGTCAATTAATTTTTTATTTAACTAGGCAAGTCAGTTAAGAACCAATTCTTATTTTCAATGACTGTCTAGGAACAGTGGGTTAACTGCCTGTTCAGGGGCAGAACGACAGATTTGTACCTTGTCAGCTCGGGGATTTGAACTTGCAACCTTCCGGTTAATAGTCCAACGCTCTAACCACCCTGCCGCCCCAAAACATCACAACACAGTTGAAAAATATTTCAAATATAAATCAGGGTTAGGGTCACCTGAAATGCATTTCAATTAACAGGTGTGCCTTGTTAATTTGTGGAATTTTTTTCCTTCTTAATGCGTTTGAGCCAATCAGTTGTGTTGTGACAAGGAAGGGGTGGTATACAGAAGATAGCCCTATTTTGTAGAAGACCAAGTCCATATTATGGTAAGAACAGCTCAAATGAGCAAAGAGAAACAACAGTCCATCATTACTTTAAGACATGAAGGTCAGTCAATACGGAAAATTTCAAGAACTTTGAAAGTTTCTTCAAGTGCAGTCACAAAAACCATCAAGCAATATGATGAAACTGGCTCTCATGAGCACCACCACTGGAAAAGAAGACCCAAAGTTACTTCTGCTGCAGAAGATAAGTGCATTAGAGTTACCAGCCTCAGAAATTGCAGCCAAAATAAATGCTTCAGAGTTCAAGTAACAGACACATCTTAATATCAACTGTTCAGCGGAGACTGTGTGAGGCCTTCATGGTTGAATTGCTGCAAAGAAACCACTACTAAATAACACCAATAAGAGGAAGAGACTTGCTTGGACATGAAACATGAGCAATGGACATTAGTGGTGGAAATCCGTCCTTTGGTCTGATGAGTCCAAATTTGAGAAGTTTGGTTACAAAAGCTGTCTTTGTGAGACGCAGAGTAGGTGACCGGATGATCTCCGCATGTGTGGTTCCTACCGTCAAGCATGGAGGAGTGTGATGGTGTGGGGGTGCTTTGCTGGTGACAGTCAGTGATTTATTTAGAATTTGAGGCGCACTAAACCAGCATGGCATACCACAGCATTTTGCAGTAATATGCCATCCCATCTGGTTTGCGCTTAGTCCCACCATCATTTGTTTTTCAACAGGACAATGACCCAAAACACACCAAGACTGGGTAAGGGCTATTTGACCAAGGAGAGTGATGGTGCTGCATCAGATGGCCTGGCCTCCACAATCACCTGACCTCAACCCAATTGAGATGGTTTGGGATGAGTTGGATTGCAGAGTGAAGGAAAAGCAGCCAACAAGTGCTCAGCATATGTTGGAACTCCTTCAAGACTGTTGGAAAAGCATTCCTCATGAAGCTGGTTGAGTGAATGCAGTGCTGAGAATGCAATGCTGAGAGTGTGCAATGCTGTCATCAAGGCAAAGGGGTGGCTACTTTGAACAATATAAATTATAAAATATATTTCAAATGTTTAACACTTTATTTTGGTTACTACATGATTCCATGTGTGTTTTCAGTGTTTTGATGTCTATACTATTATTCTACAATGTAAAAAATAGTAAAAAATAAAAACCTTTTGACTTTTGACTGATACTGTGTGTGTGTGTGTGTGTGTGTGTGTGTGTGTGTGTGTGTGTGTGTGTGTGTGTGTGTGTGTGTGTGTGTGTGTGTGTGTGTGTGTGTGTGCATACATACACACACACACATACACACAAACATACACACATACACACATACATACACATACATACACACATACACACATACATACATACATACATACATACATACATACATACATACATACATACATACATACATACATACATACATACATACATACATACATACATACATACATACATACATACATACATACATACATACATACATACATTTTTACATTTACATTTAAGTCATTTAGCAGACGCTCTTATCCAGAGCGACTTACAAATTGGTGCATTCACCTTATGACATCCAGTGGGACAGTCACTTAACAATAGTGCATCTAAAACTTAGGGGGGGTGGGGTGAGAGGGATTACTTAACCTATCCTAGGTATTCCATACATACATGCATACATACATACATACATGCATACATAAATACATAAATACATAAATACATAAATACATGCATACATTACATAACATACATACATACACCTGTGTATATCGGAGATTGGAAATTATGCAGACAATTAGATTGATGGAAACAATCTATCTGCAATATTAAAGCTGATCTGCCTCATTAATTTGTTTTAATAAATACATTTTAAAAAGTTCCGTCCTGTAACTTCAGAGGTTTGTAAATTCAATTTTTTTTTCAAATACTTTCATTGATCATGGTTTTCAGTGACTCCTCAAAGCCTTTGGACTGTCTTTTGGAAATCGATTTAACTGGAGGGTTTTCTTAGTTGTTTTTTTTACTCTGAATAGACAAAATTAGTAGTTTAACCTTCTTTTTTTTACCACAGAAAGTTAAGGAAATTGTGGATCAAGAGCTGTGTCCGTTCTTTTACACTCCTACTATCTCTGGTGAGTGACCCCTGCTTTTTTCATATTCACTTTCATAATTACATACAGTGCATTCGGAAAGTTTTCAGTCCCATTGACTTTTTCCACATTTTGTTATGTTACAGCCTTATTCTAAAATGGATTAAATAAAATAAACATCATAAATTTACACACAATAACCCATGGTGACAAAGCAAAAACAGGTTTTTAGAAATGTTTGCAAATGTATTAAAAATATAAAACAGATGCCTAATTGACGTAAGTATTCAGACCCATTGCTTTGACACTCAAAATTGAGCTCAGGTGCATCCTGTTCCCAATGATCATCCTTGATGTTTCTACAACTTGATTAGAGTACACCTGTGGTAAATTCAATTGATAGGACATGATTTGGAAAGGCACACACCTGTCTATATAAGGTCCCACAGTTGACTGTGCATGTCAGAGCATATATCAAGCCATAAGGTCAAAGGAATTGTCCATAGAGCTCCGAGACAGGATTGTGTCAAGGCAAAGATTTGGGGAAGGGTACCAAAACATTTCTGCAGCATTGTAGGTCCCCAAGGACACAGTGGCCTCCATCATTCTTAAATGGAAGAAGTTTGAAACCAGCAAGACTCTTCCTAGAGCTTGCTGCCCAGCCAAACTGAGCAGTTGGGGGAGGAGGGCCTTGGTAGTGTTGGGGAATAATCAGAATTGGTTGGTAACATAGGTAAGATGTTTTATATTCATCATATGTTTGTAAGTTACTTCTCATGTTATTTTTCATGTTATTTTTGTATAATACTGTGGCGGGGTTGCAGTATCTTCTATGTCAAGACTAAGTTGCTTGGGCCGGAGAGGGGGGAGAGGTCAAGCGTGTATCTCTTGGCTCCACAATGTCTGTGTGCCAGTCAGTGTGTCTCTGTGATCTTGTCAAGATAGGATGGATTTGATATATGGCTGTTGATATGGAGGATTTGTTTATGGTTCTGAGTTTGAGAAAAGAACATAGTTTAGGAGACAAAGCTGAACGATAAATTATGCCTATGCTGTCTGGATATGTGTGTCTCTGTTTTGAAAGGATCTCAGTTGCAATGTGTAAGGGACTCTCAGAGAATTCATTGATAGACACTGAATTGATCTGAGAGTCACAGGGTTGTGATAGAGCTCATATAATTAAAGATGGACTTTGTGATAACGAACTCTGACTTGTGTGTGGTTTGCTCTCATGATTTGGTAAATAGAGGAAATTTCCACGACAGTAGTCACCCAGAAAGAGCTCCAGAGTTCCTCTGTGGAGATGGAAGAACCTTTCAGAAGGACAACCATCTCTGCAGCCCTCCACCAATAAGGCCTTTATGGTAGAGTGGCCAGATGGAATCCACTAGTCAGCGTCAGGGACTGGGAGACTAGTCAGGATCGAGGGAAAGATGAACGGAGCAAAGTACAGAGAGATCCTTGATTAAAACCTGCTCCATAGTACTCAGGCCTAAGCCTGTGCGAAGGTTCACCTTCCAACAGGACAACAACCCTAAGCACACACCCAAGACCACGCAGGAGTGGCATCGGGACAAGTCTCTGAATGTCCTTGAGTGGCCAGCTAGAGCCCGGACTTAAACCCTGATCACATCTCTGGAGTAGAAGTTGACCGATTAATCGGAGGGGCCGATTTCAAGTCTTCATAACACTCGGATATCGGTATTTTTGGGTGCCGATTTGCCTTATTATTATTATTTATTTATTTATTTTATATATTTTTTTTACACCTTTTATTTTATCTTTATTTATCAAGGCAAGTCCATTAAGAACACATTCTTATTTTCAATGACGGCCTAGGAACTGCCTCGTTCAGGGGCAGAAAGACAGATTTTTTTTATCTTGTCGTGGGATCCAAACTTGCAACCTTACAGTTAATTAGTCCAACGCAATAACGACCTGCTTCTCTCTCGTTGCACTCCACAAGGAGACTGCCTGTTACGCAAATGCAGTAAGCCAAGGTAAGTTGCTAGCTAGCATTAAACTTGTCTTATGAAAAACAATTAATCATAATCACTAGTTAACTACACATGGTTGATGATATTACTAGATATTATCTAGCGTGTCCTGTTGCATATAATCTGACTGAGCATACAAGTATCTTGACTGAGAGGTGGTAGGCAAAAGCAGGCGCGTAAACATAAATTTAAACACCACTTTCGTGCGTTTTGCCAGCAGCTCTTCGTTGTGCGCCAAGCATTGCGCTGTATATGACTTCAAGCCTATCAAGCTTTTCAAACTTAATTCGCTCTGAGCCTTGGTGGTTGTTTCCCTTGCTCTGCATGGGTAACGCTGCTTCGATGTGGTGGCTGATGTTGTTGTGTTGCTGGTTCGAGCCCAGGGAGGAGCGAGGAGAGGGATGGAAGCTATACAGTTACACTGGCAATACTAAAGAGCCTATAAGAACATCCAATAGTCAAAGGTTAATGAAATACAAATGGTATAGAGGGAAATAGTCCTATAATAACTACAACCTAAAACGTCTTACCTGGGAATATTGAAGACTCATGTTAAAAGGAACCACCAGCTTTCATATGTTCTCATGTTCTGAGCAAGGAATGTTAGCTTTCTTACATAGCACATATTGCACTTTTACGTTCTTCTCCAACACTTTGTTTTTGCATTATTTAAACCAAATTGAACATGTTTCATTATCTACTTGAGGCTAAATTGATTTTATTGATGTATTATATTAAGTTAAAATAAGTGTTCATTCAGTATTGTTGTAATTGTCATTATTACAAATGCATATCTTTTTTTTAATCGGCTTGTTTAATCAATATCGGCTTTTTTGGTCCTCCAATAATCTGTATCGCCGTTGAAAAGTCATAATCGGTCGACCTCTACTCTGGAGAGATGTGAAAATAGCTGTGCACCGACGCGCCTCATTCGACCAGACAGAGCTTGAGAGGATCTGCAGAGAAGAATGGGAGAAACTCTCCAAATTCAGGTGTGCCAAGCATGTAGCATCATACCCAAGAAGACTCAAGGCTGTAATCGCTGCCAAAGGCGCTTTAACAAAGTACTGAGTAAAGCGTTTGAATACTTATGTAAATGTCATATTTCAGTTTTAGATTATTTTATGAATTTGCTAACATTTCTAAAAACCTGTTTGTTTGTTTTTTCATTATGGGGTATTGTGTGTAGATTGAAGGGGGGGAACAATTTAATCCATTTTAGAAAAAGGCTTTAACAGAATGTGGAAAAAGTCAACGTGTCTGAATATTGTCCGAATGCACTGTATCGAGAAGTCGTTACATATAAACATTTGAAAATAATTGTTTTCTTTTTATGGTTTCCTTTAGTGCTGGGAAGATGCCTACCTGATGTTACCGCTCTGAAAAATATTCCTAATGACTTTGCCAATACGTGGGGCTTGCCATCAAGCATCAATGATACAGTCAATGGCATCAGGAACGCAAAAGGGTAGGGGGTGTTTCTGTGTGTGTGTCAAAAGTTTAGATACACCTACTCCATTCAAGATTTTTTTTTAAACATCACAGCACAGTAAAAATATATGGCAAATATAAATCAGGGTTCGGGGAAAATATTAAAGGGAAATATATTTTAATTAGATTTACAGTACAAGTCAAGTTTGGACAAAGCTACTATCAATGGTTTTTCAATGGTTTTATTTGTATTATTTTCTACATTGTAGAATAGTAGTAAATACATCAAAACTATGAAATAACACATATAGAATCATGTAGTAACCAAAAAGGTGTTAAACAAATCAAATATATTTAACATTTGAGATTCTTCAAAGTAGCCACCCTTTGCCTTGATGACAGCATGGCACACTCTTGGCATTATCTCAACCAGCTTCATGAGGAATGCTTTTCCAACAGTCTTGAAAGAGATCCCACATATGCTGAGCACTTGTTGGCTGCTTTCCCTTCACTCTGCGGTCCAACTCATCCGAAATCATCTCAGTTGGGTTGAGGTCAGGTGATTGTGAAGGCCAGGTCATCTGATGCAGCACTCCATCACATCACTTTCCTTGGTCAAATAGTCCTTACACAGCTTGGTGGTGTGTTGGGTTATTGTCTTGTTGAAAAGCAAATGCTAGTCCCACGAAGTGCAAACCAGATGGGATGGTGTATCGCTGCAGAATGCTGTGGTAGCCATGCTGGTTAAGTGTGCCTTAAATTCTAAGTGAATTACCAGCAAAGCATCATCACCTCCATGCTTCACGGTGGGAACCACACATGCGGCGATCATCTGGTCACCTACTCTGTGTCTCACAAAGATACGGCAGTTGGAACCAAACATCTCCAATTTGGACTCCAGACTAAGGACAGATTTCCACCAGTCTAGTGTCTATTGCTCGTGTTTCTTGTCCCAAGCAAGTCTCTTCTTATTGGTGTCCTTTAGTAGTGGTTTCTTTGCAGCAATTCAACCATCAAGGCCTCACAGTCTTTGAACAGTTGATGTTGAGATGTGTCTGTTACTTGAACTCTGAATTTATTTGGGCTGCAATCTGAGGTGCAGTTTACTCAAATGCACTTATCCTCTGCAGCAGAGTTAACTCTGGGTCTTCCTTTCCAGTGGCGGTCCTCGTGAGAGCCAGTTTCATCATAGCGCGTGATGGTTTTTCAATCTTAAATCAAAGTTTATTTGTCACGTGCGCCGAATACAACCGGTGTAGACCTTACAGTGAAATGCTTACTTACAGGCTCTAACCAATAGTGCGGAGCGGAGAAAAGTGTGTGTGTGTGTGTGTGTGTGTGTGTGTGTGTGTGTGTGTGTAGGTAAGTAAAGAAATAAAACAACAGTAAAAAGGAATTTGAAAATAAGAGTAGCAAGGCTATATTCAGACACTGGTTAGTCAGGCTTATCGAGGTAGTATGTACATGTGGGTATGGTTAAAGTGACTATGCATATATGATGAACAGAGAGTAGCAGTAACGTAAAAAGAGGGGTTGGTGGGTGGTGGGACACAATGCCGATAGCCCGGTTAGCCAATGTGCGGGAGCACTACTGGTTGTTCGGGCCAATTGAGGTAGTATGTACATGAATGTATAGTTAAAGGGTCTATGACAATTTTCAGGGCCTTCCTCTGACACCGCCTGGTGTTGAGGTCCTGGATGGCAGGCAGCTTAGCCCCAGTGATGTACTGGGCTGTACGCACTGCCCTATGAAATGCCTTGCGGTCAGATGCCGAGCAATTGCCGTACCAGGCAGTGATGCCAAATCTTTTTAGTTTCCTGAGGAGGAATGGGCTTTGTCATGCCCTCTTCACGACTGTCTTGGTGTGTTTGGACCAATCTAGTTTGTTGTTGATGTGGACACCAAGGAATTTGAAGCTCTCAACCTGCTCCACTACAGCCCAGTCGATGAGAATGTGGACGTGCTCGGTACGCCTTTTCCTGTAGTCCGCAATCATCTCCTTAGTCTTGGTTACGTTGAGGGATAGGTTGTTATTCTGGCACCACCCGGCCAGGTCTCTGACCACCTCCCTATAGGCTGTCTTGTCGTTGTCAGTGATCAGGCCTACCACTGTTGTCGTCAGCAAACTTAATGATGATGTTGGAGTCATGCCTGAACATGCAGTCGTGGGTGAACAGGGAGTATAGGAGGGGACTGCGCATGCACCCCTGGGGAGCTCCAGTGTTGAGGATCAGCGTGGCAGATGTGTTGCTACCTACCCTCACCACCTGGCCGTGGCCCGTCAGGAAGTCCAGGATCCAGTTGCAGATGGAGGTGTTTAGTCCCAGGTTCCTTAGCTTAGTGATGAGCTTTGAGGGTACTATGGTGTTGAACGCTGAGCTGTAGTCAATGAATAGCATTCTCACATAGGTGTTCCTTTTGTCCAGGTGGGAAAGGGCAGTGTAGAGTGCAATAGAGATTGCATCATCTGTGGATCTGTTTGGGCGGTATGCAAATTGGAGTGGGTCTAGGGTTTCTGGGATAATGGTGTTGATGTGAGCCATTACCAGCCTTTCAAAGCACTTCATGACTACGGACGTGAGTGCCACAGGTCTGTAGTCATTTAGGAAGGTTGCCTTTGTTCTTGGGCACAGGAACTATGGTGGTCTGCTTGAAGCATGTTGGTATTACAGACTCAATCAGGTACATGTTGAACATGTCAGTGAAGACACCTGCCAGTTGGTCAGCATATGCCCGGAGCACACGTTCTGGTAATCCATCTGGCTCCGTAGCCTTGTGAATGTTGACCTGTTTAAAGGTCTTACTCACGTCTGCTACGGAGAGCGTGATCACACAGTCGTCCGGAACAGCTGATGGTCTCATGCATGCCTCAGTGTTGCTTGCCTCGAAGCGAGCATAGAAGTGATTTAGCTCGTCTGGTAGGCTCGTGTCACTGGGCAGCTCGCGGCTGTTCTTCCCTTTGTAGTCTGTAATAGTTTGCAAGCCCTGCCACATCCGACGAGCGTCGGAGCCGGTGTAGTATGACTCAATCTTAGACCTGTATTGACGCTTTGCCTGTTTGATGGTTCGTCGCAGGGCGTAGCGGGATTTCTTGTAAGCTTCCGGGTTAGAGTCCCGCACCTTGAAAGCGGCAGCTCTACTCTTTAGCGCAGTGCGAATGTTGCCTGTAATCAATGGCTTCTGGTTGGGGTATGTACGTACAGTGACTGTGGGGACGACGTCGTCAATGCACTTATTGATAAAGCCAGTGACTGATGTGGTGTATTCCTCAATGTCATCGGAAGAATCACCGAACATGTTCCAGTCTGTGATAGCAAAACAGTCCTGTAGTTTAGCATCTGCTTTATCTGACCATTTTTTTATAGACAGAGTCATTGGTGCTTCCTGCTTTAATTTGGGCTTGTAAGCAGGAATCAGGAGGATAGAGTTGTGCTCTGATTTACCAAATGGAGGGCGACGGAGAGCTCTGTACGCATCTCTGTGTGGAATACAGGTGATCTAGAATTTTTTTCCCTCTGGTTGCACATTTAACATGTTGATAGAGATTTGGTAGAACTGATTTAAGTTCTCTGGCCACTAGACCTTAAGGAGCGCCGCCTCTGGGTGAGTGGTTTCCTGTTTGCTTATTTCCATATCCATCTGGCTGAGTGTGGTCTTAGTGCCGGCATCTGTCTGTGGTGGTAAATAAACAGCCACGAAAAGTATAGCTGAGAACTCTCTAGGCAAGTAGTGTGGCCAGCAATTTATCATAATATACTCAGGTGAGCAAAATAAATTTCAGGTGAGCAAAATCTAGAGACTTAGATTTCGTGGACCAGCTGTTGTGACTGCACTTGAAGAAACGTTCAAAGTTCTTGAATTTTTCCAGATTGACTGACCTTCATGTCTTAAGGTAACAGTGGACCGTCATTTCTCTTTGCTTATTTGAGCTGTTCTTGCCATAATTTGGACTTGGTCTTCTACCAAATAGGGCTATCTTCTGTATACCACCCCTACCTTGTCACAACACAACTGATTGGCTCAAATGCATTAAGGAAAGAAATTCCACAAAATAACTTTTAACAAGGCACACCTGTTAACACTTTTTTTGGTTACTACTTGATACAGTGTGTTATTTCATAATTTTGATGTCTGTAGTATTATTCTACAATGTAGAAAATAGTCTAAATAAAGAAAAACCCTTGAGTAGGTGTCAAACGTTTGACTGGTACTGTATATACAGTGCCTTCAGAAAGTCTTCAGACCATTTTACTTTTTCCACATATTGCTATGTTACAGCCGTAATCGAAAATGGATTAAAAAACAACATTCTCAGCAACCTACACACACTACCCCATAATGGCAAAGCGAAAAGTTTGTTTTCCAAATTTATTTAAAAAAATACAGAACAGATACCTTATTTACTGCACTTGAAGAAACTTAGCTCAGGTGCATCCTATTTCTATTGATCATGTTTCTATAACTTGATTGGAGTCCACCTGTGGTAAATTAAATTAATTGAACACGATTTGGAAAGGCACACAACTGTCAATATAAGTTTCCACAGTTGACTGTGCATGTCAGAGCAAAAACCAAGCCATGAGGTTGAAGGAATTTTCTGTAGAACTCCGAGACAGGATTGTGTCGGGGCAAAGATCTGGGGATGGGTACTAAAAAAATGTCTGCAGCATTGAAGGTCCTCAATAACACAGTTGCTTCGATCATTCTTAAGTATGAGAAGTTAGGAACCACGAAGACTCTTCCTAAGGCTGGTCGCCCTGGCAAACTGAGCAGAAGGGCCTTGGTCAGGGAGGTGACCAAGAGCCCGATGGCCACTCTGAAAGAGCTCCAGAGTTCCTCTGTGGAGATGGTTGTAATTCTGGAAGGTTCTCCCATCTCTGCAGCACCCTACCAATCAGGCCTTTATAGTAGAGTGGCCAGACGGAATCCACTCCTCAGTAAAAAGCACATGACTGCCTGCTTGGAGTTTTCCAAAAGGCACCTAAAAGACTCTCAGACCATGAGAAACAAGATTTCTCTTGTCTGATGTAACCAAGATTGAACTTTTTAGCCTGAATGCCAAGCGTCACATCTAGAGGAAACCTGGCACCATCCCTACGGTGAAGCATGGTGGTGGCAACATCATGCTGTGGGGATGTTTTTCAGTGGCAGGGAGACAAGTCAGGCTTGAGGTAAAGATGAACGGAGCAAAGTACAGAGATATCCTTTATGAAAACCTGCTCCAGAGCGCTCACGACCTCAGACTGGGACGAAGGTTCAGCTTCCAACATAACAACCCAAAGCACACAGCCAAGACAATGTAGGAGTGGCTTCGGGACAAGTACTCAACAAAGTACTGAGTAAAGGGTCTGAATACTTATGTAAATGTGATATTTCAGTTTTTGTAGATATAAATGAGTAAAAAATTCTAAACCTGTTTGTGCTTTGTAATTACGGGTATGTCCAGACCTGAGTGGTCATTTGTTAAATGTAATAAACTAGGAATAAGACTACTAGATAACTAGGCTTAGACTTTTATGTTCATCCTTTGACACATAAACAGGTGTAATAGTTAGGATTTTATACACAAACTCAAGCAACTGTCAGTGAGCTGTTGTACAACCTCTCAAATTATTCCTCAATGTGCTGTAGTAATCAATACACTTACTGCTACTGAATACCAGCAGTCAAAGAAAGCTTCTAATGTTACCCTCTCTTTCTATTGAGCTCTGTAAATGCCACCAATTCAGGAATGTACTATTACAATGTACTTCACATTTCTTTCTTTGTATCTCCTTCTCTATTTCTAAATAGTCTCTGCTTTTATCTTAATTTATCCTGTAGTACTCTTTGTTTTGTTTCAAGGACATTGTCAGTAATTACTAGCATTAACATGTCTTTTCCCTGTGTGTCTTGTAGTGACATAGTAAACAGCTTCAATGCCAAGGAGATTGGAGTGAGAATCTTTGAGGACTTTGCATCGTCATGGCAGTGGATCATAGCGTGAGTTCATTTTCACCTCTCATCAGACCACCCCCTACTGCCAGTTACTTGTCAATGCACAATTTCCAGTGTGCTGTGGTATTAGATGAGGAGAAACCAGAAGTTTGCATGGTCGCGCTCTTTCATGTTACACTTAATTTATTTAACTTATTAAATATGAGAGGGCTTCTTTCTGCAGCAAACATTGATAAGAAATTAAATGCTTATTAGGGCTGGGACGATATCAGTATTACTTCAAGGAAACAAAACACGAAGCGGATTTCATTTTAGGAAACTGCCCTAATGTTGGAAACAAACATCATGTTATCATCTAGTCAGATTTTATATATTTTTCAAGCTACAGCAAACAATATTTTACATACAACCGGTTTTTAAAGGACCGACGAGCTTGGGCTTGCTTCGTGTTTTCATTTTTGCCAAGAAAAAAAATATTGCGATACTGGTATCGTCACAGCCCTAATGCTTAAGTGCTTATAAAACTGGACAAACCTGTAGGTGTCAAAGTATGTGTTTCACCTGTATCAGACCCATATCTTTATATACATGGCTTTGACATGTATATCCGGTGGCTTGATACATATTTACAAATCATATTTACAAGTCAATTATGTTATAATCCTTCATCTGTGACACCGGCCTTATATTTTAATAATGACCAGAAATGTCTTTTGAATTTTTGTTCTCCTCCACCTCCTTTTAACTTTATTCTCTCTCCGCTCTTCCAATCCACTCTCTTACCCTGCTGTGTTCCTCTCTTCTCCTCCGTCAGTGCACTGGTCATAGCCATGGTGGTCAGTTTTCTGTTCCTCCTTCTGTTGCGGTTTATTGCCCCTGTTATGGTCTGGGTCCTTATATTTGGAGTGTTGGCAGTAGGTGCCTATGGTAAGTCCATTGATAATAACAGGTGTGGTAATAATATGTATACTAGCATGTATGTCGTGTACTCTCTAGAGTAGGTCTAAACACACATGACCAAAAGTATGTGGACACATGCTCTTTGAAAATCTCATTCCAAAATCATGGGCATTAATGTGGAGTTGGTCCCCCCCTTTGCTGCCAAAACAGCCTCCCCTCTTCTGGGAAGGCTTTCCACTAGAAGTTGGAACATTAATGCAGGAACTTACTTCCATTCACCTACAACAGCATTAGTGAGGTCAGGCACTGATGTTGGGCAATTAGGCCTGGCTCGCAGTCGGTGTTGCGATTCATCCCAAAGGTGTTGAGGTCATGGCTCTGTGCAGGCCAGTCAAGTTCTTCCACACCGATCTCGACAAGCCATTTCTGTATGGACCTTGCTTTGTGCATGGGACATTGTCATGCTGAAATAGGAAAAGACGTTCCCTAAACTGTTGCCACGAAGTTGGAAGAACAGAATGTCATTGAATGCTCTAGCGTTAAGATTTCCCTTCACTGGAACTAAGGGGCCTAACCGGAACCATGAATAACAGACCCAGACTATTATTCCTTCTCCACTAAACTTTACAGTTGGCACTATGTATTGGGGCAGGTAGCGTTCTCCAGGCATCTGCCAAACCCAGATTCGTCCGTCGGGCCGCCAGATGGTATAGTGTGATCTATCACTCCAGAGTCCAATGGCGGCGAGCTTTACACCACTCCAGCCTACGCTTGGCATTGCACATGGTGATCTTAGGTTTGTGTGCGGCTACTCGGCTGTGGAAACCCATTTCATAAATCTCCCGTCAAACAGTTCTTGTGCTGATGTTGCTTCCAGAGGCAGTTTGGAACTCGGTAGTGAGTGTTACAACTGAGGACAGACTATTTTTGCGTGCTATGCACTTCAGCACGCGGCGGTCTCGTTCTGTGAGCTTGTGTGGACTACCACTTCGCGGCTGAGCCGTCGTTGGTCCTCGAAAGGCCATTTTATTGCCAATGTTTGTCTATGGAGACTGCATGGCTGTGCTCAATTTTATACACCTGTCAGCAATGAATGGGGCTAAAAAACTGAATCCACTAATATGATGCTGTGTCATCATAATTTTGTAGATATAGTGTATGTAGTTCACATTGGTTTAAGAACATGGACTTTTCAGGGTGGTTAAAGCATATTTTTTTTTCTCCCTCGCACTCTGCCTGACTATCTGTAGGCATATATCACTGCTGGTGGGAGTACGACAACTACAGAAAGTCGGCTGTCTCCATCACTGACATAGGCTTCACCACCGACTTCAAGGTCTACCTTCACGTCAAGGAGACCTGGCTGGCCTTCTGTGAGTCTGATATTACACATGCTCATTTTATGTCTCTGTTTTCTTCTGTACATAGACTGACAGACATTCTTTTCTGATGACAACTTTGTACCATTGTTGACCCATCTACTTCCACCCTACATCTTTCTCTCTTTATCGCTCAGTGATAATCCTGTCTGTGGTAGAAGGCATTCTTCTCCTGACCTTGATCTTTCTGCGGACCAGAATCCTCATCGCCATCGCTCTCATCCAGGAGTCCAGCAAGTGAGTCATGTTAGATATATGAGCCAGGATTACACATACTGGCCCATACTTACACACACACACACACACACAACCATGTATTGTGACAAATATTCCTACAATATTGCGATACAACCTAACTTTTCAGCACACGTCCTGTAACTGTCGTTCTCTTTCACAGGGCTGTCAGTCACATGATGTCTACGCTGTTCTACCCTCTCATCACCTTTGTTCTCTTGGTGGTGTGTGTGGCCTATTGGGGCATCACTGCTCTGTATCCTCTCACAGTCATTTAAATATTTGTGGGTATTTACACTGCCTCAGTCTTATGACAAAAGGTCTGTTTTGTATCTGTTTTCCACATCTACAAACTCCACCGTATATTTAACCCACTTAACAGAGGTTGTTTAGGTATCTGGCCACTTCAGGTATTCCAGTGTACAAAGTGGTGGCTCTCAACTCTACTCAGGATAACTGTGGTCAAATCAGCGGCAATGAGACCTGTGACCCACAGGTAAGTGTCCCTGATTAACTTTGACCCCATAGAGATACATGCAGAAAGCCCAACTCAGAAATACACAGAAAATGTGTCTACTTAGTTCAGCCATCTACTTAAAAGGGAGAAGAGAAAAGTTTGACCCCTTTCCATCTCTCCATTCATATCTCATCCTTTCATCTCTCCCCCTTATCTTTCCCTCAGACATTCTGCAACTCTACAGACTACTCGTGGTGCCGATCGGCGCGCTGCATCTTCATCAAGTACAACAACGAGGGCCTGCTGCAGAGAAACCTGTTCAACCTACAGATCTACAACGTGGTGGCCTTCCTGTGGTGCGTCAACTTTGTCATCGCCATGGGCCAGTGCAGCCTGGCCGGGGCCTTCGCCTCCTACTACTGGTCCTTAAACAAGCCCTCGGACATCCCCACCTTCCCGCTGTCCCAGGCCTTCATCCGCACAATACGGTAAGGGAGTAGACCAACGCTTCAACAGTAGGGGTGTGGTGGTGCCTTTCCTTGCCTGGCCACTAGAGTGTCCACAGACCATATACTGAGTGTACAAACATTAGAAACACCTTCATAATATTGAGTTGCACCCCCTTTTGCCCTCAGAACAGCCTCACTTTGTCAGTGCATGGACTCTACAACCTGTCAGTGTTCCACAGGGATGCTGGCCCATGTTAACTCCAATGCTCCAAGTTGGCTGGATGTCCTTTTGGGTGGTGGACCATTTTTGATACACACGGGAAACTGTTGATCGTTGCAGTTCTTTTTTATTTAACCTTTATTTAATTAGGCAAGTCCGTTAAGAACAAATTGTTATTTACAATGATGGCCTACTGGGGAACAATGGGTTAACTGCCTTGTTCAGGGGCAGAACGACAGATTTTTACCTTGTCATCTCAGGGATTCGATCCAGCAACCTTTCGGTTACTGGCCCAACGCTCTAACCACTTTTTGACACACTCAAACCGGTGTGCCTGGCACCTACTACCATACCGCGTTCAAAGGCATTTAAATATTTTGTCTTCCACATTCACACTCTGTACAGAGGACGTACACAATCCATGTTTCAAGGCTTACAAATGCTTATTTAACCTGTCTCCTCCACTTCATCTACACTGATTTGAAGTGGATTTAACAAGTGACATCAATAAGGGATATTGATGAAGCTTTTACCTGGATTCACCTGGTCAGTCTGTCATGGAAAGAACAGGTGTTCCTTATATTTTGTACACTCTGTAATCTGAGCCAGAATCAAATGTTGTATTTTGCTTTCCATTTCCAATTAACTCAATCTCTCCCCCTATGTCTTTTTCTTTCTTGTGTCTCTTAGATACCATGTTGGCTCCCTGGCATTTGGTGCTCTGATCCTCACCCTCATCCAGATAATCCGGATCATCCTGGAGTACCTGGACCACAAGACCAGAGGTAAGGCTGGAGGCCGCCTTGGACTTCCCTTAAACTGTTATTATCCGATTCAAACATGTAATCAATCTATTATGTATGTATGTATGTATGTGTCTCTTTCTCTCTAGCGGCTCAAAACCCCTGTTCTCGGTTCCTCATGTGCTGTCTGAAGTGTTGCTTCTGGTGTTTGGAGAAGTTCATAAAGTTCCTCAATAGAAACGCCTACATCATGGTCAGTCTCCACTATGTCACCATAACATCATCACTAATACCTGTTAACTCCAAGTCCCTGTCAGTCAATCTTGCTCCCTCAGTTCCCCAGTGTAGAATATTTCTGGTAGGCTATGTGTCTAATACACACTCCTCTTTTTTTCCCACAGATTGCCGTATATGGAAAAAACTTCTGTGTCTCCGCTAAAAACGCATTCATGCTTCTAATGAGGAACATTGTCAGGTACAGTATGTGTTCTAGTAATGGTTGGTATGCCTGTAGGAAGGTGTAGGCATGTTTTTTCCCTCTTACATAAGAACATTTTGCATGGATTTGATTGACTGCTGTGGAACCAAAGCTGAGTGGTGGGGACGTGTTTTCCTGACTGTGCATCTCCACTCAGGGTGGTGGTGCTAGATAAAGTGACGGACCTGCTGCTGTTCTTTGGGAAGATGCTAGTGGTGGGAGGAGTAGGTAAGAGGACAACATCATTATTGTGTTATCATTATTGTGTTATCATTGGTGGTAGTTCTGAATGAATGGGAGCTCCTTTGGTGCATTTTACAGTCCAGAAGTGATTGAATAACCGGTCTAAATTAATCTAATATTTAACCAATCCTCCTCTACTCTACTCTTCTCAGGTGTCCTGGCCTTCTTTTTCTTCTCTGGCAGAATAAGACTACCAGGCAGCAATTTCCATACTGAAATGCTCAACTATTACTGGATGCCCATTATTGTAAGTGACAGTCATATATACAGGTAATTAAATGTGTGTTAGAGAAAGAAATTGACAGTGGTGTGTATGTCTTTGTGGTAACAGGTGGTTGTGGTGGGAGCATACCTCATTGCTCATGGATTCTTCAGTGTGTACAGCATGTGTGTGGACACACTTTTCCTCTGCTTCTGTGAGTAGAGCACCTCCAGCAACAAATATTACTATCAAATACTGAACACTCACGCATTACATTGTTACATATCTTGCTTCATTGCACAACATTTTTTTCCCCAACATGCCTGTTGATTTTCTCTCCCTTTCTCACAGTGGAGGACTTGGAGCGACATGATGGAACGATGCAGAAGCCATATTACATGTCCAAGAACCTGATGAAAATCCTCAATAAAAAGAACAGGGGACCTAAAAATGTCAAAGGAAAAGATTGATGAAGTAGTGCCTTTAGACAAATTAGAACCAGTTACTTTCAATATCCTAGAAACATCCTATAAATGACATGTTTTTCCTTTCAGATCTTTCAGCCTTCTCTCCTTCTGTTTCCCCCCTTCTGACATGTCAAAGTTGACCCATAATGGATCACTTTTTTGCACTTTCAACTTGAGATAACATGTGTCCACGCTTATAAGTGTGATTAAGATATTTTCTTAAATTCCAGCTACTGCTAACAATTTTAATTTACCAAAACTAGGGCTTTTTATTACTCTAACCAAAACCAAATGTTTATTCTCTCCCAGTGCTTATTTGTATTTTTAAAAATATACCTTTTTCTCAAGTGAGCAAATTATTTATTAGATACAGAAATCGCCGCCATAACTGTTTTAAATACTTTTTTTAATGATCCTCAGTATTCTGTATATTGTTTCAGTTTAAGGTCTTTTTTTTTGTTATGTGATATTGTAGATATTTTATTTTTATCTAACTATTACAATTTCTTTCCCCATGCTGACATCACTCCTGTATATTGCCTTGCTCTACAGGAATATACCTCTGGTTTATTTCACACATGAGCTTGAATCAGTGGTGCATGTGACCTTCTGAAATGTTCTGAAACTCTTGACACTTGCAGGCTGCAGCCCCTTGTACATGGGAGCTGAAGACACAGCTCTCTTTAGCAGAACTAATAGTAAGTAAAGTATGAGGTGTCTCAATGTGATCTGAGCATTTCCTATTATTCTGTACGTAAATCTGAGACACTCAATTTAGTGAATGGTATGTGTTTATTTGTGGCTCGCTTACATCCAATTAGTATATGTTGCAAAATGTACAATATGTTACGAATTCCAATTTGCTGGTGCTAATGTTTAGGTGGCTAATGCTAACGTCACTTATCTCTAGTGGATAAGGTTGGGTTAAAGGGTTAGCTAACATCCTAATTAGCTAAAATGTTACTTGTCCGTGATGAGATTCGAACACGCAACCTTTGGTTTGCTAGACGTTCACGCTATACGCCCACCCACCCTATTTTTTGCCTTAAGTAACCTTCTGTCTTATGTAACCATAACAAATGTAATATATCATACTAATTTAAGTGTCCCGGATGTAAGTTTACTATATTACGTCTAGTCTGAGACCAGTCTGGCCCCCTATTTCTCTTGTTAAGTATAGACTGAATTTGATCCAGGGTCCAGAGTGAGCACATCCATCCATTTGGCTGCATGCACTCAACACAGAGTACTTTCAGTTGTCAAGTATCAATGTTCATTTACCTCACATACTGTACTACCCAATATGTCATAATCTCACTACATTCCTCAACCTCTTGTCTCCTGAGACCCAGAGAGGAAATGCATGTGGGAGTCAGCAATCATGTGATCTACTAAAGGAGAGACTAATCACGTGATCATTCAACAGTCCAGTACAAGAGCAAGTGCCTCTACTGTTGATCCAAATTCTAGTAGCATTACATTGCTATAATGCTACTAGAACAGTTTGGGGGTAAACAACCTGTGAAACCATATGATCATCTCGACTGCAATCATATTACTAGATGGGCTACACCTGATCCAGCTAATTTAGGTTACAATGAAGCTGATTAATTATTTTATTCTTGACATGGATCTAGTGTTCTTTGTGGTTGAATGAATCCCATCTCTGCCTCACCCATTGCCTTTAACAATTCGGCATATTTGGACATTTCATAAACAGACCACACCGGCCACATTAAATGTATTAAACAACTATTTATTCAGACAGAGCTTTGGAAATTGTTTTCCTGCTGTGACCATTTGGTTTTGCACAATGTCTCACTGTCTTGCACAAGACTCAATACAAATGTAATTTCATTTTTTTTTTTTTTTGGTCAAAAATAAACTCCTAATACAAATGCTTAGCTTGATCAGACAGTGATATGCAAGAAATGACAACCTGTACCCCCCCCCTTACCCCTTTTGTGCCCTTCCTTTCCTCAACCCCTTGCATGGCTGGTGTTGTTTAGTAAGGTGCTACAGAGTTCTTGGACACTTGATCTGGAGCCCATTTCATATACTTCACAGGAGTTTATCATAATTAAATGGGTAGGGTGAAATGGAAGTTAGTTTACTTTTCATACACTGCTCACTCATGTCTGGTTGGCTCATGTGCATCATATGCAATAGATTGTACCATTCAGTGAGCGTTGTACAAAAGAGTAACTTGTCTTTCACTAGTGGAAGAGGGGGACGCCGCCACATGTCAGGTTGCCTGGTTAAACCCGAGGTCTCTCACATTTGTCTCAATCCCATGGCTGGTCGTTCAGAAAAAGGAAAAAACAGCATTTACAATATTCATATATACAAATGTATACACAGACCGATACAAACACAACCAAGAGAAACACTCATTGCAATAGAAATATGATAATAGTCCATGTCACATTGGGAACAGTTCATGTTTCTCACCGCATGTTATTTTCTTGGCTGCAGATAATGACAAATACTCATTCTGACTGAGTCAAAAAGGCTCTGGCAAACACTGTATTGACTTCTGCACCTGGGCCGGGTTCAGTAGGCACAAAGCGGAAAGTCTGAATTTGTCCAAAAAACACGTTGCAAAATGTTTTTTTTAATGAACGTGACCCTGATGTCATCTTTTCCTGTGCAGCACAGTGCCCAGCAACAAAAACCCCAGGGCCAGTTTTTCAGAACATTTAATCCAGATTGAATGATCCTGTGTGTTCAGCTCATTTTGCTTTGTAGATTTAAATGTTACAAACTATTTGCTCATATGTGGCTAATTCTCCACAAAGCACAACTGTACACAATACAATACTGCCCACTCCAGCCTTCCATACACTATCCTTATGACTCTATACAATAGTTTTAGTCTTAACCTATGTGATAAAGAACTCTTAAATCGTATGATTATATCCACTATACAGTTCATTTGGAAAATATTCAGACCCCTTCCCCTTTTCCATATTTTTATTCTAAAATGGATAATTACATTTTCCTCATCTACACACAATTACCCATGACAAAGTAAAAACAGGTTTAGAAATTTTGGCAACTGTACTCAATAAAACCAAAAAACGTATTCAAACCCTTTGCTATGAGACTCAAATCATTGATCATCCTTTGTTTCTACAACTTGATTGGAGTCCACCTGTGGTAAATTCAATTGATTGGACATGATTTATTTGGAAAGGCACATCTGTCTATATAAAAAGGTCCCACAGTTGACAGTACATGTCAGAGCAAAAACAAAGTCAGGAGGTTGAAGGAACTGTCCGTGGAGCGCCGAAACAACAGGATTGTGTCGAGGCACAGATCTGGTGAAGAGTACCAAAGCATGTCTGCAGCATTGAAGGTCCTCAAGAACACAGTGGCCTTCATTCTTAAATGGAAGAAGTTTGGAACCACCAAGACTCTTCCTAGAGCTTGTGGCCAAACTAAGCAATCGGCGAGAAGGGCCTTGGTCAGGGAGGAGACCAAGAACCTGATGGTCACCGACAGAGCTCCCGAGTTCCTCTGTGCAGATGGTTGTCCTTCTGGAAGGGTCTCCCATCCCTGCAGCACTCAACCAATCAGGCCTTTATGGTAGAGTGGCCAGACGGAAGCCACTCCTCAGAAAGTCACAGGACAGCCTGTTTGGAGTTTGCCAAAAAGGCACCTCAGAACGACCATGAGAAACAAGATTCTCTGGTCTGATGAAACCAAGATTGAACTCTTTGGCCTGAATGACAAGCGACATGTCTGGAGGAAACCTTGCACCATCCCTACGGTGAAGCATGGTGGTGGCAGCATCATGCTGTGGTAATATTTTTCAGCATCAGGGACTGAGATACTAGTCAGGATCGAGGGAAAGATGAACAGAGCAAAGTACAGAGATCCTTGATGAAAACCTGCTCCAGAGTGCTCAGGACCTCAGACTGGGGCAAAGGATCACCTTACAACAGGACAACAACCCTAAGCACAAAGCCAAGACAATGCAGGACTGGCTTTGGGACAAGTCTCAATGTCCTTGAGTGGCCCAGCCAGAGCCCTGACTTGAGCCTGATTGAGCAATTCTGGAGACCAGAAAATAGCTGTGCAGCGATGCGCCCCATCCAACCTGGATCTTGAGAGGATCTGCAGAGAAGGTACCCCAAATACAGGTGTGCCAAGCTTGTAGCGTCATACCCAATAACACTCGAAGTATCCCTTTAATATGATGGACAAAACACAAGAGGTGTCAAATATTCCATGGTGCTTCAACAAACTACTGAGTAAAGGGTCTGAATACTTATGTAAATGTAATACTTTCTTTAATAAATTTTCAAACATTTCTAAAATGTTTTTGCTTTGTCATTATGGGGTAATGTGTGTACAGTCGTGGCCAAAACTTTTGAGAATGACATTAATTTTCAGTCTGCATGATGGTAATTTGCATATCCTCCAGAATGTTATGAAGAGTGATCAAATGAATTGCAATGCAAATTAACAGCATCCCCAAAAACTTTTCCACTGCATTTCAGCCCTGCCACAAAAGGACCAGCTGACATCATGTCAGCGATTCTCTCGTTAACACAGGTGTGAGTGTTGACGAGGACAAGGCTGGAGATCACTTTGTCATGCTGATTGAGTTTGAATAACAGACTGGAAGCTTCAAAGGGAAGGTGGTGCTTGGAATCATCAGGCAGGTGTGAGTGCATCTGCACGCACAGTGAGGCGAAGACTTTTGGAGGATGGCCTGGTGTCAAGAAGGGCAGTAAAAGCAGCCACTTCTCTCCAGGGAAAACATCAGGGACAGACTGATATTCTGCAAAAGGTACAGGGATTGGACTGCTGAGGACTGGGGTAAAGTAATTTTCTCTGATGAATCCCCTTTACGATTTTTTTTGGGGCATCCTGAAAAAAGCTTGTCAGGAGAAAACAAGGTGAGCGCTACCATCTGTCCTGTGTTATGCCAACAGTAAAACATCCTGAGACCATTCATGTGTGGGGTTGCTTCTCAGCCAAGGGAGTGGGCTCACTCACAATTTTGCCTAAGAACACAGCCATGAATAAAGAATGGTACCATCCCATCCTCGGAGAGCAATTTCTCCCAACCGTCCAGGAACAGTTTAGTGAAGAACAATGCCTTTTCCAGCATGATGGAGCACCTTGTCATAATGCAAAAGTGATAACTAAGTGGCTCGGGAACAAAACATACAATATTTTGGGCCCATGGTCAGGAAACTCCCCAGACCTTAATCCCATTGAGAACTTGTGGTCAATCATCAAGAGGCGGGTGGACAAACAAAACCCCACAAATTCTGACAAATTCCATGCATTGATTATGCAAGAATGGGCTGCCATCAGTCAGGATGTGGCCCAGAAGTTAATTGACAGCATGCCAGGGCGGATTTCAGAGGTTTGGAGAAGAAGGGTCAACACTGCAAATATTGACTCTTTGCATCAACTTCATATAATTGTCAAAAGCCTTTGACACTTATGAAATGCTTGTAATTATACTTCAGTATTCAATAGTAACATCTGACAAAAAATATCTAAAGACACTGAAGAAGTAAACTTTGAAAATTAATAATTGTGTCATTCTCAAAACTTTTGGCCACTACTGTAGATTGAGAAAAATAATTGAATATTTTAGAACAAGGCTAACAAATTGTGGAAAAGGTGAAGGGGCCTGAATACACTGTAGCTCTAATCCACATTATTAGGTATGTCTTCTCTATATGACTTCACAGTGCAATGGCAGTTTGTTAAGATTATGTATAAAGTTGTTAGTGTATCCATCTGTACACTAGTCTAAAGAATATTCATAAATTCGGTTCGTAAATCTACGGACAAATTATTAAATCGGTTAAATTGTAAACAGGAATATCCAAATACATTTTCCCCAAATTGTACTTGACGGTGATACGTTACTCTTTGGCTTGGAAAAAAAGTGGTTATAGTGATTAAAGAAAAACATTGATGTTATCAGGTAAATCCCATTCTCACCCTCCCTTACAACTCAAACAAGCTCTAATATTTGGGGAATTAAACCTGAAATTCCTTCAAGGGGCAAAAACAAGTAATTCCATTTTGTCTAAACAGTTCTACGTTAACCACATGTTACATAGGTTTTGTGGTGCAGTAAAATTACTTAGATCATCCCCTAATTTACTATTAAATCATTCCAATAATTTAATTTTGACTATCCACCAGTCCCATCCCTAAAAAAAAGGTCAGCCAGCCCCCACCCCTGTGTGTGTGTGTGTGCATTTATGTACAAATTCCACAGAAAGAGGGCGATAGTGTCTTCGTTTTACTCACCCTCACCCATCATCCACCACCAGAGTGGTGTCTGTGTACTCTCCCTATCCAAGTGAGTCTCATAAATCATTTGGATACACAAATCTTTGACTGGTTTGTGTTTCCTGAACTAGATATCTCTTGCTAAGAGAACTGCCAGTCATCCCACCACCACCCATCTATAGTCTAAAGCAGAGGTGTCAAATATTTCATGGAGGGCCTGGTGTCTTTGGGTTTTTGTTTTTTCCTTTAAATAAAGACCTAGACAGCAGGTGTGGGGAGTTATTTCCTAATTAGTGACCTTAATCCATCAATCAAGTATAAAGGAAGAGCATAAACCCACAGACACTCAGCCACTATTGAGTAAGTGGGTAATTTCTGGTGTTTTGACGTGTGTATGAGTGTGAGCACCTTTCCTTTCCCTCCCTCTCCCTTACACGCTCAGCAGCCAGAAGAAGAAGAATATGGCCACGAACAGGAAGAGAGAGTCCTGCCAGTTGTTGCCATTGCCTTGGTGATCGGCTGCATATGCGTCTGGGGGAACAATGATAACATTGCAATGACTAGTCAACAGCTAAGGAATAAATGGATGGATGGTTGTGTGTGTGTGTACCTGCTCTGTGGTAGGGGTCATTGGTGTTGAAGACTGTGGTGAAGAAGCCGAAAGGGAAAGCACCGATCCCAAAGGACATGTGGAAGCCATTGTCCCCGAACCCCTGGAAGGGCTGCAAGAAGAGGACAGAAAGGAATAGTGGTCTCTCATTACAAATAGAGTAAACACAGAAAATAACCATGTAATAAACATATTAAAAGGATACTTCGGGATTTTGGCAATGAGGCCCTGTATCTATTTCCCCAGAGTCCGATGAACTCGTGGATACCATTTTTATGTCTCTTTGTCCAGTATGAAGGACGTTAGAGGTAGTTTTGGAAGCCAATGCTATCTAGCGTCAGCGCAATGACTGGAAGTCTCTGAGTATCTACTAGAATGATAAAATACAGAAGTATCCCTTTAAACATCAATTAAAATCTAAGCGATGAAGAGGAAAGGAAGACTCACCCCTCTGCTCTCTGGCTCTGTTCTCTGTCCCGGAGGACGAGGCGGGGTTTTCAACCTGGAGAACGAAACACCAGTTAACCAATGCAGTTTCTCAGTGTCACACATTCACAAATAATGACACACAGACAAAAAACACAGTGTACCTGGGGTCCTCTTGGCTGGAGCTCCCTCTGCCGTAGAGGGGGATGACTTTCTCTCTGCTGATGCCTGCTTTACACACAGGACACTGCTGTTGGCTGGGTCGCGTCTCCAACCACTGACACAGACCGAGGAGGGAGAGAAAGAGATCATATGACAGGTGAGACAGAAGCCATACCGTACCGTCTGTTCAATTCCGTCAGTCTATTGGCTTGCACTGACTTACTGCAACGTGCCACACACAGGGTAGATCTATGTGCTGTTCTGTGTTATGTAGAAGGATGAGTCAATATACTGTAGTAGAATGATTTGGTTTTTTTAAAACTAATTGGGGGAGAAAACCCCACACATTATACCATGCACTTTCTGTGTCGGTAATATAAGAGAGTTGTGCAATATAGCACAGAGTCAAATACAAACAGCTGGGAACACAAGGCACTGAAGTAGTGTTGACACTATTCTAACAGAGTTAGCGCAGTAACTAATGAACGAAAAACATTGATTCTCAAAGGAGAAGGATACGCAATACTATGCATGGTGAAATGTACGTTACAGCTAGTGCTATAATCTAAAGCACCTCAAAGACAAAAAGGGGGTTCACATAAAACACTGGTGTAATGAATGGGAGCTTGAGAACATTATCAACTTTAAGCTGCACTGAGTCAACTGACTGACCAAGGTGGTCTCAGGTCATGTCATCGGACTGGGAGCTGGTTTCAACCAGTAGAAAAAGTGTAGCCTAATATTTACCACCACTGTGAAACTAAAGACAACACGTTTAAAATGGCATACTTACTTGATGAAGGCAGGGCCAGCTGTGAAAGAGAGAAGGAGAAAGATTAGTGTGGGTATTATGAATGGCGTCACCTAGAAACATGGTGACATTTGGAGTAACCTCCTAGCGGCCTACTTCATCGAGTCTGAATTGATACACAGAGATTCTCAATTGCATACTCCTCGCATCCTCGCCTCCTTCTCAAAACCCATTGGATGAGAAAGCTGAGGTCCCACCCCTCTGACCTTCTCCAATGGGTTTTCAGAAGGTGGTGAGGAGAGAAGACATAAGGAGTATGCAATTGAAACTCTCCCATAGGCCTAGTTAGTGTGCTAGATTTTGGAATCCATATTCACCTTATTTTCCAGTAGGCCCCCCCACCTACAGGATGCATCTGGTTACCCTGTTCTGACCTTAACGATGTGAGTGATTAAAATCATCCGGGCTCCCCATCGCTAATGTTAATTAGCTCCATTGGTCATCGCTCGTTAGCACAGGTCTCACCTCGCTGCTGGCCAGATTAATGCATTGTGGATGAGAAGGGTGGTACATGTACAGTAACACAGTCGCTCTGGATAAGAGCGTCTGCTAAATGACTTAAATGTAAATGTAAACACGGCACAGGTGTGGCATATCATGTGCACCTTGTGCTGGGGAAAATAAAAGGCCTCTCTAAAATGTGCAGTTATGTCACACAACGCCACAGATGTCTCAAGTTGAGGGAGCGTGCAATTGGCATGTAAGACTGTCCACCAGAGTTGTTGTCAGAGAATCAAATGTTCAACTCTCTACCATAAATTGCCTCCAACATTATTTTAAAGAATTTGGAGGTACGTCCAACCGGTCTCACAACCACAGACCACGTGTAACCACGTGTAACCACGCCAGCCCAGGACCTCCACTTCCGGCTTCTTCACCTGCAGGATCGTCTGAGACTAGTCAACCCGACAGCTGATGAAATTGAGGAGTATTTCTGGCTGGAATAAAGCCCTTTTGTGGGGAAAAACTCATTCTGATTGGCTGGGCTAGGCTCCCCAGTTGGTGGGCCTATGTCCTCCCAGAAACACCCACGGCAGCATAATGAATTTATTTAAATCGACTGATTTCCTTATATGAACTAACTCAGTAAAATCATTGAAATTGTTGCGTTTATATTTTGTTCAGTATACATAAAATATCTAGTTATATTTTTCAGTTCAGTAATATATGTGTTCCATCAAGTCTCATTGATCATCTGAACTGGAGTTTTTTCTGTCGAGGACAGTCTATTCTTACTCCTCTATAGTGACAGTGCCTCTGACACCAATCCCACTCTTAACCCCGGAGATGTAACTGAACTCCACACGAATGAGTCAATGCATGCATGTTTACATTACAAACAATGCAACTGTAGCCAACAACTTTGCAGAAACTTGGAAGGTCAACGCCTGCCGTTTGTAATACATGATTCAGGTGGCAAAATTGGGAAAATCTAAAGCAGTGATGACACGTGCTTAGTAAAAATCAGTGATTTTTTAGTGTGAGTCACCAAAGTTATCCATTGCGCAGTGTCTAATAGCTATTAATACACCCAACGCAGAAACTCAAACACTGACTTGAGTTCCATGCAGCAACCAGGTGTGTACCAGAGAGGCATTCACTGTTACATTGCAAACGTCAGATTGATACAATGTTGGTGTAGCACAGGTGAAGCTGGAATGGGACATGAATCAAATTCCATAAGAATGATTTTGGCAAGATGCTGATGGCTAAGCAACTTCCAATAATGGACTAAAGAAGCCTAACGTTACTCCTTATAGACCAATGACGTTACATATTCTGTTTAGCGGCGAATTGGTAGCCTGGGTACTAGTCTCTTTAGCTAATCCACTCCGTGTACTCCATGTCATGTGCCCATGGCAAGGAGTGGAACGTAAGATAAAGAGACTGGCCCTCAGAACAGCGAATAAGTTCTGGAAGCCAAAACAGCTAAATACTCCATCTAAAAGTGAATCGATTCTCAATTGCGGTAATGTTCTAGAAACATAAACCACTCTAATTTCATATCACCAAAAAAACATCAAATGTAACAAACTGTACATTGAATTAATATTAATAAAATGTGCGAACATTTTTGTAAAGGCATGAGGTGATGAGCATACACCATTGTCAAATCAACTTTATTTCGATGGGTTGGCTAATGTATGAAGCTCAGCCAACCAACAACACTCATTCATGATTAACGTTCGCTATTAACTAGACCTCAAAGTTAGCCATCTTGCTTTCTAGCTAGCTAACATTTAACTATATAAAAATAAGCCTTGTGTATGCATTTGTCATCGAAGTATGGGTGTGAACCAACAAACCACCAGCTTGTTATCGTAGAGAAACTGGCTAGCTGGAATTTGTTAGAAAAAATAAACAAGGCAATGCCAGATGGATGACTAGGTATGTAAGCAAGCTGCTAGCAGCATACAACATTCCCTACTCGACGATTGATCAAAAGGATCCCCGCCTCGTACCAGAACAAGTGCCCGCACAAACTGATGACAGCGTCCCTTGCTGTGTCCAAACAAATGTTGCATTCGAATGTGGCCCGATCTGGCTTGCGTTCTGTCTCTCCGCCGCTTCCTCCCGGGCCATCGCGCTCGTTGCTGTTCTCACCATCCGGGAACCCTCCTCTGCTTGCAGGCCCGCCGTCACTCGAGGACCAGGGATCCGCGGCCGCCATAATTGCTTACTGAAAAAGTAATAACTCCGCCAGACGAGAGCGAGCTTCGAGATTTCACTGTACCTGTGCACCACCCCGCCCGTTTCCGTAAAAAAGAAACAACTGGGAGGAGTTTAAAGGTCCTGATCAGTCATTCGGATTCCCATGTAAAATAGACGTTTGTGACTGAAATATCACCTATAATATTGTGGGGGGATAAAAATGCTAAAAATATAAGCAAACGTTATTTTTCTCCCGTGTCTAACTACCAGAAAGTTTTAAAAACAGGCTGAGTGGGTGAGTTGGCTTGTATTGATAACTGGCAACCCTATGAAACGCCTATGTGAATGATGCAGTGAGCAGTGTTGCATTAATACACAAAGCAAATCACACAACATTGCAAATCTCCCATTTGGCATGTCTCTTGTGATGCGATTCACAGAAGTGCTGACTGATGTGTTGACATACCAACTGCATTATTGTAATAAACGACCCCCTTTCCCGTTTGGTCCTTGCTGGTTGAAGACCTAGCTAGCCAGACACATTTTTATTTTATTTAACTAGGCAAGTCAGTTAAGAACAATTTCTTATTTACAATGACGGTCTACACAGGCCAAACTCGGACGACGCTGGGCCAATTGTGCCGCCCTGTGGGACTCCCATTCACGGTCGGATGTGATGCAGCATGGATTCGAACAAGGTACTGCAGTGACGCCTCTTGGGAGCCCCTAGAAAGGAGAAATATATCAGTATCTTTGCCATAGATGAATAGTGTAAACGTTTTATTATATTTGCCGACACCCTACATCCATTTTTTTGCAAACACACCTTCTCCGATGTTTCAAGGTTTCATAGCAGTACTTATTAAAATTAAGTAAGAGAATATCATCATGTTACCATTGGTGTATTAAAATGAGAGTTAGGGTGATGTCACCCTTTACTCTTAAAAATGTATCCAAATGTTTAACATGGAGATGTAACAGTATAATTGTAAACTGTCCCCTCACCCATACCCGGGCGCGAACCAGGGACCTTCTGCACACATCAACAACAGTCACCCTCGAAGCATCGTTACCCATCGCTCCACAAAAGCCGCGGCCCTTGCAGAGCAAGGGGAACTACTACTTCAAGGTCTCAGAGCAAGTGACGTAACCGATTGAAACGCTATTTAGCGCACACCGCTAACTAAGCTAGCCGTTTCACATCCGTTACACTCACCCCCCTTTTGACCTTCCTCCTTTTCCCGCAGCAACCAATAATCCGGGTCAACAGCATCAATGTAACAGTATAATTTTAAACTGTCCCCTCGCCCATACCTGGGCACGAACCAGGGACCTTCTGCACACATCAACAACAGTCACCCTCTAAGCATCGTTACCCATCACTCCACAAAAGCCGCGGCCCTTGCAGAGCAAGGGGAACTACTACTTCAAGGTCTCAGAGCAAGTGACGTAACCGATTGAAACGCTATTTAGCGCACACCGCTAACTAAGCTAGCCATTTCACATCTGTTACAGAGAGGACCAGTAACTTTATGATCAAACTTTTAAAATGTAGAAGCAACAGTATTTTTCATACTTTGATCATCATACTTTAATCTGGTTTCGTCCAAATATCATCCAATTTCATGAAAAACATGATTTTCACTGTTCATGACCTTTAAAGTTTGTGACTAGATGGACTAGCCTACAGCTACAGACGAGATCTACAGTTTAACTACCACTAGAGTTGTACTTAATGTTTTGAAGCCAGAGGACAAGTCTGAGTCTTGTGCATCTTTCTCGAGCTTTGACTTTTCGGCCTGAAAATCACTGACGTCATGATTTGACCTCGTTTTTTTTTCGAGATCTCAGTTGTCTTGAAAGCACCAACTAGCCCAGGTACTTCCCACACAATTGCGGGACCTCAGTACTTGAGAAGCGGGAGACAGACACTGGCGCGTTTGAGTGGTAAGGAGAAAGTAGCCGACTGTAGACGAAAGTCGGGGGAAGTAGCCTACATATGCACCGACAGTAAGTCGGACAACTTCATTTGTTTTGTTTTGGTACAGTCCACATGTAGCTTTGTTTTGGTCACAGGTCCAGGAATGGCTGAAGAATTGCAATATTTACCTGCAGTTAACGCTGCAGATAGCACTACTGGGCGATCTAAAAAAGTCAGTCAATCGATCAATAATATAATAATTAGAATAGAAAGGTTCAGAACTTTTGTGAAACAGCACAGCACAGTTTAAAAATATATGGCAAATAGAAATCCAATATGGATGGTGTTAACAGGTGAAGGTTGGGACTAATAACAACAAGATAACTCATATAAAACATTCTGTGCCCGTAATACGTATATAGGTTAAGAACATTTTTGAAAGAGCACTGTTTGAAAGATATAGCAAATAGAAATCAAACCGGAGGGACATCATACCTGTATGGGAGAGGTTGAGGGTGGAGGAAGGACAAGACTTAAAAACAAACAAAATAAAACTATTGTAAAATAGACTGTGTTCATAAAATGTATATAGCATGTATAAACTGGAAATACAGGCCTAAGCGTTGTTGTTCACTAGTTTGCTCCAATTGGGGGTAGGTGTGGTAGGGTAATAAAGGAAATATATATATATTTTTTAAAGATATGTATGTATGTATATATAGATATATTTATATTTGCAAAAAAATATATGGGGGATTGGAAGTGATGCAGACAATTACATTGATGGAAGCTACAATCTATCTGCAATATTAAAGCAATGGGTGTTTTCTGTTAAGAGAATGTGCTTCTTGTTAAAAGATTAAATAGCACTAAAGGGAGTAAGCAAAGACACTATGTGTAATCCTGGGATTAAGTGTATTTATTTGTATAATTCTATAATGGCCTATAGTTATCTGTACTTAATCCTAGAATGGCCCGTAGTAATATTATAGTCCGATAATGGCATGTAGCAATCTTAGAATTGCCTATAGTAATCTGTACTTATTATTTTCTGGAAATAATGTATAGGTGCGCCATCAATATAATTGATCCAAGGAACTAGGAAGGTGAAACCCCGCCTAGAGGAAATAACTTTGATTTGGAAACAATGGTGGTGTAAAGCCGAGGGGATATGGTTATTAGCATAAAGTGGAGGGACTATGAAACTTGTATGAGCATGAAACTGTATAAAAAGAGTGGACTGAGACTGAGTCCGGCAGATGGTCCATGGGCCAGCTCGGCTTGTTACTTTATATAAAGTACATTTTAATTCACAAGTTCCGGTATCTGAGAAATGTGATTGAGTGAACATTTCCACAACAATGCTGGTCTACCCCCTAAATTTAACAAAGAAAAAATAAATAAAGAATATAATATAAAAAGTCAGACAACTTCTGCTGTTTCTATGAAATGCGACAATGTCAGACAATGGCATTCGCCTTTGTTATTGCCGACGAAATGGATGCTATCTAAATTCCACTTCTCCTACACCAGTGGTTCCCAAACTTTTTATAGTCCCGTAACCCTTCAAACATTCAACTTCCAGCTGAAAACCCCCTCTAGCACCGGGGTCAGCGTACTCTCAAATGTTGCTTTTTACCATCATTGTAAGCACACAAACTATACGATACATTTATTCAACATAAGAATGAGTGAGTTTTTGTCACAACCCGGCTCGTGGGAAGTGACAAAGAGCTTTTATAGGTTCAGGGCACAAGTAATAATATATTAATAATCAATAGTTTTGCTCTTTATTTCACCATCTTACATATAAAACCTTACTCGACATGGATGCTTGTGAAAATAAAGGGTGGTACAGGACTGTTCTATGCATCAAAGGGATGGATGTACAGAGCCATATCCAGCTCTGAAAAAGTCACTGATAGCCCACATGGCTGCCAGGCTGCCATCTACCTTTGCACATAATAATTTGCCGACACAATGGTTAGAATGGTTAGACATGATTACAAATGGCAGAAGTATTTTCATACAGTATTTATTTATTTATGTTATTTACAAAGTTGGATGAAGGGTCTTTTCACACCCATGTAGCTCAGTGAGGTAATAATGTATTAATTGTGTAAAATGTTATTCTCCACAAGATTCGATTTTTAAAATTTACGTTTCACAAAATAATGTTTTTACTTCATATAGGCATATTTAATCATCAGTACTAGATGCCGCGTTCTTCTACTAGTCGAAACTCGGAAATGTCCAACTTACTAACTGGTTGAACACGGCACGTGTATAACTAACTACACCATTTAGCAAATCAGAAATGTCAGTTTCCTAGTTCTGACTAGTTTGTGAACGCGGTATCACAGCACATAACGGAACTGGCTTGAGACAGCAACGAAAGTCTTGCTTCTTTCGTTCTGTTTCTAGACGGACATATTTAGCTGTTACTCAACCGAGCAAACGTGTTTATCTAGCTTCTGTGTCGTTGTTTCCAGACGGACATATTTAGCTGTTACTCAACCGAGCAAACGTGTTTATATTTTCCGTGCTGCTTGATTTGTTATGAATCCGCGAATAGTGTGTACTAGTAAACCGCTACTGACGAACCTTTACAGAATATAGATAATGCTCCCCGATATGCAATTGCGTTAATTTGAGTGTGATTTTTCAGCAAGTAACGTTAATCCTAGCAAGCTACGTTAGTTACAATGAAGATCAAACGACAAAAAAAAACACTAATTTATACAAACACAACTTCAGTTTTAGAGAGCCCTTTCAAATTCTGATCGACGGGACGTTTTGCCAGGCGGTACTGAAGAAATAAGATCCAAATCAAAGAACAGATGCCGAAATACCTAATGGGAGAGGTGCAACTTTGTACTACAAAGTGAGTGGGGGTTCCTGTTGTGTTAGTCAATATCACACTGTCATGAGTTTTACCCAATGACTTTTTTTTACTATTCAGTTTAAATATGTGTTTTTATGTCATACAGTTGTGCTCTGAAGGAACTTGAATCAACGAAGGACCTCTATGGTGCCAAACTCATCCTGCAGCGGTATCAGGTTAGGAACTGCGAGCATTTCAAGAACCCCGTCTCTGTGTCTGCTGTCAATGCTGGAAGGGACTATTCCTCACCACTACTTTGTTGTCAGACAGGTATGTGTTATATCTCATCTTTATGTACCTGGGTCAATCAATGATGGAGTTTCCCTGCTTAGATGTTGCATGCATCAACCAATGGTTGTGTGCTATCTCAATTGACTGTAGTTGGGCACCAGATTGCTATAACACGGGCTTGTGTTCCTCTGCTCAGATGTTGCTGACACATGCCAGATCTTACAACCATGGATAGGTGTCAGCTAACCACATATGTTATAGCAATCTGGTGCCCAATGGCACAATTGATGACGTGGCAAGCAACCATTGGTTGATTCATGCAACATCTGCGCAGGGGAACGCAACGATGTGGTTAGCTGCTACGTGAAATACCTATCCAGGCGTTGAGACCTGGTATGCGTCAGCAACGCTTGAGCAGAGGGAACATGGCCAATGTCCTAGACCAGGGTTCCCCAACTTGCGGGCTGAATTTGCTCCCCGGGTGGTTTTATTTGGCCCCCCAAGTTTTGAACAAGTCATTTTAATTTTGAAAATCTGTTCCAACGTATAAGAGAGACTCATGTAAGCAAGGATTAAAGTTATTGTTTTAGTCTAATATTCTATGTTTGGGCTTTTTGTGGTCTATTTGCAGTCTATAAATGATTTGTAATTATGTTCCAACTGCTCAAGAAAAAATTGTTGATTATCCTTGTGCTAGACACTTGTCTCGTCAGCATCAACAACCAATAGTGCCCCCTATCTAGCTGCATGCATCCAGTTTATACCAGATGCATTGAGTCACTTCTTCCTGTCTGTTTACATTTCAGGACCAAGAGGTGACATCAGGCCTGAAGATCCCAGGCGTGCCACTCCTGTATATCATCCTCAACACCATAGTGTTGGACAAGCCCAGCCTATGCTCTGTGAACCATGTGCAGGCTGTGGCTCTGAGAGAGATGGTCACCCCAGCAGCAGAGCATCAACAACCTGAAGGAGTTGCAGGGGATTGGGCAGGATGGAGAGCACCAGGGCAAGAAGCGTAAGAGGAAAATCTCCAACCCCAACCTGCTCAGCTGCCTGAAGAAGAAAAAGACACAGACACAGCTGCTTAAGACTGAGGGTAAAAATAAGTCTGCAAAGGAAAGTCGCAAGTGAGAGGGAGGGGAGGGTCCATCCCTAAAACCAACCCCAAACCCCTAGTGGTAGGAAGAGATGTATGTTTTGAGGGCAGGATATAAATGTTTTTCCCTCCCCAAAAGTTGAACTGAATATAAGAAATAAATATTAATATATATATACATAATCTCTACTAAACCAATTTGCTCCTCTATTTGCCAGTTTAAAGGTATCCCAATTCAATGTCTGGAGAACATATTTTGCAGAAGCACACAGCCATGTCAGCATGCTTCTAAAAAATGTATCCTTAAACAGTTCAATCTTGTTTGAACATCAGAAGGTATTGATCAAAGTCATTATAGTAAGTCCATAGCAATTATATCCAATTCACTGGCTCAATGAACCAGCTATGAAAAGGATTCATTGACATGAACTGTTGAAACCGGATTCATTTTATTAGAAAAGTAACAAGTTGCTGGGCCTCAGGACTACATCATAATACACTTCAGCAACAGTATCTACAAGGTGTCATTTTGGGTTTTATACAAAAAGGAGAATGCAAGTTTACCGGTGCAGAGTTAAAGGGATAAGCTGAAACATTACATGATATACAATTTCAGAAGTTAGTGGGTGTCAAAACAATGCATTTGTAGTTATGAACCATAAGATGAGCAATATCGTATTCAAGCTATCGAAGAATGACTCTCAACAAGTGAATTAAGACTTCCCAGTAGTTATCAACTATCTTTTAGATTATTAATACCAAATAAAAGTTTCTCTAGTTGCCAGAGATTACTTGACATTGAGCTGCATCAAAGAGTTGATGAATAAAATGTCATTTCTGGACACCCACAATTGAAATTTAGATTTTGTTAAATAGCTTAAAATATCTGATGTGAAAAAAAGTCTTATTCTGGTCAAACCATTTAACATAGATAATTGATACAAGTATTTTCATTGACACAGTATGTGACTTAAAAGGGAATTATTCAAGTAATACCATAAAATGCAATTCAGGAGGAACTACTTGGAATAAAAAACATATGAAACTGGAGCAGGCAATGAGGGTAGAGTTTCTATTTTTAAAAATCTACATGATTTAAACCTGTAATTAGGCAAGTACGTTAACAAATTCTTCTTTACAATGACGGCCGATGCTGGGCCAATTGTGCGCCGCCCTATGGGATTCCCAATCGCAGCCGGGTGTGATACAGCTTGGATTCGAACCAGGGACTGTAGTGACGCCTCTTGCACTGAGATGCAGTGCCTTGCGCCACTCTGGAGCCCATTCTCAAATCCCACAACAATGGAGACCTAAATGTCTGCCGATATAAAAACAAATTACAGTCAAGGACTGTAAAAGCAGAATTAAGAACAACCCCATTGGAATGCTTGAAGCTACTAAAATACCATTGGTCTTCAAAATAAGATTGCTGGTGGATGCAATTCAGTCGAGTGTTTCAGAAACTTCCTCAATACTACATGCTCCTTTTAGCTAAAGGGTATAAAACATAACTATTTTTTAATGGGAGAGAAATAGAACCTTGGAAAGCAACATGATTGGATTAACACTCACATTCTAGCAAAACAAAGCGCTTTCATTGGATAACAAAAGCCCAAAATACACAGAATTACAATCCCACCATTCATGATTCAGAGACCTCATCCCCAACACTTGACCTTTAAAAAACATTCTTATCTCAAGAAAGACAAAAACACTTAGGTAAGAGGATAAAAAAAAAAAAATTCAGAGTAAAAGCAGCCAGTGTTGAGTCTCTAGATGAGGTGGAAGCGGGCTCCGGGGGTGGCGATGATGTCGCTGTATGGCTCGGTCTGGTTGAGCTCCACCGCCTGCTGCTTTTTCAGAACCAGGAAACTGTAGAACTTGGCGGCAGCCTGCTTCTTGTTGTTGTTCCTGCACAAATCCAGCAGGCTAATTTGCTGGGCTCCTGTCTTGGCCATCACCCTCTGAAGGGAGGGAGAGAACTGTTAGGTCACAGCTAACATGCTGACCACACCGGTCACGTGCATGGCAAAAATAAATTGACATGTTTCTCAATCATTGCACCCGCACTGCTCGTGAGCATCTGCATTGCCAGTCGATAAAATGGAAGTTGATTGAATTTGTGACACAGAAAGCGCTGTAAATCCTGCCTCTCCCCATTGTTTTTTAGAAGCATATACCCACGTGGGTGATTGAAAGATGAACTGAGGTCGGTTGTAGTAATGCACCTTATGAAAGTTAACTGCCAATCGCCATAAAGTCCAAAGACGAAAAAGAAGACTGGAAGGAGGAGAGATGACTAGAAACGATTAATTTGACCGTTTTATGTTTGGATTAATTGTCGGAGTAGAGGATCTTGTGCATTTCAGGTAAAATCCCAGGACAAATAAGCTAGCAACTGCAAGCTAGCTAAATAGGACAAATTAGCTAGCAAATGCAAGCTAGCTAGCTAAATTGCCATAAATGTATAAAGCTTTTTGACTTGTTCCCAAATTAATATAATTGGTTCAGAGTTTTTGATATTTCAACATGCGTGTTATCGCGTTTGGTGTGGGGGGACAAAATCCATTTGTGCACAATGGCGTCTGGTTTGGGCATGGCGTAAGACCTGGTTCTGGTTAGTAATGTAGGGGTTGTTCACTTGGTGTGTCACAACGTTTAGTCAAGTTCTCTCGTAAAAGCTCTCCTATGACATACCTGCAGGCCGTGGAGCATCTGCTGGGTTCTCTTGTTCCACCTCCTCTCCTCTCGGTCCTGGTCACCGGCCTGACCCTCCTCATCCTGTCATTGAACACACATAACATTAACTCTACATACACATTAGCCAATGTACAAGCAACACAAGACCGGAAGTAGGCCTACACATTTAGCTTCAAAGGGAACATAAGACAGAATAGGTCAGTGATCACCAGCCATGGTCCCAAGAAAGCCAGTTTCCAGGCTATTCCTCCAGCCCTATACTAGCGCACGCAATCCCATCAGCTGTTTAGTGCTTGGAACACGAGCTTGCACACCCTGTAGCTCTCCAGGACCAGGGTTGGCGGTGACCTCTGGAAAATCTTTGTGTCTATCTCACCTCGTCTGAGCCGTCCTCTCCATCCTTCTTGTCCTTCTTCTCCTCTATCAGGTCGAGCTCGGGGAACTGGCTGAGGTTGGTGCTGTCCTCGGGGGGCAGCGACACTGTTATGTCCAACTGCTGGGACACGCCTGAATGGTTGGTGGCCTGTTCCAGAGTACCCATCTGGATGGAGAGAGGAAGCATGTTTAAGTGAGTGATTGAGTAGGGGGTTGAGTATGGGCAAAAAGGTAAAAGCAGGTCAAACTTCTACTATCAAAAAACACCAATGAGATCTTTCAGTACATACAATATCAAATTCCAAAAGCCTTGTATGCTTGACAAACTGTCTTTAAAGTTTCCCTAGCCATGGTTAAACGGCCTGAGAGGAGCAACACGGCATTTACGGGCAAGCCTGGCTCCGTGTCCTGTGCCTTGCGTTTCTGGCCGTGCGTGGAGGAGGGTAGGGGCATGACTGACTCGTCCAGGGTGGTCCTGCTGCCCTCCATGGTTGATGCCTGCAGCACACTGGGCTCCTCTAGGATGGTCTGGTCTGGAGCACATACAATTACACACAGAAAGAACATTAAAAACTATACCAAACCAGGGCAATTGAGTACAAGTACATGACTGTTATGGATGAGGTGCTTGTGTCAGATTGGGCGTAGGTCTCTACCCAAGTGTACAACTTTGAATGTGTCTACTACTTTGAATAGTATCCTATATCTTGATATTATATCCATGATGAGAGTTGGCCCTCTAGCCTATAATGGCATCCAATGTAGAGGATTGAACTGTTGCCATTCAGTAGTGCGTTAACCGAACGGAGTATCTCACCGATGATGTCCCTCTGCATAGCCTCCTCTCTGGGCACCTCAGGATTCTCCAAGTCCTTTAGGAACTCATCCAGGCTGTCTGCCTCACCTCCCTTCCTCCTCTTCCTCATTTCGTCTGGCACCAGGGGGGTCAGGGTGCGGGTGAACATCTACAGAAAGAAAGGGACAGAGAGTGAGAGGGGGAGAAAGAGGGAGAGAGGATAGAGTCAGTGCTGAAAAAATGAAGAGGCGAGGTAGCAACAACATGCACAAGCCCCTAAAAGTAGTGGCTACATTGACCTCAAACTAATTGTTGAGAATAGAAACAGATCTAGAAAAGCTCTAATGAAACATGCATACATCTGGGGGGAAACCAGAAAGCCATTTCCAGGTGCTGGATTGAGAACAATAACACAGTAAACAGCCCTTGTTTGTCTAACTACCAGACCAGTTGCTGGGTTACCTTGAGAATCCTGCTGTTCCAGAGGGGCTGTGCTGGCAGGGAGAAGAGCTTCTCCACGCCTCCAGTCTCTTTCCACATCATCAGCTTCTTGGTGGGCGGCGCAAGGTCCAGCGTGGTGACGATGTCAGAGTAGTCGCTGAGCTGGGCACGGATGGTCTTGCTGTCCAGCTCCTTCAGGTTGTCCACAATTAGCTTCCTCTTCCTCTTGGCTTTTGTTTCCTTCACTGTGAGTTGTAAAAGAGAAAGATAACTTAAGTGAATATTGACATTTGGTGGCAGAAGTAGGATCCAGGGTGAAAGGGATGCCTTGAAAGACGAGCAGACCTCAAAGTGTTAAATGTCTCGAGTGCTGCTAAACTCAAAGAAGAGCAGTGATGCTACTAATTGAGTATGTTATGGCACAGGCCTATCTGATGTAGTGACGGACATAACAGTACGGGTTTGTTATAATATAACATGAACATCAATATTTAAATATAATAATAATAATATTTATTGAGGTTGTGCGCAGACCTGTGATGTCGATGGGCTCCAGGGCGAAGGCCTCCTCCTCGTTGTGTACCAGCGTGGTCTGCTCTGTCTGGTCCTGCATGGCGGGCAGGAGCTCCGCTGGGCCTGAGTCTGGGCTGTCTGGACCTCCCGCTGCACACACACACACACAGTGTACAAAACATAAGAAAAGTAGATGAGGGGGAGGAGACTGTTTTTATGAGTAAGTTCATGTTTAAGTTTTACTCAGCACTGTCAACACTTTCTAGTCAAAACTTACAAGCCATAAAAATAAAGCCACATTCTACCTACAACCAGCACTGCAGCGGTAATGAATGCGTGCGTAGGAAAGTGTATTGATAGGCTTGTGTTATTAGCGGAGTGTGTTATATGTACACTACCGTTCAAAAGTTTGGGGTCACTCAGAAATGTCCTTGTTTTTGAAAGAAAAGCACTTTTTTCCCTCCATTAAAATAACATCAAATTGATCAGAAATACAGTGTAGACATTGTTAATGTTGCAAATGACTATTGTAGCTGAAAACGGCAGATTTATAAAATCAACCATCACTCCTGTGTTCCAATGGCACATTGTGTTAGCTTATCATTTTAAAAGGCTAATTGATGATTAGAAAACCCTTTTGCAATTATGTTAGCACAGCTGAAAACTGTTGTCCTGATTAAAGAAGCAATAAAACTGGCCTTCATTGGACGAGTTGAGTATCTGGAGCATCAGCATTTGCGGGTTCGATTACAGGCTCAAAATGGCCAGAAACAAAGACCTTTCTTCTGAAACTCGTCAGTCTATTCTTGTTCTGAGAAATTAAGGCTAAAGGCCAGTTTTATCGCTTCTTACACCCATGTAGATATTCCATTTCAAAATCAGCTGTTTCCAGCTACTGAAGTCATTTAGAACATTAATAATATCTACACTGTATTTCTGATCAATTTGAAGTTATTTTAAAATGGACGAAAAAAATGGCTTTTCTTTCAAAAACAAACCATTTCTAAGTGACCCCAAACTTTTCATCAGGTGTGTGTGTACACACACACACACACACACACACACACACACACACACGAACATTTCACTTTCTCTGGTCATAGGAGTAACATCATCAATTTGTGTATGAGGCAGAAATAATGCGGTGCAACTCGAGTTTCGCCATCAGCTGGAAGACGGTGTCCCTTTTCGGTCAGTGTCAGTGGAGGGACGATGAGAGGCGGACCCTGTCTGCACCCTTTGCCGAGACAGACCATCTGATGCAGGCTTCATCAGCCCAGTAAAATAATTAGCTTATAAAAATGTATGCACACTCAGCTGTGCATCACATGTAATACAACAACTGATCATATAGCCTACCTCAAAAATGATTCTGAGAAGAACAATGCATTGGCAAGACAAGCAAAGACCTTATGCAATGATGTTTTGGGCCTATAGCCTACTGCACAAACCTCATTACTACAGTACTGTTTTCAATAGGTTAATGTTGCATAGGCTCACATTTTTTAAGTCATGTTTAAAAAAATCTGAACAGTAGATCTCAGCTTGCAGTTTGACACAAAGTTATCTAGACTCAAAAAAGGTTGGTGACCTTTTTGTACCATCTAAATATCAGTGCAAAATATATTTTCCATAACCAAAGTGTTTTTAGCTGTTTGAAGCTGGTGTACGAAATTTAAGTACAGAAAGCATAGATATAGCGCACATAGAATATATCCACCACTTCTTAGACTTGCTTTCAATGAGAACGACAGCTGTAACACATTTCTATGTCCATTTGAAAATGTTACATATTGCAGCTTGAAAATTTAAAGCCACTTTTGGGAACAGCAAATGGTAAGTGTTGCAACTCACGTGAGAGGGCATCAAAGTCATCTTCGTCATCGTGGTCCTGCAGTCTCAGCACGCTCTCGGTGATGACGGGAGGGTCGTCGAAAATGCCATCCCCATCCTCGTTACTGAGGAGCTTGTCAACTAGAGACAGACAGGAGTGGCAATGCTCAGCAGGAGTTAAAACCTTAGCAAACAGGGTTTTTACACCAGACACATTCATTAATGTAAACAATTAATTGGCCACATTAGTCCCAATTACATCTCCTTCCTCCCACACCTGGGCACACTTCAAGAGGAAGGATATATTATTGGGACACACACAAGAGACAAGGAAAGAAAAGCTTGTAACATAATTTTGACATATCACAACCCAGGATATCCTTCCTTCTTACCCAGCATGCCTCCCTCGCTCTCAGCCATGGGGTCCTCTCCGAAGTCATCTTTGTACTGGTCGTCGTATTCCAGGTGGTTGGAGTTGTCTGGGATCTGGGCAACCGAGGTCTCTGGGTCTAGGAGCAGGTTAGAGGCTGACGCCCCGTGGATGATGTCCACCTCGAAGGCATTCTCCTCACGCATCATCTCCCGGTCGTCCATTCCAAAGTCAGCTGAAGGGGGAGAACATCGAGTATGTTTAGAATGCATTTTTGCAAGTGTACATACAGTGGTAATGAGTGGCGGTGTTTGTCGCACTAGGAAGGGAGGAGATAGGCTGGAGTATGGGTGCATTTCAAGCATCTGCCTGGATATGAAACCACGGTAAAAACATGGTAGACCACTACCAAGCATTTGCTATCACCTATCCAGATCAGTGCGGATGAGGTGAAGGAGTTGAAGAAAGGAAGCCACTACAGACTATTGAGATGCAGCCAAGGTTTAGTTTGAGGAGTGGGGTGGTGAAAGGATTGGCCTAGGAGGCCTGCTATGTACCGAAGTCATTCTCCTGCAGCAGGCTCAGGTTGCCCACCTCCTCCCTCATGGTGATCTCTTCCACTCGACTCTGGTTCAATGTGAATTGCTTGGTGACATCGATATCGCTGCAAAGACAACATAAATCACTAACACCGAATGAAGGAACATCTAATGCACTTGATACAAGCAAATCAATACTCGTAAGAGCATACAGAACATATACATCAATGGAGACAGAAAACTCGTCGATGCTACATGCAAAATCTCAAAAAACAAATTTCCTTTGATGACATGCAGGACTTACTCTAGGTCTGGTAGTGGCTGGTCGAAGTCGTGGAACTCTTCTGGCATGGTAATGGCGTTGTAGGCAGCTTCTCTGTTCTCCTCTGGCAGATCCACCACACCTGAGAGGGCAGGGATGGAGGCAGGGGTCAGGCTGGCACAGACCCACATAATACACAGCCATAACATCGTCCTACAATGTCAGTACAGTCTAGCAGCCCAGTGTGCCTCTTACAAGTTTCATATTGGGACTATTTCAGGAGTCCCCAATTTCAGTTCATTCAACAATGTATGAAAATGCCAAATATAAACAGCAAAATGAAGATTTAAATGAGATGGAGGTTGAGTCAAACTATAACTCGGAGTCTTGAATGTAAAAAAAACTAAGAATATGTTGGACCAGTCAAGCCCCCTAGACAATACATTACCTGGTCTGAAGGCCATCTTGATCTTGATGAATGCCTCATTACAGTCAGCCAACAAGTACTTGGCTTTCCTGTTGTAGATCCTTACCACCCCCAGGAGCAGATGACCTGATGTACGCAGGGCCATTTTCACCTGGACAATTAAAGAATAAGAAAGAACACTGTGTCCAGAAATACAAACCCCCCCGGCGAGATAATTCAATTCACTTCAAATCAGCATCTACAACTCTAGTATGCTCATCCGCCATGTCTTGACTAGAGGTCGACCGATTATGATTTTTCAACACAGATACCGATTATCGGAGGACCAAAAAAAGACGATACCGATATCTAACAATCACAACTATACTGAATGAACACTTATTTTTACTTAATATAATACATCAATAAAAATCTATTTAGTCTCAAATAAATAATGAAACATGTTCAATTTGGTTTAAATAATGCAAAAACAAAGTGTTGGAGAAGAGAGTAGAAAAGCTAACGTTTA
This sequence comes from Oncorhynchus gorbuscha, assembly GCF_021184085.1. NCBI lineage: Eukaryota > Metazoa > Chordata > Actinopteri > Salmoniformes > Salmonidae > Oncorhynchus > Oncorhynchus gorbuscha. The sequence goes on from NC_060196.1 coordinate 26,052,103, forward strand.
AGTTCCTTGCTCAGAACATGAGAACATATGAAACCTTTTAACATGAGTCTTCAATATTCCCAGTTAAGAAGTTTTAGGTTGTAGTTATAGGACTACTTCTCTCTATACCATTTGTATTTCATATACCTTTGACTATTGGATGTTCTAATAGGTACTTTAGTATTGCCAGCCTAATATCGGGAGTTGATAGGCTTGAAGTCATAAACATAAACTTGAAGCATTGCGAAGAGCTGCTGGCAAACACAGCAAAGTGCTGTTTGAATGAATGCTTACGAGCCTGCTGCTGCCTACCACCGCTCAGTCAGACTGCTCTATCGAATCATAGACTTATATATAATCACACACAGAAATACGAGCCTTAGGTCATTAATATGGTCAAATCTGGAAACTGTCATTTCGAAAACATTTCGAAAACAAAACGTTTATTCTTTCAGTGAAATACGGAACCGTTCCGTATTTTATCTAACGGGTGGCATCCATAAGTCTAAATATTGCTGTTACATTGCACAACCTTCAATGTTATGTCAGAATTATGTAAAATTCTGGCGAATTAGTTCGTAACGAGCAAGGCGGCCCAAACTGTTGCATATACCCTGACTCTGCGTGCAATTTCCCTAGTTTAATATCGCCTGCTAACATGAATTTATTTTTACTAAATATGCAGGTTTAAAAATATATACTTCTGTGTATTGATTTTAAGAAAGGCGTTTATGGTTAGGTACATTCCTGCAACGATTGGGCTTTCTTCGCAAATGTGCTTTTGTTAAATCATCCCCCGTTTGACAAAGTTGGCTGTCTTTGTTAAGAAGAAATGGTCTTCACACAGTTTGCAACGAGCCAGGCGGCCCAAACTGCTGTATATACCCTGACCCTGTTGCACAGAACGCAACAGAAGTGACACAATTTTCCTAGTTAAAAGAAATTCATGTTAGCAGGCAATATTAGCTAAATATGCAGGTTTAAAAATATATACTTGTGTATCGGTTTTAAGAACGGCATTGGTGTTTATGGTTAGGTACACATTGGTGCAACTACAGTGCTTTTTTCATGAATGCGATTGTTAAATCACCCGTTTGGCGAAGTAGGCTGTGATTCAATGATAAATTAACAGGCACTGCATTGATTATATACAATGCAGGACAAGCTAGATAAACTAGTAATATAATCAACCATGTGTAGTTAACTAGTGATTATGTTAAGATTGATTGTTTTTATAAGATACGTTAAATGCTAGCTAGCACCTTACCTTGGATCCTTGCTGCACTCTCATAATAGGTAGTCAGCCTGCCACACAGTCTCCTCGTGGAGTGAAATGTAATCGGCCATGATCGGTGTCCAAAAATGCAGATTACCGATAGTTATGAAAACTTTGAAATCGGCCCTAATTAATCGACCAATAGGATTAATCGGTCGACCTCTCGTCTTGACCCTCAGCCAGCGAGTTGAAAATTGACCCTCGTCTACTGGTTTACACAACACTACCCTTACGGCAGCATTACTTTAATAGAGACTAGACACATGACTGAAACACATAATAGAAGCCCTGTATCAATGATCACTTGTTTACCTTGGGGCAGATGATGCTCTCCACACTGCTCTCCAGGTTGCATTCAAACACATGAGCCTTGGTGAGCTTCTTATCCCAGTGGGCCGCTAGCCAGATCTTGGCCAGCGGCCCACGTTTGCTGAGGACAAAGTGAGCATAAAACATTGTCCCAGCACCTTCTCACCTAAGGGTGAGGGGGGGACACCAACCTGCAGGGACAAAGGTTTAAAAAAAACATCCAATCACAAGAAGTGATACACTTTGATGGTCATATTGAATAAGGAAAGATTGAACTTTGAGAAATACATTGATTTATTTACACTTTGCATTAGTCAATTTGACAGTGTTATCAGTCCTCTCTGCTGGCAGACCAAAAAAACTCTCACACTACATTGCATGAGGAAAGTGCGTTGTGGATAAATGCTAATAAAATTAACAAATATCAATGATTGAATACTAAGAAATTAAATTAAGTAATTAAACCAATAACAATTGGGTAATTTTGTGATTTCCTTACTCAAGCTAACTAGTTAACGTAAACTCACCACCCCATTCCATACAAATGTGCGCAACCGCAACATTCAAACGAGGCTACAAAGAAAACTAATGGCACTGTCGCGACTGTGTTGACGTCAAAATCTGGGGTGTGAACTAGGTTTCTATTCAAGCGTTGATCGACATGATAATGGCTCTATAGTATTGGAGAAAAGTTGATAAAACTGACCCTCCGTTACATCTTGACGTGTCATGTCGTAACGGACAGCATGCATAAAGCAACTATTTATGTCTTACAATCTCTCTCCACCAGGTGTAGCACTTCTATCATCCTTTAAAAACAAGAAATGGACAGTGATGGGGGTAAGGAGGGGGGGGGGATACCTAGTCATTTTTGCATACGATCATCATTCTCAAAGCTGCTGTTTTACTTCTAAGATCACTTTAGCACCGCCCTAAAAACCAGATTCAAAATTCGACACAAACCTTCAAACGGGTATGTAATGATACATTATATAAACTCTTTATAGTGTTGTATTTACATTTTAGAGGCGATAAGGTGATAAGTTGGGCAGATCGAGTGAAAAAAAAAGCAATTTTCCCACACATCTCTCCTTCTCACTACCACGCATTAGTTTCACTTCCCCACCCGCCATTTTTTAAAAGTCCCGACGGGGCTCATTGCCTGCTTGAATTATGCAGAAACGGGCAGCGTTTAGGTCATGTAATTCATTCCGTTGGAAAGGGGAGAAATTGTGCTTTACAATGGTATTACGTTTTTGGGGGGCCAAAATAAGGGCAATTGTACGGACCAAGGCGATGTACGAGTTTACGTTAGCGACCGAGGCCCAATATGAGCGCTGTCCTGATCTTGACTCGGTACTGTTTGTTTTAATCAGACATTCATGATGCACCTGTTTATATAGCCTAAATAGGTGCCCCACTGACGCCATCGCTGGGTTGGCATTATGCCTATTATCTTAACATCTTCATTTTCATATAGAATTAGCTTGAGCACTTCATACCATTTTAATTCCACAGTGAACATAATTGTCCATCTCTTAGGGGACATAGTCCCCATACCGCAGGGGCGATCTTATGTTAGCCCTTGTCCTAGTGTCGAACTGGTAGCATATTGTTCTTATGTGCATAACTCACGTCGGAGAGTTTGGTAAAGTTCAAGCATAATCCTTTACTCTGGAATAACATGTTACAGGGCACAACATCCTAATCAGACACTCATCATGCACCTGTTTACATATCATAAATAGGTGCCCCCCTAACGCCATCTCTGGGTTGGCATTATGCCCATTATCTTAACACCGTCCATGTGGAGGGGGGCGTAGGTTGGCACAGCTGGTTTTCGTAAATTGAACCACATACTGTATTTAAACACATCGGAACATTTATTAACAATGGACAACTAGCTTAGTTGTCAAAAATGATTTTAAAAACTCGAGTACCTACTTAAATTAGTTAGGAAGCCAATAGTTTGAATTATAAAGAAAAATAAAAGATCCGGGACCTCGGCGCGAACCCAACTAGCTAACGGTAACCAGCAATCTTTTGAGGTTTTGCAGGAGACGCGCACGCCACAGTGATCCGAATTCATTTCGATACATATTAGTACAGTATAGCGTTCCAGTTTAATAAACCAAGGTGAATGTACTGTAGCTAAATACCCACAGTATAACAGGTAGGTAGTTAGCATAATATGCTAACTAATGTTACCGACCAGTGACACTGTGCAACGTACAGTAATCAACAACCTCCTGTCATTTCCAAAACAGAGCGCGTATTGTGATATGATTTTGTTGGTTCGTGTCTACAAAATCGGAATCTAACATGCAAAAAATGTTGCTTCATTCCAGTACATGAAAATATATTTAAAATGTAAACAACTCACCAATTACGCTCCAATTGTAGTTTTTTTTTGTTGGCGGCCGTAGTTTACTTTTTTCCACTCCTCCTCCCACTAAAAACAAACATAATGGCGCTGACTTTTTAGTTTCTTCCGCCCGCCCAAAGATTATTTTCAAATCCACAGGATGTTTACAAGACCGTCAGCGGTTTCTACTAGTTACCGCCACGAAGTCAAAATTGTATATTTGGTAAAAATGTATGAAAACAAAAATGAGTTTTTAGGTCTTACTATGTGGTTAGGTTTTAAATCACATTTTAATCAGATATATTTCTGAAATAGGCGGGGTTTATGACTTTGTGGCTGTGGTTACTAGTGACGACTCAAGTAAGCGGGTGGGGTCAGGCAACAGCGATCAAACAAACCCTGTCGTTTCCAACCTGAACAAATAAGTCATGGTAGGCAGAGACAAAACACGAGCTAACGATATTTTAAAACTTAATAATTAAGTCTACAAAACTTAGTCCACTCTGTTCAAAACATATTCTAGTTGTGGGAACAGAAAACCGTATTGAGATAAAATGTTTAATCGGATGAGAACATTTGCAGAATGTCACTCAAAGTCCATCTCCTGGCCACTGGACTTCTTCTCACTACCATATTTGATAGGTAGTGGAAACTCCATGCAGTTGCTTCACATGTCTACATCCGGTGAAATATCTGTTTCCTTGGTCTATCTGTGGCCATTGCCGATTTTAGCATGTAAATCTTGGGGGGGGAAACTCATTTTTTAAAATTGTATTTAGATGCATGCCAGCAAAGCCACTGAACAATATATTAATTGCACTACAACGGTGACTGACTGTTTAGCCCTACATAAAGCTGTTCTAACAGCAGAGCTTTCTTTTCAGCACCATGGAGTGAATCTTTACCACTGCTACACCTGGCTAATAACAGCCTTATCTGGCAGCGAAACAGTTCATTAAGCCTAATTTACCTTTAAAATGGACCTTCCTTTAAAAAAAACATAGCTGATATGGCTGACTTGCTTAAACAAATATGGTTTCTTACTGACAATTGAGATGTACAAACTATGTCATAAGAGGACAATGAGAGGGTAAGTGGCAATCCGCAATTTCGATTAAGACAGCAAGCTAGGACGGATGTAGTCAATATAACTATTTGTTCAGCACTTTTGAAATGTACAGTGACACAATTCAGAACATGGGCCTTTCTTACAGTATTCTCCTTGTACACCAAGTCAGAAGCGTAGGATAAATATCTTAATTTACCGAGGTTAGCTAGCCAGCTATTTGTCTTCCTTAACGTAGGAGACACTGCTAGCTAGCCAACAGCTAGCCAACGTCTACTGAATAGAACTTCCGCACTCAACAACCCGGTCGCATTCCGCTTCGCTCCACAGGTAGTATCACATTTTTCATTTCATTTCATTACAGCACAACGGTTTGATTTGTTTGATCGTAGCTAGCTACATAGCTAGCTACATAGCCGTCTGTGTATTACATTTACATTTAAGTCATTTAGCAGACGCTCTTATCCAGAGCGACTTACAAATTGGTGCATTCACCTTATGACATCCAGTGGAACAACCACTTTACAATAGTGCATCTAAATATTTTAAGGGGGAGGGGGTGAGAAGGATTACTTTATCCTATCCTAGGTATTCCTTAAAGAGGTGGGGTTTCAGGTGTCTCCGGAAGGTGGTGATTGACTCCGCTGTCCTGGCGTCGTGAGGGAGTTTGTTCCACCATTGGGGAGCCAGAGCAGCGAACAGTTTTGACTGAGCTGAGCAGGAACTGTACTTCCTCAGTGGTAGGGAGGCGAGCAGGCCAGAGGTGGATGAACGCAGTGCCCTTATTTGGGTGTAGGGCCTGATCAGAGCCTGGAGGTACTGAGGTGCCGTTCCCCTCACAGCTCCGTAGGCAAGCACCATGGTCTTGTAGCGGATGCGAGCTTCAACTGGAAGCCAGTGGAGAGAGCGGAGGAGCGGGGTGACGTGAGAGAACTTGGGAAGGTTGAACACTAGACAGGCTGCGGCGTTCTGGATGAGTTGTAGGGGTTTAATGGCACAGGCAGGGAGCCCAGCCAACAGCGAGTTGCAGTAATCCAGACGGGAGATGACAAGTGCCTGGATTAGGACCTGCGCCGCTTCCTGTGTGAGGCAGGGTCGTACTCTGCGGATGTTGTAGAGCATGAACCTACAGGAACGGGCCACCGCCTTGATGTTAGTTGAGAACGACAGTTTGTTGTCCAGGATCACGCCAAGGTTCTTAGCGCTCTGGGAGGAGGACACAATGGAGTTGTCAACCGTGATGGCGAGATCATGGAACGGGCAGTCCTTCCCGGGAGGAAGAGCAGCTCCGTCTTGCCGAAGTTCAGCTTGAGGTGGTGATCCGTCATCCACACTGATATGTCTGCCAGACATGCAGAGATGCGATTCGCCACCTGGTCATCAGAAGGGGGAAAGGAGAAGATTAATTGTGTGTCGTCTGCATAGCAATGATAGGAGAGACCATGTGAGGTTATGACAGAGCCAAGTGACTTGGTGTATAGCGAGAATAGGAGAGGGCCTAGAACAGAGCCCTGGGGACACCAGTGGTGAGAGCGCGTGGTGAGGAGACAGATTCTTGCCACGCCACCTGGTAGGAGCGACCTGTCAGGTAGGACGCAATCCAAGCGTGGGCCGCGCCGGAGATGCCCAACTCGGAGAGGGTGGAGAGGAGGATCTGATGGTTCACAGTATCGAAGGCAGCCGATAGGTCTAGAAGGATGAGAGCAGAGGAGAGAGAGTTAGCTTTAGCGGTGCGGAGCGCCTCCGTGATACAGAGAAGAGCAGTCTCAGTTGAATGACTAGTCTTGAAACCTGACTGATTTGGATCAAGAAGGTCATTCTGAGAGAGATAGCGGGAGAGCTGACCAAGGACGGCACGTTCAAGAGTTTTGGAGAGAAAAGAAAGAAGGGATACTGGTCTGTAGTTGTTGACATCGGAGGGATCGAGTGTAGGTTTTTTCAGAAGGGGTGCAACTCTCGCTCTCTTGAAGACGGAAGGGACGTAGCCAGCGGTCAGGGATAAGTTGATGAGCGAGGTGAGGTAAGGGAGAAGGTCTCCGGAAATGGTCTGGAGAAGAGAGGAGGGGATAGGGTCGAGCGGGCAGGTTGTTGGGCGGCCGGCCGTCACAAGACGCGAGATTTCATCTGGAGAGAGAGGGGAGAAAGAGGTCAGAGCACAGGGTAGGGCAGTGTGAGCAGAACCAGCGGTGTTGTTTGACTTAGCAAACGAGGATCGGATGTCGTCGATCTTCTTTTTCAAAATGGTTGACGAAGTCATCTGCAGAGAGGGAGGAGGGGGGGGGGGGAGGAGGATTCAGGAGGGAGGAGAATGTGGCAAAGAGCTTCCTAGGGTTAGAGGCAGATGCTTGGAATTTAGAGTGGTAGAAAGTGGCTTTAGCAGCAGAGACAGAGGAGGAAAATGTAGAGAGGAGGGAGTGAAAGGATGCCAGGTCCGCAGGGAGGCGAGTTTTCCTCCATTTCCGCTCGGCCTTCCGGAGCCCTGTTCTGTGAGCTCGCATTGAGTCGTCAAGCCACGGAGCGGGAGGGGAGGACCGAGCCGGCCTGGAAGATAGGGGACATAGAGAGTCAAAGGATGCAGAAAGGGAGGAGAGGAGGGTTGAGGAGGCAGAATCAGGAGATAGGTTGGAGAAGGTTTGAGCAGAGGGAAGAGATGATAGGATGGAAGAGGAGAGAGTAGCGGGGGAGAGAGAGCGAAGGTTGGGACGGCGCGATACCATCCGAGTAGGGGCAGTGTGGGAAGTGTTGGATGAGAGCGAGAGGGAAAAGGATACAAAGATAATTGTGTAGTCTAGAGCGATTTTCTAGGTTAGCTAGCCAGCTATTGTCGTTCTTTTAACGTAACGTAACGTAATCAACAGTGCTAGCTAGCCAGCTAGCCCCCGAATAGCAGCACTGTAGAAACTACTACACTCAACGGAACGACTTGATTAGTGTAGTGTCAACAACGCAGCCACTGTCAGCTAGCCTACAAAGTCAACAACGCAGCCACTGCCAGCTAGCCTACTTCAGCAGTACTGTATCATTTTTAATAATTTTAGTCAATAAGATTCTTGCTACGTAAGCTTAACTTTCTGAACATTCGAGACGTGTAGTCACCTTGTCATTCCAATCTCCTTGCATTAGCGTAGCCTCTTCTGTAGCCTGTCAACTATGTGTCTGTCTATCCCTGTTCTCTCCTCTCTGCACAGACCATACAAACGCTCCACACCGCGTGGCCGCTGCCACCCTAATCTGGTGGTCCCAGCGCGCACGACCCACGTGGAGTTCCAGGTCTCCGGTAGCCTCTGGAACTGCCGATCTGCAGCCAACAAGGCAGAGTTCATCTCAGCCTATGCCTCCCTCCAGTCCCTTGACTTCTTGGCACTGACAGAAACATGGATCACCACAGATAACACTGCTACTCCTACTGCTCTCTCTTCGTCCGCCCACGTGTTCTCGCACACCCCGAGAGCTTCTGGTCAGCGGGGTGGTGGCATAGGGATCCTTATCTCTCCCATGTGGTCATTCTCTCTTTCTCCCCTTACCCATCTGTCTATCGCCTCCTTTGAATTTCATGCTGTCACAGTTACCAGCCCTTTCAAGCTTAACATCCTTATCATTTATCGCCCTCCAGGTCCCCTCGGAGAGTTCATCAATGAGCTTGATGCCTTGATAAGCTCCTTTCCTGAGGACGGCTCACCTCTCACAGTTCTGGGCGACTTTAACCTCCCCACGTCTACCTTTGACTCATTCCTCTCTGCCTCCTTCTTTCCACTCCTCTCCTCTTTTGACCTCACCCTCTCACCTTCCCCCCTACTCACAAGGCAGGCAATACGCTCGACCTCATCTTTACTAGATGCTGTTCTTCCACTAACCTCATTGCAACTCCCCTCCAAGTCTCCGACCACTACCTTGTATCCTTTTCCCTCTCGCTCTCATCCAACACTTCCCACACTGCCCCTACTCGGATGGTATCGCGCCGTCCCAACCTTCGCTCTCTCTCCCCCGCTACTCTCTCCTCTTCCATCCTATCATCTCTTCCCTCTGCTCAAACCTTCTCCAACCTATCTCCTGATTCTGCCTCCTCAACCCTCCTCTCCTCCCTTTCTGCATCCTTTGACTCTCTATGTCCCCTATCTTCCAGGCCGGCTCGGTCCTCCCCTCCCGCTCCGTGGCTTGACGACTCAATGCGAGCTCACAGAACAGGGCTCCGGAAGGCCGAGCGGAAATGGAGGAAAACTCGCCTCCCTGCGGACCTGGCATCCTTTCACTCCCTCCTCTCTACATTTTCCTCCTCTGTCTCTGCTGCTAAAGCCACTTTCTACCACTCTAAATTCCAAGCATCTGCCTCTAACCCTAGGAAGCTCTTTGCCACATTCTCCTCCCTCCTGAATCCTCCTCCCCCTCCCCCTCCTCCCTCTCTGCAGATGACTTCGTCAACCATTTTGAAAAGAAGATCGACGACATCCGATCCTCGTTTGCTAAGTCAAACAACACCGCTGGTTCTGCTCACACTGCCCTACCCTGTGCTCTGACCTCTTTCTCCCCTCTCTCTCCAGATGAAATCTCGCGTCTTGTGACGGCCGGCCGCCCAACAACCTGCCCGCTCGACCCTATCCCCTCCTCTCTTCTCCAGACCATTTCCGGAGACCTTCTCCCTTACCTCACCTCGCTCATCAACTTATCCCTGACCGCTGGCTACGTCCCTTCCGTCTTCAAGAGAGCGAGAGTTGCACCCCTTCTGAAAAAACCTACACTCGATCCCTCCGATGTCAACAACTACAGACCAGTATCCCTTCTTTCTTTTCTCTCCAAAACTCTTGAACGTGCCGTCCTTGGTCAGCTCTCCCGCTATCTCTCTCAGAATGACCTTCTTGATCCAAATCAGTCAGGTTTCAAGACTAGTCATTCAACTGAGACTGCTCTTCTCTGTATCACGGAGGCGCTCCGCACCGCTAAAGCTAACTCTCTCTCCTCTGCTCTTATCCTTCTAGACCTATCGGCTGCCTTCGATACTGTGAACCATCAGATCCTCCTCTCCACCCTCTCCGAGTTGGGCATCTCCGGCGCGGCCCACGCTTGGATTGCGTCCTACCTGACAGGTCGCTCCTACCAGGTGGCGTGGCGAGAATCTGTCTCCTCACCACGCGCTCTCACCACTGGTGTCCCCCAGGGCTCTGTTCTAGGCCCTCTCCTATTCTCGCTATACACCAAGTCACTTGGCTCTGTCATAACCTCACATGGTCTCTCCTATCATTGCTATGCAGACGACACACAATTAATCTTCTCCTTTCCCCCTTCTGATGACCAGGTGGCGAATCGCATCTCTGCATGTCTGGCAGACATATCAGTGTGGATGACGGATCACCACCTCAAGCTGAACTTCGGCAAGACGGAGCTGCTCTTCCTCCCGGGGAAGGACTGCCCGTTCCATGATCTCGCCATCACGGTTGACAACTCCATTGTGTCCTCCTCCCAGAGCGCTAAGAACCTTGGCGTGATCCTGGACAACAAACTGTCGTTCTCAACTAACATCAAGGCGGTGGCCCGTTCCTGTAGGTTCATGCTCTACAACATCCGCAGAGTACGACCCTGCCTCACACAGGAAGCGGCGCAGGTCCTAATCCAGGCACTTGTCATCTCCCGTCTGGATTACTGCAACTCGCTGTTGGCTGGGCTCCCTGCCTGTGCCATTAAACCCCTACAACTCATCCAGAACGCCGCAGCCCGTCTAGTGTTCAACCTTCCCAAGTTCTCTCACGTCACCCCGCTCCTCCGCTCTCTCCACTGGCTTCCAGTTGAAGCTCGCATCCGCTACAAGACCATGGTGCTTGCCTACGGAGCTGTGAGGGGAACGGCACCTCAGTACCTCCAGGCTCTGATCAGGCCCTACACCCAAATAAGGGCACTGCGTTCATCCACCTCTGGCCTGCTCGCCTCCCTACCACTGAGGAAGTACAGTTCCCGCTCAGCTCAGTCAAAACTGTTCGCTGCTCTGGCTCCCCAATGGTGGAACAAACTCCCTCACGACGCCAGGACAGCGGAGTCAATCACCACCTTCCGGAGACACCTGAAACCCCACCTCTTTAAGGAATACCTAGGATAGGATAAAGTAATCCTTCTCACCCCCCTCCCCCCTTAAAATATTTAGATGCTCTATTGTAAAGTGGTTGTTCCACTGGATGTCATAAGGTGAATGCACCAATTTGTAAGTCGCTCTGGATAAGAGCGTCTGCTAAATGACTTAAATGTAATGTAAATGTATAAATAAAGGGGGCATATTTTTGTTTAACCTTTATTTAACTAGGCAAGTCCGTTATGAACAAATTCTTATTTAAAATGATGGCCTACCCCATCCAAACCCTAATGACACTGGGCCAATTGTGCACCGCCCTATGAGACTCCCTACAGCCTGGAATTGAACCAGGGTCTGTAGTGACACCTCTAGCACTGAGATGCAGTGTCTTAGACCGCTGCGCCAATCGGGAACCCAAATATATAAGCAGACAATGAAAGCTTGTACAATATGAGCCTGTGTAGTAGGGATGTGATTTGAATGTGACTGGAGGAGTGGGATGGTTGATTGATTTAATTTTGTATTATCTCGGATCGACCCACCTTCCTGCAATGGAATATATTATTTTTGTTTTGTTTCAATACCCCGTACAGTAGGTGGTGGCAGTACACCAATAGGTGTAGTCTGCCTTAAAACTTTAAAGAAGAAGAAGAAAGAGCGAGCACGAGACAGAGCAATGACATAGTGCACATACTCAAATCAAATTGGCCACATACACATGGTTAGCAGATGTCATTGCGAGTGTAGGGAAACGTTTGTGCTTCTAGTTCCGACAGTGCAGCAATATCTAACAAGTAATCTAACAATTCCAAAACAACTATCTAACACACACAAATCTAAGTAAAGGAATGGAATAAGAATATATACATAAACATATGAATGAGCAATGACCGAGCGGCATAGGCAAGTACAGTTCCCGCTCAGCCCAGTCAAAACTGTTCGCTGCTCTGGCTCCCCAATGGTGGAACAAACTCCCTCATGACGCCAGGACAGCGGAGTCAATCACCACCTTCCGGAGACACCTGAAACCCCACCTCTTTAAGGAATACCTAGGATAGGATAAAGTAATCCTTCTCACCCCCCCTCCCCCACCTTAAAATATTTAGATGCACTATTGTAAAGTGGCTGTTCCACTGGATGTCATAAGGTGAATGCACCAATTTGTAAGTCGCTCTGGATAAGAGCGTCTGCTAAATGACTTAAATGTAAATGTTAAATGCAAGATGCAATAAATTGTAAAAAATACAGTATGTACATATTAGATGAGTAATGCAAGATGTGTAAACATTATTAAAGTGGCATTATTAAAGTGGCCAATGATTTCAAGTCTGTATATAGGCAGTCTGATATATTAACAGTCTGATGGCCTTGAGATAGAAGCTATTTTTCAGTCTCTGCTTTGATGCACTTGTACTGACCTCGCCTTCTGGATGGTAGTGGGGTGAACAGGCAGTGTGTGGGTGGCAGTGGGTGGTTGTTGTCCTTGATGATCTTTTTGGCCTTTCTGTGACATCGGGTGCTGTAGGTGTCCTGGAGGGTAGGTAGTTTGCCCCCGGTGATGCGTTGTGCAGAACACACCACCCTCTAGAGAGCCCTGCAGTTATGGACGATGCAGTTGCCGTACCAGGCGGTGATGCAGCCCAACAGGATGCTCTCAATTGTGCATCTGTAAAGGTTTGTGAGGGTTTTTAGGTGTCTACTTATATATTTTGATTTGATTAAAATTTTGGTTCCTACATTATTCCATATGTGTTATTTCATAGTTTTGATGTCTTCTCTATTATTCTACAATGTTGAAAATAGCTATAAAAATATTATTTTTAAACTTCAATGTGTAGGTGTGTCCAAACTTTTGACTGGAACTGTATATACATTTTTAAGAGAAATATGTCATCCCCGAAGAGGTGGAAGTCTGCCTCTTCTTCGGTGGAGCTTAACCCTATCTGTTCCTACCACAGGCGAACAGCCTGATAGGACTGGACATTACCACTCAACACACGCTGTAATTCTTCTGAAGTGAAATCTCCTACCCCCAAGTACTTCTCTGCAGCTGCCACCACAAAATCAATTTTCTGTGACTGATGTTCCATCTCTGTGGTACAGTTGACAACCATTGCTATGAATGCTAAGAAGCCAAGCTTACAGAAACATATTACTCATTGGTCTATCCCTCTGCTCTGGCACAGATCTACTACTCACAGGGATCCTCTCAGAATCCCTCACCTTTGATCCACCCTACTCTACATAAATCAATTTTCTCTGACGGATGTTCCATCTCTGTGGTACAGTTGACAACCATTGCTATGAATGCTAAGAAGCCAAGCTTATGACACCTTCGACACTACTCTGACCTGGCCACCTCAACCTACCTCGCGCACCGGACACCTCCAATCCCCAGCAACATGAGCACCCCTACAGTTGACACACACAACTTTTCTCACCAAAACTAGGAGGTGGAAATAGTGCAGCGGCAGCATCAGCACTACAATGTACACGAGACTAATCTGAAATACTTCTCGGAATCTATCCTGCTGTGCGGAAGAATGCCGCGTTAGAGTGATCCAACATAGTGCTACATAATGGTAGCACATTTTGGACAGTCTCAGTGGTCCTCCACCCTTGAAGACTCTGATAATGCTTGTATTTCTTTTTTGACCAAAATGTTAAAGAGATTCTCTGTACTTGGTTATACTTTTTTAGAAAGTATCACTCACAAGCCAAAAGTGCCTGCCTGAAAATGACATACTATATCACATAGCCGCAGATACATCTTTGCACGCTCTTGCATTCTCTCAACCAGCTTCACCTGGAATGCTTTTCCAACAGTCTTGAAGATGTTCCCACATATGCTGAACACTTCTTGGCTGCTTTTCCTTCACTCTGTGGTCCAACTAATCTCAAACCATCTCAATTGGGTGGATGGCAGGTGATTGTGGAGGACAGGTCATCTGATGCAGCACTCCATTTAATTTTTTTATTTTACCAATATTTAATTAGGCAAGTCAGTTAAGAACAAATTCTTATTTTCAATGACGGCCTAGGAACAATGGGTTAATTGCCTTGTTTAGGGGCGGAACGACATATTTTTACCTTGTCAGCTCAGGGATTCCATCTTGCAACCTTTTGGTTACTAGTCCAATGCTCTAACCACTAGGCTACCTGCCCACCCCATCACTCTCCTTGGTCAAATAGTCCCAACACAGCCTGGAGGTGTGTTGGGTCATTGTCCTGTTGAAAAACAAATCATAGTACCACGAAGCGCAAACCAGATAGGATGGCGTATAGCTGCAGAATAGCTGGAGGTGTGTTGGGTCATTGGCGTATTGCCAACCATGCTGGTTAAGTGTACCTTGAATTCTAAATAAATCACTGACAATGTCACCAGCAAAGCACCCCCACACCATCACACCTCCTCCATGCTTCACGGTGGGAACCACACAAGCAGAGATAATCTGTTCAACTACTCTGCGTCTCACAAAGACACGACGGTTGGAACCGATAATATCATCATACCAAAGGACAGATTTCCACCTGTCTAATGTCCATTGCTCGTGTTTCTTGGCCCAAGCAAGTCTCTTCTTCTTATTGGTGTCCTTTAGTAGTGATTTCTTTGCAGCAATTCGACCACAAAGGCCTAATTTATGTAGTCTCCTCTGAACAGTTGATGTTAAGATGTGTCTGTTACTTGAACTCTGAAGCATTTATTTGGGCTGCAATTTCTGAGGCTGGTAACTCTGATGCACTTATCCTTTGCAGCAGAGGTAACTCTGGGTATTCCTTTCCTGTGGTGATCCTCATGAGAGCCAGTTTCCTCATAGAGCTTGATGGTTTTTGCGACTGCACTTGAAGAAACTTTCAAAGTTCTTGAAATGTTCTGTATTGACTGACCTTCATGTCTTAAAGTAATGATGGACTGTTGTTTCTCTTTGCTTATTTGAGTTGTTCTTGCCATAATATGGACTCTTGTACCAAATATTTGTGTATACCACCTCTACCTTGTCACAACACAACTGATTGGCTCAAACGCATCAAGAGGGAAAGACATTCCACAAATTAATTTAACAAGGTTCAGCTGTTACTTGAAATGCATTCCAGGTGACTACCTCATGAAGCTGGTTGGGAGAATGCCAAGAGTGTGCAAAACTGTAATCAAGGCAAAGGGTGGCTTACTTTGAAGAATCTCAAATATAAAAAATATATTTTGAGATGTTTAACACTTTTTTGGTTACTACATGGTTCCATATGTGTTATTTCATAGCTTGATGTCTTCACTATTATTAAACCATGTAAAAAATAGTCAAAATAAAGTAAAAACCCTGAGTAAGTATGTCCAAACTTTTGACTGGTACTGTATATCAGTGGCGGTCAGTGCTGTTTAAGATAAGGGAGGACAAAAAAACATTTCATGAGCATGGCCTTATTTCTATTACAGCATGTAGGATGACTGTCATTCATATTCCATTCACCCATGTGTTTTGTTTTAAGATTACTTTTCTCGCTGAAACTCTAACACATTTAAATATGACTACTGGAACAATATTTATTGGGGAATGGTCAGAGACGACCTAAAAGAACACTAATGTCGTTTTGGGTGTCATTTTGTGAGGTAATTAAAAATGCTATTAAGGAAATACTGTAACTTGAAAAGTATACACACTACATGTACAAAGTTTCCATTCTCTGGAATGTGCATGCTATATGGAAAAATTATGAAAGTATTTTTTTGAGAGAGGGATGTTATTTTAGAAACTATAAGAGGAAATTGTTTATATAACTGTGTACAGTAAGTAATCATCACCCCCTTGTGCAACGATGTGCGCTGAGAGTCGGGAAGCAAGTTCAGGGAAGTGTTTTAGTAAAATAAACTGAACATAATACAAAACAAGAAACACTAACAGCACACAGACATGAACCTGAAACAGAAACAATATGCCTGGGGAAGGAACCAAAGGGAGTGACAATAGGGAAGGTAATCAGGGAAGTGATGGAGTGCAGATGAGTCTGATGACACGCAGGTGCGCGTAATGATGGTGACAGCTGTGCGCCATAACGAGCAGCCTGGAGACCTAGAGGCTGGAGAGTGAGCATACGTGACAGTACCTCCTCCCCGACGCGCGGCTCCAGCCGCAGGACGCTGATGAAAATGACAATCCCGGAGATCAGGAGCGGACCGGTCACCTTTGCTGAGGCGTGAGAAAATCTGTCAGTCCGGTTGAGATGTGGGAGCATGGCGACCTAGAGCGCCGGAGAGAGTGCATACGTGACGGTACCCTATCCCCAGTGCGTTCGGCTCAAGCCACAGGACACCAGCCAAAGGGACGATCCCGGGGTTCAGGAGCGGACCAGTCACCCCTGCTGATACTCGGGAACCTGTCGCCGGCTGGAGTGCGGGAACCTGCCAGACCGGCTGAGGCAGGGGAACCTGGCGATCCGGCTGAGGCATGAGAGCCTGACGAGCCGGCGGAGGCAGGGGAGCCTGGCGATCTGTCTGACGCATGAGAGCCTGTAGCGGCTCGTCGTTCCCACCAACAACAAAAAACACTCCCTGATGCTCCCCTTAGGTGAGGTGTCATTCTGTAACGATGTGCGCTGAGAGTCGGGAAGCAAGTTCAGGGAGTGAGTGTTTTAGTAAAATAAACGGAACATAATACAAAACAAGAAACACTAACAGCACACAGACATGAAACTGAAACAGAAACAATAACGCCTGGGGAATGAACCAAAGGGAGTGACATATAGGTAATCAGGGAAGTGACGGAGTCCAGATGAGTTTGATGACACGCAGGTGCGCATAACGATGGTGACAGGTGTGCATCATAATGAGCAGCCTGGTGACCTAGAGGCCGGAGAGGGAGCACACGTGACACTTTCAGTGAGGTCAGAGAGCGTGTCAGCCTGATGGAACCACCCCTTTTGAACAAACTGTATAAAATGATAGGTTAAGAATTAACATATTAGACCAGAGGGATGTAGAGTTGCAGCTCACGTTTAAAGTAGTTTGAACTCTGAATCTCAACACAAGGTAGAGACGATAAAGTCACCTCCTGGACAATCACTGGTACGGCTGATTAGCTGTCCGAAGTAAAGTATCTAAGAAAGTGAATTTAAGTGGAACCATTCTATTTCTGTTTTCAAACCATCATATTACGCTACTCTTCTGGCTAGCCTATCTTCAAAGAAGCAATTACATTAATTGCTATTCATTTCATGGAAGTAGAATAAACTCTGTAGTTCTGTTCAGGACTACACATCAAAACCACGGATACCGGACGACTGCAGAGGAGAACAACAGAGGAACCCCTTTTGGACATTCAGAGCCTATGTGTAGTACTGAATCACAAGTAAGGCTCAGGTTTTTGCAGATGCAAGGAGGTTACGTGTCACGTTCGTTGAATGGAGGAGACCAAGGCGCAGCGTGATGTGAATACATTCTTCTATTTATTAACGAAGAAACACTAAACAAACTAAACAAAACGAACGTGACACTATATATATATAAACAAGTGCAGACACAGGCAACTAACCATAGACAATAACCCACGAAATACCCAAGGAATATGGCTGCCTAAATATGGTCCCCAATCAGAGACAACGATAAACAGCTGCCTCTAATTGAGAACCTATCTAGGTCTACATATTTAGGTTGAATTGATAAATAACAGTCTTCAAATTAATGTTAGAAGTCAAGTCACAACAGAGTTTTAATCAATTATTTGGTGACTTGATTATATTTAGTGTAGTGTTAACTAAAAAGCATACATTTTTAAATGTTTACCATTTTTACTTTTATGGAATTCACTGAGGAGGATGTCCTCTCCTTCCTCCTCTGAGGAGCCTCCACTGATATATATATTAACTGTAACCTGTTGCTTCTGACTATCAGTATTCCTTCTTAATTCGCTTGATAATGTTATGGAAAAAGAGTTTCATGGATAAATGTGGCAACTCTTCTCTTGCTGCAAACATTTTTTGGGTGCTAGTTTTCAGGCCTTCAGAGGTCATTGGGCTAGAAAATTTAAGCACAGAAGTATACCCGCACCTATTCAATATCCTCGAGAAGCTAGCTAGATAGCCTCTCCATCTGGGTGCTCTGCTGTCTACCCACTCGGTTTGGCTTGTGCTATCTCATTTGGGTTTTGTCCTTGTTTTTATTTCTGGCAGTGTACTTATCTGGGCGATACTCAGTTTGGTCGAAGGTTTGAATTTGTTTTGTGTGACTTGTCTGTCTACCGGTTTCTTCCCTGTTTTAGCCTTCGGGTTCAGGAACTGCGCCTACACTGCAAGATTAGGAGACTGTGTATGTTTCACTCCTGCAGACTTGCAGTTCTCCCCTGAGCTGAGAGTGAGCTAGGTGTCACGAGGCGCACCACATTTTAAATACAAATAGTCTAGATAGTCATTTGATTAGATGTTCAGGAGTCTTATAACTTGAAGGTTGAAGCTGTTTAGAAGCCTCTAGGACCTAGACTTGGTGTTCCGTTACCGCTTGCAGTAACAAAGAGAACAGTCTATGACCATTTTTAGGGCCTTGCTCTGACACCGCCTGGTATAGAGGTCCTGGATGGCAGGAAGCTTGGCCCCAGTGATGTACTGGGACGTACGCACCACCCTCTGTAGTGCCTTGTGGTCGGAGGCCGAGCAGTTGCCATACCAGGCAATGATGCAACCCGTCAGGATGCTCTCGATGGTGCAGCTGTAAAATCTTTTGAGGGTCTGAGGAGCTGTGCCAAATATTTTCAGTCTCCTGAGGGGGAATAGGTTTTGTCGTGCCCTCTTTACGACTGTCTTGGTGTGCTTGGACCATGTCAGTTTGTTGGTGATGTGGACGCCAAGGAACTTGAAGCTCTCATCCTGCTCCATTGCAGCCCTGTCGATGAGAATGAGGACGTGCTCGGTCCTCCTCCCTATAGGCTGTCTCATCGTTGTCGTGATCAGGCCTGCCACTCTTGGTCATCTGCAAACTTAATGATGGTGTTGGAGTCGTGCCTGAACATGCTGTCATGAGTGAACAGGGAGTACATGAGGGGACTGAGCACGCACCCCTGAGGGGCCTCCTGTTGAGGATCAGTGTGGTAGATGTGTTATTGCCTACCCTTACCACCTGGGAGCAGGAAGTCCAGGATCCAGTTGCAGAGGGAGGTGTTTAGTCCCAGGGTCCTGAGCTTAGTGATGAGCTTTGAGGGCACTATGGTGTTGAATGCTGAGCTGTAGTCAATGAATAGCATTCTTACATACGTAAGTGTTCCTTTTGTCCAGGTGGGAAAGGGCAGTGTGGAGTGTAATAGAGATTGCATCATCTGCAGATCCGTTGGGGCGGTATGCAAATTTGAGTGGGTCTAGGGTTTCTGGGAAAATGGTGTTGATTTGAGCATTTCATGGCTGGAGACGTTAGGCAGGTTACCTTATTGTGCTTGGGCACAGGGACTATGGTGGTCTGCTTGAAACATGTTGGTATTACAGACTCAGACAGCAGATGTCCAGAACAGCAGATGTCCAGAACAGCAGATGCTCTCAAGCATGTTTCAGTGTTACTTGCCTCGAAGCAAGCATATAAGTTATTTAGCTCATCTGGTAAGCTTCCGAGTTAGTGTCCCTCTCTTTGAAAGCGGCAGCTTTACCCTTTAGCTCAGTGCGAATGTTGCCTGTATTCCATGGCGTCTGTTTGGGGTATGTACGTACAGTCACTGTGGGGACGACGTCATCGATGCACTTATTTATGAAGCCAGTGTACTCCTCAATGCCATCAGAAGAATCCCGGAACATATTCCAGTCGGTGCTAGCAAAACAGTCCTGTAGTTTAGCATCTGCTTCATCTGATCACTTTTTTATAGACCGTGTCACTGGTGCTTCCTGCTTTAATTTTAGCTTGTAAGCAAGAATCAGGAGGATATAATTATGGTCAGATTTGCCAAATGGAGAGTGAGGGAGAGCTTTGTACGCGTCTCTGTGTGTGGAGTAAAGGTGGTCTAGAGTTTTTTCCCCTCTGGTTGCACATTTAACATGCTGATAGAAATGAGGTAAAACTGATTGAAGTTTCTCTGTATTAAAGTCCCCGGCCACTAGAACCGCCGCCTCCGGATGAGTGTTTTCCTGTTTGCTTATGGCGGTATGCAGCTGATTGAGTGCGGTCTGTGGTGGTATGTAGACAGCTACGGAAAATACAGATGAAAACTCTCTAGGTAGATAGTGTGGTCTACAGCTTATCATGAGATACTCTACCTCGGGTGAGCAAAACCTTGAAACTTCCTTAGATATCGTGCACCAGCTGTTGTTTACATAGGCCGCCGCCCCGTGTTTTACCAGATGCTGCTGTTATACCCTGCCGATAGAGTGTATAACCCGCCAGCTATATGTTATTAATGTCGTTGTTCAGCCACGACTTGGTGAAACAGAAGATATTACAGTTTTTAATGTCCCGTTGGTAGGATATACGTGCTTTCAGTTCATCCCATTTATTTTCCAGCGATTAAACGTTGGCTAACAATACGGATGGCCAAGACAGATTAGCCACTCATTGCCAGATCCTCACAAGGCACCCCAATCTCTTTCTGCAAAATCTCGGTTTCTTTCTCCTGCAAATTATGGGGATGAGGGCCTGTTCAGGTGTTTGGAGTATATCCTTCCCGTCTGACTCATTAAAGAAACATTATTCGTCCAATTTGAGGTGAGTAATTGCTGTTATGATGTCTAGAAGCTATTTTCGGTCATAAGAGACAGTAGCAGCAACATTATGTACAAAATTATTTACAAACAATGTGAAAAAACAAACAAAATAACACGGTTGGTTAAGAGACAGTAAAAAGGCAGCCATCCTCTCCGGCGCCATTCTTTACGAATGGCGCTTCACATAGTATATGAGGCTGATACTGTAGGTCCGTATTGATCTATATTATTATACAGCATTGCACAGTGTTTACTATAGACCGGTAGTAGTGTGTTGGTAAAATCACTGGGGGAGTCAGAAAAAAGCCATATTACTGTTACGTTCTGACCTTTTATTTCCTTTGTTTTGTCATTATTTAATATGGTCAGGGCGTGAGTTGGGGTGGGCAGTCTATGTTTGTTTTTCTATGATTTGGGTATTTCTATGTTTCGGCCTAGTATGGTTCTCAATCAGAGGCAGGTGTCATTAGTTGTCTCTGATTGAGAATCATACTTAGGTAGCCTGGGTTTCACTGTGTGTTTGTGGGTGATTGTTCCTGTCTCTGTGTTTGCACCAGAAAGGGCTGTTTTGGGTTTTCACGTTTCTTGTTTTTGTTAGTTTGTTCATGTGAAGTGCTTTATTAAACATGAATCAAAATAACCACGCTGCGCTTTGGTCCGCCTCTCCTTCACCCCAAGAAAACCGTTAAAGAGTCACCCAACACAACAGGACCAAGCGGCGTGGTAACGGGCAACAGCAACAGCGGCGCAAAGAGGAATGGACATGGGACGATGTATTGGACGGCAAGGGTTGCTACACATGGGAGGAGATCCTGGCGGGAAAGGATCGCCTTCCATGGGAACAGGTGGAGGCAGCTAGGAGAGCAGAGGCAGCCGGAGAGAGGAGCCGGCGATATGAGGGAACACGGCTGGCAAGGAAGCCCGAGAGGCAGCCCCAAACATTTCTTGGGGGGAGGCACACAGGAACTATGGCGAAGCCAGGTAGGAGACCTGAGCCAACTTCCTGTGCTTACCGGGGGGGCGAGAGAGACCGGGCAGGCACCGTGTTATGCTGTGAAGCGCACGGTGTCCCCAGTGCGGGTGCATAGCCCGGTGCCGGGATAGACTGGGCATCGAGCCAAGTGCCATGAAGCCGGCTCTACGCATCTGGTCTCCAGTGCGTCTCCTTGGGCCGGCTTACATGGCACCAGCCTTGCGCACGGTGTCCCCGGTTCGCCTGCATAGCCCAGTGCGGGCTATTCCACCTCGCCACACTGGCAGGGCAACTGGGACCATTCAACCGCCTTCCTCCTCTCCAGCGCTGCCGGAGTCTCCCACTTCTCTGGCGCTGCTAGAGCCTTCCTCCTCTCCAGCGCAGCCGGAGTCTCCTGCCTGTTTGACGCTGACAGAGCTCCCGCCCCTCAGTCCAGAGGCGCTAGAGCCCCTCATTCCAGAGGTGCCAGAGCTACTCAGTCCAGCGCTGCCAGAGCCTTCCTCTCCAGCGTTGCCTGAGCCACCCGTCTGCCCAGCGCCGCCTGAGCCACCCGTCTGCCCAGCGCCGCCTGGGCCACCCGTCTGCCCAGTGCCGCCAGTGCCGCCAGTCTGCCCAGTGCCGCCAGTCTGTAAGGAGCCGCCAGTGCCGGCAGTCTGCAAGGAGCCGCCAGTGCCGCCAGTCTGCAAGGAGCCGCCAGTGCCGCCAGTCTGCAAGGAGCCGCCAGTGCCGCCAGTCTGCAAGGAGCCGCCAGACAGCCAGGGCCCGCCAGTCAGTCAGGGGTGCCAGTGCCGCCAGTTAGCCAGGGGCCGCCAGTCAGCCAGGGGGTGCCAGTGCCGCCAGTTAGCCAGGGGCCGCCAGTGCCGCCAGTCAGCCAGGGGCCGCCAGTGCCGCCAGTCAGCCAAGGGCCGCCAGTCAGCCAGGGGCCGCCAGTGCCCCTCAGCCCAGAGGCGCCAGAGCCCCTCAGCCCAGAGCTTGCGCCCCTCTGTCCAGAGCTTCCGCCCCTCTGCCCAGAGCTTCCGCCCCTCTGTCCAGAGCTTACGCCCCTCTGTCCAGAGCTTCCATCCCTCTGTCCAGAGCTGCCCCTCTGTCCCAAGCTGCCCCTTTGTCCCGAGCTGCCCCTCAGTCCAGTGGGGTCATTTAGTAGGGTCACCGTGGTTAGGAGGCCACGGAAGCGGACAAGAAGGTGGACTAAGACGATGGTGAAGTGGGGTCCGCGTCCTGCGCCAGAGCCGCCACCGCGGACAGACGCCCACCCAGACCCTCCCCTATAGGTTAAGGTTTTGCGGCCGGAGTCCACACCTTTCGGGGGGGGGGGGGTACTGTCACGTTCTGACCTTTTATTTCCTTTGTTTTGTCATTATTTAGTATGGTCAGGGCGTGAGTTGGGGTGGGCAGTCTATGTTTGTTTTTCTATGATTTGGGTATTTCTATGTTTCGGCCTAGTATGGTTCTCAATCAGAGGCAGGTGTCATTAGTTGTCTCTGATTGAGAATCATACTTAGGTAGCCTGGGTTTCACTGTGTGTTTGTAGGTGATTGTTCCTGTCTCTGTGTTTGCACCAGATAGGACTGTTTTGGGTTTTCACGTTTCTTGTTTTTGTTAGTTTGTTCATGTGAAGTGCTTTATTAAACATGAATCAAAACAACCACGCTGTGCTTTGGTCCGCCTCTCCTTCAAGTCAAGAAAACCGTTACAATTACAACCTATGCATTGTGATAATTGCGTTGTTTGCTCTTTAACCTGTTAGTTCATATGCCTTGCGACCATGATGTACGGTATAGGCCTAAAGGTAATAATAATAATAATAATAATATATGCCATTTAGCAGACGCTTTTATCCAAAGCGACTTACAGTCATGTGTGCATACATTCTACGTATGGGTGGTCCCGGGGATCGAACCCACTACCCTGGCGTTACAAGCGCCATGCTCTACCAACTGAGCTACAGAAGGATCAAGACGATAAGAAGACACAGTGGCAGAATAAATTCAACCACACCTTTGTTTCATCACAAAACCATAGAGCAACCTCTGTCAGTCCATAAAGCAGTCCACAAAGCATATATTGAATGTAACAAACAAGTTACATAACCTACAGCATGGTCAAGCAAGTTACATAACCTACAGCATGGTCAAGCAAGTTACATAACCTACAGCATGGTCAAACAAGTTTCATAACCTACAGCATGGTCAAACAAGTTTCATAACCTACAGCATGGTCAAACAAGTTACATAACCTACAGCATGGTCAAGCAAGTTTCATAACCTACAGCATGGTCAAACAAGTTTCATAACCTACAGCATGGTCAAGCAAGTTACATAACCTACAGCATGGTCAAACAAGTTTCATAACCTACAGCATGGTCAAACAAGTTACATAACCTACAGCATGGTCAAACAAGTTTCATAACCTACAGCATGGTCAAGCAAGTTTCATAACCTACAGCATGGTCAAACAAGTTACATAACCTACAGCATGGTCAAACAAGTTACATAACCTACAGCATGGTCAAGCAAGTTTCATAACCTACAGCATGGTCAAGAAAGTTTCATAACCTACAGCATGGTCAAGCAAGTTTCATAACCTACAGCATGGTCAAGAAAGTTTCATAACCTACAGCATGGTCAAGCAAGTTTCATAACCTACAGCATGGTCAAGAAAGTTTCATAACCTACAGCATGGTCAAGCAAGTTTCCAACATTTTCGAACCACTAAACATATTGATTTAGAACCACAGAGAGTTAATGCAAGTCGCAAATAAAACAGGAACTGCCTTCACTATTCCAGCACCATTTCATCTTCAACATTTCAACATCCTCAAATAACCTATGCGTGTGACAACTAAAAGATACAAAGAAAACGATTTTGTCCAATTAACATTGACTATGTGGTCAGTCCATAAGATAATACTTTTTGTAGTTTTATTAAGGCACAGAGCTTCTTCTGCTGAAAGTAAATTTTTGGTAGAGATGGTGTCATTCTAGTGGACAGGCAGGATATGGAAAAACCCACTTCCCCTGAGCTGGAGTAAACACTACTACCACTGCCCCCTGCCTCGTTCTCAAAGTCCCAGCTCCTATCTTCCTCTGTCTCCTCATCCTCCTTTTCCTTTTCTTCCTACTCCTCCTTCTCCTCCTCTTCTTCTTGGCGGTCCATCAGCTGTTGTAATCAAGGCCTGGTCCTGAGATTGCATCTCCATCTGCACAAAAGAGTTAGGATTTTAAACAGAGAGACAAAGACACAGACACATCAAATAAAGAAATAAGAATAGACATAAAAGAGAACGACAGACACAGACATAACATACACTGAAACAGACACAAGCAAATGTCAAATACTGTTAGTCGGCTGTGACATATAGTATTCACAGGCAAATACTAACTATTACAGAGAAAGAAATAGATAGCAGAAACAATTGCCAAGTAGTATAGAAAAATTGTTCAAAAGACAGAACCAAATGTCACGTAACAAAAATAACCAGTGCAGGACACATCTGTAAGCTACTGATTTACAGGCCTAAATCTCTCTTTTCGAACAGCGCTGCGGCTTCCTCTAGTCTCTTTTAGCTAATGAAGTTCATGTCCTTTCCCTGACATGAGGCCTGGTCAAACCATTTCAGTTGAGCTTTCTTTCAGATGCAAATGCTTCTCTCTCTCTCTCTTCTCTATTCATGAGAGCCAGTCTAATTGCCCTCATTGTGAGAATAGAATATTTGGGAATTCCCCTGAATCGCCAAGTCCAAGTTTGTCCCAGGGAGAGGAATGTTCAAACAAAAACCAACCATGATCAGATCTGCATTTCTTTCTCTGTTAATTACAGCATCAGACTGGGATTGGGCTCCGACTGAAATGATGTGTTGTGGCTTGAAACACTTTAGAAAAAGAAACATGAACTTTCCTTTGAGTGAAGTATGAACAGTGGGCTCCCTGTGGGATGATATCCCCCTTGAAGTGCGTGTGTTTTCTGTGTATTCCAGCCATTGCAGCAGATCAAACTATGCCTAATATCCCATGGAGGATACACAGTAAACAAGCGCTTGTTCCTGCTGGAGTTCTTGCTTTTTCTTTTATGACAACCGCTGAATATTGGGTCATGAAACTTGATGAGAGGCGAGGGTTCTAATTGGTGGAGGTCACTTCTATTTGTGCTGTGTTGCAGCTATGGCACAATTATTGCCTGAATACTGGACACAGGGACTGGAACTGGGCCGGTCCCACTGCATCTGCACAAACCATCGTCTCATGACATCAAAGGCCAGCAATCATTGGTCACTGGGAGGTGGAAGTAATTGGATAGACCTTACGTGGGTGTCTTACGTGTTGGTGGTCTGAGAATTAAAGAGCACGAAGACCTGCAGTGGATCTGACAGTGTAGATGGTTTTATAACATGGTCTCTTTATGGACCAGTGGATCTATATAAAATGCTTTGGCCATTGGGCAGCAGGTAGCCTAGCGATTAAGAGCATTGGGCCAGTAACCAGAAGGTTGATGGTTCAAATCCCAGAGCTGACTAGGTGAACAATCTGTCATTGTGCTGCACTTAACTCTAAAAACTCCCGTACGTCACTCAGGATAAGAGAATCTGCAAAATGACTCAAATGTAAAATGTGTTGTCCATGCACAGCACTGTATGTTTTGTAGTCCAATGCCTATTCTGTTGAATCAATTAAGCCAGAGCTATGCCAGTAAAGTAGCCTATAGTCTTCAGCTCTCTCCCTTAACCAGTGTGTCTTTGTCCCGTCTGACGCAGAGGTTTGGTGTGTTTTGTGTGCTCGGGACACTTGGTTGCCATGACGAGGCACTGGCGAGGGACTAAATGGCAAGCGGTTGACATCGTAACATCGCCAGCCTGCCCGCACATCTCAATTACAAGAATGCATTAACGGGACACTCTCACACACTAACAATATGACTGACCAAGAAGATCGTTGCATTAGGTGAGCGATACCTTGACCTTAGCCCTAATAGCCAACAAAAATGTCTCCATTTCCACTGGAGTCCCACAGAGCCAGAAGACCACATGCAGGTCATAGTTTTGGTTGCTTGGGTATTCATATCTAGCATAGAATCATGTTAACATGTCCTCTTTCTCTACAAATATAAAGTATGGAAAGACAAGATAACTCTTGAGTCTCACAGTAACTCACAGTAAATGTGCTGAATAATCGCAATCCATTTTCCATGATCATCTGTGAACATACAGGAAAGACCAAATATGTATTTCTGATGCAAATACAAATACAAAACACATCAATACATTCATATAGTAAATGTTGCTGAGTATATGTTTAGTCATCTAAGTCCATGGAGACGGACTACATGTTTGATCAGTTCTAGAGAGACGTAGTCATTCGGATTTCACAATCTAAGACTTCAGTCAATTGTCCAGTCTTACCAGTTCCCTGTGCAGCCAGGCCAGTGCACTCTCAATGTCCAGTTTGTAGGGTCAGCTGCCCTCTTCTCCGGGAATGCAGCCCTCCATCTGGAGGTCTTCCTCCAGGCAGGGGTCTCTGGTGGTCCGTGGGTCCCTGGACACAACGAGCCCGGCTGACTTACAGGCATCAAAGGTGGCGTCCTTAGAGGAGAAATCTCCCAGTCTAGTCAGGACCACTTCTATCATGATAGGCTTCAAGTTCTACAATCTGAGCAAAAAAAAACAATCAGTGTCCCTATAGAGTCTGTGTTTGGTCTAAGCTTCTCTCGGCTGTAGCAAGACACAGCGTTTTCTGGAGAATTCTTCTCTTTCTTCTTCACTGCTCTCACTTCCTTGTGTCCTCTCTCATATCAGTGGTAGTTCTGTACTGGACTGGAAACTTAAGAGGTTCTCCTCTGTTTTCCTCCCCCTCCTCTATGGGACAGTGGAGTGCTGTCAGTCATGTGTTAGTATGATGCAGCAGGAGTGATGTCAGCTCTTTGACCAGAGCTTGTTTATCATTTGAGGGTCTCTTTTTAACACACACACTCCACCTATGGAGGAGAAAGATGGAGGAGGAGGAGAAAAAGGAGGCACGCACGTGCACACACACACACACACACACACACACAGACGTAGCTAGCAACCCTTACAAACAAAGCTGCAAATCCAGACAAATTGACAAAAATAGTTTTGACATGTCTGCACCTATACTTAGAATTGCACTCACTACACTTGTAGACCATCAAACAACATAGGCATCTCCAGACTAAAAAAAGTCAACATTTTCTTGTGAGTAACATGAGGCAGATGTACCGTTGTTCAGATATGAGATGATAGACCATCCCACTCCTGACTGACTGTCAGTCCAACACCTTTTACCCATTACACCAAGAGGCTCCAACCTCTTGATAAGGTTGGTAGGTGTTGTCACTACAATGTGAATGTGAGATCACCAGGGACATATTGTGTAATATGAAGAACTAAGCTATTGCAAGTCACTGAACCATATTGAAACCCATGCCCTCAAATGTGTTGCTTAACTCTGTTCTGGACTCTTACAGAACAAATACAGGATATAACAAGATAGCCTACAGTTTTACAGGATACAGGGGATTCTGTTTGATTAAACTAAAGCTGTGGTCCTGCACTGGTGAACAGGATCTATTGAAATGTTAAGACCCTGGTTCTCCCATCTAATCTGACAGAAATGACTAGGATCTTGAGGAGTAGTAGAGTCTAGCTGCAGACAGCAGAACGCTTGCTTGGTGAGAGTACTGAAGAGTTTTATCGCCACCTTTTGGTCATTTCTTGCTTTACACTCAGGAAAATAAACATTCTGGTTCCGTTTCATTCAACGAACTACAATTTATAAAGGCTTTATATACACTGTATGTCCAAAAGTCTGTGGACACCCCTTCAAAATAGTGGATTCAGCTATATAAAATTGAGCACACAGCCATGGAATCTCCATAGACAAACATTGGCAGTAGTACTGAAGAGCTCAGTGACTTTCAACGTGGCACTGTCATAGGATGCCACCATTCCAACAAGTCAGTTCATCAAATTTCTGCCCTGTTAGAGCTGCCCTGGTCTACTGTAAGTGCTGTTTTTGTGTAGTGGAAACATCTAGGACCAACAACAGCTCAGCAACAAAGTGGTAGGCCACACAAACTCACAGAACGGGACCTCCGAGTGCTGTAGCTCGTAAAAATCGTCTGGCCTCAGTTGCAACACTCACTACAGAGTTCCAAACTGCCCCTGGAAGCAACGTCATCACAGAAACTGTTAGTTGCGAGCAAAATGAAATGGGTTTCCATGGCCGAGCAGCCACACACAAGCCTAAGATCACCATGCGCAATGCCAAGTGTCGGTTGAAGCGGTGTAAAGCTTGCCGCCATTGGCCTCTGCAGCAGAGGAAACACGTTCTCTTGAGTGACGCTTCACCATCTGGCAGTCAGATGGACAAATCTGGGTTTGCCGGATGCCAGGAGAACTTTACCTGCCCAAGTGCATAGTGCCAACTGTAAAATTTGGTGGAGGAGGAATAATGGTCTGGGGCTGTTTTTCATGGTTCGGGCCCCTTAGTTCCAATGAAGGGAAATTTTAACGCTACAACATAAGATTACATTATAGACAATTCTGTGCTTCCAACTTTGCTGCAACAGTTTGGGGAAGATCCTTTCCTGTTTCAGCATGACAATTCCCCCGTGCACAAAGCAAGGTCCATGGTTTGTCAAAATCGGTGTGGAAGAACACCTTTGGGATGAATTGGAACGCCGACTGCAGGCCAAGGCCTAATCGCCCAACATCAGTGGCCTGCTTTACTAATGCTCTTGTGGCTGAGTCCCGCAGCAATGTTCCAACATCTAGTGGAAAGCCTTCTCAGAAGAGTAGAGGCAGTTATAGCAGCAAAGGGGGGACTAACTCCATATTAATGCCTGTGCTTTTGGAATGAGATGTTCGACAAGCAGATGTCCACATGCTTTTGGTCATGTAGTGTAGCATACATTACCAATAACAGGGGAGGTTATGTCTTGGGTGTATGATCTTTGACCATCTGTAATTTACTCACTCATTATTATTCACAATTCATTCAGGATGATCTGTAGTCATGGTAACACGCTAGCATCCACATTTTCTTACTTACAATGAAAGTGACTCCAAAATGACACAGTACATTATTTACCATTCATTTCAATTGGACACAAAATAATCTGAAACACAACCAAAACGAACTGCAAATGCATCCAAGTGTGTAGCTTCACAAGCTTGATGTAGTTAATGCGTGCTAGGAATATGGGATTAAATACAAAACCTTTTGATTACTTTATTTATAACAATCTTTAGGGGTGTCAATCATTTTGAGCTTTACCCTTTTTGAGAAAAATATTAAGTAATTGTTAAACAAAAACTCTTTCTCTGAGCAATTGTATTAGTATATTTTTGTTGCATACAATATAGCTCAGTATTTGAATGATTAATTTTTTTACAGTCCTTACTGCTATTTTTATCAAGGGTATCAATAATTCAGACCCCATAGTATATATAGAAGCTTAGCAAATGATCTATAAGCTTATGTCATACTTTTCCTTTTTTGTAAGGACTCATTATTATTACACTGTATTTACAGCAGTAACCCTAACCGTAGCTTGGTGTCCACATTCCCAGTTCAACTCGAACTGTCACGTTGTATAATGATTGGAGACAGGCTCAGGAATACGAATGAGTTTTTACAATTTTGTCCACCCTAATAAAAGAGCAAAGTGTAAACCTCTAAGTAATACACGGGACGAAACCCCGTAAAACAAGTGCACAATAACACGTAGCATGGAAGCGGATACTACATCACAGGTACTCACTAGAACAACGGTCATGGTAACAATAACCGACAAGGACAATGGGGAACAGAGGTCACATATATACACATACTAATCAGGGGAATGGGAACCAGGTGTGCGTAATGAGACAGGACAGTCTGGGGTTGGTGTAAGTGAATCCAGTTCAGTGACGCCTAGAAGGCTGGTGGCGTAGACCTCCGGGGGAACCGACAAGAGCGGTGGTGTTCCGCTGGGAGTGTGAGAGGTGAGACCAGGGTTATTGTGTAACCGGCAAGGGAAGGAGCTTTCGATAAAGGAGGTGTCTGGGTGTCTTAAACTGGGCATAGCTGGAGCAGAAAGAGACATAAACCTGTCCGTCCCTAGCCAAGGTGGGCCAGTACTTCTCAGTCAGGCAGGCGATGGTACGGCTTATCCAAGAATGAATCGACACAGGCGCCGTGTACGCCCATGTAAGGAGGCGGTCCCGCACAGCTGTGGGCACATAGACGCGGTGATCCGGGCACTGTGCAGGTGCGGGTTCCGTGCGCAGGGCCTGTATGTCGGCGTCCACATCCCACACCACTGGCGTGATGATACGGGACGGAGGGATGATGGGGGTCTCCTCTCCCTCCCTCTCCTCTGCGTCATAGAGGTGAGACAGGGCGTCCGTCTTCACGTTCTTTGAGACTGGCCTATAAGAATCCATGAATTGGAACCTGGCGAAGAATAGAGGCCACCTGGCCTGTCTCGGGTTTAACCTCTTCGCTGCCCTGATGTACTCCAGGTTGCAGTGGTCCGTCCACACCAGGAAAGGGTGTTTGGACACCTCCAGCCAGTGCCTCCACACCTTCAGAGCCTTCTTGACCGCCAAGAGTTCCCGGTCCCCTACGTAGTAGTTCCTCTGGAAGGGGCTCAGCTGCTTGGAGTAGAAGGCGCAGGGCCGCAGCTTTGTAGTGGTTCCGGTGCACTGGTACAGTACTGGCCCGACTCCTACTTCGGAGGCATCCACCTCAACGATGAAGTGAAGGGGTCGGGATGTGCCAGCACGGGAGCTGTGGTGAAGCAGGTCTTCAGTGTCTCGAATGTCCTCTCCGCCTCTGCTGTCCAACGAAGCCGCTGGGGACCTGCTCTCAGCAGGGAGGTAAGAGGCACGACCACCATTACTGAAGCCCCGGATGAACCTCCGGCAATAGTTGGCAAACCCCAGGAATCACTGGACTACTTTCACAGAGTTGGGGATGGGCCATGACCTGACTGTGCTGATGCGTTGCTCCTCCACCTCCACTGCCTCCGTGGATATGATGTAGCCCAGAAAGGACACAGACCACTGGAAAAACAAACACTTCTCTTGTTTAACATATCATGCTCCAACAGTCTTCCTGCACAGACCTGCCTAACAAGACATGCCTGGGTGCATTCAGCAGAATAGACCAAAATGGTGTTTATATAAACCATTTCGCCCCTTCCCAGCGTGTCCTGAAACACTTCGTTAATAAAGGCCTGGAAGACTGAAGGAGCATCAGGCAGGCCAAAAGGCATTACGAGATACTCGTAATGGCCCGTGGTCATTTGTAACCGATGTGAAATGGCTAGCTAGTTAGCGGTTGTGCACTCTAATAGCGTTTCAGTCGGTGACGTCACTCTGAGACCTGAAGTAGTTCCCCTTGCTCTGCCGTGGCTTTTGTGGCGCGGTGGGTAAATATGCTTTGTGGGAGGCAGTTGTTGATGTGTGCAGAAGGTCCCTGGTTTGAGCCCGGGTCAGGGCGAGGGGACATATGAAAGTTATACTGTTACACATGGAAAAGGCTGTTTTCTATTCGTCGCCTTCACAAATGCGCACCAGACTGTAGGCGCTCCTCAAGTCCAGCTTCATGAAGTACTGCGCACCGTGCATTTGTTCAATGATAGTTAGGATTATTCAGAGTTCCATAATCAATGCAAGGGCACAGTCCCCCATCTTTCTTTTTAAAATGTGTATATATATTTTATTTTTGCATTTTCCAATTAAGAACATTCAAAACAAAAGTAAAAAGATATTAGACAACAATATGACAAAGTGACAGTAACAGACGAGCATACATAAAAAAAAAGATATATATAAACATACAATAAATAAGTCATAATAAAGAGTAAAATAAATAATAATAATAATAATGAGACATTGGATCAAATGGTCACCTGCCGTAAGCTACATACTATACATTACATGTGAAACGTTATATAAGGATTATGTAGAGATTCAATCAATGTGAAATGAGGGGAGATTTTCCATATAGTCAATAAAAGGTTGCCAAATTCTGTAAAATGTCTCTAACTTATTCCTCAAGCAGTAAGTGATTTTCTCCAATGGGATACAACTACTAACTTCCGATAGCCACATTGCAACTGGCAGGGGGAATCCGATTTCCATTTCAAGGCAGTACATTTCTTGGCAATCGCTAGCAATATTTCTGTTAGCTTTATAGTATGGCTTTGCCTAAGATTGGCATTAGTACCCATCTTTCTTTTTAACAAAAAGAAGCTTGAGGAGGATGGTGACGTAGAGGAGCGGATAAAACCCTGCTGGAGGCTCTCCTGTACGTAGGTCTCCATGGCCTTGGTCTCCGCATAGGAGGGGATAGACGTGTCTTCTCTGGAGGGCAGCGTCAGACAGCAGGTCAATGGCACAGTCCCAGGGGCGATGAGGAGGCAGGCATGTAGCCTGGGCCTTAGAGAAAACCTGGTGCAGATCCTGGTATTCCTCTGGTAACTCCACTTGAGGTGTGTGGTCCGGCCTTTCCACCGTAGTTGTGTTGACAGACACTGCGAGACACCACCCCTGACACTCCTGCGACCAACCCAGCAGTCTCCTCTCAGACCAGGAAATGACGGGGTTATGCCAACTCAATCAGGGGAGACCTAAAACAATGGGGTGCGTGGGGGTGTCTATAATCAAAAAGGTGATCTGTTATAAATGGGTGTCGTGGGTCAGCAGAGAAACGGAAATAGTGATGTGATGTTCGAGCCCTGTCCCTATTGGACCGGAATGGGTGACTGTAGGGGAACGAAAGGATTTGCGTAATGCAGGGGCCAGTGCGTTATCTAAGAGATTCCCGGCAGCTCTGGAATAAATCAGAGCTAACAGCAGTGAGGGGCTAGGGTATTCTGGGAATTTAATGGGAAAACACACTGGTTGAATTGACAGAAAAGGAAGGGAAATCTTACATCCTAACTTGGCTGGAGCAGGAGAATTCCCTGGCTTGTCACCTCCTCGTCTATTAGTAGATAGAGGCCAGGTCAGGGAGAAATGACCCCTTTCTCCACAATAGGAGCAGAGGCCCAGATTTCTCCTTCTCCTATGCTCTGCCTCTGGCAAACATGCAGAGCCCACCTCCATCGGCTCTGGCCACGGAGCAGGTGTAGCCATGGGCTCCGGATTCGCCGCAGGTCTTCATCGGGACAGCAGGAGGTTGTCCAAACGAATCGCCATGCTGATGAGCTGATCGAGTGACAGGTTGTCATCATGACAGGTTAACTCCATCTGTGCCTCCTCCCGCAGTCCACTGCGGAACACGGTGACCAGAGCTGACTCATTCCATCCGGGGGGAGGCCGCAATGGTCTGGAACTCCAGGGCGAACTCCAAGACAGTCCTTGATCTCTGGCGTAGTCATAGTAGGTGCTCACCCCCCTCTCTGCCCTCCACAGGATGTTCAAACGTAGAGCGGAAAAGGAGAGGGAAGCACTCGTAGGACTCTACCTCGGGTCTGCCCGTTTCCCAGACCACGGCACCCAAGTCCAGGGCCCATCCAGTCAATGCCGAGATGACGGTGGCAACCCTGTCTCTCCCTGTCTCTCCGAGGCTGTTGTCGTAGCAAGCGAGGTACAGGTCACATTGCAGAAGGGATCCCTTGCATCTCTCTGGCGCTCAGTCAAAGCCCTCCAGGAGGGCCAGGGGTATTCCGCGGACCGGCTCATATGGGATGGAGGCAGGTAGTGGTGTGGGGGCTGGTGCCGGAACCGGTGCTGGAGACTGGAGGGACTGCACATTCCCCTCCAAACGCAGGATGATTGCCAACACGCTGTCCATGGCGCTGCCGAATCTGGAGAGACAGTCCAATTGATGCTGGACTGTCTCTACGATGGTCAAAAGCTCGGTCTTTCCTGCTGTCTCCATTTACCATTTAGTGGGTTGGTTATTCTGCCACGTTGTATAATGATTGGAGACAGGCGCAGGAATATGATATAGTTTTTTTAATTTTCTCCACGCAAATAAAAAAGAGAGGTGTAAAACCTACATACACTGGACGAGACCTGAAAATCAAGTGCACAATAACACGTAGTATGGAAGCCGATACAACAGCACAGGTACTCACTAGAACAACGGTCATGGTAACAATAACCGACAAGGACAATGGGGAACAGAGGGCATATATAAAACAGACGGGATTGGTGGTAATGAATCCAGTTCAGTGATGGCTAGAAGGCCGGTGACGTAGACCTCCGGAGCTGGTGAACGGAATGAGCAGCAGTACCGGGGGATCCTTGACACTAACCCTAACACTATCCCAACCTGACCTTCATGCCCACATCCCGGTTCAACTCTCACTCAAACTTTAACACTATCTCTAACCATACTGTAGCTTCATGTCCACATCCTTGTGCAACAATAACCCAAGCATTAACCACAACCCACCTCTAGCTTCATGTCCATATCATAGTTCAACCCTCACCATAGGGAAATTCTCAAAAAGTCTCTCTTCAGTGACCTTGAATCTGATAAGTGGTTGCCATATGTAGGAGAACGTCAATTTGTTCATATGCATACGAAGCCATACCATGACATGCATTGGAATTGTGCCATAAATGCATTTGGAAACAAAACAAAACCCAAGCATGTGTTACAGGTCCCAGGTGGTGGGGACTAATTTATGAATCATTTTGTGTTTTCTGTTCAACACAAGAAATAAAAGGGAGACAGGAGGAAATGGTTCAAATTGTCACAGACGTCTTTCTCTAGTGTTTTCAAATTTTTTCATTTGATAAAGCACTCAATCATATTTTCTTTACAAAAAAATCACGTGTACAAATTACTATTCCAATATTCTAATACAAATTCACATATACTGTATGAAAAAACACAATGAAATACATTCAACGTGTCTGTTTTCCCTTTAGAAACTCATGAGACCTTCGTCAATGTAAAAACTAGAAAGTACCGTAAGTGCAGAAATATAATACATCCTCCATATTTAAAATAGGCCCACTAAAACAGCGACTTGTGTTAGAAAAAAATAAAACATGAACTAAGTTTAAATAAAAATTAATCTAAAAATAAGTCTGTTTTTAACCTTTAAATAGCTAGCCTTTAGAAAGTATTCATACCCCTCAAATTACTCCACATTTTGTTGTGTTACAGCCTGAATTCCAAATGGATTCAATATTTTTTTCTTCTCACCCATCTACACACAATACAACCATAATGAGAAAGTGAAAACATGTTTTTAGAATTTTTTTCTAATATTTTGAAAACGAAATACAGAAATATTAATTGACATAAGTATTCACACCCCTGAGTCAACACATGTTAGAATCACCTTTGGCAGTGATTACGGCCCTATTTTGATATCTGGAAATTCTGATGACCCCAACCATGTAAAAAGTAATCGGTTCCGGTTGGAGCGAGTGGTCGCATCTGCACTTCGCTCCCGCGGGTAGTATGACTTTTTCATTATATTTCATTATAGCACAACGGTTTGATTTGTCTAATCTTAGCAATTTCTTCTCAGCTAGCTACATAGCCGTCTTTGTATCAAAAATAATTGCGTAATTATCGTATTTCGCCGTCCTAACGTAGTCTTCACTAGCCAGCTAGCTAACGTCCACTGATTAGCTGCACTGGAGAAACTATTACACTCAACTGAACGACTTGATTAGTGTAGTGTTAGCTAGCTACATAGCTGTCTTTGCTGTCTTCGTATCATCGTATCCAAGATAATTGTGTTGTTTAGGTTTAGAGTGTGTAGTCTTAGAGTGATTATCTTAATTTACCGAGGTTAGCTAGCCAGCTATTTGTCGTCCTTAACGTAGGTGACTCTGCTAGCTAGCCAACGCTAGCCAACGTCTTCTGTATAGAACTCAACAACCCGGTCGCATTCACAGGTAGTATCACATTTTCACTTCATTTCATTACAGTACAACGGTTTGATTTGTTTGATCGTAGCTAGCTACATAGCTAGCTACATAGCCGTCTTTGTATCAAAGATAATTGTGTAGTCTAGAGCGATTTTCTAGGTTCGCTAGCCAGCTATTGTCGTTCTTTTAACGCAACGTAACGTAAACAACACTGCTAGCTAGCCAGCTAGCCCCCGAATAGCAACACTGCAGAAACTATTACACTCAACGGAACGACTTGATTAGTGTAGTGTCAACAACGCACCCACTGCCAGCTGGCCTACTTCAGCAGTACTGTATCATTTTAATCATTTTAGTCAATAAGATTCTTGCTACGTAGCTTAACTTTCTGAACATTCGAGACGTGTAGTCCACTTGTCATTCCAATCTCCTTTGCATTAGCGTAGCCTCTTCTGTAGCCTGTCAACTATGTGTCTGTTTATCCCTGTTCTCTCCTCTCTGCACAGACCATACAAACGCTCCACACCGCGTGGCCGCGGCCACCCTACTCTGGTGGTCCCAGCGCGCACGACCCACGTGGAGTTCCAGGTCTCCGGTAGCCTCTGGAACTGCCAATCTGCGGTCAACAAGGCAGAGTTCATCTCAGCCTATGCCTCCCTCCAGTCCTCGACTTCTTGGCACTGACGGAAACATGGATCACCACAGACAACACTGCTACTCCTACTGCTCTCTCTTCGTCCGCCCACGTGTTCTCGCACACCCCGAGAGCGTCTGGTCAGCGGGGTGGTGGCACCGGGATCCTCATCTCTCCCAAGTGGTCATTCTCTCTTTCTCCCCTTATCCATCTGTCTATCGCCTCCTTTGAATTCCATGCTGTCACAGTTACTAGCCCTTTCAAGCTTAACATCCTTATCATTTATCGCCCTCCAGGTTCCCTCGGAGAGTTCATCAATGAGCTTGATGCCTTGATAAGCTCCTTTCCTGAGGACGGCTCACCTCTCACAGTTCTGGGCGACTTTAACCTCCCCACGTCTACCTTTGACTCTTTCCTCTCTGCCTCCTTCTTTCCACTCCTCTCCTCTTTTGACCTCACCCTCTCACCTTCCCCCCTACTCACAAGGCAGGCAATACGCTCGACCTCATCTTTACTAGATGCTGTTCTTCCACTAACCTCATTGCAACTCCCCTCCAAGTCTCCGACCACTACCTTGTATCCTTTTCCCTCTCGCTCTCATCCAACACCTCCCACACTGCCCCTACTCGGATGGTATCGCGCCGTCCCAACCTTCGCTCTCTCTCCCCCGCTACTCTCTCCTCTTCCATCCTATCATCTCTTCCCTCCGCTCAAACCTTCTCCCACCTATCTCCTGATTCTGCCTCCTCAACCCTCCTCTCCTCCCTCTCTGCATCCCTTGACTCTCTATGTCCCCTATCCTCCAGGCCGGCTCGGTCCTCCCCTCCCGCTCCGTGGCTCGATGACTCATTGCGAGCTCACAGAACAGGGCTCCGGGCAGCCGAGCGGAAATGGAGGGAAACTCGCCTCCCTGCGGACCTGGCATCCTTTCACTCCCTCCTCTCTACATTTTCCTCCTCTGTCTCTGCTGCTAAAGCCACTTTCTACCACGCTAAATTCCAAGCATCTGCCTCTAACCCTAGGAAGCTCTTTGCCACCTTCTCCTCCCTCCTGAATCCTCCTCCCCCTCCCCCTCCTCCCTCTCTGCAGATGACTTCGTCAACCATTTTGAAAAGAAGGTCGACGACATCCGATCCTCGTTTGCTAAGTCAAACGACACCGCTGGTTCTGCTCACACTGCCCTACCCTGTGCTCTGACCTCTTTCTCCCCTCTCTCTCCAGATGAAATCTCGCGTCTTGTGACGGCCGGCCGCCCAACAACCTGCCCGCTTGACCCTATCCCCTCCTCTCTTCTCCAGACCATTTCCGGAGACCTTCTCCCTTACCTCACCTCGCTCATCAACTCATCCCTGACCGCTGGCTACGTCCCTTCCGTCTTCAAGAGAGCGAGAGTTGCACCCTTCTGAAAAAACCTACACTCGATCCCTCCGATGTCAACAATTACAGACCAGTATCCCTTCTTTCTTTTCTCTCCAAAACTCTTGAACGTGCCGTCCTTGGCCAGCTCTCCCGCTATCTCTCTCTGAATGACCTTCTTGATCCAAATCAGTCAGGTTTCAAGACTAGTCATTCAACTGAGACTGCTCTCCTCTGTATCACGGAGGCGCTCCGCACTGCTAAAGCTAACTCTCTCTCCTCTGCTCTCATCCTTCTAGATCTATCGGCTGCCTTCGATACTGTGAACCATCAGATCCTCCTCTCCACCCTCTCCGAGTTGGGCATCTCCGGCGCGGCCCACGCTTGGATTGCGTCCTACCTGACAGGTCGCTCCTACCAGGTGGCGTGGCGAGAATCTGTCTCCTCACCACGCGCTCTCACCACTGGTGTCCCCCAGGGCTCTGTTCTTGGCCCTCTCCTATTCTCGCTATACACCAAGTCACTTGGCTCTGTCATAACCTCACATGGTCTCTCTTATCATTGCTATGCAGACGACACACAATTAATCTTCTCCTTTCCCCCTTCTGATGACCAGGTGGCGAATCGCATCTCTGCATGTCTGGCAGACATATCAGTGTGGATGACGGATCACCACCTCAAGCTGAACCTCGGCAAGACGGAGCTGCTCTTCCTCCCGGGGAAGGACTGCCCGTTCCATGATCTCGCCATCACAGTTGACAACTCCATTGTGTCCTCCTCCCAGAGCGCTAAGAACCTTGGTGTGATCCTGGACAACACCCTGTCGTTCTCAACCAACATCAAGGCGGTGGCCCGTTCCTGTAGGTTCATGCTCTACAACATCCGCAGAGTACGACCCTGCCTCACACAGGAAGCGGCGCAGGTCCTAATCCAGGCACTTGTCATCTCCCGTCTGGATTACTGCAACTCGCTGTTGGCTGGGCTCCCTGCCTGTGCCATTAAACCCCTTCAACTCATCCAGAACGCCGCAGCCCGTCTGGTGTTCAACCTTCCCAAGTTCTCTCACGTCACCCCGCTCCTCCGTTCTCTCCACTGGCTTCCAGTTGAAGCTCGCATCCGCTACAAGACCATGGTGCTTGCCTACGGAGCTGTGAGGGGAACGGCACCTCAGTACCTCCAGGCTCTGATCAGGCCCTACACCCAAACAAGGGCACTGCGTTCATCCACCTCTGGCCTGCTCGCCTCCCTACCACTGAGGAAGTACAGCTCCTGCTCAGCCCAGTCAAAACTGTTCGCTGCCCTGGCCCCCAATGGTGGAACAAACTCCTCACGACGCCAGGACAGTGGAGTCAATCACCACCTTCCGGAGACACCTGAAACCCCACCTCTTTAAGGAATACCTAGGATAGGATAAGTAATCCCTCTCACCCCCCTTAAGTTTTAGATGCACTATTGTAAAGTGACTGTTCCACTGGATGTCATAAGGTGAATGCACCAATTTGTAAGTCGCTCTGGATAAGAGCGTCTGCTAAATGACTTAAATGTAAATGTAAATGTAAATGATTATGTAATTAACAGCCAATGTTTACTTTTGTAATTGTAAAAATTACAAAAAAACATTATAAACAAAACATTATAACTGTATTTCTGAACTCACAATCAAATACTTTTAAATGTGGGGCTATGACACTCAATTGAAAATGAGTCTGATATCATTTCTCTTATCTCACCACCGCTGAGTGGCTGTTACCCAGCAGTCAAGAGTCATTAAGGCAATCAAATTCCACGTGACTAAGGTAATTAGGCTTCTCTAAACTCTGATGCTGCTGATGGTCATTAGTAGCCTACCAAACGTGCCAACTGCCTGGTACTCAGCACTCTATTGTCCTTCTAATCACTCTGATAGCAATGCAAATGTGATCGTCAAATCTAATCAAACACTTAATGAGAGCCCATGAGCTCATGCCCAACATTTTTATAGGCT
This sequence comes from Oncorhynchus gorbuscha, assembly GCF_021184085.1. Classification (NCBI taxonomy): domain Eukaryota; kingdom Metazoa; phylum Chordata; class Actinopteri; order Salmoniformes; family Salmonidae; genus Oncorhynchus; species Oncorhynchus gorbuscha. The sequence goes on from NC_060196.1 coordinate 26,092,608, forward strand.
ATGCAATTGCGTGAGAAAACAGAATGGTTGCTTCTATTAAAAAGAGGAGGATCCCATCAGCTTTCTATAGGTTAGGCCGACTATATTTATTTATCAACCTTCCTAATATTAAGCACATTGTTTGTCTTTACAACAGGAGTACAGCCTACCCGGCTGTCATAAAAATAAACCGTGTGAAATGCATCCTCCATTTGCTATTTAAGTGCATATTTATTTAACCTTTATTTAACTAGGCAAGTCAGTTAAGAACAAATTCTTATTTTCAATGACAGCCTAGGAACAGTGGGTTAACTGCCTGTTCAGGGGCAGAACGACAGATTTGTATCTTGTCAGCTCGGGGGTTTGAACTTGCAACCTTCCGGTTACGAGTCCAATGCTCTAACTAGGCTACCCTGCCGCCCCATATACAGTGGGGCAAAAAGTATTTAGTCAGCCACCAATTGTGCAAGAGAGGCCTGTAATTTTCATCATAGGTACACTTCAACTATGACAGACAAAATGAGAAAAAAATTCCAGAAAATCACATTGTAGGATCTTTAATGAATTTATTTGCAAATTATGCCCCTGTTTCGAGACAAGTGCATGATAATGGTCCATTCTAAATCAAAACAAATAAAGAATGATGGAGGCCACTGTGTTCTTGGGGACCTTCAGTGCTACAGACATTTTTTGGTATCTTTCCCCAGGTCTGTGCCTGGACACAATCCTGTCTCGGAGCTCTGCGGACAATCCCTTCGACCTCATGGCTTGGCTTTTGCACTGACATGCAATGTCAGCTGTGGGACCTTATATACACTACATGTCAAAAGTTTTTGAACACCCACTCATTCAAGGTTTTTTTGTCATTTTTGCTATTTTCTCATTGTAGAATAATAGTGAAGACATCAAAACTATGAAATAACATATGGAATCATGTAGTAACGAAAAAGTGTTAAACAAATCTAAATATATGTTATATTTGAGATTCTTCAAATAGCCACCCTTTACCTTGATGACAGCTTTGCACACTCTTGGCATTCTCTCAACCATCTTTTCTTGGTATTGTAGTGGAAATTTCCTGTATTACCAAATCATGAGAGCAAACCACACACAAGTCAGAGTTATCATAAAGTCCATCTTTAATTATATGAGCTCAATCACAACCCTGTGACTCTCAGATTAATTCAGTGTCTATAAATAAATTCTCGGAGAGTGCTTACACATTGCAACTGAGATCCTTTATAGCAAAGACACACATAGCCAGACAGCATTGGCTATAAATTATCGTTCAGCTTGGTCTCCTAAACTATGTTCTTATCTCGCTCTTGGTACCACTCAGGACCAAAAACAAAACCTCATCCACTCACATATATCAAATACACTCCTCCTGGACAAGATCACAGAGACACAGTGACTGGCACACAGACATTGTGGAGCCAAGATATAATTGGTTCCCCCTCAATCACCCCTTCACATGGTTTAAAAGATATGTTTACGAGCTTGACCTCTCCCCTCTCTGCGGCCCAAGTAACTGAACCCAGGACAGAGATAAGATACATTCTAAATGAGAAGTAACTCACAAGCATATTTACTTTTTTAAACCTTTATTTTACTAGGCAAGTCAGTTAAGAACAAATTCTTATTTTCAATGACAGCCTATGAACAGTGCCTGTTCAGGGACAGAATGACAGATTGTGTACCTTGTCAGCTCAGGGATTTGAACTTACAACCTTGCGGTTACTAGTCCAATGCTCTAACCACTAGGCTACCCTGCCAAGCCAGTATAATGAAAATAAAACATCTTATCTATGTTACCCAACTATTCTGATTCATCCCAAACAGAATCCTTTTCCAACAGTCTTGAAGGAGTTCCCACATATGCTGAGCACCTGTTGGCTGCTTTTCCTTCACTCTGTGGTCCGACTCATCCCAAAATATTCTAAATTCCTAATGAGTTAATTGTTACATGATTAATTTAATCGGGTAACTATTAAACATAGTTAGTTGATTCGATAAATAACAGTCATCAGATTAATGAAAGTAAACTCATGACAGATGATCAATGGAAACAGGATGCCCCTGAGCTCAATTTCGAGTCTCATAGCAAAAGGTCTGAATTTTTATGTAAAGAAGGTATTTCTGTTTTTAATAAAAAATTATGGGGTATTGTGTGTAGATAGGAAAAAACTTAATCCATTTTAGAATAAGGCTGTGATGTAACAAAATGTGGAAAAAGTCAACGGGTCGTAATACATTCCGAATGCACTGTAGTTAAATAGTTAACCAATATGTACCCAGACAAACTATTTAGCAGTCATATGGCTTGGGGGTAGAAGCCGGTCAGGGTTCTGTTGGTTCCAGACATGGTGCATCGGTACCGCTTGCCATGTGGTAGCAGAGAACAGTCTATGACTCAGGTGGCTCGAGTAGGGCCTTCCTCTGACACTGCCTGGTAATAGAGGTCCTGGATGGCAGGGACCTTGGTCCCAGTGATATACTGGGACGTACGCTCTACCCTATGTAGTGCTTTGCGGGCGGATTCCAAGCAGTTGCCATCAATAGTGCAGCTGATGAAGTTTTTGAGGATCTGAGGGCCCATGCCAAATCTTTTCAACCTCCTGAGGGGGAATAGGTGTTGTGCTGCCTTCTTCATGACTCTGTTGGTGTGTGTGGACCAAGATAATGCCTTAGTGATGTGGACATGATTGTGGGGACGCTTCCCACCTGGTGCGGATACAAGAGGCGGACGAGTGGAAGATCACCTTCAACATGGCCAGCGTCCACCACGAGTATCTGATCATGCATTTTGGCCTCACCAACGCCCCTGCTGTGTTCCAGGCTCTGGTAAATTATGTTCTCCACGACACGTTGAACTGGTCCATCTTTGTCTACATTGATGACATCCTCCCCCCAAGAACACGTGCTCCACATCCTGGCAGGTTCTTCAACGCCTTCTGAAGAATCAGCTGTTTGTGAAGGCAGAGAAGTACAAGTTCCATCGCCCACCATCCCCTTTCTGGGTTACATCATCTCTGCTGGGAGTGTCCAGATGGATCCCGGGAAGGTGAGAGCGGTGGTGGATTGGTCTCAGCCTATGTCCAGGGTGCAGCTGCAACGTTTCCTGGGGTTCACCAACCTTTATCGCAGCTTTATCCAGGGTTACAGCACCCTGGTTTCCCCCATGTCTACACTCACCTTGACCAAGGTTCCGTTCATGTGGTCCTCTGCCGCTGACCAGGCGTTCCAGGACCTCAAACACCGCTTCACCACTGCTACTTTCTTGGTTCATCCTGACCCTTCATGTCAGTTTGTGATGGAGGTTGATGCTTCGGATTTTGGAGTGGGGGCTGCCCTGGGATGCAGCTTAAGGTCCATGGTAGAATGTTCTACCCTGGAACTTAAGCTGCATCCCTGCGCCTTCTTCTCCCACCGCCTCAATGCCATGGTGAAGATGGCATTGGAGGAATGAAGATGGCATTGGAGGAATGGAGGCACTGGCTGGAAGGGGCGGAACATCTGTTCATTGTGTGGACCAACCACAAAAACCTGGAGCATCTTCGCACTGCCATGCGCCTCAACTCAAAGCAAGCGAGGTGGGCTCTGCTGTTAACCGGGTTCAACTTTTCCCTCTCTTACCGGCCGGGGTCCAAGAATGTCAACCTGGATGCCCTGTCTTGCCGATATAGCCCCACGGTTACCACCCCAGAGTCCAAGACAGTCCTTCCCACCTCGTGCCTGGTGACGGCACTCAGCTGGGGTATAGGGAACCAAGTCCGGGAGGTGCAGTGGTCCCAGCCGAACCCTGGGTGGGGGGCTCAGGTAACCGTATGTTTGTGCCTAACTCTGTCCTCTCCGCGGTCCTGGAGTGGGCCCATTCCTCCAGGCTTTCCGTGCACCCGGGATCCCGTTGGACCCTGGCCTTTGTGCGACAACGCTTTTGGAGGCCTACTATGGTTCCAGATGTCACCGTGTTTGTCACCGCCTGCACGGTCTGTGCTCAGAACAAGACTCCTTGGCAAGTTCTGGCTGGTCTTCTGCAACCACTGCCTGTCCCTCATCGTCCCTGGACCCACATATCCCTGGATTTCATCACGCGTCTCCCCCCGTCTGAGGGCAACTCTGCCATCCTGACTGTGGTCGACCGGTTTTCCAAAGCCACCCACTTCATTCCTCTCCCCAAACTACCCTCGGCCAAGGAGACGGCACAGCTCATGGTGCAGCACATCTTCTGGATCCATGGACTATCCGTGGACATGGTCTCCGACAGGGGCCCTCAGTTCTCGTCCCGGTTGTGGAAGGCGTTTTGCACCCTCATTGGGTCGTCAGCCAGCCTGTCCTCTGGATTCCACCCCTGGTTCGATGGCCAGTCGGAACGAGCCAACCAGGACCTTGAGACTACTCTGCCCTGCCTGGTCTCCGCCAACCTCACCATCTGGAGCCAGCAGCTTGTGTAGGTGGAATACGCCCGCAACACCCTTCCCTGCTCTGCCATGGGCCTATTGCCATTTGAGTGTTCCCTGGGGTTTCAGGCCCCGCTCTTCCCCGAGCAGGAAGAAGAGGTTGGCATACCTTCTGCCCAGATGTTTGACCGCCGCTGTACCTGGAGGAGAGTCCGGTTGGCCCTCTTCAAGACGACCTCCAGGTGCACCAATTTGTAAGTCGCTCTGGATAATAGCGTCTGCTAAATGACTTAAATGTAATGTAAAATGTATCGACAACAAGCTATCAAATCAAATCAAATCTAATATATTTATATAACCCTTCGTACATCAGCTGATATCTCAAAGTGCTATACAGAAACCCAGCCTATGGGGCTATGAGGGGTGGCCAGTCCTCTTCTGGCTGTGCCGGGTGGAGATTATAACAGAACATGGCCAAGATGTTCAAATGTTCATAAATGACCAGAATGGTCAAATAATAGGTCTGGGACAGGTAGCATATGTCTGGTGAACAGGTCAGGAACAGTTGAAACTGGAGCAGCAGTTGGTGGACAGGGGACAGCAAGGAGTCATCATACCAGGTAGTCCTGAGGTATGGTCCTAGGGCTCATGTCCTCAGAGAAAGAGAGAGAGAAAGAGAGAATTAGAGAGAGCATACTTGAATTCAAACAGGACACCGGATAAGACAGGAGAAGTACTCCAGATATAACAAACTGACCCTAGCTCCCGACACATAAACTACTGCAGCATAAATACTGGAGGCTGAGACAGGAGGGTCAGGAGACACTGTGGCCCCATCCGATGATACACCCGGACAGGGCCAAACAGGAAGGATATAACCCCACCCTCTTTGTCAAAGCACAGCCCCCACACCACTAGAGGGATATCTTCAACCACCAACTTACCATCCAGAGACAAGGCCGAGTATAGCTCACAAAGATCTCCGCCACGGCACAACCCAAGGGGGGGCGCCAACCCAGACAGGAAGATCACATCAGTGACTCAACCCACTCAAGTGACGCACCCCTCCTAGGGACGGCATGAAAGAGCACCAGTAAGCCAGTGACTCAGCCCCTTAATAAATAGGGTTAGAAGCAGAGAATCCCAGTGGAAAGAGGGGAACCAGCCAGGCAGAGACAGCAAGGGCTGTTCGTTGCTCCAGAGCATTTCCGTTCACCTTCACACTCCTGGGCCAGACTACACTCAATCATATGACCCACTGAAGAGATGAGTCTTCAGTAAAGTCTTAAAGGTTGAGGCCGAGTTTGCGTCTCTCACATGGGTAGGCAGGCCATTACATAAAAATGGAGCTCTATAGGAGAAAGCCCTGCCTCCAGCTGTTTGCTTAGAAATTCTAGGGACAATTAGGAGGCCTGCGTCTTGTGACCGTAGCGTACGTGTAGGTATGTACGGCAGGACCAAATCAGAGAGATGAGTAGGAGCAAGCCCATGTAATGCTTTGTAGGTTAGCAGTAAAACCTTGAAATCAGCCCTTGCCTTGACAGGAAGCCAGTGTAGGGAGGCTAGCACTGGAGTAATATGATCACATTTTTTTGGTTCTAGTCAGGATTCTAGCAGCCATATTTAGTACTAACTGAAGTTTATTTAGTGCTTTATCTGGGTAGCCGGAAAGTAGAACATTGCAGTAGTCTAACATAGAAGTAACAAAAGCATGGATACAGTTCTCTGCATCATTTTTGGACAGAAAGTTTCTGATTTTTGCAATGTTACGTAGATGGAAAAAAGCTGTCCTTGAAACAGTTTTGATATGTTCGTCAAAAGAGAGATCAGGGTCCAGAGTAACGCCAAGGTCCTTCCCAGTTTTATTTGAGACGATTGTACAACCATTAAGATTAATTGTCAGATTCAACAGAAGATCTCTTTGTTTCTTGGGACCTAGAACAAGCATCTCTGTTTTGTCTGAGTGTAAAAGTATAAAGTTTGCAGCCATCCACTTCCTTATGTCTGACACACATGCTTCTAGCGAACCCTGGCTCCCCGGTATTGTCTCAGGCAGAAGGTATGGCTATCCACCATCTGTCCTTCCGGGTGGAATCGCGCAAACTCTCCCCCCGGTTTATCGGCCCGTTTCCCCTTTCTAAAATCATTAGCCCCTCTGCTGTTTTTCTTCTGTTGCCTTGTACACTTCGTATACACTCCACCTTTCATGTGTCCAGAGTTAAAACTTCTTCAGCATTGGTGTGTCCCCTGCGGGATGGTTGAGCTAACGTAGGCTAATACGATTAGCATGAGGTTGTACTGACAATTCTACCGATCCTTGAATTCGGCGATGTCATTTACAAAATAGTCTCCAAAACTCTACTCAGCAAATTAGATGTAGTCTATCACAGTGCCATCCGTTTTGTCACCAAATCCCCATATACCACCCACCACTGCAACCTGTATGCACTCGTTGGCTGGCCCTCGCTTCATATTCGTCGACAAACCCACTGGCTCCAGGTCATCTATAAGTCTTTGCTAGGTAAAGCCCTGCCTCATCTCAGCTCACTGGTCACTATAGCAACACCCACTTGTAGCATGCACTCCAGCAGGTATATTTCACTGGTCATCCATAAATCCAACTTCTCCTTTGGCCGCCTTTCCTTCCAGTTCTCTGCTGCCAATGACTGTAAGGAATTGCAAAAATCACGGAAGCTGAAGACTTACAGTATATCTCCCTCACTAAATTTAAGCATCAGCTGTCAGAACAGCTTACCAATCACTGCACCTATACATAGCTCATCTGTAAATAGCCCACCCAACTACCTCATCCCCATATTGTTATTTATTTTTGCTCTTTTGCACCCCAGTATCTCTACTTGCACATCATCATCTGCACATCTATCACTCCAGTGTTAATGCTAAATTGTAATTATTTCGCCACAATGGTCTATTTATTGCCTTACCTCCCTAATCTTACTACATTTGCACACACTGTATATAGATTTTTCTATTGTGTTATTGACTGTACGTTTGTTTATCCCATGTGTGTTGTTGTTTTTATAATAATAATAATATATGCCATTTAGCAGACGCTTTTATCCAAAGCGACTTACAGTCATGTGTGCATACATTCTACTTTTTGTCGCACTGCTTGGCTTTATCTTGGCCAGGTCGCAGTTGTAAATGAGAACTTGTTCTCAACTGGCCTACCTGATTAAATAAAGGTTAAATAAAATAAAAAATAAAAAATAATGATATGTATATCCTTGCTTCAGGGCCTGAGCTACAGGCAGTTAGATTTGGGTATGTAATTTTAGGCAAACATTTTAGAAAAGGGGCCTGATCCTTAAAAGGTTTTAATTAAACCCATGTTACAGCCCTTTGTCTCCTGTTTCCAGGCCTACCCCTCTACCCCGTCTCATCGATGGCCAACCGGCATACACGGTGAGGCGTCTCATGAAGGTTCGACCTCAGGACAAGGGGTTTCCAGTACCTGGTTGACTGGGAGGGTTATGGCCCGAAGGAGAGGTGCTGGGTCCCCGCCAAGGACATCCTGGACACAGGCCACATCACTGATTTCCAACGCTGACACCCCGGTCAACCGGGTATGCGCACAGGTACGCCCCTAGAGTGTGTGTGTGTGTGTGTGGGGGGGGGGATACTGTCACACCCTGATCTGTTTCACCTGTCTTTGTGATTGTCTCCACCCCCCTCCAGGTGTCGCCCATCTTCCCCATTATCCCCTGTGTATTTATACCTGTGTTCTCTATTTGTCTGTTGCCAGTTCGTTTTGTTTTGTCAAGCTGACCAGCGTTTTTACCTCTGTTCCTGTCTCGCAATTGTTCCTGTTTTCTAGTTTTCCCGGTTTTGACCTTTTCTGCTTCCCCTGACCCTGAGCCTGCCTGCTGTCCTGTACCTTTGCCCCACCTATCTGGATTACATTTACATTTACATTTAAGTCATTTAGCAGACGCTCTTATCCAGAGCGACTTACAAATTGGTGCATTCACCTTATGACATCCAGTGGGACAGTCACTTTACAATAGTGCATCTAAATCTTAAAGGGGGGGGTGAGAAGGATTACTTATCCTATCCTAGGTATTCCTTAAAGAGGTGGGGTTTCAGGTGTCTCCGGAAGGTGGTGATTGACTCCGCTGTCCTGGCGTCGTGAGGGAGTTTGTTCCACCATTGGGGGGCCAGAGCAGCGAACAGTTTAGACTGGGCTGAGCGGGAACTGTACTTCCTCAGTGGTAGGGAGGCGAGCAGGCCAGAGTTGGATGAACGCAGTGCCCTTGTTTGGGTGTAGGGCCTGATCAGAGCCTGGAGGTACTGAGGTGCCGTTCCCCTCACAGCTCCGTAGGCAAGCACCATGGTCTTGTAGCGGATGCGAGCTTCAACTGGAAGCCAGTGGAGAGAGCGGAGGAGCGGGGTGACGTGAGAGAACTTGGGAAGGTTGAACACCAGACGGGCTGCGGCGTTCTGGATGAGTTGTAGGGGTTTAATGGCACAGGCAGGGAGCCCAGCCAACAGCGAGTTGCAGTAATCCAGACAGGAGATGACAAGTGCCTGGATTAGGACCTGCGCCGCTTCCTGTGTGAGGCAGGGTCGTACTCTGCGGATGTTGTAGAGCATGAACCTACAGGAACGGGCCACCGCCTTGATGTTAGTTGAGAACGACAGGGTGTTGTCCAGGATCACGCCAAGGTTCTTAGTGCTCTGGGAGGAGGACACAATGGAGTTGTCAAACGTGATGGCGAGATCATGGAACGGGCAGTCCTTCCCCGGGAGGAAGAGCAGCTCCGTCTTGCCGAGGTTCAGCTTGAGGTGGTGATCCGTCATCCACACTGATATGTCTGCCAGACATGCAGAGATGCGATTCGCCACCTGGTCATCAGAAGGGGGAAAGGAGAAGATTAATTGTGTGTCGTCTGCATAGCAATGATAGGAGAGACCATGTGAGGTTATGACAGAGCTAAGTGACTTGGTGTATAGCGAGAATAGGAGAGGGCCTAGAACAGAGCCCTGGGGGACACCAGTGGTGAGAGCGCGTGGTGAGGAGACAGATTCTCGCCACGCCACCTGGTAGGAGCGACCTGTCAGGTAGGACGCAATCCAAGCGTGGGCCGCGCCGGAGATGCCCAACTCGGAGAGGGTGGAGAGGAGGATCTGATGGTTCACAGCTCTGACCTCTGCCTACCCTGAGCCTGGCTGCCATCCTGTACCTTTGCCCCACCTATCTGGATTACTGACCTCTGCCTACCCTGAGCTTGCCTGCCATCCTGTACCTTTGCCCCACCTATCTGGATTACTGACCCCTGCCTGCCCTTGACCTGTCATTTTTCCTGCCCCTGTCGGATTAATAAACAGTTGTTAATTCAACTCTGTCTGTATCTGGGTCTTACCTTGAAACATGATAGTCATTTTCAATTAAAGTATCTTTACTTTTACTCAAGTATGACAATTGAGCATTTTTTCCACCACTGCCTATTTTACTGAATCTTACCTTTTCGAAACAGAATATATCTTATTCAAATTCCTACCCTCTCTCCGAATGAGAAACTTTTGCCTAAAGGTGTTGCTGCAAGAGGCTACATTTGCACACGGTGCTTGGTCACAAGGCTTCAAATACTAACACTGCTTGCATTGTCACTCAAACAATATTTGAAGATGCATGGAACTTGTCCTCTTTTATGAGAGGAGATCTAGATGATGATAACACTGGAAATGTGCCTATTTATTTTACATTAGTCAATTTAAAAAAAAGAAAATAGCATTTTTATTTTGTCTTTTTTTATTTCTCTGTCTAAATATATTGGCTGGGTGTTAATAGTTTAACAAGTTTTATATTGTTTACTGTAACCAGTTTTATATTGTTTATTGTCGTCCCTGAAGCACTCAATCATGTTCAGAAAGGATCCAGAGAAAACTCAACTGGTCACCGAGAAAGGCACCATGTATAGCATCACCATGGAAAGGTAAAGTAGCCCGTTTATTTATTGTCTGAAAGTGTCAGTTTGTTGTTTTCAATTATGTAATTAACATTTATCATATCTGAAAACAAAATGACATCGAAATATGACTGGATAAGGGCGTCTGATAAATAACCAAAATGGAAATTTAAACTTTAGCCTAAATATAATTCGATAAGTAGGGGTTATTTATTTGAATTTGTTCCTTCATTTCCACAGCAACAATTAGTTTATATATTTTTTCACTTGAAGCATATGCACATGATTAGGACGATATGATTATTGAATTATGCTAATGAGTGATTGGGCCTAGTTCTCACATTTCATACGCTGCAGTCACATTTATTTCACATTTATTTTAGTCTGTTTAATGTGACAGTTTGTTTTATAATGTTTTCTATACAGCAGACAGCCTTGAGATCACCTTATTAGGCGTTATCTGTCCTCAAGTTCAGCCTCGCCTCCTGCAAGGCTGGGTGGGTTATAGCCTACAATATTGTACACACGGGTCTGGTTCTGGCTGGCTGTAGTGTTGCGCAAACTTGGAGGTTCAAGACCGCTTGTGATGTTGTAAAATAAACTTTGGAAGATGTAATTGGTGTACGAGGAGGGTATTGAGCACCCATGGTGAGTTATTTGAATTGGTATTTTCATGTATAGAATTTAAAAAACTTTTTTGAGAATCTTAGACAGCCTAATACTCCAGTCATGCGAGAGAAAAAATATTTGCGCACGGGTTCTAATTCTGGGTTTGCAATTGCCCCACAGTAAGGATGATAGGAGCTCAGCTGAGAAAACTCAGAAGTGTCTCACCCCACCAGTGCTCTGCTATCGTGGTAATAACGTACTGTCAGTTCACCGTCCTTCTGCCTCCGATGTTAAACGTAGCTTAGACCCAATTGTCATGCTAAAGTGCGCGGTGTCTTTCCTTATTTCATAGCATTCTCACCAAATGTGGTATTAACGCTCTCCCACAGTGTTGGGAAAGCTACTCTGAAAATATAGTTGACCAATTACTTAACACTAGCAGAAGTTAAGCTACGCTTAAGAAAATATAGTTTACTTAAAGGGTCAATCGGCAGTTGTTACATCCATTTTTGGACTTAAAAATGAATGATATATTGATTATTGAAGAATATAACTTGTAAATACCTAATGAGCTCAGTTTAACTGTCATACCCCATCAGAACCCAAAATATAAGCTTGTTTTACTCCAATTTTAGTAAATATAAACAAACACTATATAGCCCCAAAACATAGTTAAAACTATAATTTTGATATCATTGATGGTCATTCCCTGCATCCATAGCTCAGCTTTTTACTGAAACAGTATGCTTTGTTATTGTTTCTACTGCTGATTGCCACTTTAACTAACATTACTTTGAAAAGTGAGTTCACTACATCCAAACTACTTTACGATAAATTATCATATCTAAATATGAAATGTCCTAGACTACAAATTGCAAGAACAAATTTCTCTGGAGTCAGATGTTAACAGAATGTGTAAATTGTCCTATTGAACACACAAACTATGTTTCAAGTGAGAATTAGGAAAGAAAGGAAATGTCCTACTTCAACCATATTTTAGTGTGTAGTTCCAGTAGTTAGCTACACCACTACATGGCAAAAAAGTCATTAACTACCACCAAGCTACAAAATGTATTTAATTACTAATTAAACTACTCACTACTCCTCAACACTGCTCTCTCATCACATCCATTATCTGGTCCCTAGTTGGGGATTTAAAGGTAGGATAGCTCTGGAGCTACAAGGTTGAACAAACAGAGGCACATCAGTTAGTCAGTTAGCCAAACAGATGAAACTGGTTCAGTGTTCAAGGCATGACCCCAGTGTACCAACGTATGACTCTCATACGGCCCCTAGCTATGGATATAACCCAAATAATGTAAATGATCAACATTGGAGCAAATAAGGCCCCCTACCAACCTGGTTTTCCTGATAGGTTTCCTTTCATGTACCAAACAGGCTCTGAAATGGAGGTGCCCTGTATATGCTGGATGACTGTATATGGTACAGCAGTATTCTCCCTGGGGTGTTGGAAAGAACACACTGTTGACACGACACAGTAAAAACACTTGAGGCACTGGGCATACTACAACTTGTAGCCACAACATACAACATTGTTACAGTTTTAATGACCCTCACTCACTTAAATGCGACAGACAAATATAAACATATTGTAACGGCGTTCGTCTGTTTAAGGAGAGTCGGACCAAAATGCAGCGTGGTGGTTAATCATGTTCTTTAATGACGAATAGAGAATACATGTAATGACTATACAAATACAAAACAACAAACGGAACAAGAAAACCTATACAGCCTGTCTGGTGAACACTAACACAGAGACAGGAACAATCACCCACGAAAGACACAGTGAAACCCAGGCTACCTAAATATGGTTCCCAATCAGAGACAACGAGAATCACCTGACTCTGATTGAGAACCGCCTCAGGCAGCCAAGCCTATGCTAGACACACCCCTAATCAACCACAATCCCAATGCCTACAAAAAACACAATACAACAACACAATAAACCCATGTCACACCCTGGCCTGAACAAATAATTAAAGAAAACACAAAATACTAAGACCAAGGCGTGACACATATTACTAAAAAAGATGTATGTCATGCTTAATACACACAATGTAATTAACATCACAGACAATGTAATTAACATCACAGATGTAGAATTTACATTTTGAGAAAAAAGCACCCGCACTGACATTTTTTTTCTCTCTGCCTCAGAATTGCAGGAAATTAGCTTTAAAACAGCAACATTTTCTCTTAGCCACATGTACACCTGTGCACAATCGAGAGGACCATCCTTTCTTACAAACTCTGCTCAGCCTGTCTTTCTCTCTTCTTTCCATTCCGCTTCCTCCACCTCCCCCTCCTCCTAATTCTTGGATGATTTTCATGACATCCATCTCGCTTGTCTGGTCTTTCTGGGCACAACTTGAGAGGGACAGACATTCTTACAGGCTCTGCCTCAGTCTTTTCTCTGCTACTGTCCCCCCTCCTCCCCCTCTTCTCCTCCTTTTTGGATAATCCATATGTTTGTTGTCTCCCCTTCCTGCCCCCCCCCCTACAGTGTGTCCACAGATGAGATAATGCAGATGGAGAAGGACAGAAACATCCATCATTGCCATGACAACAGCCAGGCTACGGAGGACAGGGAGCGGGAGAAGCAGTTGGCCAGGAAGAGGCTCTATGTGGTCTCGGCTGTTTGCTTGGTCTTCATGATCGGAGAGATCCTGGGTGAGGGGTAAAATGACACATGACTATTGGTTAGCCTGTCGATTAGTTAGTCAGAGACTCTATGTGTCTGTCAGTCAGTCAGCACTCAGTTAGTTAGCTGTTAGTCAGTCAGTCAGTCAGTCAGTCAGTCACTCCACTCACTCACTCACTCACTCACTCACTCACTCACTCACTCACTCACTCACTCACTCACTCACTCACTCACTCACTCACTCACTCACTCACTCACTCACTCACTCACTCACTCACTCACTCACTCACTCACTCACTCACTCACTCACTCACTCACTCACTCTCTCTCTCTCTCTCTCTCACTCCTCTATCTGTCTGTAGGTGGTTACTTTGCGGGGAGTCTGGCGGTGATGACAGACGCCGCCCACCTGCTGGTAGACTTCACCAGTTTCATCATCAGCCTGGTGTCTCTGTGGCTCTCGTCCAGACCCGCCACACGCACGCTCAGCTACGGCTGGCATCGTGCAGGTGAGATCATCATCCTCATCATCATTGTTGTCATCATTGTCATCATTTGTCTTTATCGTCATCATCATCATCATTGTCATCATTATTGTCATTATTCATCAACATCATCATCTTCATCTTCGTCATGATCATCATTATCATCATAATATACTCATCCTCATCATCACTACCATCTTCATCAATAATAAATAATTGATGTATCCCAATATCACAAGCCAGTGAATGTTGAAAGCTACTATAAGCCGTCGATAGTATACTCAATGCGTGTGCTTTATACTCTCACATGCTTTCTGGAACAAATAAGTTGGAGTGGAGGGATTTAGTATGTCTATAGAAGAGCATACCTAATGGTTGTTTTAGCATTGTGATTGTGCATCTTGGTCTTTACAATAGGAACCTGACAAATCATACTTTAAAAAAATCACATGCATCAATTCCCTTTCAGGTGAATAGTACCATGGTTCACTTTTCAACAGGAGTTTTGTAAAACTAGGCTACCGGTGTCTCTTATTGGAGACCTTTCCTCTTGGCTCTCACTATGTGGTACGTCTTGTGCCGGGGACTGCTGGCAAGATCAAATGGGTTTTCCTGCATCTCTTTACTGTCATATATCTGTCCATGACATTTCTATCATTTCTATCTCTGCCTTTCCCTTGATTTAAACATGGTGTGTTCTCTTTTTCTCCTCTCCTGTGTGTGTGTGTGTGTGTGTGTGTGTGTGTGTGTCCTCTCCCTCTATCCTCTAGAGATCCTGGGCGCTCTCCTCTCGGTGGTGACCATCTGGCTTGTGACAGGTGTGTTGGTCTACCTGGCCGTGCAGCGGCTCATCAGAGCTAATTACGAGATCGAGGGGACCATCATGCTCATTACCTCAGGCTGCGCTGTGCTCGCAAACATCATGTGAGTCCACCGACCCGAAACGCAGCCCATTTTTTCACCATTCATGAACTGAAATGTTCGTGGAGACATTCGATTCCATTCATGAATTGACTTCTAATTCATCTTCTGGAATTGACGTGGTCTGCTGTTACCATGACTAATATAGTGTTTACAATTGACGACTACTGATGACAGACAAGCTAAGAAACTAGTGTGGATTGCCGTGGGTTTTATTCCCTGTAAATAGTATTTTCGGGTTGTTACCGGTTCCCGCGTAGGACTAGATATTAGTGACTCACAAGTGAAAATCAAACCACAATATGTCACACTTTATTTGGATAGTCTGTATTTTCATACTATCAACAAACTATCTGTTAATAAGCAACTGCTTGCTAAGGTTACTATTAGGGTTAGGGTTAGGTTTAGAATAATGGTTAGGGTAAGGGTTAAGGTTTGGGAAAAGGTTAGGATAAGTGTTAAGGTTAGTGTTAGGGTTAGAACTACGTTTAGGGTTAGCAGATACAGTAATTAGTTGACGTATTACTGATAGTCTAGATAGTCCATCTATAGATGCTCTGCAGACTATCCAAATAAAGTGTTACCCAACAGTAGCAAGTAGATGTGACAGTATCAAGGATATATAAGTTTTGTCATGTAAACAGCCTACAGATATCTTCCACAGTATGAAGATTCAATGTGGCAGTAATGCATCCAGGTATAATGCTTTATAACTTGTTGTAAGCCTATATGAACATTTATAATGTCTAATAACAAGGCTTTTAATATGTTTTGTCTTTCTGAACGTCTTGTGGGCAGTATGGCTTTTACCTTGCACCAGTCCGGGCATGGGCACAGCCACGGGGGCCTCAGTAGCGGGCACAGCCACAGCCACGGCAACAACGACAAGGGTAACCACGGTCACAGCCACGCGGTGAGTGATAGGCACGGGCACAGCAGCAAAAGTAACCACTCACACGGTAACGGTACCCAGGAAAACCATTCCCATGGAAACGGAGATTTGGAGCAGCATGGTGGGGTGGACGTTCAGCAGTATGAGTTGTCGGAGTCACGACCTCAGGCCAACGCCAGCGTGCGTGCTGCCTTCGTGCACGTGGTGGGAGACCTGCTCCAGAGCATCAGCGTGCTGGTCAGCGCCATCATCATCTTCTTCAAGGTCAGTGGTGAGAGAACAACTGGGGTGATATGGGAGGTAGTGGTCAACTGGGGTGATGGTGGAGATAGTGGTCAATTGGGGTGATGTGGGAGATAGTGATCAACTGGGGTGATGTGAGGGGTAGTGGTCAACTGGGGTGATGTGGAAGATAGTGGTCAACTGGGTGATGGGAGGGGTAGTGGTCAACTGGGGTGATGGGAGGGGTAGTGTTCAGCTGGGGTGATGGGGAGATAGGGGTCAACATTGGTGATGGGAGGGGTAGTGATCAACGGGGGTGATGGGGGAGATAGTGGTCAACTGGGGTGATGGTGGGGTAGTGGTTAATTGGTTTCATGTGGGAGGTAGTGGTCAACTGGGGTGATGGGGAGAAAGTGGTTAACTGGGGTCATGTTTTAGGCAGTGGTCAACCGGGGTGATGGTGGAGATAGTGGTCAACTGGGGTTATGTGGGAGGTAGTGTCAACTGGGTTATGTGGGAGGTAGTGGTCAACTGGGGTGATGTGGGAGATAGTGGTCAACTGGGGTTATGTGGGAGGTAGTGGTTAACTGGGGTCATGTGAGAGGTAGTGGTCAACTGGGTGATGGGGAGAAAGTGGTTAACTGGGGTCATTTGGGAGCAGGGGCGTTCAGTGACCTTTAAAATTAGGGAGGATGATCATTTTTTATTATTATTTCTATTAAAGCATATTGGATGACTGTCATTTATATTCCATTCACCCAGTTCAATGTAACATTGCTAGGTTTAGGCTACTACATGATACTCAAATTTTCCCTATACCCATCATAACGTTGCTACAACCTAGCTTATGAATAAACATTTACAACTTTTAATTTTTTTTTAACCTTTATTTTACCAGGCAAGTCAGTTAAGAACATATTCTTATTTTCAATGACGGCCTGGGAACAGTAGGTTAACTGCCTGTTCAGGGGCAGAACGACAGATTTGTACCTTGTCAGCTCAGGGGTTTGAACTCGCAACCTTCCGGTTACTAGTCCAACGCTCTAACCACTAGGCTACGCTGCCACCACAACAACTTAGGTTCACAGGTCAAGAGACAAATTTGTGTAATCAAGGTGACATACAGTGACACATTCATTACCGTCTTGCACACTCTTGCCTGCATCTAGCGTGTTATCATTAGTCCAACAGTTGCAAACGAGAGTTTCTATTGGACAAATTCAGATATGTTTTGTTCCGTTTGCTTCCATTTAAGACACGTTTTTCAACAGAATCGGAAGAATGAATATACCACTGATCACACGCAAACACAGTTCACTTTCAAAGCAGCCACATGCAAACAGCATGATCATGATCATATTGCTCGTTGTATAATTCCTTCTCGCATCTACGCACTCTCCTCCTTTCTCCATTCTTGGCTTGTGGACAGCACAACAGCTGTCTGTGACCAGGCGAAAAAACCTTTCCAAGCCAAACCTTCATATCATAACCATTAACCGCTACCCACAGCTTACATCATTGTCACCATATTAGCTAATGTCATAGTCAACATAGCTACTAGAACTAACGCGGTAGTAAACCCGCTCCAATCATGCTAGCTAGTACAGTCAGCAAGCAATTTAGCAGTTACACCGGTGGCCACTGTGGTAATAAATTAATAAAAGCAACAAAAAAATAGCACAAAATCTCTCTCTCTCTCTCTTACAAATAAATACATTTGTTCAAAACTGTTGCTCAAAATATGTTATGTAGTGCTAGCTTGCTGTAACAAAATTAATGTAACTGATCCTTTGATTGGGTGGACAACAGGCTGCAAGAGCTCTGATAGGTTGGAGGATGTCTTCTGGAAGTTGTCAGAATGACTGTGTAACTTACACAGAATGACTGTGTAAGTCTATGGTGGGCGGTGAGAACCATGAGCATTCTAGGTTTTGTATTGGAGTCAGTGTACCCAGAGGAGGACGGAAACTAGCTGTCCTCAGGCTACAACATGGTGCTACCCTACAGAGTGCTGTGAGGCTACCATAGTCGTTCATTGCAAAGCAGTGTGTTTTCATCAATTATTTGGTAACGTGTTTAAAAAATATAAAGAAATTCACTGAGGAGAATGGTCCTACCCTTCTTCCTCTGAGGAGCCTTCACTTTGTGGGAGGTAGTGGTCAACTGAGGTGGAGAGGGCGAAGGGGTGAGGAGATTAGGGCTGAGGGAAAATGGGCAGGCTAGATAAGGATGTTAGTGTTGACTCACTCTCCCTGGCTTTCGTAAGATGTAATTTTGATCTGATCATTTAGATAGCTGAATACTCTGCATTAGAATGAAACACAGTAGTGTCCCAAATAGTGCCATGACAATATTAGGTATTTAGTCTAATTTCATAGATTCAGTTAAAAGTCCTTTTGAATTTGCATAAATTTAGCATAAATACGATTGAAAACTCTCAGCAAAACACAATGAATCAAGCAGTAATTGATGGAAGATCCATATACTGTAACTACTTTTCTAGTTAGCTACGTTTTATTATAAATTGTGGACTATCCACTTCGCGATTTATTAGCTTGCACAAACAAATGAAGTATCTCTGCAGTACATAATGTACCACTCGGTCACAGAAGTTTACAGGTTCATTTCACAGTAAACCCAGTGTGACTTTTAGACTCTTCCCCCTCTTCCTTCCTGTGTGTGATAATCTCTCACTATCTTCATGTGCTGAGCATGCACCCCCGTAGGCATTAAAATCTACCGCGTCATGTTCTCAAATGGAACTTTTGAGCATGGTGTATTTTTTTGACTGACATTGTGGCAATTTTCAATATAATTATCCCTTTTATGATGCTGTAAGAGCACAAACTTTACGTGTTTCAATGTGCGATTGGGACGTCATAGATTTCCTCAAGTATGTCTTGACTAAAGTCAAATATATTGGGGGGAAAAGATGTAAAGATAATGTATGATAATGCTCCCATGTGGCACAGCGGTCTAAGGCACTGCATCTCAGTGCTAGGGTATCACTACAGACACCTTGATTCATATCCAGGCTGTATCACAAACGGCTGTGATTGGGAGTCCCATAGGGCGGCGTAAATTGGCCCAGCATCATCCGGGTTTGACCCTTGTAGGACGTCATTGTAAATAAGAATTTATTCTAAACTGACTCGCCTAGTTAAATAAAGGCAAGAAAAGATATAATATTAAACTATGTAATGAGAATGGTCCTTAATCACTCTTTCTCTGATTCCCACAGCCCGAGTATAAGATAGCTGACCCTATCTGTACGTTCCTGTTTTCCATATTTGTCCTGGGAACCACCATCACCATTCTGAGAGACATCCTGATGGTCCTCATGGAAGGTAAAACATGGAATTCCCTCTAACATCCCTGTTTCGGGATTATCTCAAAGTGTCCGTCTTACTATAGACTAGGAATGACTTATATTGACGACAGCCACGAGGATATGTTTTTGCGTAAGAGTTGATGATTGTAACATGTCTAAAAGGGACCTAATTTGCCAAACTTTTGTGCCCAGTCCCTCCTCTGTGCGTGTGTGCGTGTAATGAAATCCATATCTTTCCCTCCCTCTCGATCTCTTCCCAGGCACCCCAGCTGGAGTGAAGCACGGTGAGGTGAGGGATCGGCTGCTGGCAGTGAAGGGGGTGAAGTCTATCCATAGCCTCCATATTTGGGCCCTGACTATGAACCAGACGGTGCTGTCAGCACACGTGGCTATAGGTGAGTGTAGCTGGACCAGGCTGTCAGTAATCTACTGTTATGTTACATCTCTCATATATAATGATGATGATGATGGCTTTATTGTATTCATTACCATTTATATTTGTTTGCCATATATCAGAGTATTACACTTTCTGTGGAAATACCACTGCCGTTTTCACTATTTATGACATGACTTGATCAGACCATAGTGACTTGCAGAATTGTGATTTGGTTAGTGTCATCATACTTGCATTTCCCTTTCCCTCCACAGATGACTTAGTGGATGCCCAGCCAGTTCTAAGGGAGATTACCCAAACTTGCTTCTCCAACTACAACTTCCATTCAGTCACCATACAGCTGGAACGACAGGCCGACCAGAAGCCTGGGTGTAGCCTGTGTGACGACCCCAAAATATAGACGTCTGTTTAAGCCCATGGGAGAGGCCAGGAGCCCAGAGGAATAAACTACCAAACCCGTTGTAGTTGTAACCTAGACAGGCTTTTGGCTAGTGCTTGACTTGGCCAGGAACATGCTGGGACTGAGTTATAGCACATCACATATTCTACTGCTTGAGTAACTGCACCTCTTAGAGAATATTGGCTTAAAATATTCAGTGGTGTAAAGTACTTAAGTGAAAATATTTTTTAAGTAATACTTAAGTTGTTTTTTGGGGTTATCTGTACTTTACTTTACTATTTATATTTTTTGACAACTTTAAGTTTTACTGCACTGCATTCCAAAAGAAAATAATGTACTTCTTACGCCTTACATTTTCCCTGACACCCAAAAGTTCTTGTTACATTTTGAATGCTTAGCAGGAAAGAACAATTTTCTAATTCATGCACTTATTGAGAGAACATCCCTGGTCATCTCTACAGCCTCTGATCTGGCAGAATCACTAAACACAAATGCTTCGTTTGTAACTTATTTCTAAGTGTTGAACTGTGACCCTGGCCATCTGTAAATTAAAAAAAAAAAAAAATCGTATTGTCTGGTTTGCTTAAAATAAGACATTTTAAATTATTTATGCTTTTACTTTTGATACATAAGTATATTTAAAACCAAATACTTTTAGACTTTTACTCAAGTAGTATTTTACTGGGTGACTTTTACTTTTACTTGAGTCATTTTCTTTGATGGTATCTTTACTTTTACTCAAGTATGAAAATTGGGTACTTTTTCCACCACGGAAAATATTGTGGAGTTCCTGCACCTTAATATAAACAGCACCCAAAATAGGATACAAATTTATTGTCCATGTGTTACAGCAGTGCAGCCCCCCTGGATGTGTACCGGCACCTATTTCAGCCCACTTCAAGCACTGCTTTTGGCTGATCTATCATGGATATTGGACCAGAGGGGTATACTACAAAGCAGGATCAATGAGTTAGCCAGCTATTTAAAAATATTATTTTTGAATTAAAAAAAAAATTCACCTTTATTTAACCAGGTAGGCCAGTTGAGAACAAGTTCTCATTCACAACTGCGACCCGGCCAAGATAAAGCACAGCAGTGTGACAAAAAACAACAAAGAATTACACGTGGGATAAACAAAAGTACAGTCAATAACACAATAGAAGAATGTTTCTACAGTGTGTGCAAATGGAGTAAGGAGATAAGGCAATAAATAGCCCATAGTAGAGAAGTATTGCCTAAATAGTAGCAAACTTGCCTAAATATTCTGAAATAACTTTTAGTTTTTAACAAATTCCATGCAATTCTTCTACTCACTTTGTCATGGGTCGGGGATATTTTTATGCCGTTTTACAGCTCGAATTTCCTACAATTCTACACATAGGGTGGAGAGAAATGTTTGCAGTTTTGAATATGATATCTGATTGAGTGTGATTACGACAAGTTTAGATAACTGTCTAGACTAATTTACCAATCTAAAAAATGTTTGCTGAAATTTGCCTACCCAAATTTCTAAATTGCACCTTGTGTATTATACTATTCTAACTTTCACACAGTAAGTTGAGACACCGACTGAGTTCCCCTCCATCCCTGGTCTAATTAACTCAACAAAAACACATATCTATGTTTCTTAATGAACCAGAAAATCAATAGTTATTTGGCTAACTCATTGATCCTGCATTGTAGTTTACCCATCTGATGTGTGATTAGTTTGTTTGTCTCTGAAATCAGAGGTGGTCATTCTACACTCACAAGAAAGTGCCTCTGTGCCAACATTCTCAAAGACGTAAAGATTGAAGAGATCAAGGATGGAGTGCCTTACCCGATTACAGGCTCGAAAAATGTTGCACACACCATATATTGTATTTATATACACCACCTGTCAAAAGTTTTAGAACACCCACTCATTCAAGGGTTTTTCTTTATTTTTGACTATTTTCTACATTGTAGAATAATAGTGAAGACATCAAAACTATGAAATAAAACATATGGAATCATGTAGTAACCAAAAAAGTGTTAAACAATTCAAAATATATTTTATATTTGAGATTTTTCAAATAGCCACCCTTTGCATTGATGACAGCTTTGCACAGTCATGGCATTCTCTCAACCAGCTTCATGAGGTAGTCACCTGGAATGGATTTCAATTAACAGGTGTGCCTTGTTAAAAGTTAATTTGTGGAAGTTATTTCCTTCTTAATGCATTTGAGCCAGTTAGTTGTGTTGTGACAAGGTAGAGGTGGTATACAGAAGATAGCCCTATTTGGTAAAAGACCAAGTCCATATTATGGCAAGAACAGCTCAAATAAGCAAAGAGAAACAACAGTCCATCATTACTTTAAGACAT